>NW_028242190.1:0-698046 GCF_964263255.1 Lissotriton vulgaris | reverse complement strand
TTTCAGAATATCTGTACTTTCCAGTTCATTCATTGCCAAGTATTCAATTTGTTATACTGATTTCAAAACTTGATTTCATGCTGCAGGAAGACCAAGACTTATCTCGCTGATCCCTCTTGACTTTGAATATAAACTTGCAGATGTTGAAGAACCGGGTTTTAGAACCCAGCGGCGCCAGTGGAAACGCCCAATGTCTTCGGGTTCACCTGTCTTAGAATACAGAGACACGGGATACTTCTCGGTGATGTCAAAGACCAAGTTTATTGGCTGCAACCAGGAACAGAGGTCTACGAAGCACAACACGGGTGGTTCGCTAGAGACTGCACAAATTCATAGAGCAGAACATTGTCTTTTATGCTAAAATTCACATTCCTGGCTAGCATCAGTTACATACAAACGGACCAATCAGATGATGACATATCGCATGACGACAAACCCACTTTCCGTCGTCCAGCCCACCAGAAATGACTAGGCGAAATCCAACATTCCTGCTCTAACAGGCCGGACGGACCCATAATAAAAGACCTCAACCCATATCAGAAATTAAGCCATAAAGGAAGGAACAGAAGCAGATGAGAAACAAGATAAACTCAGCAATGTCCTGCTCTTTGATCTCTATCTGACCAGCTGCCTAACAAGGAACTGGCTCAACGAGGTCAGCCTCGAGCAAGGGAGTCAGCTTGTTCAGGTCACACAAAAGTCAGCTAAAGGTGTACGTTTCCCAAGGACTCGTTCGGCCGCAGGCATCGGCCTATGTGAGGGCAACCACAAAATGGCTGCCGTACACAAAATGGAACCCAAAGGTTTGAACGAAATCCCTAAATACGTAGTGTTTCCATAGATCGATTATGACGAAAACACTCGTACATACCGCACTCGCAATTTGCGGTCCGCTGATACCAAAATCGCCTAGATACGACGACCTTTATTGAACAGGTTCAGAATCACGGAACCTCAAACCCTCCTTTTGCCCGTACATAGGCAATAAACCCAAACCCATGTCAGTCTGATTCCAGGTCTATATTCATCAGATCCTCAAGATGTTGCTGTAGCATCATCCTAGTACTTAGCAACTCTCGCTGGACAGGTCTCCTTGCACACGAAGAAGCACAAAGGCCACAAATAGCAGGAGCACACTGTACGCAAAGACAGAACAGGAAAAGGATAGCTAAGATCATCCCAATGACCATCAGAATCTTCCATCCCCACGTGGAAACAATCCCCAAAACCATCCCATCAACGACCAATCTCCTTTGTCTATATGTACAGACTCGGAGATCTTATGTAGCCTGGAAATGGCTTGGAAAACTGTCGGAGCGTTGTCTCGAATGAAAACGCAGCAGCTCGATTGAATCAATTTACATACCCCTCCTCTATCTGCAAGTATGACATCTAGCGCAACTCTGTTCTGAAGAGTCATAAGGCGATCCGACTGGAGCTCAGCGGTCAAGTTACTAAGGGTACTGGCAGTTTCGACTATGGTGAACTCAACCACTCTCGTCAACTGTTGAATGTTCCTGCTATTAGCCATAGGTCCCCAGAACGGCAGAAAACCCTTAAAGAAATCTCCCAATTCTTGTCCTGCGGTATCTTCCTTACTGAAGACACCTCTAGCAACTCTCGTCTTGTGGTAATCTGCCGCAGCTGTAAATGTGGGAGGCAACAGGAACGAAACAAAATATGTGCCCGAAAAGTCAGGGGGCAACCATGTATATGCTTTATCGTAACAGATGAAATAGGTACCCTTAGCTGCTAGGAACGCTGGGGAAGTCTGGGACGCAAAAACATACATCTCAGTACAGACGCTCTTCCCTAACTGAGCTCTCGGATTCTTGCCATTACCTTGCAGACAATAATGACCCTGATGGGGCACTATCCAAATCGGAGGGGATCTTTTCACTCGCTGGTTAACACTCAGACTAACTCCATATCCAGTAACGTTCCATCCAATGTATGCTTGTGTCTCATCTCTCGGGATAGTCTCATAGGAACTAATTCCCCTAATCATGTCGATTATACCTTTGACCAGAGCACTAGTCTTCGGACTATCTTTCACGGGACATTGGGGATAGACTCCATGAGCATAAATGAACATCGTTCTGTATGCCCAGACAGAACCATTATAGCTAAAAGGCAAAACAAGGTAAGGAATACCTTTATCGGTAGTATGGGGCATGAGGCCACAAACCCAACAATTTGTCGTGTTCATCACTAGCTGGTGTTGGTGCAGGAGCTGAACAAAGGAATTATTAGCAAATTCCAATCTTCTAACAGTTTCATGTTCGGGCAGAGGGTGAAAAGAATGCGAAGAAACAGTAGGAGGAGGCATAGGTTGCATAGTGGGCATGAACGTCACTTGAAAAGAGAATGTCACATATCCAATTAAAAACATCATTAAACTAAACAACATAAACAAACACAATATTAAAAAACGTTTTCTGCTCATTATTTTACAGATTTTGCTCTTAAAGTTCATTCTTTCAACAGGTCTCTCCATCTCAAAAAACTCCATACTCTAAATTTGCTGCTCGCGGCGGTAGGGTGTTCTGTGCTAAGGAATGCGTCTGTCAGTCTAGGGAAACACCCTTAGACCAACCAGAACCGTCGACCTAACGTCTTCGGATTGCACTCCAAAGACTTGGCCCCGTGACCCTACAGCTGAATCCGGATGGTGGTTTGAAAAACAAAAATCAAAATAGTTCCTCGGAGGAGAACTTAACCTTCAAAATTCAGAAAAAGAAAGAATTTATAATTTTATTTGTCCAGCGACTCTCGGTCGCAAATTATAACGCTCTTTGCCAGGCAATGTCTGTTCACGGAATAAGAGCTCAGGTTCAGAAGTGTCCAAACGATTTGACGGAGGCACAGCTTCTTGCAGAAGATCGCCCCTTTCTTGATCAGTGTTGGTTCCAGTCAAACGGGCATCGCTAAAAGGCAGAAAACGACGCACGGTCTCAGTTTCAGAATCAGGAAGTCCTTTCTGGACCTACCGGTCGTACGGCAGAGGCAAAGGGGCCCTCTTACAATGTACGCCGTGGATCCAGTTCTTTTTACCATGCACTCGTACTGAGAAACGGGTAGCCAAAAGAACTAAGTAGGGGCCGTTCCAGCGGGGCTGCTCGTTCTTAGTCCGCTGGATGTTTTTCACCAGGACCCAGGTGCCAGGTTTGATGGCGTTTCCTGGATCTTCAGAAGCTTGTGGCAGTGTATTATAAACCTGTTGATGCAAAACACGCAATTTAGCCGTCAATTCATACAGGTAGTCAAGCAATACAGGATGCTCTATCTCGCTAAACTTTGTCAGCCGCGGCACTCCCCAAATATTTGCCGTGCGACCAAACACAACCTCATGTCCCATTTGTGAATGCACAGTCATTCTAGTGGACAGAAGGGCTAATGGCAAGGCGTCTGGCCATTGTAAACCAGAACTCGCCTGAATCTTGGCTAGTTTTAGCTTAAGGGTGCCATTATCGCATTCTACTAATCCAGCTGATTGGGGGTGATTTGCAGCGAGAAACTTCTGCTTTATTCCTAATCCATCACACACTCTCTTCATCACTTGACCCACAAATTCACTCCCATTGTCACTCCAGATCATTCTCGGCAAACCATACCTAGGGAAAAATTCCTTAATAAGGGCTTTCGCTGTGGACAAGGCAGTGTTATCTTTCAAAGGGTAGGCTTCCACCCATCTTGAAAAAGAGCAAACCACCACTAACACATATTTCAGGTTGTTGCACCTCTCCATGTGGATGAAATCTAACTGCAAAGCCTCAAATGGATACGTTGGAGGAGCAAAATGACGAGCTGGAGTTGGAGTTCCCTTACCAGGATTGTACATCAAGCACACCATACAATTCTTAACCAGATTCTCTGCACACTTAGGAATACCAGCATTCTGCCATACTGGAGCTAACAACTTGCAAATCCCTTTCACACTAATATGAGCCAATCCATGAGCCATCGTAACCACTGGAAGTACATACGCATTGGGTAACAACCATCGCTGATGCTCTGACAACTCAATCCAACAACCATTTGAATCCAATTTACCCTTGCTTTCTCTCCATTCATTCAACTCTTTCTCTGTAGCCTTAGCTTGGATGGATTTCACACTCTCAATCGTATCTTCACACATAGTTCTATCCGGAACCCATCTCGCCGGACCCGCAACATACATTCGACTAATCACATCTCTCGCAGTTTCTTTCGCGACTTCATCTGTAAATGCATTACCACGACCAACATCATCAGTAACTTTCTCATGCGCACTGCATTTCACAATCGCAACTTGCAACGGCAAAGTAAGAGATTCAAGAAGTTCATTCACTAACTGACCATGCTGAATCTTAGTTCCATGCGAAGTCAGAAACCCACGCTCTTTCCACAAATGTCCAAAACTATGAGCCACACCAAACGCGTACTGGCTATAGGTGTACACAGTCACTCGTTTTCCTTCCGACAACACACACGCTCTTGTCAATCCAATCAACTCTGCTGCTTGCACTGAATTATGTGGGATACGTGCAGCTTCAACAATCGTATGCAAAGTCGTAACAGCATATGCCGCAGTCGTATCACCATTCGGAAGCTTAAAGCATGGACCATCAACCCATAAGGTACCATCACATTCTGGAAGAGGAGTATCCTTAAGGTCTATCCTCCCTTTCGTTTCTTCCTCTGTCCTAAGGAAGCAATCATGCTGTTCAACAACATCTGTCTCAACTGAAATCGGCAACAATGTAGCTGGATTCAACGTGCTGCATCTCTTTATATGCACATGACTCGCTAAGAGTGTCAATTCGTAACCCGACAACCGAGCACTAGTTAAGTGCTGTGTCTTAGTGCGATTCAACAAGGTATCCACTGCATGTGGAACCATCACAATCAGTGTATTGTCCATCACTAAATCAGCAGACTGTCGAATCGAAACAGCCACTGCTGCTGTAGCTCTCCAACAACTCGGCAATGCTCTAGCTACCGGATCCAAAGTCGACGAAAAATAAGCACATGGACGCTGCTTATCGCCGAACTGTTGAGTCAAAACTGACAATGCACATCCCTCTCTCTCGTGGACATAGAGTGTAAACCGCTTACTGTAGTCGGGAGTACCTCAGCACAGGAGCCGAACACAACGCATCGCGTAATTTTGAAAAGCTCTTCTGACATTCGTCAGTCCAAGGAATAGGATTCAGAGTATCCTTAACAGTAAGAGCTATCAAAGGTTTCGCAAGCAATGAAAAATTAGGGATCCACTGTCCACAGTACGACGTAATACCCAGAAAAGCACGTACTTCTCTCTGTGTCGTAGGCACACTAATTTTTGCAATAGCTTGAATTCTTTCTGGGGTCAGTTTCCTTCCCTCCGTCGATAAGAGGTGACCTAAGTAGGTAACTTCCTGTCGACAATATTGAAACTTCGAAAGAGAAACCTTATGATGGAAATCCGACAAATTACGTAACGACAAAGTAGACTCTCCACAAATCTTTTCATTGTCAGCAGCAACTAACAGATCGTCAACATACTGAATGAGAGCAGCACCATCAAGTAAAACAAGCAAATCAAGTTGTGTTTTCAAAACCTGACTATATATCGATGGACTCTCACAATAGCCTTGAGAAGCGCGCTTAAACCGGAAACTTCGTCCTCCTAAAGAGAAGCCAAAAATATCCCTACTCTCCACGGCAATCGGGATGCTGAAGAAAGCATTCTTCAAGTCAATCACCGAAAACCACGTGGCTGAAGCCGGGATCAAAGTCAGTAAAGCGGTGATATCAGGTACAACAGAAATTTGCGGAACTACTATCTTATTCACCTCGCGGAGATCGGTCACAAACCTATATACAGGAGGCTGTGAAGAATCAGTTATGTTCAGAACAGGCAAAACCGGACTATTACACACATTATCTCTCGTTTCCTCAATCACACCTTTCTCAATCAAATCATAGATGATCGCCAGAAGTGCTCTTTCACCATCACTGGAAATCCGATATTGTGGAATACGTGGCAATCTAGCATTCGCTTTCAACGTCACAACATATGGCGGAATCTCTAGGAGACCAACATTATTAGGACCAGTAGCCCAAAGAGAATCAGGGAGAGAAGACAATTCAGGTGGAAGTTGATCTTTAGATAAATACATCGGAGAGATCACTCTCTTACCCAATGTAAGGTGTACTCCAGAAGGAGAACAATATAGTGTTGCATACAATCTCTTCAACAAGTCTAATCCCAACAAATTCTCACCACAACCTGTCGTCAAAATAAGGTGTGCTTGAAATTCACAAGGTCCAACAGAAATAGACAACAGACTAGAAATCGGATTCGTAACCGGGGCGCCAGAAAAACCTACTGAAACATATGTTAAGCCAGACAAAGGTGCGCCAGGGAGTTTAGAGTGCATAATAGAACTCTTCGCAGCACCAGTATCCAACAGAAAAGGCTCTGACACACCTGATGCAATCACTTCAACATAAGGTCCAGTCTGATCTACTGGAACTGAAACAACTCCCTCTCTTTGTCTATGGCTGTCCTAGCAATCATTGCAATCCACATTCTCACCTTCGACATAATAATCATCCGTATAGTATTGAGCCATCCTACCAGACGCACCATTCTGCTGATCAAGAGTTCTGTGGAGGCAAAGGACGCTCATTTTGACCAGGACCTCTACCTCTAGGAGCTTGTTGAACACCACGACCTCTCACACCAGAAGCACCATTCGTGCGCTGTAACAGAACCGGACAACTACTCTTGAAATGGCCCTCTTCTTTGCAATCCGCACACTGATTAGGACCTACGGGAATACGCAGTTGAGAAGACTCGAACCTTCGCGAGTTTCTCTGATATTGCTAAGGTTGCTTATAATCGCGCTGAATATTGCGGGGCGGATAAGCTTGCTGTAGAAGAACTTTAGTCTTCAATTCCTTAGTCTTCCTATCTGCTTTCTCTTTCTCATCCTTATCTCTATTCTCGTAGTACTGGGCAGTAGCCAAAATCTGCGCTGACGTAGAAACAGCCCAAGCACTCTCAGAATCCTTCAACTTAGTGCATTATTCGGGAAGCAAATTATGCACAAATTTGTCAACGAACAACCGTTGACTACCTTCCGTACTCATATCCTGACCACTATGATCAACAAACGTCTCTTCGAATCTAGTGAAAAAGTCAGACACACTTTTGTCTTTCTTCTGCTTGCACGCAGACAACTTGTCCCAATTAACACGCATAGCAGGCATCAAAGTCTTCATATAATCAATAATCCTACCAGGGAGGTCAGCAATCACGTCCTCTGGTTTCACACCACCAACTTGTCTAGCATCCGCAGCCCTAAGATTATTCCATGTATCACCAACTCTTGCGCATGATCCGTATGACGAATCAATCCCCATAAAAGCTGTGGAACTACATTTCAAAACAACATGTCTATATCAGCCAAATTCATAATGCATGATCCCGCAGTCTGAGCTAATTCCTTATAGTATCCTGCAGGATTTTTACGTGGATCAGGTAAAGTCTGCTTAAGGGCTAAAACTTCAGCACGCTTCCATGGAACATGTACCCAAACACGCTGAAAATGTGGCAGAACAGGTGGAACAGCTTGTGCATCACCCGGTCTCCAAACCGGGGGAACCTCTCGCATCGGCTATTGTCGCGCCTTTCGCCTAGCTTAAGAATCAGGCTCAAACAGTCGCTGAGAAGGAGATTCACTCCTAAACAACAACAACGTCCCAACTGCTTTCTCAAACTCAATACCCACTAGAGTTCCCTTCGCAAACTCAGACCGTATACAGAACAACTCAGGCGGAGCTTGTCTTAACTCACCATCTTCCCATTCTTCGCAAAGGAAAGAACACATCATATCAAAAATATATCTCTGTGTCGGTGCTCCCCATTGACGGAAAACACCCATAACACAGTTGAGACTATAGTGCAAAGGATACTTAACCCATTTACGTGCTTAGTGATCCAACACTGTCCGTTCATCGGGACCAGGCAATTGGCTACGCAATTGCTTACGCTCTGGAAAAGGAGACATACCCAATGATCCAAAAAGAGGAGAAAAGAGACCAGCAACAGTATTGGTCATTCTCTGTCGAACAGAAGGAGAAGTTGACAAAAGAACAGGAGAAAAAACAGGATGAGCAGAAGCATGCACAGGAGTAGTAACAGAAGGAGTAGACAATACAGGCGTAGGAGTAGCAGACGAAGGAAGTAGCAAAGGTGGAGGCCCTTGAGAAGGCTGCGCCAAAGGAACAGAAGCCAACGGAAAAGGAGCTGGCTGTTGAGGAACCACAGGTGGCAACGCAACCGGAGGTTGCACAACTACAGGAGGCGGAGGTGCTGTAGCACTCTGCACATAAAGGGGTGGCGAACTCAATAGGTGCGACATTAAAGGATCTTTCACAAGATCTTTCTTTACTTCTTGCTGTTGAGACGGCAAAGCTGGATAGCACTTGTCTACCGCCAGTTTACGTTGCCTAAGCAACTGTTCGCTTTCTTGTTCTTAGTTATCCCTAAACTGTATAGCAGCTTGCACCATTGACATACCTTTTTCTCTTTTATTTCGCTTCGCTAACTTAACTTCCTTCTGTTTGGCTTCCTTTCGCCCTAAGCGGAAAGAGTCAAACATTGCCGGCCGGGCTTTCTTCTTGAACAATTTACCTTCGAGATTGTCTAAAATCTCTGTTTCAAAGCTACCATAACGGGGCCACTGTAGGACACCGTCTTTTCTGGTATACCTAATCCATACTTCATTATACGCGATAGGGCCCACTCCATGTTTTATATAGAGCTCATAGGTCGGAGTTCCAATCAGAGGAACCGGACACGAATCCTCCAATCGGGAATCCCTATTACAACCACAACAAAATATCTTTCCAAGTCTGCTAAGACCAGGCATCTTCACTCACTAGTCTAGCTTCAAACTTCAAGGGAATAGCAAAGACGATAGTCTCGGGAATACACAAGTCCCTCGGCTTTGAGGCCTGCAGGTCTCAAATCAAAGAATCCCAAGGGGATACCCAAACAAAACTAAGGACTGGGGGATGCTCCACTCATACTTAACTGAAATGTCGATGGCGTTGCCAGAAGACCCGTCTATCGTCGCGCTTTACAAATCGTCTAATGGCTCCAAGACAGGGTGACAGTCAGGGAAGCAGTCCTTCGTAGCCGTCAGAAAGCAGGGAACCTCGCAGCAAAGACTTTCGGACCACGACGACATACAGGTGTCGATGAAGTGGCAGGCCTTCCTCCAGAATCTTCACACGAAGCTCCTCACGATCTTCAGGCTTGGACCGGTACCGCTGAAGTCGCCCTACGTTGGGCGCCAACTGAAGAACCGGGTTTTAGAACCCAGCGGCACCAGGGGAAACGCCCGTTGCCTTCGGGTTCACCTGTCTTAGAATACAGAGACACGGGATACTTCTCAGTGACGTCAAAGACCAAGTTTATTGGCTGCAACCAGGAGCAGAGGTCTACGAAGCACAACACGGGTGGTTCGCTAGAGACTGCACAAATTCATAGAGCGGAATATCATCTTTAATGCTAAAATTCACATTCCTGGCTAGCATCAGTTACATACAAACGGACCAATCAGATGATGAAATATCGCATGACGACAAACCCACTTTCCGTCATCCAGCCCACCAGAAATGACTAGGCGAAATCCAACATTCCTGCTCGAACAGGCCGGACGGACCCATAATAAAAGACCTCAACCCATATCAGAAATTAAGCCATAAAGGAAGGAACAGAAGCACACGAGAAGCAAGATAGAAGGGTGTGTGCATGTACCATAAACTCAGCAATGTCCTGCTCTTTGATCTCTATCTGACCAGCTGCCAAACAAGGAACTGGCTCAATGAGGTCAGCCTCGGGCAAGGGAGTCAGCTCGTTCAGGTCACACAAAAGTCAGCTAAAGGTGTACGTGTCCCAAGGACTCGTTCGGCCGCAGTCATCGGCCTATGTGAGGGCAACCACAAAATGGCTGCCGTACACAAAATGGAACCCAAAGGTTCGAACGAAATCCCTGAATACCTAGTGTTTCCATAGATCGATTATGACGAAAACACTCGTACATACCGCAGTCGCCATTTGCGGTCCGCTGATACCAAAATCGCCTAGATACAACCACCTTTATTGAACAGGTTCAGAATCACGGAACCTCAATGTCAATCGATCTGAACATTCGTAGGATGCAATGTCTCGATGTGAAAGCATCTTCAAGCTGAAGCCTTACAATTCTTTGCTAAGTGTCTTCTCCTGCGACATTCCCTCCCACATTTCTTTCAATTCTGCCTATTCAGAGTTGGTAATATATGACGTGACATAGCGAGCAACAGCAATTGAGTTATCTGCAACATTTTGTATGTCCATATTTGCCTTCCACATCTTTAGAGTCACCGGATTGCAAGGAATTAATGTACTTTGTTTCTTCTGTTCTTTTTAAGTTATAAGTATTTTTGGGTGATTTTCGAGTGATGGTATGCCTCACTGCTGACAATAAACTGTACACTCTTCCTTTGGAAGTTACTGGACGTGGATAGCCAAATCGACATTTTGTGTAAAATGTATCCTTTGACTTATACTTCCGTCGGCAATACTTTCCACATCGATGACTTCCATATGCAAATATGCCTCACTAATCGAAGGGAGTTTGGTGCTCTGGTCGTTACCATGAAGTTGGGATCACTGTCATTCAGAACTCAGGACACAATTCCACATGTGGGATCGGCTTGTGTTGAACAGGGTTAGTGGCATCATGTGTCGCCGGCCTTGCATATGGAAATATGCCTCACTGATCGAAAGGAATCTGGTGCTTTGGTCGCTGCCACGGACTAGGGGTCACTGCCATGCAGGACTCAGGACACAGTTCTACATGTGGGATCGGCTTGTGTTGAACAGGGTTAGTGGCACCAAGTATTGCACCTTGCGTTATACAGGGTAAGAGGCACCATGTGTCACCGGCCTTGCATATGGAAATATGCCTCACTGATCGAAGGGAGTCTGGTGCTGTGGTCGCTGCTACGGACTTGGGGTCACTGCCATTCAGGATTCAGGACATAGTTTCACATGTGGGATCTACTGTGCCGATGATTCGTCGTCCGGGCAGGCCTTGCAGGTAACAATGTCTGTTGCCTACTGGACTGCGTCATCTGCAATCATGAGTCGCTCTGAATTGTGACCCCTACTCACCGCAGTGGAGGCAGGAGGCACCACTGAGGAAGGACCCACAGGCACATGGCATTGACTTGAGCAATGTCTGTTGCTTACTGGACTGTGTCATTTGCAACAGCGGCTCGATCTGTATTGTGAGCCCTACTAACTGCAGTGTAGGCTGGAGGCAGTGGTCAGGAAGAGCACACAGGCTTGTCGTGTTGACTTAAGCCCTGTCTGTTGTCTACTGTAACAGTAAGGTACCAGGTAACCAGGTTACAAGACGGGCGATCAACTCTCAATCTGGGTTAGTGTAACTAGTTACAATATGTACTCAGTACTGCTCATAGGGGAAGAAAGGTTGGTTACCTATACCCTCAAACCAGGATAACAATACAAATATAAAAATGTCCTTCCCGAGCATTCATTTATCAAATATCAGCTGTCAATACATCAGTTCATGAAATAGTATATTATCCATAAGATACAGATTTCAATGTCCATTATTTTTTTTTTAAATTTCCTTTAGATCAGGAATTCTCCTATTGGTACAGCAAATTGTCCAAATCCAAATACCCAAAACATTCAATTTGGCAATTGTTCAGTATATACAGTTGCAAAGCAGCCAACATGTGTTCCGTCATGCAACGTAAAGCATCATTGACTTCTTCAGGGTTGCAAACCCAAATAAAACAAAATTATTTCTAAAGTTTGTAAATAAATGAATGTTCACCACAATTGTGATAAAGATTATTTCAAATTAAACAAAAGTGAAATGAAGGAACAATCAAATTGTTAAAGTATACCAACAGCCTTTTTGCAAATAGAGGAAAGTTAGGGAAGAAAATAAAGTTTTGGTCGAAACACAAGGTATCCCCTGCACAAACACCAGAACATGTGAAAGCCCGAGAGCAAAGATTAAGTTTAAACATAATTCATTTATGTAATCCAATCACCTGAAGTTCGAATAACGAGGTATGGGAGATAAGTATTACTTTCTGTATTGAAACCCCTAACTCTATATCTGTAAAGTCAAACATCATATTATCAAAGCATGGAGATCAGAAGCACATCTCCAGTTGGAACAAGCAATCCCCCAATATCATGGTCCAGTTTCAAAGTCAAAATTGCTTGTTGAAAAGATTGTAACATGTAACAAACAGGAACCTTCCAATCTGACCTACATAAACACGATAATTTGTCATGTACTACCAATAGAAACCCCCCCAAAAATTTAAAATCAATACCACCCTAAGCTATAGATGAAAAACCACAAGTAAAAATTAATAAACTACGCAGGACATTACCATTTCTCTCTCCCAAGCAAAGGTAATGCACTAAATAGTGACTTCTCGGTTGTCAACATTCATCAATTTATGTTTGTGAACGAATATCCCACTTCTCTCACATGTTCGTATAATAAAAGTTTCTCTCGGGAATCTGAAATTAACAAACAACATAGGCATCCATTAAATATGCTCCAGAGATCTATTGGGCAAACGGGACTTCTAAATCTCTAACAGACCATTTCTGGTCATCCTTAATAATCAAAAAGTTTTCAATAAACCAACTTCATTGTGTCATACATTTAAAAAGATAGTGCATGGTAAAAGCATATATTCAAGAAATACCCCCGGTTCATGAGTAATTAGATCAACCAGGTTATAATGGAATCAGTCTCACTCTTCTTCACAAGTCACCTGTAACTCCAAAGTTCGTAACAGATGGGTACAATCCAAAATCACACGCGTACGTGGTCTAGAATCAAAAGAAACCTTGCTGTAGTGATTACACTATATCTCATCATATGCTTGTAGAGTGATGCAAAATAGTAACGCTCCAAACCTCACACTCACCTAACACACGTCGCATCCCTCTATCTCGTAATAGAAACCGGCGTTCTACATGGGCGCCATCTTGTATCCGCCTTATATATTAGTGTGAAACTAGCACCATCTTTTAATGTGAAAAGTATATCATAAAAACGTTTAAATGTCCCAACACTGCTATAAAAATTTGCAGATATTCGTTCATGAACATAAACTGATGAATGTTGACAACCAAGAAGTTACTATTCAGTGCATTACGTTTGTTTGGGAGAGGGAAATGGTAATGTCTTGAGTAGTTTATTAATTTGTATTTGGGGGTTTTCATCTATAGCTTAGGGTGGAATTGATTAAAAAATTTTAGGGGGTGTTTCTATTGTTAGTACACGACGAATTATCGTGTTTATGTAGCTCAGATTGGAAGGTTCATGTTTGTTACATGTTACAATCTTTTCAACAAGCGAATTTACTTTGAAACTGGACCATAGTATTGGGGGATTGCTTGTTCCAACTCGAGATGTACTTCTGATCTCCATGTTTTGATAATATGATTTTTGACTTTACAGATATAGAGTTAGCCATTCTATACAGGAGGAAATACTTATCTCCCATACTCCGTTATACGAACTTCAGGTGATTGGATTACATATGTGAATTATGTTTAAACGTAATCTTTGCTCTCTAGCTTTCATGTGTTCTGGTGTTTGTGCAGGGGATACCTTGTCTTTCGACCGAAACATTATTTTCTTCTGTAACTTTGCTCTATTTGCACAATGGGTGTTGGTTAAGCATGGGCGTAAAATCCGTTTCGTTCGCGTCATTTGCGGATTTTTGGCAAATTCGCGGTCCGCGAATCGCGCAAATTTGCCCAAAAATCCGCAAATTCGCAAGCTGCGAATAATTTTGGTTGTGCTTGAAAAATAAAATATCACGCGCGCGTCGTTGACTTACCTTGATTTTGAGTCCGCCGAGTATTTGTTCTCCCGGTTTGCGTGTGTGGTGGCATTTTTGATCTTGCTGCGTGATCGCGCGCAACTTTTTGGATCGCAATTATGTCATCGCGGCTCGCCATCATGCACAGCGAGAGTTTGACAACGCGAGTACGTCATTAGGGCCCGCGATTGCGCATTGCAGCAGTAAACAATGCCGAACACGTAGATGCGGCGAGCAGCTGACTTCCGGTGGGAGATTTGAACTGCTCGTTTTCACGAAATTGCAAAAATTGCAATTCTGCACAAGAAATCTACCGCAGGAAGCATAAATCTTCTGAAAATGATGATTTTGATCAGAACAACTCCTCAGATTGACATTTGGCTGCACTTTTTGGTGCAAGGAGTCCATTTTTGGGGGGGGGGGTGGGAGGAAGGAAGTGCCCCAGAGTCTCCAACTTCCTGTTCCTGTCCAGCAGGCTCCTCCCAGTGCGTTGTCCATGTCCTGGTCACTTTTGATTTGGATCTGGAGCTGGAAGGATTACTTTTTGTGGCTGCTGCTGGATATTTGTATTTGAGGACTTTTTGGACTTTGGAGTTTGGATCACTTTTGGGCTTGAGATTTTACAAGTAAGTTAAAAATAAGATATATTGTGGGTAGCCACAGTATCCAGTAGGCCCATGGTTAGTCATGTGTGCATGATACAACTGTTTCTGTGATTTTATTTAACTTAATTCTCATTTATGTCATGGAATTTTAGATTACTGTTATATGATGATTTTATTTTTAATTCTCGGGTGCCTATAAAGCCTCAGTAGCCAGTAGGCCCAGGGGTAGTGAGTGGTGCATGGATAAAGTCTTTCTGTAGGGTGTCTTAAATTTAAACATCTTTGAGGGCATGGATGGCATTGGATTGTGGTGATTTTTGTGTGGTGTTCGACATTTTGAGTGCTGTTGAGGCCTGGCCATGTGGGTGGGGGCCATTTTGAGGGCTGGTCCAGGCAGGGCCTGGCCATGTGGCTGGGGGTCAAGGGCCCATTTTGAAGCCAGGCAGTGTGCTCAGGCCTGCACCCAGTTTGCCTTGCTTTCAACCATTATGCCCAGGGGTACTCAGTGTTGCATGGACCAAGTCTTTCTGTGAGGTATCTTGAATTTAAACATCATTGAGGGCATGGATGGCATTGGAATGTGGTGATTTTTCTTTTACTTTTTGGGGTGTTGTTGGGCCCTGGCCATGTGGGTGGGGCCATTTTGAGGCCTGGTCCAGGCAGGGCCTGGCCATGTGGTGGGGTCAATGGGCCATTTCGAAGCAAGGCAGTGTGCTCAGGCCTGCACCCAGTTTGCCTTGCTTTCATCCATTATGCCCAGGGGTACACAGTGGCGCATAGACCTAGTCTTTCTGTGGGGTCTATTGAATGTAAACATAATTGAGGGCATGGATGGCATTAGATTGTGGTGATTTTAGTGTGTTTTTCAACTTTTTGGGGTGTTTTGGGGGCCTGGCCATGTGGGTGGGGGACATTGTGAGGCCTGGTCCATGCAGGGCCTGGCCATGTGGTGGGGGTCAAGGGGCCATTTTGAAGCCAGACAGTGTGCTCAGGCCTGCACCAGGTTTGCCTTGCTTTCAACCATTATGCCCAGGGGTACTCAGTGGTGCATGGACCTAGTCTTTCTGTGGGGTGTCTTGAATTTAAACATCATTAAGGGCATGGATGGCATTGGATTGTGGTGATTTTTGTGTGTTTTTGGACTTTTTGGGTGCTGTTGAGGCCTGGCCATGTAGGTGGGGGCCATTTTGAGGGCTGGTCCAGGCAGGGCCTAGCCATGTGGCTGGGGGGTCAAGGGCCCATTTTGAAGCCAGGCAGTGTGCTCAGGCCTGCACCCAGTTTGCCTTGCTTTCATCCATTATGCCGAGGTACTCAGTGGTGCATGGACCATGTGGGGTGTCTTGAATGTAAACATCATTGAGGGCATGGATGGCATTGGATTGTGGTGATTTTTGTGTGTTTTTCGACTTTTTGGGGTGTTTAACTGATGTTGCTCTGGCTTCCATTGCTTTTCGTTGCACAAGAGAACCACCAGTGCCAGGAAGAAGTACTGCAGCGGTGTGTGCCGCACAAAATCACGTGACGTCACGTGTGGCCACAGACAAGACAACTCTGCAACTCGTGCAACTGCTGCCTGCTGTTCTGACATCTGAAGAAGATGGGCCCAAAGAAAGGTGGCTGTAGCGCCTCAGCGGAAAAAGAGGCCAGTGCCACTGCCTGTTAGAAGGAGCAGAAGAAGCAAGTGGCACCACCTACCAAGGAGACTGGTGTGCCCACTGACACCTTTTTTGGGAGATAAATCTATGCCAGCAGCGATGTCCGCCGGGGACCAAGCTGGAAGCAGCACCTCCGCTTCATTGGGCTCAGTGCCACCACCCCAAGTTAGGTCCAAGACCATGAGTGCTGCTGAGGCAGCCACTTTACTTTCTCAATCACCATCGACCAGTGATGTTGGCTCATCACAAGAAAGTACCATCCAATCAACGCCGGGTGTAACTCAGCTGACGAGTGTTCAACAGCTACAGCCACTAAGACAACCACAGGTGCAACTAGTACAAGCGCAAGTACATGGGCAAGGAGAGGCGCGCGGAGAGACGCAAGTAGAGGCGCAAGGAGAGGCGCAAGTAGAGGCGCATGGAAAGGTGCATGGAGAGGTGCAACTGGAGGTTTATGGAGTGGCACAACTGCCTATAAACGCTTGTTCCTCCAGAAGTAGGGGCACATCAGGAAACTGATATTCAAGTGGGGGTATCATCATCCAAGGAAGCTACTCCTCCTGATGATGATCCATTGTCTTCCAGACCCCCAGCTAGAAAAAGTTAAAGGAGGGCTACTACTACTACTACAAGTTCTTCTTCAAGCCCCCTTCATTCTGATGACCTTGATCGTGATTGAAAAACAGCAATGCAGTCTGAGAGTGAGTCACGCCATGAGCCGACAAAGATAGCTAGCGTAAAAGGAAGGTTCCCGCAAAGCTTTGAGTTATGAGTGATGACGACGAACACGAACTGGTGTCTCATGCTGTTGATGAACAGTCTGACAATGACCCAGTCATCACAGTCGTTACTCCAGCCCCAATGGGCATGTAGCAGACAGACATTTTCACCCTACCCCGAATGGCTGCTGGGCGGGATGTGGGCGGCGTGGCACTGGTACCACCACCAACGCAGTTAACTACAACACCAACACGACCTACAGCTTCCATATTTTTTAGTCAGAAGGGCAGGCAGGGACCTCCATCCAGCTCGACCTCAAGTAGTGGTGCTGTAAGTGAACAACGGAAAGGAATTCAGCCACGCCCATCCTCCACTTCATCTGACATTGAAAGTCAAAGGAGCACCTCCATCACCAGCAGACATTTCCAGTCCCCATTTTGGGACTTCAATGAGTGTGGCTCAATGATTAGAGCGGCAGACCCTGATGCAGAGGTCTAGCCCAGGACCAGGGTTCAATTCCCTGCCTCGGCGGGTCTTGGGCTCAAAATTCCACTGACCTGATAATTCTTGCCTCGGTGCCTATTCCAATCATGGAGTCCCACTCTGCAACTCTGGGCAATAGCTTGCTTTATATCCACAACGGCCCCCACAATGCTAAGGATGCCTGGCCTCCACCTTGGGGGTGCCCAGGAGTGGACGCCTCACAGGGAAAGCCAGGATGGGTTCCACAGCAGTATTTGTACAAGCGCCTTGAGACCCTTGTGGGTGAGTAGTGCGCTATACAAGTATCAATTTACATTTACTTCTTTACTGTTAGCCAAAGTGTGGAAAACATGGTTGTTTGTTCGATTTTTGAAACATTAGTTAGTCGGGGTAAGCTTGGTTCCAACTATGGTACACCACGTTATCCAGTGGGAGGCGTACTGAAGTAAGATTGAGGAAGCCTAAAGAAAAACAAATCCAAATGTATCCATTGATATTGCATCTGATGATGATGAGGGGCTGATCGTGCAGGGGGGACTTGAAAAAGCGACAGACATTTTTTGTGGTACACCTAGTACCCCTGGCAGCAGCACTGCAGTGGTATCACCCACACCCTCTACCCCTGCAACATGTATGAGGCACACTAAGAGTCTGGGAGAGACACCAATGCGAAAAACTACATCCCTGGGCCTAACTGGTTTGAAGAAGTCATCATCATCATCACGTAAAATGGTCCAGCCCACCATTAGCGGAATGTTGTGTTCGGAGGCGCCATTTGAACGCAACCACCCAACAGTACGTCTGTATAACGCAAAGCTCGCTAAAATGCTAGTGCTGAACCTTCTCCTTTTTTCTTTCGTGGAAGGGGTGGGTTTTCTAGAATTCGTGGCAACAGTCTGCCCTAAATGGAAGGGTCCTAGCTGGTCCTATTTTGCCAGAGTTGCGGTTCCAGCACTACATCAAGATGTGCTGGAGGTGATTGGGGCAGCTTTGCAGAAGAGTGCTGTTCACACTATCCACTTGACAACAGACATGTGGACCATTTGCCAAGTCCTTGATTACATGTGCATCAATGCACACAGGGTCGCTTTTGCAGGGGTTAGAGACAAGACAAATGCAGTGACCCGGACGCACTTTTTCAAGCTACTCAGAATCATGCAACATTAGCCATGTTTGCCATGGAGAAAACTCATACTGCACCTAACCTTTTTGAGGAGTTTGATAGGAAGGTCTCTGAATGGCTTCATCCAAGAAATCGCATGGTTGGTTATGTTTCCATGGATAATGGCAGTAATATAGTTAAGGCCACGCAGCAAGGTGGCTATTTCAGAGTGCCGTGTTTGGCGCAAGTATTAGCATCATGGTGCAAGATTTCTTGAAAAATTAAAACACAGTCAGCAAGTTACTGACCACCTGCTGAAGAATCTGCACACATTTCAGCCCTTCTTTTAAGGCCCAGAAGCAGCTGAGGAGCATTTAACATGAACGTAGAATGCCAGTCAAAGGACTCATCCAGGAGGTGGCAACATGTTGGAACTCAATCTTTCACATGCTTGAGCGCCTGTCTGAGCAGTGCATGGTAATCAATGAGGCTAGATCTACTATGAAAGACATGAGGCTAGAGCTGGAGGAATGGAAGCTAGTTGCAAGCCTGACAGACATGCTTGATCCTTTTGAGGTCTTCACGCGTTAAGTCAGCAGGGAGGACTGTTCTTTGGGCAAAGCTATCCCATTGTTGGTCATGCTAGAGTACCAACTGAAGGCGGTGTCTTCAACGTTCAGAGATGATGCTGAAAAGCAAGACGCATATCAGTTGGCGGAGAGGTTATTAAGCTGCCTAGTTGACAATGAAAGGCTTAAAAACATACATACAGAACAACATTACATTTGTGCCACTATTCTGGATCCACGGTACAGAAAGGCAGTGGCCAGCAAGGCATTTGTTCCTTTTGATGAAGCAGATGTTTCAAAGTACAGACATTGGCTAGCTGTGTCAGCCACTCGGTTCGAAAAACATCGTCCGAAAATTCAAGGAGCCGGCAGAAGTCTAACTGAATCAGCAGGACTTCCGGTGTCAAGTTCCACTTCTGAATCTGTGGCCGAAGGGAGTTACTTTCCCTCACAGCCATTAACGACATCAGCAGCAACCGTATCATCATCCTAACCTGCACCAGGCCAAGCCATAATTTTGTCGGAAGCGGATTGGCTAACTCATCAAGGATTTGCTTGTTCTAGTGCTGCAAAGGCCACAGATGGTATGCAAAGTGGAGCAACCGTGGAGAATCTTGAGTCGATGGTAAAGGCCTATCTGGATGACCCAACAGAGGTCTTTGTTAATCAGAACCCATTGCTGTATTGGTATAGGAAAAGGGCTCTATGGCCACTGATCACCAACCTGGCTCTAAATTAATTGTCTTGCCCGCTCGCAAGCTTGTCTTCTGAACGTGTTTTCAGTGCTGCTGGTGCCATTGTAACTTCAAAAAGGACCCGCCTCTCGCCCAAAAATGTGGAGAGGTTAACACTGATCAAGATGAATCAGCACTTCATACCACCAGATTACAAAATATGTGAACGCACGCAGGAAGAAGAGGACACCAACTTAGGTGATGGAAGTTCTTCTCTGTTAGCTGACCTACTCCCGGCTCAATTCATATAGTTTGAGGACTAGCTCTACTGCCCTGACACCCAGGCCTGAAAATGACTTCCTTTTTTTTCCTCCTTATTCACTTTTATTCCTGTGTGTCTTTCTTTGTTTTGCAACTTTTTACCACAACAAAACTCTCACAACAAGTCCATCAGCAGCACTGTCTTCATCTTATTTTCCTTATTGATTTAAAGGTGCCGCAGTCTGCATTCCTGAGGTTCACAAGTTCACAACTCAATCATGCTCCTCTATTTTCCTCCTCCAGACTCCACCTATCCATTTCGATCAAGGCAGATGGATTACAAAGAAATAAATAAAGAAACCTTGTTTTCATAGACGAGTCCCCTCAAGTGGGACAGAAATTACTGAATGACTACATGCTTGCTGATTGCTGACAAAGTTACTTCTGAAATTGACAGGAGAGGCTGCCCTGTGGGCCCTCACTTTCCGAAGAAGATGCGGACAAAAAGTAGAACAGATAATGAGTAATTGAGAAGATGGCATGCAGTGGACAGCAATGGCTGTCTGGCTCTGATGAAACCAATTTCTGTTTGTTTTTTATGCATGAAATGAATCTATGTCTTGTCTTAGTTATTATTTAATTTTTTTACACAGTAATCGAAACTCATGTCAACTACTCTGTTTTTTTTTACCTTGTTTAATTCAAATTGTGCTTCAAATTCAGGGGCCATATGTTGCATTTTCCAATATGCAAAATGTCCTTGGAGTGGACTCACTTGCCAATATACGATGATAATTGATTAAGTAATATATATTTTTTCTTTACAGTCACTTACTGGGATGGATGGATCATCAGCGTCAGTTTACGGAAGAACTATGGCCAATTCGTGAGTGGCAAACAGGTAAACCAGTCTACAACTACTACAGCAGAACTACATGTCTGTCTATTCGTGGTATGTAGTGGTCGAGGGCGAGGCAGTGTACTGTTGTTGTTATGCCAGGCAGAGTCCACTCCAGACGGCATTTCAAATTGGGGCTATGTGGCTTGCTGCATACAATTAGATATGCTTTGTCTGTCTGACAAAGAGCATAGGTATGCTACATCAGGTTGCTTCACTCAGTGGTGCCTGCCTTGACCGTCTGCATGGCACTGCCTCAAGCTTGGGCCAAAATCAAAACACACAAGGGTGGCTGGGCCCTATGGGAGAGAGGGTAGGCAGGGCCTAACAATATGAAAATAGAAATGTTTGCCTATGCCTCCAAACTACTTGAAGTACACACTAATTCATGTACGAATAAACCACAATTTGTTAGTTTACACAAAACATTTTATGTTTTCCAATTTGATACTCAGTTTATAAAAAAAGGAATTTACAATAGACAGAACTAAGATCACTATCGACCTCATGTATAAGCCATATCAAAAATTCAAAAGAAAATTAATACAAACGTGTAGTGAACCGAACATGTGGTGAACAATTAGAAAAACAATGACTTGTTGACATATACATACATCACATTAAATACATGGACCAAAAAACTTTTTACATTTGTAAAACAAGGGCTCTTACAAACATTTAGGAACCCGGGGAGAAATTAGAAAACAGCGTTTATAGTAGTTATTAAACTCCCAAAACCTGAATAGGAACTAATCAATTGAATTTCAGGAACATAGCCCGTTTCTACAATCAATGGCAATGGCCCACCGGCCAAACAAAGAAAAGAAAAGAGAGTGCCGACGCGTTTCGAATCCTGATTAACAACTTGCAGAATTCTCATCAGGGCAGACTGGATCTAGTCCATGGGCACTATTTAAAATGAAACAAAACAAAGTATTTACTAACTAGCGCGTCCTCAGGCCATTAATCTCTGGACAGTACGATTACAAGACAATTTGTACCTTGTGTGAATTCTGCCCACAGTCAATTCTGGATTAGGGGAAATGTCGTCTAGGCTTGGCGGCCTACGCTGCAACAGAGTAATGGAGTAATTAAGTACTAGTCGGGTGCACAGGAAGGGAATTGCTTGAAAGCCAATATCACTCGGTTACCTGCGTTTTTATGGAAGCTGAGCCACATCTTCGCCACTTGGGGTGAAGTTCCTTTATTTTCTGAAACATAGGTGACAGGGTGCGACTTAGTACACTACTTACTCGCTGATTAGCTAGTCGCGTGTAGATTTTGGTGCTTAGAATGTACCACTTACTTGGGCGGCGGTCCGCAGTGACCTCAGTGGGGGTTCTATTTTGTGACCACGTATCACCACGCAGGGAGCAGTTAATAATCTGTGAGAATAAGGAGAGGGGCACCGTGTTACCGCGCTGCTTTTTGGATGCTAAGCAACACAAGTTCCAATTTTAAAATGTGTCTGCATCTGCGCTAATCGCGTTTGAATTTTCATCTCTTACAAATGGTCCACTTACTTGGACGCCGAGTAGCGTTGACTTCAATGGGGGTTCTGATTTTAAGGCTGCCGGTCTCCAACCAACGTTTACTTGGGTAAATATCTGCGGGGGAATTAGGGGGGGGACACGTTACCGCGTAATCATTTCTGTGCATAACCAATATATAGTTGACAGTTCTGGAAAGTGGCCGCTTCCGTGCTTACCGCAATATGTCAAATCCGATTAGCGTGCTTGCTCCACAGCGGTAACCAAGGGATGTGAGTGTCCCTGGGCGTCGCCGGCCATAAAGCCCAAACCATGTAGTTGGTAGCGGGCCAATCAGGCACAAGTCCAAGTAATGAAGCATGCTGGGACCTGTAGTGTCAAGGAGCAAATCAAGGTTTCCAAGAACATTTGAGGTGCATTATGGGACATGTAGTGTCCGCCAGTGGGCACAAAATGTTTATGCCCTATTTATTTCACTGAGGCTGTTCAGACCCTTGTTTACGCTGTCAAACTTTAGGATTAGGTACGCCTCCTTGCGCAACAGCATTGTGTCCACATCTAGGAAGTGTTTAGGGTCGATCCATGCCAATACGGTCCATTTGAAGTCAGTCTCAGAATGGCCATTACTGGTGAAATGTTCCACCATGGGAGCAGTGATAACTTTTTTCTTAAGCCGGGAGCGATGCTGGGTAATGCGAGAATTAATGGGCTGATTTGTTTTGCCTACGTAAACTCTGTTGCATGGGCAAACCACCGCATAGACGACATTTCGAGTCTTGCAATTCGTGAAGCAATCATGCTTCCATCTAATGCCATTGTTTACAAATATGTCACCTTCTATGGTGCTTGAACATGAAACACAATTGCCACATTTGTGATGTCCGCGTATTGGTTTCAGATTCCACTGTGTGACAAGGTCGCTTTTGGGTGCTGTGATATGACTATCTGCTCTGATTAAATGTTGCCCTATGCTTCTGTTCTTGCGCATAGCAAAGATGGGTTTTGAGAGGGGATGCTCTAGAGTCTCAAGAAGATGCCAGTTATTCCGAATTATGTTCTTAAATTGGTTCGTGTGTTGGCCAAATGTTGTAACACAAACCAATTGTTCCAGATCTTTCTTTTCTTTCTTTTCAAACAGTGTCTCTCTTGGAGTAAATTTGGCCCTATTCTTTGAATGTTTTAACAACTTTTTAGGGTATCCTCTTTCTGCCATCTCATTGCAGAATCTGATTGCATGAGAGTCAAAATCACAAAGATTTGTGCAATTTCGCCTAATCCTCAACAATTGCCCGTAGGGCAAATTATTTTTTAACGATTGAGGATGCGAACTGGTATAATGCAGAATAGTATTCCGGTCAGTTTCCTTTTTATGCAAGGAGGTAGTTAACTTAGCCTCATGGGAGCTTACCGTGACGTCCAGGAAAGTCATTTCTTTTGGACTGTAGTTGAGTGTGAATTGAATGTCTGGGTGCCTAGAGTTAAGCCACAGATGGAACTGCTCGAGGTCCGCCTGGCTCCCCTGCCACAGGAGCCAGACGTCGTCGATGTATCTTAACCACTGAATGATATGTCCTGAGAAAGGGTTGTCACTGAGGACAAAACGCTCCTCATATTGTGCCATGTACAACACGGCCAACTCCGGTGCGTAGGGACAACCCATGGCTGTCCCCTTGACTTGAACAAAAAAGCTATTCTCAAATTTGAAGTAGTTGCTGCGAAGAGTGATCTCAGCTAGTGCCACAATGAAGTTGGTAGGTACCCGATGGGGTCTATCCCTTTGTTCTAGGTACAGTTCGATGACCTCTAGAGCTTCATCCTGCGGTATCTGTGTGTAGAGCGAGGCGACGTCAAGTGTCACCATCAACTCGATCTGGTCATTGAATGAATGTCCCTCAATCTGTTTAATGAAGGCTGTTGTGTGATCGGACTTTTGCAATACATGGCTTTAAAGCCATGTATTGCAAAAGTCCGATCGCATCTCAGTGACACAACAGCCTTCATTAAACAGATTGAGGGACATTCATTCAATGACCAGATTGAGTTGATGGTGACACTTGACGTCGCCTCGCTCTACACACAGATACCGCAGGATGAAGCTCTAGAGGTCATCGAACTGTACCTAGAACAAAGGGATAGACCCCATCGGGTACCTACCAACTTCATTGTGTCACTAGCTGAGATCACTCTTCGCAGCAACTACTTCAAATTTGAGAATAGCTTTTTTGTTCAAGTCAAGGGGACAGCCATGGGTTGTCCCTACGCACCGGAGTTGGCCGTGTTGTACATGGCACAATATGAGAAGCGTTTTGTCCTCAGTGACAACCCTTTCCCAGGACATATCATTCAGTGGTTAAGATACATCGACGACGTCTGGCTCCTGTGGCAGGGGAGCCAGGCGGACCTCGAGCAGTTCCATCTGTGGCTTAACTCTAGGCACCCAGACATTCAATTCACACTCAACTACAGTCCAAAAGAAATGACTTTCCTGGACGTCACGGTAAGCTCCCATGAGGCTAAGTTAACTACCTCCTTGCATAAAAAGGAAACTGACCGGAATACTATTCTGCATTATACCAGTTCGCATCCTTAATCGTTAAAAAATAATTTGCCCTACGGGCAATTGTTGAGGATTAGGCGAAATTGCACAAATCTTTGTGATTTTGACTCTCATGCAATCAGATTCTGCAATGAGATGGCAGAAAGAGGATACCCTAAAAAGTTGTTAAAACATTCAAAGAATAGGGCCAAATTTACTCCAAGAGAGACATTGTTTGAAAAGAAAGAAAAGAAAGATCTGGAACAATTGGTTTGTGTTACAACATTTGGCCAACACACGAACCAATTTAAGAACATAATTCGGAACAACTGGCATCTTCTTGAGACTCTAGAGCATCCCCTCTCAAAACCCATCTTTGCTATGCGCAAGAACAGAAGCATAGGGCAACATTTAATCAGAGCAGATAGTCATATCACAGCACCCAAAAGCGACCTTGTCACACAGTGGAATCTGAAACCAATATGCGGACATCACAAATGTGGCAATTGTGTTTCATGTTCAAGCACCATAGAAGGTGACATATTTGTAAACAATGGCATTAGATGGAAGCATGATTGCTTCACGAATTGCAAGACTCGAAATGTCGTCTATGCGGTGGTTTGCCCATGCAACAGAGTTTACGTAGGCAAAACAAATCAGCCCATTAATTCTCGCATTACCCAGCATCGCTCCCGGCTTAAGAAAAAAGTTATCACTGCTCCCATGGTGGAACATTTCACCAGTAATGGCCATTCTGAGACTGACTTCAAATGGACCGTATTGGCATGGATCGACCCTAAACACTCCCTAGATGTGGACACAATGCTGTTGCGCAAGGAGGCGTACCTAATCCTAAAGTTTGACAGCGTAAACAAGGGTCTGAACAGCCTCAGTGAAATAAATAGGGCATAAACATTTTGTGCCCACTGGCGGACACTACATGTCCCATAATGCACCTCAAATGTTCTTGGAAACCTTGATTTGCTCTTTGACACTACAGGTCCCAGCATGCTTCATTACTTGGACTTGTGCCTGATTGGCCCGCTACCAACTACATGGTTTGGGCTTTATGGCCGGCGACGCCCAGGGACACTCACATCCCTTGGTTACCGCTGTGGAGCAAGCACGCTAATCGGATTTGACATATTGCGGTAAGCACGGAAGCGGCCACTTTCCAGAACTGTCAACTATATATTGGTTATGCACAGAAATGATAACGCGGTAACGTGTCCCCCCCTAATTCCCCCGCAGATATTTACCCAAGTAAACGTTGGTTGGAGACCGGCAGCCTTAAAATCAGAACCCCCATTGAAGTCAACGCTACTCGGCGTCCAAGTAAGTGGACCATTTGTAAGAGATGAAAATTCAAACGCGATTAGCGCAGATGCAGACACATTTTAAAATTGGAACTTGTGTTGCTTAGCATCCAAAAAGCAGCGCGGTAACACGGTGCCCCTCTCCTTATTCTCACAGATTATTAACTGCTCCCTGCGTGGTGATACGTGGTCACAAAATAGAACCCCCACTGAGGTCACTGCGGACCGCCGCCCAAGTAAGTGGTACATTCTAAGCACCAAAATCTACACGCGACTAGCTAATCAGCGAGTAAGTAGTGTACTAAGTCGCACCCTGTCACCTATGTTTCAGAAAATAAAGGAACTTCACCCCAAGTGGCGAAGATGTGGCTCAGCTTCCATAAAAACGCAGGTAACCGAGTGATATTGGCTTTCAAGCAATTCCCTTCCTGTGCACCCGACTAGTACTTAATTACTCCATTACTCTGTTGCAGCGTAGGCCGCCAAGCCTAGACGACATTTCCCCTAATCCAGAATTGACTGTGGGCAGAATTCACACAAGGTACAAATTGTCTTGTAATCGTACTGTCCAGAGATTAATGGCCTGAGGACGCGCTAGTTAGTAAATACTTTGTTTTGTTTCATTTTGAATAGTGCCCATGGACTAGATCCAGTCTGCCCTGATGAGAATTCTGCAAGTTGTTAATCAGGATTCGAAACGCGTCGGCACTCTCTTTTCTTTTCTTTGTTTGGCTGGTGGGCCATTGCCATTGATTGTAGAAACGGGCTATGTTCCTGAAATTCAATTGATTAGTTCCTATTCAGGTTTTGGGAGTTTAATAACTACTATAAACGCTGTTTTCTAATTTCTCCCCGGGTTCCTAAATGTTTGTAAGAGCCCTTGTTTTACAAATGTAAAAAGTTTTTTGGTCCATGTATTTAATGTGATGTATGTATATGTCAACAAGTCATTGTTTTTCTAATTGTTCACCACATGTTCGGTTCACTACACGTTTGTATTAATTTTCTTTTGAATTTTTGATATGGCTTATACATGAGGTCGATAGTGATCTTAGTTCTGTCTATTGTAAATTCCTTTTTTTATAAACTGAGTATCAAATTGGAAAACATAAAATGTTTTGTGTAAACTAACAAATTGTGGTTTATTCGTACATGAATTAGTGTGTACTTCAAGTAGTTTGGAGGCATAGGCAAACATTTCTATTTTCAAGCTTGGGCCAAACATCTGTTATGTTTGCGAAATTTGCTGTTTTTCGCGAATCTCGCGAAATTACCAAAAAATCGCGAATTCTTGGGCGGAACGGATTTTTGGCAAATGCTTGTGGCAGGGCCATGCAGACGGTCAAGGCAGGCACCAATGAGTGAAGCATCCTGATGTAGCATACCTAGGCTCTTAGACACAGACAGACAAAGCATATCTAGGGTTTAGGGTTCAGTGCGATTTACTAGGGTTTTTGGGTTTAAGTTGGTAGGTTCCCGCTGAGTCTAGGGCTCAGGGTCCGATGCAGGCTCCTTCATAATGATGTTGGCAATGTTTTAGGGGGGTTTGGCATTCTTTGGTCCAGAATTGGAAGAATTTTGGCCTTTTTTGGTGTTTTGCGGGCACGTGTGTTTAGGTGAAAACTAAGTTAAAACTAGTCGTAGACCTTCTTCTTCTTCTTCTTCTTCTTCTTCTTCTTCTTCTTCTTCTTCTTCTTCTTCTTCTTCTTCTTCTTCTTCTTCTTCTTCAAAGAGCGCAGTGGTTCGATTTTGTTCTGCCTTTCTGAGATTCTTGGGAATCGCTGGAACAAGTGTCCAGGTAAGTTTCAAGAGGATCGAAGTAGTGGAAGTGCTAAAAAGTTGAACAGCAATTTTTGTTGAACAGCGCAATTTGCCATGTTTTGAATATACCAGTATTGCATGTTTTTGGGGGGCTCTTTGGGGGTGTTCTAGATTTGTGGGGGTGGTTCGGGGGGTCTTGGAGCACGGCTGGGAAGGTCTAATTTTGATTGCAAATGGTTTGAAGAAAATCCATGGTGCAAAAGGGGGGTTTGAGCCTAGTTGCAGACAGCGTTTTGGCACAATTTAAACTGAGGCCTAGCAGTATTGCGTCTTTTTGCTTTTGGCCTGTTTGGGGGTGTTCTACTTTTCTGCAGGTGGGTTGAGGGGTCTGGGGGAATTGCTGGGAAGGTCTAATATCGGGCGCAAGTGTTTTGGATAAAATCCATGGTGAAAACAGTTTTTGGTTTTTGCTCACTTGCTTGTTTTTGGGGGGGCCATTTGGGAGGCTTCTAGGTTTTTGGGGGTGGGTTTTGTGGTCTGGGAGCAGTGCTGGTACAGACTAATTTTGATTGCATTTGTTTTTAAGAAAATCCATGGTGGAAAGGGGGAGTTAGGGCCTAGCTGCAGAGCGCGTTTGGACTGCTTTGAAGGTAGGCCCTAAATTTTCCAAGTGTGAGTTTTTGCATTTTTGCTTTTGGCCTGTTTGGGGGGGTTCTACTTTTTTGCAAGTGGGTTGATGGCTCTGGGGGCATTGCTGGGAAGGTCAAATATCGGGCGCAAGGGTTTTGGATAAAATCCATTGTGAAAAAGTTTTTGCATTTTTGCTCACTTGCCTGTTTTTGGGGGGAAGTTTTGGGGGCTTCAGGTATTTGGGGGTGGGTTTTGTGGTCTGGGAGCACTGCTGGAACAGTCTAATATTCATTGCAAGTGGTTTAAGGAAAATCCATGGTAGGAAAGGGGAGTTAGGGCCTAGCTGTAGAGTGCATATGAAGTAATGTTGACTGGTAGGCCGAAAATGTTCTAAGTGTCACCTTTTCCATTTTTGCTTTTGACATGTTTGGGGTGTTCTACTTTTTTGTGGGTGGGTTGACTGCTCTGGGGGCATTGCTGAGAAGGTCTAATATCGGGCGCAAGTGTTTTGGATAAAATCCATGGTGAAAAAGTTTTTGTGTTTTTGCTCACTTGCCTGTTTTTGGGGGGCTGTTTGGGGGGCTTCTAGGTTTTTGGGGGTGGGTTTTGTGGTCTGGGAGCACTGCTGGGACAGTCTAATTTTGATTGCAAGTGGTTTGAAGAAAATCCATGGTGGGAAAGGGGAATTAGGGCCTAGCTGCAGATTGCGTTTGGAGTGATGTTGACTGGTAGGCCGAAAATGTTCTAAGTGTCACCTTTTCCATTTTTGCTTTTGGCCTGTTTGGGGTGTTCTACTTTTTTGCGGGTGGGTTGACGGCTCTGGGTGCATTGCTGAGAAGGTCTAATATCGGGCGCAAGTGTTTTGGATAAAATCCATGGTGAAAAAGTTTTTGCGTTTCTGCTCACTTGCCTGTTTTTGGGGGGCTGTTTGGGGGGCTTCTACGTTTTTGGGGGTGGGTTTTGTGGTCTGGGAGCACTGCTGGCACAGTCTAATTTTGATTGCATATGTTTTTAAGAAAATCTATGGTGGAAAAGGGGAGTTAGGGCCTAGCTGCAGAGCGCGTTTGGACTGAATTGAAGGTAGGCCCTAAATTTTCTAAGTGTGAGTTTTTGCATTTTTGCTTTTGGCCTGTTTGGGGGGTTCTACTTTTTTGCGGGTGGGTTGACGTCTCTGGGGGTATTGCTGGTAAGGTCTAATATCAGGTGCAAGTGTTTTGGATAAAATCCATGGTGAAAAAGTTTTTGCGTTTTTGCTCACTTGCCTGTTTTTGGGGAGCTGTTTGGGGGGATTTAGGTTTTTGGGGGTAGGGTTTGTGGTCTGGGAGCACTGCTGGCACAGTGTAATTTTGATTGTATTTGTTTTTAAGAAAATCCATGGTGGAAAAGGGAAGTGAGGGCCTAGCTGCAGAGCGCGTTTGGACTGAATTGAAGGTAGACCCTAAATTTTCTAAGTGTGAGTTTTTGCATTTTTGCTTTTGGCCTGTTTGGGGGGTTCTACTTTTTTTGCGGGTGGGTTGACGTCTCTGGGGGCATTGCTGAGAAGGTCTAATATTGGGCGCAAGTGTTTTGGATACAATCCATGCACTTCCTTTATGTCCCTTAAAAGATTTATGGATAGCTTGGTATCCAAAGATTTGTTTATCTTCATTTGTTGTTTGCCCATGCTGTGTTTTGTTTTCCTCTCTCCACAAAACTTTCCCCACAAACCCCATTCCCATCCAAGTTTCAAACACTAACCCTCCTCCCCCGGGCTGTGTGGTTTTTATTGAGGTGTGAGTAAATTACAACAATAATTCCACACACTTGCTGGGAGGATAAGGTCAAAGCAACAGAAAACATCCTCCTCCTACACGTGGCGAATGATTACGCTGATGTGCCCTTCACCTTCAGTACTATTTCTTGTAGTAGCCAAAGCCAAACTCCACGCAACTAGTATACTTTGGAAGCTTTAGCATTTGTTAGGCTAAATTATGGCACTATTCTTGTGTACTATGCTATCTATCGTACTGTTGTAATGATCCGCTCAGGATACTCAAGGTTTCATTTACTTTTTTTTCATATGCTGCTACTGCCACTGTGTACCACCACTACCACCACAACTATACCATTTCATCTGCCCAGGATTGCCAACCTTCATCGCCAGTTGCCATGCAGCCAGCCCTGTGCCTAGCTCTAGGCCTATTCTCAAACACGAATCACAGGTAAGATAAGCGTTTGGGGGGGAGGAAGAATGATGGAGTAGGAGGGGAGAGGAGAGACTGGCGGTAGTACTACTAAAGTAGTAGGACAATTGAATTCCCTAACTCTGTGAGTGGCACTTACTTTTGTAAACATTTGGGAGATTACTTAGACAATTTGAATCAAGCAGCCAGTTAAGTTTCAGGAAAACAAACGAACAGTTAACCCCCCGCCTCCCCTGCAAAACAGTAAAAACGCGTATGCAAAGTTTAGGTTGAAAGTAAATAATTATTTAAATCCATAACAAAAATAAACTATCCCGCAAGACCCGACTCACCCCGCTCCCTAACCCCAAAGAATGTCCGTGAAAAAGTCCCCAAAGTCCAAGAAAAAACCCAACTCCCAATTCCCACCCCCCCAAAAGTCTTTAAAAAAGGGGCAAGGGACAGTCTCTTCTCCTCTACTGCCGCCGGCGGTGTCCTTTGACAAGGTGGGCCCGTTGCTCCCTTCGGAGGTTCTTCTTGAGCAGGCTCTTCATTCTCTCCATCTCTTGCTCAAGGTTGGACACCCTGAAGGTTAGGTGGTGGATGCAGGCCTTGCACCTGCTGTGGGGGGCGGCTGATTTTTTGGCTGCTTGGCGGTGGCGGGTGACTGCGGTACCACGGCTCTGTCCCGCTAGGCTTGCACTGACTGGCTGACCCAGGGAGTGCGGAGGAGGATGCAGCTGTCGCGGTGGATATTGTGGTGGACTGCAACTGTGTGTCCTCCTCCTCCTTGGCCACCAGCCGCCGATATTCAGCGAAAATCACCTCCAGCTTCCTTTGTGGAGCCTGTCTAGCCAGCTTCTTCTGTGTCAGTTTGGAAGGAGCATCTATTTGAAGAAAGAAAGACATACTGTAACCAATGATCTTCAAGATTAACACAAAATAATTCAGCAGAAAGTTGTGTCACAGTAGAACTAGCAACTTGCAAGCACAGTACATAACATTTGTGGCCTGTATCTATCTAACCTCCCACTTCGTCAGCCTCTGCTCTAACATTAGTGGGAGTTTCAGGAATCAATTCTACTTGCACTATATGGACTCACTACATTAGAGTCGACTATGACAGTACACCAGTCTTATTCTTCTTCTTCTCTCTTGTTTAGTGAAATTGGTACATAAACTTCTGGAAGCTGGCATAATGCCAGCGCAGTCAACTTGCACCGAGAAAAACCGACGCAAGCCATGATGACACAGACTTGCGTTACTGTACCAGTCCAGTACATGCAGGTGGTGAAGCTCTTACTTTTCTATTACGGGTGGCACTGAGAATACTCTGTTACAAGGGCTACTGCTTAATTAATTTAACTTTCACCCTACAGTGTCAATGACTACTAGAAAAGGAAAATGAAGTAGATAAATAATATGATTATCTATCCCTTCACAGGATATTTGCTTACATATGGGATGACTTTAGGTACATTGTTTTTATTTGAGTGAACAATGATAGGCCACACATGAACGAAAGAGTTGTACTAAAATTATTAACAGAGGTAGTGAGTGGCCCCCGTAATCGCCAGAAATATATGCTGTGCTTGCAATACAAACTACTGCTACTTTTCATGGTTGTATTCGGAAAAATTACAACTTCTTTTCCTTGCCTTTGCTACACTGGAATGGACGTGCGGGCGCGGTATTACATGTTCTTCAAAGTAACACTTACTTCATCCAGTGACCGTCTACTATGTCTACATACACATATGCTATCTGTGAGTCAGATAGTACCATGATCCAGGCATCCATCCATTCAAAGTAAATGTCAATCATTCTTCTTAATGTCTCAACTGGACAAACCTTAGATTTTCTCATGGAAAAACAACATTTTCATTTCATTTTGGAAACTGCAAGCCATGCATCCATGCTTGACTTGCATTTGAATTTGAACCAAAGGATATATTGCGCAAACATACAGTTTCCATTTCACCCACACAGGCAGTCCTCTTCCCTTTCTCCTTCCACCCATCCTTGCTTCATCCTTCAACCGGCCATGCATCATATTCCCAGTCACCTCTGGCAGCATCTAAAAATACATATCATTCTTTGCCAGTCATCATTACTTTTAAGTTAACACACTCGTTCTTCCACACATACTTACACCCTTCTTTCCCTTTTCGTCCATCCCATCCATCAAGTTCATCTCTGATCTGACTTGGCTTCTCGATGAAACTTTCACAGCTGAGTTGAAGTCAATTTAGAGGAGGCTACTACCTGGTTGATAAAAACTTAGTTCTAAATGTGTAAGTCTTCTTAACAGTAAAGTATACTTGTACTGTACAACATATACACCCGTGCAGAGAGCACACTCTGCAGTCTGCAATCTCAATAAGTAAGGAATATAATAGCTTACCACTGCCCGCCACTCCCGTGGTATCCCCCACAGCAGTTCCCGCTGGCTGTTGCACTGCCTCCGCCCCAGGAGTGCGCACTTCCACGCTGGCCCCGGCACCGGTGGGTGGCTGTGCCGATGTTCCGCCTAGAAAATACATTTCAGATTCTTAGATGCCGTATACACCACTCCCTAGTATTTTGTCAAGGAATGAAATTTTTTTACTACGACTACACAAACAGATTTAATAATTTGTGACTCTCTAGTCCAGGGGACTCCAAACCGGTCCTGGAGGGCCGGATCCATGCCAGATTTTTGGGATATCCCCATTGAGATACATGTATTAATTTTAAAAATATGGCATGGATCTGGCCCTCCTGGACCGGTTTGGGGACCCCTGCTCTAGTCTAAACTACAAATTGCCCTTTTTTCAGGGAAGGGTGTTTTTTAGTTATGCTTAGCCGTAACATGTCTTGCTACAGTGTTTGGCACAACTGATGAATGCTTGCTTTTTAATACGCACCATTTTTCTCATAATAGACAGAAGCTTCGCTTCTAAGAACAAGAGCAAGATCAGATCATCTTCACTAGGACGGAGTCAGCAACGATTCAGCACCACAAAGAAGACTTGAAGTTCCAACCTGGTGAGGGCTCGCCAACAATTAATGTGTGAAATCACTAAGCACTTTTCACTTTTCAATCCACTGTTTATGTTGTATGCTGAACTTGATTTTAATAAAATGTTTTTACTTTTAATAAAGCTTTAAAACTTACATAGACTCTGTGGTTTTTGGTCAAGATTGAGTGAGCAAAAGGGTTTGCAATTTGCAAACATGAGTCCGTGGCTCTGAGAGGCCGGGACTCTGACTCCGTAGTCTTATGTCGTGGGTTGTATAATCATTGGGGATCAATCATCAATGAATTCCGGAACTAAATGACTCTGACACACTAGCTAGTCAGTATGGAAATTGGGGGTTTAAATTCTGTTATGACTGAGGTATGTGGAAAATCTAACTGCGCCTATTATAATTGATAAACAATGCACTATTTCGTGTCCATAGTTCTGTTTGTGCAGAATAGTCCCTGCAACAGTAGTAGTATGGATTGTCCTCCAATCCAATCAAAAAGTAAACTAGTATCTTATTCTTTCTTGGTGGCCATTGACATTTTATTGTTGGGAATTGTCAAAGCATAAACATTTAGAAGACTTCCAAAGACATTATGGACAACCCAGAGGACTGCACTCAGTGCATAGAGCTATTGCTGAATAGAATGTGAGTTTTGTTTAACATCTTTTGCCAACTGTGCAAGCTTAGTTAGCTACACAGGCAGACTAATAATAATCTAGTAGTATCACAGGGAGTCATAGTAGAGGCAGGATAAGAATTTAGAAACAGTCTACAAGTAGATCAAAGACGATTTAGAAAAAATCGAATGAGGAACGTTAGGAAAAAATAGGTGCTGTAAAAGATAGGGAAGTATAATTATTAATATTAACAGGAAAACTTACTGGGGCCAGCAGAGGAGCCCTCGCCGGACCGATCCTGGCCTTCCTGATTGTGTCCATTCTCCGCCGGCGCCACTACCTCCTCCTGTGCCCCCTTGCCCCTGGAGGGTGCTGATGTACAACATGAAAGAAAGACACAAACATGGATGATTGTTGTCAACCAAATCATACATTTCAAAAAAACAATAACAAATTATTTCGGGGAAATAGACAACAATTGCACTAAATTCATTGACCTGTCTGATGTGGTCTACTAGGAAATTAGTATTGCTGGATTTGCGGACCGTCTACTTGGAAAGTTATGTAACTCACTAAACCAACTGCAAAAAGGTTAGACTAGGACTGGCAGGCAGCACTCTGCAGCACGCGAAGTGACAGACACAGTCCATTGTGATTGCAGACCAGTGAGAAGTTGAACACTAAAAGGTTTCCTACTAAATAACCAGTCATAATATACTCAAACTATCAATCCACCACCACTATCTCTTCTTAGTGGCAGGAGTACAAAGGAAGGACTGGACATAAGTCTCTAGGGGCAGATTTACAAGCCCCTTGTGGCTCTTTTGCTCCGTCGTTGCGTGACTTTTGTGACGCAGCGGCAGTGCAAAAGAGGCGCCATGGTGCGGGGTATATTAACAATGTGACGCATCTGGGAGATGCATCACATTGTAAAGCCCTGTGCCATCAAGTGGCGTTCTGGCGCAAGGGAGGGCGTTCCTGCGCAGGAACACCTCCTAAAAGTGGCTGAGTGAAATCTACAAGATTATACTCAGTCACTTTTAGGTCAATGCTGCGTCAAAACCCTGCGCCTGTTTGAAGCAGATGTACGGCTTGACGCAGCATTGGGGAGATAGGGCACCCCAGAGTATTGCTGGAGCTGCGTCATGCTTGCGACGCAACTCCAGCAATGCGCCTCTTTTACGGCACAGATGCGTGACGCATCTGTGTCGTTTTTGGTCCATGGTGCGTGCATTGTAAATGCGGCGCACCATGGGTGGTGGAGGCGTGGCGCACAATTACGGGCACACCCCTGCTAATTTGCAGGGATGCGCCAGTAACTGTAAATCTGCCCCTTAGTGTCTAGCATTACGCAGTTCTGTAAAGTACACTCAGGCCACTGAAATATGCACAAAATCGAAAACAAGGAAGCATAGTAGCACCGCCACTGAGCAGGCGAGCAGTGCACCTGCAATGCAATCACATTAGATTTTGAAACATAATTTACCTACAATGTAATCGGCAGCATTATTGCTCTTCAGAAAAAACAAACATTTGCAATATAACATAGAGCAGGAGAAAACAGTAGTGATTAAATAGCTACTAATACTCATCAAGCCCAGGGATCTCGACGCCTAGCAGGTCGAGCAAGTCATGTTCACGGTCCAGGATATCGGACTACCGGTGCGTGGCCTGGCTCTAGGTGCGCCAGACCCGAGACTGCCGATACATTGCCCGGCACACTTTCCCCCACGGCTGCTGATGCTCCCAGAGCCTGTACCCGCCAGCGATCCTGCCACCTGCCGTGATGGTCTTGGGGAGGCGGCGCTGGACATAAAAAAACAGTGCGGCCACCTCCTCCGCGCTAAAGATCTCCTGGGCTATGACTTGCTCCCCCCTCAATCGCCCGCATTGGAGCCGGGTACGGGGTACGGGACCCTTCCCCTTGTCCTTCCCGGCTCCCTTTGCCATGGTCCTGGACAGGAATGGAAATAATAAATAGGAAAGAGAATAGGGAAAAAGTAAATAAAAGAAGAGGTAAAAAAAAGTAATTTTAAAGTAACCAAAAGTAGAAGAAAACACAAAATATAGATCTAGAAAAATAGAGGGATGGATAATAAGTAAAAAAGATTAAAAAAAACTTCAAACAAACAAAGGATGGCAAAGATTGAAGCTGGATAGAAAAAGTATGCCCAGAACCATAGCAATGAATGAAAAACAAGATTTGCCGTGCTCATTGAGGACCGAGTGGGTAAGTTAACGCGATGTTTCCCCCGCGAGTACGCAAAAACACACGCAAACTCATAATAGCGTGCCACACACAACGCGAAATTGACAATAGTGCTCACAAGATGGCCGCCCCAATGTACGACCCGGCCCGGGAATACGCAAAAAACCCAGCGAACACGCCAAAAAAATACTGTACATAGTTGTTTCATATTTTAAAACCAAGAAGACATGATATTGTTTAAATAATAAATTAAAAAATTACGAAAACTATGTTTAGGATATTAAAGTTACAAAATATAACATTGTTTTTCAAAATGACTAAGAAAAACAGTTTTTTAATGTTTATAATTAATGTTTATAATTAGAAATTAGTATTTAAATAACCTTTGAAATTCACAAAAAAATAGGTCTCAGGAACATTAAAGTTAGAAATTAGTATTTAAAAAAAACCTCAAATTTACTGAAAAAACAATTGCCACATTTTCCAACATTGAGTTATTGTATGGCTGAGGGACCATGCTGTTTTTGGAGGGTTCGCTGTCCTGTTCTGCATTGCCTTGGTGGTATTAGGGAGAGGCTGGTATGGGGGCGGGAGTCCTGAGGGTTATGGAAGTGGGTGTTGTGTCCTTCTTGAGTGTCGGAAAAAACTATAAGTTAAATGAACATTATAATTAGAAGTTAGCATCAAAAAACATTGAAATTCACAGAAAAAAAATACGTTTCAGGCACGTTATTGATAGAAATTAGCATTTAAAAAACCATTGAAATTCACTTAATAAAATATAGGTTTCAGGCACATTATAGTTAGAAATTAGCATTTAAAGAACCTTAGAAATTCACTGAAAGAACCAAAGTTTTCGGGCATGTTATAGTTAGAAATTAACATTTAAAAAGCCTCAGAAATTCACAGAAAAAACCATAGGTTTCAAACATGTTATAGTTAGTTGGACATTTCACTGGTACAAAACCATAGAAATTACCCTGTTTTAGTTAGTTCAGCTGACTCTCCTGACTCGCTCCGAAGAGGTCGCTTCCCCACACTCCCAAGGCTTGGTGATTTGTGATACCAGAGCGCTTTGAAGCAGATTTGCGGTATCGTAGCGCCTTCCAGCTGACTCTAACCACCGCGTCTGCGCTCCGCTCGCTCTGCTGCCTCTCATTAGCGCTATTTTACCCCCCGCATTGCTGCCGCTGCCTGCATTGTGTAATTGGCATATGTAGTGCTGCTTATTTCAATCTGCGCATTGTTCTGTTCACATTGTTTTATTATTAAGTACATATTGCTCGATTGTGCCTCTGATTGTGCCCCAGTCTCGCCCAGTTCCGCTTTCGAACTGTTGCAGCCATTTTGTTGTTGTTGTGCTTCTTAGCCCGTAGCTCCACCCCACTCCCGCCTCCCAGCTGACCCTCCCTCGCCCCTCCCCTTCCACTATCCTTTTATGACAGATGCATTTGCGCGCAGCGTTCACACGCAGCGGTCGCGCCCCATGCGTGCCGAAGGTGCGCCAAAGGTAAGCCGGTCTACGCCCATCCGCGCCTGGACCGTGCCCAGTGCCAGACCCCCTGGTCCCCGCAAAACCCTCTCCACCCGCATAACGTACAACGCCGATACCCTACTGGCCCTCAACCCCGGACACACACCACAATGCTGTGAAGCTACCCCAGGACACACCCATGGACCATTCGCCTGCTACTCCTGCAAGTTTACTTGCATCAGGACACACACCAAATCCACTTCCTCCAAACACACCTCCGACTCTAACCACCTGAAGTGCATCCTGCTGAACACCCGCTCGATCCACAGACACGCCACCAAACTCTGGGATCTACTCGACACTACATCACCGGACGTCGCCTTCCTTACTGAAACATGGATGAACGCCTCATCAGTACCTGACATCGCCATAGCCATCCCGGACAATTACAAGATCATACGAAAAGACCGCCCCATCCAAACAGGAGGAGGTATCGCCATCGTCCATAAGAACACCATCCGAATCACGAACAGCTCCGACGTCAACCTTGCGGCCACCGAACACCTTCACTTCCAAATCCACACGACCCCAGGACCACACTTAGAGGCACCCTCATCTACAGACCACCAGGAACCCGCACAAAATTCAACGAAGACATCACTGACTTCATCAGCCCACATGCCCTCACATCCGAGAACTACATCCTACTGGGAGACCTCAACTTCCACCTGGAAAAGAAAAACGACAGCAACACACCACCCTTCTGGACAACCTGGCCAATCTTGGACTCAAACAACTTGTTAACACCCCCACTCACCTAGCCGGACACACGCTCGACCCTATCTTCACCTCCAGCAAACACATCTCCTTCGATCACACCACAACTCTCCACTGGACGGACCACAGCTGCGTCCACTTCAGCTACAAAAAGACCTCGACCCACAACCCCCCACAACCTATTCCTCGAAGAAACTGGAACAAAATCACCACCGACCAACTCTTCACATCGCTTAACCAAAACCCTCCTGCCATATCATCGGACCCAAACCAAGCTGCCACCAAACTCACACAATGGATCACCCACACCGCTGACGAATTAGCACCCTTGAAAAACCACCAGATCAAACATGGTAGCAAAAATGCTCCCTGGTACAACGATGACCTTAAGTAATCCAAAAAGTTATGTCGTACCCTCGAGAAAACCTGGAGAAAAATCCTAACCACTGACAACCTGACCACCTTCAAGGACGCCACCCGCAAATACCACCAATTGATCGATCCTCCAAGAAATCCGCATTCAAGGATCGACTCGACAACAACGCCCACAACAGCAAGGAACTATTAAACATCGTCAAAGAATTTACCAACCCCATAACCGGCACCAATGACATCACTCCCTCCCAAGACCTCTGCGACTCTTTATCCTCTTTGTTCCACAACAAAATCGCCGGCATACATAACAGCTTCTAAAACTAGACCGATCAACAGACCACTCCACCCACCTCCAAACCAAAACAGCACTCTCACAACCTTTACGCCTGGAACCCCATCACTACAGAAGACACCATCCGCCTGATGAACTCCATCCACTCAGGCTCACCAACCGACCCATGTCCCCACCACATTTTCAACAAAGCAGACTCCATTATCGCACCCCATCTCCGCAATGTCATCAACTGCTCCCTCAACTCCGCAACCTTCCCGGAAAGCTGGAAACATGCCAAACTCAGCGCCCTCCTGAAGAAACCCACAGCAGACCCCTCGGAACTTAAGAACTACCGCCCCATCTCACTCCTCCCTTTCCCGGCCAAAGTTATTGAGAAAGCCGTCAATAGTCAGCTCGCCGCCTTCCTCGAATCCAACAAATCGCTCGACCCATCACAATCCGGCTTCCGAGCCAAACACAGCACCGAAACCGCCCTAATCGCAGCTACAGATGACATCCGAACACTACTGGACAACGGAGAAACAGTTGCCCTCATCTTACTTGACCTCTCCGCAGCCTTCGACACAGTCTGTCATAGCACCCTCATACAACGCCTCAGCAACGTTCGAATACAAGGAAAAGCTCTGGACTGGATCATCTCGTTCCTCGCAGGAAGAACCCAGAGAGTCCGCCTCCCCCTATTCAAATCAGAGGCCACCAAAGTCATCTGCGGCGTACCACAAGGATCATCGCTCAGTCCCACTCTCTTCAACGTATACATGAGTCCCCTCGCATCCATCGCGCGACAACACAACCTCAACATCATCTCCTACGCAGACGACACCCAGCTGATCCTCTCCCTCACCAAAGACCCTAACACCGCCAAAACCAATCTACACGAAGGAATGAAAGTAGTAGCCGATTGGTTGAAGAACAGCCGCCTAAAACTAAACTCGGACGAAACGGAAGTCCTCATCTTAGGATCATCCCCCTCTGGTTGGGACGACTCATGGTGGCCACCGGCCCTGGGTACAGCACCCATACCTACAGATCACACACGTAACCTGGGCTTCATCCTAGACTCCTCCCTCTCGATGACCAGACAAGTCAACGCCGTCTCATCCTCATGCTTCAACATCCTACGCATGCTCAAAAAAATATTCAGTTGGATCCCCACCGAAACAAGAAAGACAGTCACCCACGCACTGGTCACTAGCCGACTGGATTATGTAAATATTCTTTACGCCAGAACCACAGCCAAACTACAGAAAAAACTCCAACGCATCCAAAACGCCTCAGCCAGACTCATACTGGACATCCCCCGTCATACCCACATTTCCGGTCACCTGAAAGACCTCTATTGACTTCCCGTAAACAAGAGAATCACATTCCGTCTCCTCACCCACGTACACAAAGCCCTCTACGACCTAGGACCAGAATGCCTCAACAAACGACTATCCTTCTACACACCCACCCGCCAACTACAATCATCCAATCAAGCCCTCGCTGCAATTCCGCGCATCCATAAATCCACCATGGGAGGAAGATCCTTCTCCTACTTAGCGGCCAAGACTTGGAATTCTCTCCCCACTCACCTCCGTACTACACAGAACCACCTCTCTTTCAGAAAACAGCTACAAACCTGGCTTTTCGATAAGTAATGCACCGATCATCCCCTCAAGCGCCTTGAGACCCTCTGGGTGAGTAATGCGCTATACAAATTCTTGAACTTGAACTTGAACTTGAACCCCTGCAATGCACTGCTGATGACGTCACATATTGTATAATTCAAGACATGGTCAGTAACATCACTGATGACATCGCTGATGACATCATCCATGTGAAAGTCTGATGCACCTCCTCATACTCTAATATAACATTTGATACATCCACTCAAAAATATTGAGTATCATTTTCAAAACCATTGACACACCAATACCAGTTACTACATATGCAGTCACTGATTCCTAGGTCTAGACAGACATCCACTAATTCATCCATACAGTCCCTCATACATGCAGTCACTCATGAATACAATACTATCATATGCACTCATACACCTATACTGACACTCACACAGTGCCAATCATTCATGGAGTTACTCACACACTTAGTCAGTCATGCAAAGAATCGATCACACTTCCATTTACTGACCTATAGAGTTATACACACAAACGATCACTTATTCAAGAAGAAACAAACACATAATTACTCTCTTATACAATCACTGATTCAAGTAAACACTCATCTATACAGCCACTCACACAATCCCTAACTCTCACATATAGTCATTTATATACTCCAACTCTCACATACACTGCCTTTTACATATGTAGTTACTTGGACAGGTACCACTGAGATATCCATTCACTCAGTTACATATCCATACAGACACTGACCCACCCATACAGCTGTTTTCACATGCACTCTTGAACCTGTACACACAGTGAATCAAGCACTCAAACATCTATGCACAGACTCACACACCTCCCATGCACTCAAACACACACCAAGGCACCCATACATATACTCAGAAAACCAATCAATAACCCATATAGATCCACATTTAGCTACTCACCAACCCCTACAACCACTTACACACCAGCTGACAAACTAAAGAGTGTGAATGTCTGTATCAGTCACTAACGCGTGCATTCAGTAAGACACATGTAATCACTCACTTAAACAGTCAGTCACACACCTAATAGATCCTCCATCCAGACACTTATACACCCACTCATTCTTCAATACACCTAGGCATATATATATAATACATATTTAAACTTTATAGAAACACACATTCACTGGATGATGTCATCAGTGATGTCATTTGAGATGTCATCAGTGATGTCATCAGTGATGTAACTGACCATGTCATGAATGATGTTATATTTGACATCATCAGCAGTGCATTGCGGGGGCGTGAGTTATAGTTAGCTGAATTAACTATAACAGGGGTATTTCTATGGTTTTGAGCGAGTGAAATGTCCAACTAACTATAACATGTCTGAAACCTATGGATTTTTCAGTGAATTTCTAAGGTTATTTAAATGCTAATTTCTAACTATAACATGCCTGAAACCTATGGTTTTTCCAGTGAATTTCTGAGGTTTTCTAAATGCTAATTTCTAACTATAACATGCCTGAAACCTATGATTTTTCCAGTGAATATAAAATATATATATTACCTACTGGCGATAGCCAGTAGGTATATATAGTTAGGATTTTTTCTCTATGGGACTTTTGAAAATTCTATGCCTAATAACTTTGGCGTTTGTGGACGGAATCGGCTGAAATTTTCAGGAAAATGGCACATTTTGTTTCTGAGCAGCTCCTGGAAATTTGGGGGGGGTTCGTCAAGGGGGGGCTGAGAAAAAAGGGGGGTCCCAAAACGCGATTTTCCCATGTTAATTTCCATAGGGCGGTTGGACTCACTTTTAGCCCGAACGGCTGAATGGATTTACACGAAACTTGGCAAAATTGTAGGGACTGTTAGCCCGATGTGCCTTTGCTAGGTCTCAATATATGTGCTTCAGTGGATTTTGAGAAATTAACGTTTAAATCAAGATATATATCTGTAACAGCGCTCCGGGCAGCGATCCGGTTCGCGAACTTTTCGCGTATCGGAACTTTGCGATGCGAAGCTGATTGGCTCTCCGGTGTCTGTCAACATTCTAAACAGTCCGGAGCGGCCGCCATCTTGTCTCTCGGTAGGATCGAGAGACAAGAGGAGGCCAAAACAAAGGGGGAAATGTAGGAAAGGGGGCAATGTAGACCCCTTCTGACCCCCTAGGATTGATGAGGGGGATATTATAGAGCCACGCGGGGCAAAAAAAAAAAATCCGATTTTTTCGCCGTAAAGACGCGTCTTGGTTCGCGAACCGGGCAGCTAACCGGGCAGCTAACCGGGCAGCTAACCGGCAGCGTAACGTGAGTCGGAGGAGTAGCTGATTGGCTGTCAACATTGTAAACAGTCCGGAGCGGCTGCCATCTTGTCTCGAGAGACAAGATGTGGTGAAAAACGAAGGGGGAAATGAAGGAAAGGGGGCAAGGTAGACCCCTCCTGACCCCCTAGGATTGATGAGGGGGATATTATAGAGCCACGCGGGGCAAAAAAAAAAAATCCGATTTTTTCGCCGTAAAGACGCGTCTTGGTTCGCGAACCGGGCAGCTAACCGGGCAGCTAACCGGGCAGCTAACCGGCAGCGTAACGTGAGTCGGAGGAGTAGCTGATTGGCTGTCAACATTGTAAACAGTCCGGAGCGGCTGCCATCTTGTCTCTCGAGAGACAAGATGTGGTGAAAAACGAAGGGGGAAATGAAGGAAAGGGGGCAAGGTAGACCCCTCCTGACCCCCTAGGATTGATGAGGGGGATATTATAGAGCCACGCGGGGCAAAAAAAAAAAAATCGATTTTTTTTCGCCGTAGAGACGCGTCTTGGTACGCGAACCGGGCAGCTAACCGGGCAGCTAACCGGGCAGCTAACCGGGCAGCTAACCAGGCAGCTAACCGGCAGCTAAGCTAAAAAAAAAAAAAAAAAAGATTCGATTTTTTCGCCGTAGAGACGCGTCTTGGTACGCGAACCGGGCAGCTAACCGGGCAGCTAACCAGGCAGCTAACCGGCAGCTAACCGGGCAGCTATATCTGTAACAGCGCTCCGGGTAGCGCTCCGGTTCGCGAACTTTTCGCGTATCGGAACTTTGCGAAGCGGAGCTGATTGGCTCTCCGGTGTCTGTCAACATTCTAAACAGTCCAGAGCGGTAGGGATTGTTTGTTTGATGTGCCTTTGCAAGGCCTCAAGATATGTGCATGTGTGGATTTTGTCTAATTAAGGTTAAAAAAATATATATATATCTGTAAGCGTGCTCCGGCGCGCTTACGTTACGGGTTTGGTTTGCGCTGCAGAGGCGACGCGTCATGAGGCGTCTCACGTGGCTACGTGATACGTCACGTAATAAAGAGTATATTTTACAGCTACAGATATTAGCTTTTAAAAAACCAATGAAATTCAATGAAAAAACCACAGGTTATAGACTATATATAGTTAGGAATTAGCATTTACAAAACCTTGAAAATTCACTGAAAAAACCATAGGTTATAGACCATATATAGTTAGGAATTAGCATTTACAAAACCTTATTTTACTCGCACAAAACCATTGAAATTCCATATATAGTTAGTTGCACTAACTATATATCGCGCACCCGCAATCCACTGCTGATGATGTCACATATTACATCATTCATGACATGGTCAGTGACATCACTGATGACATCACTGATGACATCTCAAATGACATCACTGATGACATCACTGATGACAACATCCAGTGACTGTATGTTTCTGTAAAGTTAAAATATGTCTTATATTTTGAAGAATGAGTGGATGTATAAGTGTCTGGATGAAGGATTTAGTAGGTGCATGACTGACTGATTGAGTGAGTGATTAAATGTGTCTCACTGAGTGCATGGGTTAGTGACTAAACTGTTTTAATTTGTGCATCATTATATCTGTTGTTCTACAAACTGCTGCATATGTTGATCAGTAGCTATATGAGTAACTGTATGGGTTGATTGGTTGTCCAAGTATTTGTATGGGAAACTGAGTGTGTGTGTATGGGTGGCTGGAAGGTGTGTGACTCTGTACATAGATGTGTGAGTAGTTGATTCACTATATGTATAGATTCAAAAGTGCATGTGCAAACAGCTGTATGGGCGGTTGACTGTGCATGAGTGTATTAGTGAGTGAATGGATATCTCAGTGCTACATGTCAAAATAAGTACATATGTAAAACACAGTACATGTGAGAGTTGACATCTATAAATAACTGTGCATAAGAGCCAGTGAATGTGTGAGTGGCTGTATGGATCATTGTGAACATGTATCAGAGATTGTATAAGAGAGTAAAGTAAATATGTGTTAGTATATGTTTGAATAAGTAAGGTGTGTATAACTGTATAGTTGAGAAAATGGAGGTGTGATTGATTTTTGGCATAACTGACTAGGTGTGTGAGTAACTCCATGGATGAGTGACAGTCTGTGACTGTCTGTTTACACTGATTGTATCTAAGGTTATATTAGAGTCTGAAGAGGTTCATGGTATTATCACATGAATGATATCATCAGTGATGTTATCAGTCATGTCAAATGAGATGTTTTCAGTGATGTCATCAGTGATGTCATTTGAGATGTCATCAGTGATGTCATCAGTGATGTCACTGACCATGTCATGAATGATGTAATATGTGACATCATCAGCAGTGGATTGCGGGTGCGCGATATATAGTTAGTGCAACTAACTATATATGGAATTTCAATGGTTTTGTGCGAGTAAAATAAGGTTTTGTAAATGCTAATTCCTAACTATATATGGTCTATAACCTATGGTTTTTTCAGTGAATTTTCAAGGTTTTGTAAATGCTAATTCCTAACTATATATAGTCTATAACCTGTGGTTTTTTCATTGAATATATATATATATATATATATATATATATATATATATATATATATATATATATATATATATATATATATATATATATATATATATATATATATATATATATATATATATATATGGTAAAGATCGCCCACAGCAGGTAAATACATCTTCAAACTCTTTTATTTCTAATTTCTAATTTAAAACACTTGTAGAGCGCAGCATACACCTTGCGGTTTCTTGGCGCTGAAGGTTCATTAGCTGAGGGGAAGGAAGACCGGGGCGATAGTTTAAGCGGGGAAGGCCTGGCTGAATAGGAAGGTTTTTAAGTCTCTGCGGAAAGGAAGGTATTGAGTTGCGGAACGGAGGTTGTCAGGGAGGGAGTTCCAGAAGGAAGGGGCCAGAGTGGAGAAATTGGACCCGCCCCACTTTTTGCGCGAAAAGCGGGGGATCTGGAGAAGGGACTTGGAGGAGGACCGGAGATTTCTAGCGGGGACGTAGGGTTTGATGAGTGAGGTGATGAAAGCAGGGGCAGTGCCCTGACGGGCCTGAAAGACCATGCACCCGATTTTAAAGAGGGAACGTTGTTTCACAGGGAGCCAATGGAGTTTTTTCAGGAGGGGGGTGGTGTGGTGATAACGTGGAAGGCCAAATATCAGTCTGGCCGCCTGGTTCTGAATGACTTGGAGTCGACGCAGGCTGTAGGCTGGGATTCCATGGAAAAGGGCGTTGGCGTAGTCCAGACGCGAAATTACCAGGGCGGCCATAATGGTCTTCAGAGCCTGGGGGGAGAAGAAACGGGATACAGAGCGGATGGTTCGAAGAGTGAGGAAACAGGAAGAAACCACGGAGCTGATGTGTGAGTGAAGGGTGAGCTGACTGTTCATTTTGACACCCAGTGTTTTGACAGTGGAGGAGGGGGATGGTGCGGGACCGAGGGAAGAGGGCCAGAAGGAAGAGTTCCAGGGGCTGGATGAACCACCAGTAAGAACCAACTCAGTTTTGTCAGGGTTCAGTTTAAGATGGTTGTGGTTCATCCAGTCCCTGATGAATGTCATAGTAGACTGGAAATTAGTGACCGAGAGAGAAGAGGAGGACAGATCAAAGATGAGCTGGAGGTCATCCGCATAGTTGAAAACGGTGACCTCCAGCTGCTGAAGAGCAAAGATAAGAGGAAAGATGTAGAGGTTAAAGAGAAGAGGGGAAAGAGAGGAACCCTGGGGAACCCCGCAGGTGACAGGAAGGGGAGTGGAGGTGAAGTTGCCTAGACGGACCGCCTGAGTGCGGTCCCTCAGAAAGGAGGAGAGCCAGACCAGGGCTGATCCTCCGATACCAGCCGCCCTGACACGGTTAAGTAGGATGGTGTGGTCCACCGTGTCAAAGGCGGCGGAGAGATCGAGGAGGACCAGTGCCTGGTAGTTGTTATCGTCCATGCCCTTTCTGAGGTTGTCTAGGACAGAGACTACAACCGATTCTGTTGAGTGCCTGGGGCGGAATCCTGCCTGACGAGAGGCCAGCCCCCCATTGGCCTCGATGTGAGCGCTCAGAGCTGCGGTGACATGACGTTCCATCACTTTGCCCAAAAAGGGCAACAGGGAGATGGGCCGGAAGTTGGACGAGATCGAAGTGTCCGAGCCGGGTTTCTTCAACAGGGGTACTATTGTGGCCGCTTTTAGTACTGGAGTCACCACACCCTGAGCCAAGGCGCTATTGAGAAAGGCAATCGGGGGATCAGGGCAGCTAGAATAAATTTGCTGTAGGATGCGTGCAGGGCAGACATCCGCCGGGGACCCTGATTTAACTTTGGGGAGTATCGCCAGAAAGGATTCCTGAGTGAGGGGAGGGATGACGGTGAGATGATTTTGTACTGGGGGGGGGGAAGGATCGACGAAGGCCGACGAGGGTAAAGGGATATTTGCCTTGATATTGGTGATCTTGTCCACGAAGTAATTGTTTAATTGGTCGCAGAGGGACTGGGAGGGAGGGATTTGGGGCGAGGCTCGATCTGAAAACGCCAGGTCGTTCACGATGTCGAAGATAGCCCTGGGTTTATTGGCGGCCGACGTTATTTTCGTGGAGAAGTAGTCGGTCTTTGCAGATAAGATTGCTGATTTGTATTCGGCCAACAGTGTCAAAAAATGGGTTTTTAGTGAGGGGCTATACTCCTTCCTCCACTGCCTCTCTGCCCTCCGGACACTCAGTTTGAGTTCTTTTAGGTGGTCGTTAAACCATCTGTTAGAGTCTTTAAGCCGGCGAATGGAGATGCGTCGCAGGGGGGCCTCTGAGTCGCAGGCTCCAGCCAGCCAGGTATTAATGGCCTTGGCCTGTGAGGCAGAAGATAAACCGGAGAGGGAGGGGATGGAATTGTGAAGCAGGGAGGTCAGGGCGGGGAGATCCAGCCTGTTCCAGTTCCGCGCCCAGGTGTTTTTGGCGAGCGGGGTTTTGGGGGGTGGGTTGTGAGGAATGGAGAAGGAAATGAGGGAGTGGTCGGACCAGGGGCAAGGAGAGACAACCACCGAGGCCAGTGGGAGATTGAGAGCCCAGACCTGATCAAGTGTGTGCCCGTGGGAATGAGTAGGGACAGAGATGTACGGGACGAAGTTGAAGGAAAACAGAGAATCAGTAAATTCTCTTGAGGCGGGGCACTCGTGTGGGTCAGAGGGCCAGTAGTTAAAATCCCCCGTCACCAACACCGAGGCAAAGTTGACCGCCAGATTTGCCAGTAGATCTTGGAAGGCAGGTAGAAAAGAAGGCGAGGACTGAGGGGGGCGGTACATGAGGAGACAGGTGATGGGAGGGGTGGTCTGGAGGGAGCGGACCACCAGGAAGTCAGCAGGGGCCATAGGGGAAGAGGGGAGTGTCTGGAAGTGCAGATCTGACCTGGTGATTAGCGCAACCCCACCGCCCGCCCTGCCGGCCGGTCGATCGGCGCGTAGGGCCACGTAAGACGGTGGAAGAGTGGCCAAGAGAGCGGGAAGGGAGGAATCGCAATACCAGGTCTCGGTCAAGAGCAGTAGATCCGGTTTCTCGGTGTCGAGTAGGACGGACAGCTCATGGTGGTGCTTGACCGCCGACCTGGTATTGAGTAAAATGACGGACAGAGCTGAAGTGGTGGGGGGTGGGTCGGGGCTGGGGACGCAAGGTGGCAGGGGGAACCGCTGCGGGGAGGGCAGAGGTACGGGGAGGGTGGGGGCAAGGCCCAGGGAGTGAACGAGTCTACGGACGGAGTCCGGGAGTGGCCAGATGCCTCGAAGGGCGATGAGGTCCTTGGAGGAATAAGAAAGAATTTGAGCATGGTGTCGTGCCCCTTGCCCCGTTCGGCCGCGGACGGGCGCAGACGGGCTTGACTTTTGCGCGACTTCGGCGCGAAGTCGGCGCTCCCGCTGCGCTCGTCCGCTGCGCGTTCTGTATTGACACATAAATAAGGGTGGCCGTAAGGGCGGGAAGGGGGCGTGGCCTGGAGGTGGGCGTGGCCAGCCGGCAGGAGGGCGTCACGTGAGCGATGGATCCGCTGCACGGAGCCCTCGTAGTGCAAATCAGCAAATAGCAGCAAGGTAGAGTTTTAAAAACACAGATTACACACTTTAAAACAGAGCGTCTCCCGGCTTCCGCCTCAGGAGCAAAGAACCGAGTGAGCGCTTGAAAGCTGGCGCTTAAGAAGGGCGGGAAGGGGGCGTGGCCTGGAGGTGGGCGTGGCCAGCCGGCAGGAGGGCGTCACGTGAGCGATGGATCCGCTGCACGGAGCCCTCGTAGTGCAAATCAGCAAATAGCAGCAATTATTGAAGGTTGCCGCATACAGGAAAAGATTGCTGCTTAGCTGATTGTCCAGTCAGTCCGGCCCGTTTCATGCACAGCATTTCATCAGGGACTCTTAGATAGAAAACTGCGAAGCGGCAGCATCATTTTTGAACACCTTTCATTAATTGTAGTCCCCGCCCTTATGGGCGTCGCCATTCCCATGGCATCCTGGTATTTGTTGTGTTCCTTTATTACCCCAGAGGGACGTGTGCCACAAACAGTTCAATAAAAACAAATGTTGCCCAAGTGGGTTGCGGCATGCAATCGGACTGACTGGACAATCAGCTAAGCAGCAATCTTTTCCTGTATGCGGCAACCTTCAATAAAAGAGTTTGAAGCTGTATTTATCTGCTGTGGGCTCCTCCTGAGTGGGCGATCTTTGCAATTGATGTGTAGTGGCCACGTCTGGGCCGCGGATGGAGTCCGCTGCATGCAGACCAGCTGTTGCACCACCCGGTGCGACGGTATTGGAGCAGGAGCCGGTATTGAAGGTATTAAGGTGCCGATACAGAGACATGATTGCATGCTGAATGTGCTGTGTGCTAGTGACCTGAAAGTGCTGTGAAGTGAAGCGCTGTTAGCTGATTTCACCTCTGTGGCCCCGGGTCTTCAAATGAGGAGCGGTCAAATCTGCCCCTGAAATCACTGCTGAGGGCTCTGAGTCTACAACAAGCCCGATATTAGCAAGGACGCCTCGCTGAGCTCAGGCGTTGCCTGGCAACCGGTATACACTGCCGCTGAAGGGAGAACCCGCCCAGAGGGACATCAGCGTCAAGCGGGAAAGTGAGGCAATTTTGAACACGGAAGGGATTCCCCATTTCTCCCCGTGCAGCCACATCCAGGATCCCGTGCCTCAGAGGATGGAGGAGCTTGACGTCGGTGCCTGCCTCACCCCCAACTTCAGGTAACGCTCAGCGTTGGGCGCTAAGCCGCTGTAAGCACTGTGATACCGGGCATGTGGTGGGCCAACCACACTGTGTGGGCCATAACTGTGGGAGAGCGGGCCTGCCGAGGACTGCGCCTGATTAACTGTGGGCCCGATAGTAGCCCAGTGCTCGCAACCAAGGACAGAGAAGCCAGTAGCCGCATAAGGGGTTTTACCCGGAGCTCAGGGTTCCCCTGGTTTTGAGCGCAACGAAGCGTGTGTGGGCACATAATACTCAAAAGGGGCACCGTCACCTTGCAACTGCTGGTCAGGGAGCCCATAAATAGAGAGAGGAACCCAACTCTAAGGATCCTTATCTGGGTACTAAGAGGGATACCGTCCCTGTGCAAATTTTCCTTTATAGCCCTAAGACTGAACTGGTAACCACAATGTTTCCCTAAATACTACCAGAACTTACAAGATTGCTTCTTTGACAAAGAAAACTGTCAACAGACATTACAAATAAGAGCTCATGATATATGTGGAATTTTGATTTGGTTTTGCCTAAAACTTAAGATAAAGATATTTATATTTTTTATAAATAACTTGTGTAGTGTCTATTTGTGGTGTTTCACTGTGTTAGGGTGGGTGGGTGTTACACAAATACTTTACACATTGTCTCCTGAGGTTTGTCCTACCTGCTCTGTGCTAAGCTCGGTGGTCCCTACTTGGACAAGGGTGCATACCCCTGCCAACTAGATACACCTTTTCTTCTAACGACTTTTTTCAGAGGTTTTTTTTTATTAACTTGTTTTTGGGATTATGGGTGTTTTCTGCCCACTTCACTTTGCATGGTCCAATCCAGGCTTGTTCGAAAATCTGATATTGGTTTACTGTACTGAGTGACACATTATTATTGCGTGCCTCTTTTGCCACAAGGGGGGATCCCTTCAGGGGTTTACTTTCAAATTTAGGCTTCCTAGGGCTCAATGTCTGAGGCCTTAACAATCTCACCAAATGATCAGCTATTCTTTCTCACCTTGAACACTTAGCCTGTGATATTTGTCTCCTCCAGGTCATTAAAGATGTCCACAGAATGCTGGTTTCCAAGTCAACAATAGTCTTCTGGTCCATCTGAAAAGGGTGGTGTTGCCAATCTCTTTTCTAAGGGCTTTTATGGGGAAACTTGGGTACGGTAGCGGAGGTAAAAGGATGCCTCCTTGCACTCCAATTCAAGGTAGGCTCCTTCTATGTCACCATAGCTAATGTTTATGCCCCAACAAGAAACGGAAGGGCTTCCTCACACATACCTTTGCCTCAGTCGTTCACACCCCAGACACAGCTAGGGTGGTAGCGGGTGACATGAATTTAGTCATGGACTCTGACTTGGACCTTTCTATCTGCGTTCTCGGTCACTGGCCTGTATTGGATGGTGCACTGTGGTCACATGATGCATGGTATCAGCTGCAACCGAATACTAGAGACTACGTTTTTCTTAGCTGCCCACAAGACATATGCACATATTGACCTTTTTTTTAGCCACTCGACTCTTCTTGACCTCAACTCTGATGCTACTATTGACCTGTGCTCACCCTCAGACATTGAGCCTATTTCTCTGTTGATCCAGCTTCCTACCTCTTTATCGTGTTGCTCTCATTCAAGTCTTCGAGAGGCGATACTGCAGTTTCAGTCCACAGTTGATGTTATCCCGAAAGTGATATAAAAATTTACACCAACGAACTAGCTTAGGTCTGGGAAGCCTTAAAGCTGAAGGAGAGTTTATTGTTTTTTCTGCTGCCAAGAATCGATGGCATCAAGACAAATGATGAAGTCTTGAGAATACAGTCACTGAATTAGAAGCCATTCATAAAACGCCCCGGGCTCCTAGTGTTTGGAGAGAGTTGGAGAGGAGCAGGCTCCAGCTTAATCGTCTAGACCTAGACAGAGCGGAATACGCTATGATACTCCCCAAGCACCATTTTATTCTCTGAAAAATCACTGTGGATGTATGCTGGCTCATCGTCTTCGTAGCAATGTTAACAACAGCTTGGCAAAGACCATCCGTACTGGTCCCAATATTGTGACCAGCAAGGACGAGGTAATTTCCTCTGCCTTTCAGGTCTTCTATGCCTCTCTTAATGCTCCCACAGATAGCTCTGTTGGAGATCCCATTGGATATATCCATATAGTCGCTCTCACCTCTCTGCCAGCTTAGGAGGCTCTTGCTTTAGATCAGCCTATCAGCGTTGAAGAAGTGCTATAGGCCATAGTTTGCTTAAAACAACTGAAATCCCCTGCACCTGACAGCTTCAGCAACCCATTCTACACATTTTTTTGCCAGGAATTAGCCCCCTTGGTCCCTCAGCTATATAATTTCTTCTCTGAAATGAGATCCCTTACTGACTCCATGCTAGAAGCCATTATCTCAGTAATCCCCAAGCCCAGCAAAGACCCGGCCATCTGCGGGTCATACAGACCTATTTCTCTTTTCATTGTGTTTGCAAAATTATTTGTTAGCATCCTAGCACACCGTAACCCATTATTCCCCTGTCTAATAGATCCTGATCAATTGGGGTTTATACCCGCTTGCCATTGCGGTGAAAAGACCAAGCTTTTATTCCATCTTATGGATAAAATACACCAGTCATGCAAAGAAGCTTTGCTTTTCTCTATTTTCACTGAAGAAACGTTTCATTGTGTCCACTTGCCTTATCTCTTCAATACATTGAAGACTTTTGGCATTGGTGAGAGGATTAGCAGATGGATACAGAGTATATATATTGCTCCCTGAGGGTTGGTCGGGGTTAACGGGGCTCTGTTCTTCCTATTTTTTATCTACCTCAGAATGTATCAGGGATGCCCGCTGTCCCAGCATTTATTTGCATTGTACACATAGCCCTGAGGGCAATGACTTTGAAACAACCAGGCAATCACAGGGATTCCTTTTGGGGCTGACCACCACTTGATTAACATATATGCTGATGACGTCATTTTGTCCATTACAGAGCCCATCTTCCGGCCCTAGTTGCCAAGCTACGAGCTTTTGGCATGGTCTCTGGGTTCAGGGGTAGTATGCAGGAGTCTCAATTCTTGAATCTTTCAGTTACATTTGTAACAAAAGCATTTTCAGTTCCCTTTTGAGTGGGCTACAGATGCCATCCCATATCTAGGCATCCCTTTAGCCTTTAGACTTTACTCAAGAGTTCTATTCCCCGTATTCTAGATATATTTCAGAATCTGCCTCAAGCTCCTCCACCTAACACTATCCACTCCCTTCATTTGGATAGTAATTCATTTATCTGGGATGGAAAGAAATCTTTTGTACTACTCGAAGCGGGATAAAGGGCTTATGGTGGTCCAGCTGTTCCAGTTTTTTCAGGGTTCCCAACTATAGTTTTTGGTGGAGTGGAATTTACAACTTTCTGAACAGCTATGGTCCTTTATGGATCAAGCTGTAGCGATCTGGAAAGAGGCTTGGCTTCCCCATAAGCACAGGGCCTGGTGACTTTACTCTTCACTGGTAACAAGAGCTAAACTCAGGGTATGGGATGCTTTTGCAGTTAAGACAGGCCTGACCATCTTCTCCTCTCTGGAGACTCCCCTTTTTGCAATTTCTGATTTTGCTCCCACAATGTGTTGGGAACAGTTTATGATGATGGACAATGAGGGCTTTAAGCAAGTGGAATGCCTTTTTGACATACACAGACATAGCCCCTTTGAATAACTCAAATCTGACTACTCAATGACGGACTCCTATTGCGTCTTCAATTAACACTAACAACACTGGGTTATGAGCTTTGGGATGCAATGGGGTGCAAGTCAATTGATGACCTCTTTTGAGAAATGGTTTTGCTCTGAAGGTGGATGATAGATGTCTGATATCTAAGCTTTATGTCGAGCTGGAGGATAGGAGACCATAGACCAAATCCCGTGGACAACTGAGATGGGAGACAAAAATGGGTAGATCTTTCTCTGCAATGGAATGGGAAGATATATTTTATTGGGTACATCACATGGCGCACACCATGACCAGTACTGTAACAGCTTATAAAATTGCTGCTTATTGGTATGTCAACCCGATGAAACTCAGTAAATGGTGTGCTGGGTGCTCCACGGATGGCTGGTGAGGTTGTGGAAATACAGGGACCCTACATCATTTTCTATGGCATTGCTCAAAGTTCACCAGATATTGGAATCAAGTCTAAGATGGCAGTCCTTCTGCCTCTCCTGGGGGTTGACGGGGGTTTGAATCCCCAATCTGCGTTCTGGGGGGCAGAAAGCCTACTAGAAACTTGGAAATAAATATAGGGGTTGGGGCTGCCTACTATAGGAATGGCCGTACCCCCACACTTCCGAATCATGACTGACTATCTGCTCCCCCTGGGGGGCAGCATCGGAATGATTACCCCCAATCTACTCCCGAGGGTGGTAGAAAGCCCACCAGACGCCAAGGAATGGTTTTAAAAAATATATATGGAAGGAGGCTGCCCAACATGGGCAGGGCCATGCCCCTACCTCAATGAGACAAGACACAGTCTTTCTGCCCCATAGGGGGCAGTAATCCTACTAGACACCGGGTCTATTTTCTATAAATAGGGTGGATGGCAGCCCACTATGGACATGTCCCTATCTCTGCCCCCCAAAAAATATGGTGACAGTCTTTCTGCACCCGGTCAGCAGATATGTGTGATTACCCCAGACATGCCTAGTGAGGGAGAAGAAAGCCCTGTAGACATCACACATTTGTTTTTTAATATGGGTGTGAGCTGTCCACTATGAGCATGGTCATTCCCCCAGCCCCCAAATAAATGGTGACAGTCTTTCTGCCCCCCCCCCCCCCTGGATGTCAGACTTGGTTGATTACCCCAAATCGTCTGCCTAGGGGGGCCAGAGAGCCTACTAGACACCCAGGAATGTTATGTTTCTAAACATAGGGGTGGGGACTGGCCACTGTGGGCATGACCATATCTCCACCCCTTCAAGAAGACATACAGTCTTTCAGCCACCCCTGGGGGGTGGATGGCGTAATTTCCACTGATCTGCCCCTGAGGGGGCAGCAAACACACTTGACACCAGGGTCTAATATGAGAATAAATAAAGGGTGAAGCTGTCCACTATGGCATGGCCATGTCCCAACCCCAGAAAATATGGTGACAGTCCTTCTGCCCCCTCTTAGGGGCCTGAAGGGGGGACTGCTCCAATTTCCTCCTGGGGGGCATACAACTCATTAAATCCCAGGGGCTACATTTATGAAATATTTTTTGAGGGAGGGGCGTGCTCCCTGGCATGGGCCCATGCTCTCCGCTACCTCGAGGCCCAATAGAAGTTCTCCACCCCTGGGGCTGGATAGGAGTATGCACCTTCAACCTGCCCCCTGGGGGTCAGAAAGACCACTAAACACCAGGCATGTCAAAACTGAGCCAGAACAAGCTATACCCCCACCCCTTAAGGGGCATTATTTTCTTTTTCTATGCTGAGGGGTAGAAAGTTGACCTGACACCAGGGATTTTGACCTTGTGGCAAATGAAAGTGGTTCAGGTTTTGGCCACACGCACATCCACAAAAAAGGAACAAACCAGTCTTTTTAGCCGCTCAAGGCAGATAGCAGGTTTGCCCCAATTTGCCCCTGGGAGTCAGGAAGCCGAATGTATGACAGGAATATATTTTTTTAATAAAATAAATGGGTGGTCCTAGCCCATCCTAAGATCTGCTGCACGCTCACTGCTAAAGTGACAACAGTCTTGCTGCAACTCTGCAGATGAAGATATCCCATCCTAATGGCAAATGAGAGGATATTCGACTCCTTTATGTGTTGTTTTTACATATAGGCCACTAGAGCGTGGCTAACCCCCAGTATCCTCCCACATGCAATAGTGAATGGCTGCTCTTGTTGTGTTTGAGTAGGCTGCCATCTGGGAAAAACAGAATGAGACATTTTGTGGGACCCAGATCCAGACATTTCTGATTGAGTACACAATGATGTGCTTCACATGAATCCCACATGTTCTTGCCCACAATGCACAGCAAACCGCAAACCTTGACTAAAACCACGCAATTCCCTCACATGTCTGTGAGGACAACTGGAATCTACAGTGAGCAGCAAATTTCCTACCACCCAAGGAATCCAATTAATTTTGGATTCATTCATTCTTAGCAGTAGTCCCAATCACACACATGGCACCGATTTTTATCAGCACAAGTGGAGTAAAGCTGGATGGTGTGGATTCCCATGGGTGCCAGATATTTGCATCATTAAATGTAAGGAAAATATGTGATTTCAGGCATAGTTTGTGTTTTGCAGGGCATTGTGGGTAAGAAAGTGTAATGGGTTACATGCTGAAGTCCCCTTGTTGCCTAGTTTTCAAAAATGTCTGTGGTTTGTAGGTTTGCATGGGTGGCACCAGTGCACGGCTCAAAATACTGATTGGTTATCTCTCAATGCAACACTTTAAGGCCTTTTTGTGTCGTGGTCCAGTGACCAGCCACACAACTGGGATACAGTTCTTATCAGGAGAAAAGTGGGAACTCAGATTGGTCGTAACTATGTGGCTCCTCACACATTTTAGACAGTCTATCACACAAATGTAAGGAAAATGTGTGTTGTTTAACCAATGTTTGAGGTTTGCAAGGGCTTTTTAGTAAAATTACCTAGTAAGAGCAATTCAAGTAACTCCACCCTGAGTTCCCCCAGGTGTTTAGTTTTCAAAAATGTGTATGTTTGTTAGGTTTCCATAGGTATCGACTGAGCGAAGGCCCAAAATCCACAGCTACCCCCTTTGCAATAAAAGGTCACTTTGGTTGGAAAAATCTGAAGTATCCATGTTAAGTTTTGGGCTGTTTCCTGTCATGGGCACTAGGCCTACCTACAAAAGTGAGGTACCATTTGTATCTGGAGAATTAGGGAAAGGCTGTGTGGCAGGATGTTTTCAGCCTCCTACACGGTTGAGAACTGTCCAACACGGATATATAAGGAAATTATTTTTTTTAGTTAAAGTTTGAGGTTTGCAAGGGATGCCGGGAAAAAAGAAACCTGGTGAGAGTCACACAAATCACCCCACCCTAGATTTCACCAAGTGTCTCGTTTATAAACATGTGAAAGTTTGCTAGGTTTCCCTATGTGCTCGTTAAGCTAGGGCATAAAATCCACAGCTACCCCCTTCACTAAAAATGGTGTATGTTTGCAGTAAAGAACTGTGATGCGTCCATGAAGTGTTTTTGCCAATTTCCTGTCATGGGCACTAAACGGACCTACACAAATTGAGTACCATTTATATTGGCAGACATGTGGGAGTATATTTATTTATTTATTTATTTATTTATAGTGTTTTGCATAGCGCGGACAAGACCCGTGGGTATCAGAGCGCTTAACATAGAAGGTAGATTACAGATTGACATTATAATAGCAATTATAACCACAAACAGATATGAGGTAGAAGGCGATATGCTATAAGGGGGTGATTAGATATATATATTCCTAACGCCTGTGCAATTAGCATTAAGAGGTGAAAAAGGCTTAGCTTGTGTCATAGGCATCTAGCCAAGCTCGGTGAGGTAGGGTTATATAGCATTACCAGTGCAATTACATGTGCAATTAGCATTAAGAGTTGAATAAGGCTTAGCTTGTATCAAGGATCATATAGATAAACAAAAGTGAGGTAGAGGTTATATAGTTTTGGCTGTGAGATACAGTTATAAGATCACATAGATGTGAGGTAGTAGTAAAGGGTACAGCCGAGGCTTGAACGTGGAATCAGTCATTTGTCAGATATTGATCTTCAAAATATTAATGACGAGGACATCCTTCTTTTTGGCGCAAATGTTCATACCAGTGATCAGTAGGCTTCTCTATGTAGGGTATTTACTCATCATGTGGCTCTTCAGTTCCTGTTTGAATGTTACAGTATTTTGAATCTTCCTGATGTTTGGAGGGAGTGAGTTCCAGACTCTGGGGATGGCTCCAGAGAACGCTCGGTCATAGGTCTTTTTCTTACGGAAAAACGCTGGCCGCAATAGCAACTCCTTAGCGCTTCTAGTTGGTCTGTTACCTCCCGATAGCTTAATTTTCTTGGCTAGGTATCTAGGCGTGTTGTAGTGAACCGCTTTGTGGGTAATACAGGCCATCTTCATTTGAATTCTGGCCTCGTAAGGTAGCCAGTTTAGTGCTTTCAGGTGAGGAGATATGTGATCGAATTTCTTCGATCCCGTGATGAGTCTTGCCGCTGCGTTGAGACAGGCTTTTAGTGGTGCTGTGGATGTTTTCGGTAAGCCAGCTAACGTGGTGCAACCGTATTCGATCCTCGAGATAACTAGGGATTGGATAGCCAGTTTTAGATCCGCCTCTGAGATAAACGGTTTCAGTTTTCTTAAATAGTTCAAGTGGAAACGTGTGCTCTTGGCCATTGAGTTAATGTGGTCTTTCATGTCGAGGTTCTCATCTAACGTAATTCCTAGTGATTTAGCTGAATTAACTAGGGTCGGGGTGCAATTTAGCGCAGTCACCAATTTAGTCCATTCCTTTACCTCGGGTTGGCTCCTTGTCGGTGAAATTAGCAGGAATTCTGTTTTATGGGCATTTAGTTTCAGATGGTTAGTGGTTAACCATTGCAAAGCTCTCTTTAGGGTCTCGTTCATTAGGTCAATGTCATCAAGGGAGGAGATCTTTATGTATATTTGCGTGTCGTCTGCATACATGTGATAGGATATCTGTGATTTTCGAAGAATCTCTGTGAGAGGTTCTACATACAAGTTGAATAGATCTGGGGATAACGTTGAACCTTGTGGGACCCCGATTGCGTTAGGGTGCGGGGAAGAGATTGCTTGGTTGACCAGGAATCGTTGAGTCCTGTTCTGTAGGAAATAATTGAACCATTTCAGCACGTTTCTGGACAAACCCATCCTGTCTTGTAGCCTGGTCATTAGTACTTCGTGATTTACCGTGTCAAATGCTGATGACAGGTCTAGTAGAATCAGTAGGCATGCTTGATTTCGGTCTAGGGCTTGTAAGGCGTCATCAACAATATGCAGGATCGCAGTTTCAGTACTATGCCCTGTTCTGAATCCAGATTGGCAATCATCTAGTAATGAGAACTTAGCGATGTGTTGACTCAGTTGGTCCTGCACGCATTTCTCAATAAGTTTGGCCAGTAAAGGGATGTTGGTCACTGGTCGATAGTTATTCGGGTCTGTTGCATCCGCTGTCGGTTTTTTGATGATGGGCACAACCTGACCTGTTTTTAGGCAGTCAGGGAGGGTCCCTTGTGCAAGTGAAGCATTTATTATCTCGGTCCGGATCGGAACTAGAGTGTGGCTGATTTCTCTTACACACTTTGCCGGTAGAGGGTCTTGATAGTGGCTGTTCGGTCTGAGTTCCGCTAGCGTTTTGGCGATCTTTTTCTGGTCGTATAATTCAAATGTGTCCCAACTTGCCTTATTTTTTGTTTGAAGACTCTCTGTTGTCACATTGGCCTCATTTTTAGGTGAAGGAAGGGTCAGAAGGTTAGCCGCGGCACTTGTGAGCTCAACTTCTAGCAGTTTGGTTTTCTCCGTGAAAAATGAGGAGAATTCCTCGCAGCTTATGGGAGTTTTTGAGTTCTCTTAAACCGTTTTGGCTAGTTTATTTGACTGTTGTTTTAGGATCTCCAAGAGTTTTTGTGGTCTGTTTATGGCATTGTCCAGTTCTGCTCTTATAAATTCTTTTTTGGAATTGATTATCTTTTTGTTATATTGGTTTCTGGTTTTTCTGAGGGCTTTCAACTCGGGGGAGGAGGGATGTTGTCTCCATTTCCTTTCAGCCATTTTCAGTTTGCGCCTGTCTTCGTTCAGTGACTCATTAAACCAAGGATTTTTTGGCTTCTCTGAGACTCTTTTCAGTTTTGTGGCATGGTGTCATTGACGATATTTCCGATCGCGGTTATGTAGTGATCCGTCAACTCATTGACATTCTGCCTGTTGTTAGGTGGCTTCAGGTCTTTCTCACATCTTTCGACCAATAGTTCAATATTAGCCTTTTTTGTATCTCGGATCAGTTTTTTTAACTTGCGGGGTTGCACGGTCCTGCCCTTTTTCATTGTAGGTATCGCGAATGTTATGGCGTGATGGTCAGACCAATCACACGGGTCGATAGCGAGGATTGATGCCTCTTTATTTCTTGAAATAATCCAGTCTAAGGTCGCTCATTGTGAGTGAGTGGGTTGGGTGCATGCTTGTGTAAGGTTCAGTTCACTGAGGAAGTCTTTAAGCGAGTTAACCAGTTTGTCATTGCCGTCATCCCAGTGGAGGTTAAAGTTGCCTAGGAATATGTTGTTGGCATCCGAGTTAGAGTTGGCCGTTATGATCTCTATTAGTTGCTCTGTGAACTTTGCGTTATCTCCTGGTGGGTGGTAGAACGCATGCAGGTTGCATCTTTGATTATTTGTTGATCTTATATTAAGACCAAGGTATTCACAAGATTCTAGGGGGTCGGATTGGAATTGGCTGACCTCGATCTCTGATCGGTGAGTGCAAGCTATACCTCCTCCCACTTTCCTTGGTCTGTCTAACCTGACGATGTTATATTGTGGTGGTACTAAGAGATCAATGGTAGGAGATGATGATTCACTGAGCCATGTTTCCGTGAGGATGGCCAGGTCAATTTCCTTGTTAATGATGAGGGCAGCTATGTCTGATGCATGTTTAGTTGCCGAACGACAGTTAAGTAGTAGGCAATTCAGGGGTTTCTGTGAGTTAAAGAGGTTTCCATTTTCGGATTCGGTTGCAGTTACCTGGATATGTTGTAAGTTGTAGTGGATTGCTTTCCTGTCATTCTTTCTGGACGTTCTATTAGAGTCAATAGGTACTATTTTGATACTCTCCTCACTTCCCCAGGCAGGTTGTTCATAAGATCGGAGTAAGGCCAGGGCTTCTTCATTGGACAAGGGATTGGCCCTGTTTGGTCTGTTGGGCCTGAGTACAAGATTCTGGATGTGTGAGACCTTAGTGTGCGTACTTATCGTCATCTCCCAAATGTTTCCAATTGTCTGTGAGACTTTCATCGAGACTTGTGCCAGGTTGCCTACTAGTTTCTGGAGCTCCTTGACTTCTTTCTGGGTTCGGGATGATTTCTTATGTGAGATAGACCTGGCTGTCTGGGTTCTGCATTTTGCTTTCCTCCGTGATTGATCTGTTCTCATTGCCACAGATCTTTCCTTTGTATCCTTCGTTTGGTTGTCATTCCTGACTCTATTAGAGGTGTCCCCATTGTTTCCTATGTTGTGTGATGTTATGGGTGTATTTGTGGATAGGGATCTATGGGACTCAAGTCTCGCATTCAAGTGAGGTTGAGGAAGGTAGATATCCTCTGCCTTGTTCATTTCGTGGTTATCTTCATAGGGGGACTCGCTTGGAGCTGAGGTACCCTCTTCAAGCGAAGTGGCATCGTGTGATAGCGGCATCGGCTCTTCCCTTGGGGCCTGGTTCTTCTCTTTGTTTCCAAGGTTAGTAGACTTCGCTATCCTTTCTATCTCATTCTCCGGTATTGCCATCGCAATTTCAGTTAAATCTCCGGAGTTAGAGGTTTGATTGTTCTGGCCGTCCGTTTGATTGGCGTCTCTAGTGATAGGGTCGTTGTTGTCAGGGGTGACATCTGGTGGGGTCATGTGTTGTTGGTAACTTGGTCCTTCTATGGATTCCTTTAAGGTTTGGAAAGTTATCTCAAATTTCTCGAGTTCTCTGTTAGCTGCTTGTATCAGCACTATTCCTGTTTTATACATAGTAATGCATAATTCTGTATTACATCTTTTAGTTAGTGAGGCCGATATTTTTGTGCCATGTGGTATGTTTTTTATAGCTTTTGTGAACAGCATTTATTTTTGTAAGGGCATTGCGCCATTTAGCTGTTTTGTCTGTGTAGAATATCAGGTCATTCATCATGACGCCTTTAACTCTATCGAAATATGGGTCAGCGAACAAAATGTCCGGGTTTTTTCTCAAGTTGTTATGTTTGAATTTTTTGGCAGCATTTTTGGATAAAGTAGAAGGATATTCTATACTCTTTGCATTAGACCCAGTCGACCCACTGTATCTTCCATCCATTTCCGCTTCTCGTTGTGAGTCTTCTGAAGCCTTTTGTCTATTTTGTTCTGAGTTGTTCCCTGCTAATATATCGTGGAAGATTTAGAAATCTGAGTAACTCCAGTACTACTGTTTCGAGGTGGTAGGTATAGTTTTCTTTGTAATGTGGTTTACTCTTATTATACCTTTGTAATCGTGGAAGATATAGAGGTTGAAGTGACTCCAGAACTACTGTTTCATAGTGGTAGGTATAGTTTCTCTGTAGTGGGTATCCTCTAATTAATCCTTAGTAATTATGTTACCATATTCTAATTAATCCTTTGTAATTATGGTGCCATCAACAGTAATTAATTAATTAAATATCCTAGTTGTGAAAAGAGTTGTCTGGTGATAAGTTAAGCAGTGCAAGATGTTAGCCGAATCTGTCCCTGATGATCTCCTGAGGGGGAGAGGACTTTCTCTCTTTCCCCTCCAGAAATTGTTTGGTCCCTTTTCACTTTTCCTCGTCCCTTCTCTCTTTCCACTCCTGGAATTGGTTTGTCCCTTTTCACTTTTCCTCGTCGGTTAGGGGGGTCTGGGATGTTTCCCTTCCCTTTGACGAGTCGCCAGTCCTCTTTCACCGTCTATGCCCTTGGGTTGGTGATCGGCAGATTCATTTGGATAGAGTGAGTGTATACGTTTTACCCGGCCGCCATTTTAAGGACAGGCGCGCCACTTCTCATCCCCCTTTCGTTTCCACTATCCCTCATTTTTCCCCTTTGCCTGTATTAGGGCAGTTGCGAGCTGGTGGGGCCGCGCCAGGGGTGAGGATGACCGTACCTTTCCCGTCGGTCGCCGAGGTCTCTCAGCTCCGCCTTTCCGCGATGGCCAGTCTGTGTCTACAGGCACCGGAGCTGCCGCCAATGATTCCTCCGAGTCCCCAGATCCGATGGCTCCCTCGTATAGTAAAGGTCCGCTGCGGGTCCTCCACGACCGCTCCACATCAGGTTGTTCGCATCACGAGGGGTCCGACGTCCGAGGAGTCCGAAGAGAGGAGGCATCCTTTTCCACTGACCAGGTACAGGATTCTCTCCAGCGTCTTGCGTCTTCTGTGTTCCTTTTGGCTTTCTGTTTGTTCTGATCAGCTAGCAGTGGTTCCGCTTGGTCCTGGGTCGCAATTAGGGGTTGTTCGGGATTTAATCCAACTTGGAGATCCCTAGCCCCGGAGCTCCTCACTAGAGCTCCCCTTCAGCGGCCATCTTCTTCTGTCAGTATAGAATCATAGAACATTTGGATTTTTCTGCTTTTGTGCCTTACAAATGTAAGCCATTGTGTTAGAAAGAAGTAATTTTGAAAAACACCCTCTAAATCAAATGCTAGTATGGGTATCCCCAAATGCAAAGGTGTTCAAATAACCACTGCTTCTAAACTCCATATCTTGTGCCCATTTCAGAAATATATATGTTTCCTTGATACTCATTTTTCAACCTAAATATTTCACTATATGAATTGGTTAATACTTGGTACACAATGAAAAAACATTGTATGGTGCAGCTCACTTGTTTGCTCTGGGTACCTTGGTTTATTGTAGAACCAACAAACCCTATATATCCCACCAAGTAGACGTGCCTCGTAGACGAACTGGTATATTGCTTTTGTAAATCAACCATTGAGACAAAAAGTTATAGATGTAAATGTTGTCACAAACGGCTGTTTATTCGTACACGTTTTCAATATTTCTTTATTTCAAAAGACAGTTTCTTTGGAAAAACATAGAGTAATCTACATATATGACCCCTTGCTGAATTTGGTATTTTCTTCTCAGATATCTTTAGCTTTTATTGATTTTCCTTAGTTTGAGAACATAAAAAAATACAGAAAATAGGCTTCCTCATTGAAAAATGCCAAAACTGTGGTAAATAAATTAGTTTTTTTATTCAGCTCTGAATGTTGCTGAAAGCTTGGAGGATAAAGACTGTAGCACAGCAAACCGTTCGTTAATGCCATTTTAAGGGGAAAAAACAGACCTTTTTAAATTTTTATCCAGAATACTTTTTTCCTATTTTTCTCCCCCAAACTAAACATGTAGCTACCGTTTGCCTAGTTTCTCATTCCCTTCCAGGGGAATTCACAAACCCTGGGTACATTTAGAATTCCCAGGATGTTAGAAAAGAAGTACGCACATTGGGATCAGATACCTTATGTAGAAAAAAATTATGGAGCCCTTAGCATAAACTATCTCAAATAGCCAAACTCTCATTAGTACCTTATGTAGAAAAAAATTATGGAGCCCTTAGCATAAACTATCTCAAATAGCCAAACACTCATTAGTAAATGCATTAGGTTTCACCTATGTGAATAATTATAAGCTTTTTTTGTTCTAAGTGGTAACTTGCTAAGTAGTTGTACAATATAAGTCACAGAAAATCTGTTACAGTGTTATGACTTGTTTATGTACAATACGGCCATTTATTGTGCAGTTACGGTGTGGTGTTATAAAGTGGGGAGATTAGGTAAATGGTGGAGGAGAAAGATAAAATATTTCTTTACCTGATATATAGGCTTGAAAGTGGTGCACCTATAGGGAGAATAGGTAAAAGGTGGCTGGAAAACCATAAAAGTATAGCCTAAGCACTGTGATTGCAAATCCAAAAAAACAATGATTACTAATTCTAGATAAAAAGGTGTTGTTTGGTTATAGTCCATTATTAAGATAAACAAATGAAAATGGACTTTACATTTTTCATATGTGCATTTGAGCAGTTGTTCAATATAAGTGAAAGAAATACATCGAAAGTGACTTTTAATTTTTTTTTATTGATAGCAGACAAAATAGGCATGTTAAACATAGTGTATAGCAAAGAGTACAAACTTTCATAACACCCAAATTCATATTTTAGTAGACAAGAAATAGATTCACATATAGTATAACCAGCATTCTAAAAAACTCAGCATAACTTTCAAGATCCCCAAATTCATATTTTAGTGGACAATAAAAGATTCATGTATAGTATAACTAGCATTTTAAAAAACACATGGAAGAAACCTATTACAAATTTGCCTTAATTCTATAATTAGATATAAAACAGACGGCCACAATGTGAAATAAAAACTTCCAATTTCTTTTTTTTACCCAGAAAGATGACCTGTCATAAATATTTCCTTTTAAACATGAAATCACCTTCCGAGATCTCCAGTTTTGCAACACCAGAGATCTGGCCACCGTTATAGCAGCAAAGACAAAATATTGTCTAGACTTTGACAGCTGACTAGTTATGTACGAAAAGGGCCAGCTGTAATAAAGGTAAACTAGCCATTGTGATATTGTCACTCATGAAACTGAACACCTCTACCCAAAAATGTTGTAGTTTGGGACATGTAAAGAATATATGCACACAATCACCTGCCCCCGCCAGATTACTTCTAAAGCATTCGTTCGGAAGTGCTGCAGACCATTTGCGTAATCTGAGGGGGTATGATATTGCACCACAACAAAAGAAAGGACATCCTCTTAAAATTCAACATCCTCAGTGCCCTATTCCCAAGTTTGCACCCTCAATGCCATTCCTTTATTTTGAACCAGCAGTTGGTTTCCTGGGCGATTTTTGAAAGCATTGCCTAATGAACTCCTGATTCGAACCTTGTCGTAATAAACTATAACAGTTACCAACCCTTTTCGTGGACATTTACCACAGCTCCTCCAAAGGGCAAATAAAAATAGATCTAATCTTCCATACAAAAAGACCAGACAACTGGATCACCATGCTCAAATCACAGCTACCTATCGCCAAAACTACAACCACCCAGCACAGCTGCAAACTCACAACCGCAATAACTAACCATTCGACGCGAAACAGCAACACCTCTATAATCATCTACATGAACGGCATAGTCCTGATCCAATCAAGCAACGAGAAATCTAGAGGCCTTTGGCTCTCTCTTCCCCTCACTGAAGATCGCCCCCGTTCACACGCCACGTCCCCTCTCGCACTACTCTGTACCTCTAACCAACCAGACGGATTTGGAGAAACGATCATCCTTCTCATCCTTCTCCTTGCCATCTACCAGAATGACCTCCCTTCCTTATTAAACCAACACCCGAACTTGTGCTCCCTCGATCCAAGAGCAACTACCTCCCGCTGAGTCATACCCTCCACCTCCCGATCTACCCAACCTATTAACCAAGAACGACTCCCAAACGCATAGACAGTCCCCCAGTCACTCCACTAATGCTGTGAATAACAGGATGACGAAAGCCCAACCCGACTGTTAGAACTGGGGGTCTCTAGTTGGCAGAGGTAGGTAGCACTGTCCAAATAAGAACCCTTGCTTCTAGTTAGGGTAAGGAGAAACCCCTCTGAGATACCCCCGCTCATCCTCTAGCTAGCGTGGCACGAGCAATCCAGGCTAATCAAAAGGAAATGTGAAACGTATTTGTACCAACACTCACAGTAACACAGTTAAAACACCACAAACTGACTCCACAACAGTTTAGAAAAATAAAGGTATTTAATCTAAACTACACAAGACCAAAATGACAAAACTCCAACATATACAGTTCAAGAATATGGTTGCGAAAGAGTTCTTAAGGTAGCGATAAAAATAATTCACAGTTGCGTTAAAAAAGTTCACAGTTGCGTCATGTTTAGCCAACAGTACCTTTAGATGCGACAAAGTTCCAAAAAGGAGAAGCTGGTGCGGTGGAAAACAAGCGATGCGTTGCTCCAGAGACCTTGTGGAGGCGATGCGACGACCCTGCTGCAGCAGCAGACGTGTTGCGGCGAATCCGGTCTGTATGGGGACTAAGGCCACTTGTATGGATTCCGGTGCGTAGGTTCCGTGGGAAGTTTGTTCTCGCAAAGGCACGATGCGTCAATCTCGTAGGGGCTGCGACAATCTCTGGGGCGACGATGCGCGATCCAGCGTCTCTCTCTCGCTCGCAGCACCTCGCAGCTCCTTATGAGTTTTAGTCTTTCATAGGATTGGCATACTCTGTCATCGCATGATTCATCCCTTTGCTGCCACTCTGGTATTCTGTGAGGCCGGGGCCTCGCTCTCCCATTCACTAGTCTCTTGATGTGTGTTGTCAAGTCGCTGAGTTTCTGTGCCAAATATCCCATCTGGGACCGTAGCTTCTTCTCCACCAGTGCGCCTGCCCTCAAAGGTGCTGTCTACAGTCTCTGAAGAGGACCCTGACGAAGCTGGAGACATCACTGAGGAGGTATGCACTGGAGGGGAAACACCTGAAAGTGCAAAATAGCATGTAAAGTTCATTGCTTCACCTTTTTTTCTGAACGGCTCTTCCTCTTTTTTTTTTTAAATTTTCTGTGTCCTCATTCCACCAAAAGCTTGTGCAAATAAACTTTCTCAACCCATTCCGTCGTTGTGGGCACCCGGGGTTGGCGTTCTTGCAATGGCCTGGGCATGCCTGCCCTGCCTCTTTATACCAAGGCCTGGTGTAATCATAGGACAGTCAGACCTTAGAACAGCCTCATTTGCCTTCCCCAGTCTAATAAAGGATCCCATATCGCGCTATTTACTTTTTGTGCCAAACTAAATTCTAACCGTGCAGTGCTCAAAGCCGCCCGTAACCAGTTTTCATATGTGGGAGGGCTAGTGTCTTTCCAGAGTTTGCAGATCTCCCTATGCGCTATTATGATAAGATTAAAAGATAAAGCCACTTGTGCCCCCCTTAATAAACTAAGAAGCTGAATATCCACCCCGAAAATGACTCTAACTAAATTTAATGTCAACAACCCTTGTGTTTTAAAAATGCCATCTAAGGCCTTCTCAACCATAGACCAGAAGGAACCCACGGCCAGATTCATCAAGCTTAATTGCGCTCGCAAAGGGTCAGATTCTGAGAATCGGGCCCTTTGCGAGTGCAATTTTTGCATTTGGGATTCATCACTCCAAATGCAAAATTCGCTATTAAAGAATTCGCACATTTGCGAGGAATTGCATTTAAGGAATCTCTATTTGAGATTCCTTGAAAGCAATTCATGAACCATTTTCAAATTGCGAAATCGCAATTTTGGGCCGCTATTTACCGCAAGTCAAACCTCCTGGTAAATAGCGAACATGGGGGACATGTGTGTGCGCAACACAAATGTAGATTACATTTCAGGGGTGCTACAGGGTGTCCTTTGGACACCCCTGGCACCCTAGAAATCGCTTCCTTACTTGTGATTGGCTAATTGCTAATCGCAAATAAGGAATGACTCCCCATTCATTCCTATGGGCCTTAAGGCAAAATCGCAAATAAGGAATCAGTGGGAATCGCAAATTCAATTGCGATTCCTACATGAATCCCGTTTTGCGAGTCCTTAATAGCGAATCCTTAAAATTCGCTATTAAGGACTCGCAATTCCTTACCTTGATGAATCTGGCCGCCAGAGAAGGACAGTCATAAAAGATATGTATGCCATCTGCTTCCACTAACCCACATCTTGAACACGATGGAGGGTGAGTCACAAACTTTGCAATTTTTTTGGGCGTGTAGTAGAGCCTGTTGATGGTAAAATAGTGATTCTTCTTCAGGGAGGCTGATCTGACATATTTATACAAGGTATTGAGAGATCTGTCGTAAAGAGCAACCGATGTCTCCTCCAAACCAGAGGCATTCCAGATTTGATACATTCGGGGTGACGCTGTTTCCTCCTCCTGCAACATTTTCCCATACCACATTCCCACTTCCTTCTTCATTGGGCTAGGGGATTGAAGTGCAGACTCGACATCCCAGTTCCCACCGATGTTCTCTCTCTCAGCGGCAAACCAAGAACAGATCTGAATATACTTGAATCTAGAGAAAGAATCCCCTATCTTCGTTCTCAAGACCTCCCATGGGAGAACTCCCTCTGATGTTACTATATCTGTCCATACTGTTATACCTGCTCTCCTGATGGAAAGAGAAAGAATGTCCTTAAAGCATGTCGGCAGGCCCGGGGAGTCGCAGATTGGGGCAAGATCTGAGTAATACTTTATGCCCCATCTCCCTTTGACTCTGGTCCATACTAAAAGTGCAGTGTAAAAAAGCCGAAAGGGCCTGGCGTCGCATGTACGATCCCAGTGATAAAAATAAATATAGGGAATTAACTAAGCGCTATCAACGCCATATTATGGCTGGGAAAAAAGCCTACTTTGATAAAAGAATAGAGGATGCGGCGAATATGAGCAAAGAAATATTCTGCATCGTAAAAGATTTCATTTCTCCCACCTCGATTTTGCCATCCCACTCCCATACGGAAGCATGGGTTCGTCAACGTGTAATCTTTTTCGCCTCAAAAATTAAAGCTATTCAAGATACTTTTTCCCCTTCGAGCTTAGTAAATGTACCTGAGATCAGGCTTTCTCGGTCCCCATCCCTGGTAGTGGACGGCCCCTCTCTCTCTGAGTTTCCATCTTTGTCCCTCCCTGCCTCTCTTGACCTTCTTACCCAGCTCAAGTCTGGCTCTCCGCAGGATCCCTGTCCCACAAAATGCCTCGGAAGAGTAGCACCTGCCTTAAATTCCCTGCTCAACCTGGTGCTCAATATGTCCTTAAGCACGGGTGTGGTTCCCCAGGCTTGGAAGCATGCCTTGATCCTGCTGCTTGTCAAGAAGCCCAATTTGGACCATCTGGTCCAGGCTATCTATAGGCCGATCTCCCTTCTCCCAGCCTTGGCAAAGGTGGTGGAGAAGCATGTACACATTTCCCTCTCTAACTTCACCGAGAGTAATGATATTCTTCACGACACTCAGTCAGGTTTCCGTACCAACATGAGTACGGAGACCGCTCTTCTTGAAGTTACTGATGCCATCAGGGAAGTACTAGATACTGGAGGAAAGGCCACATTAGTTATGCTGGATTTTATCAGCGGCCTTGACCGTTCCCCACGACGGTCTCCTTTTAAGACTCTGGGAGATCGGATTGCGTGGAGCGGTGTTGAAGTGATTCAAGTCTTTCTTGGCCAGCCGCCGGCAAACGGTCTGGGCGCCACCTTTCTCCGCCGACATGCCGCCATTGGAGGTGGGGGTGCCTCAGGGTTCCGTCCTGAGCCCCACCCTTTTTAATATCTATATGGCCCCTCTGGCGGCAGTGGCGGAGTCGTTTGGTGCCCAGATCGTATCTTACGCTGATGACACCCAGCTCCTTTTTACCTGCACTAAGGGCTCTGACTTTGACGGTATGCGGATCAGAGACTGTCTGGGGGCGGTCTTTGACTGATTTAAACAGCACAGTCTGAAATGTAATTCCGATAAATCGGAATTGCTTTTCTTTGGATGCTCTCCTGATCCGAAATGGAAGGCCTGGTGGCCTCCTGACATGTACCCTCCGGCAGATGTCTCTTCCAAGGCGAAGAGCCTTGGTTTCCAGATTGATGACGGCCTTTCCTTTGGGCCTCAGATTTGCGAGCTCACTGGGAAATGCTTTGGCATTCTGAAAATGCTGAGAAATTCCTTCCTATCTTGTCCCTGGAGCATAGAAAGACTTCTGTACAGGCCTTGATAGGCTCACGCCTAGATTATGCGAATGTGCTCTACCTGGGATTGCCAAAATTTCTTCTTGCGCGCCTTCAGCTGGTGCAAAACTCCGCCGGCAAGGGCCATTTATGGCCTTCAGCGAAGAGTGAGTGCATCAAAGTTGCTTACAATGCTTCACTGGCTTCCTGTCTCAAGACGGATTACTTTTAAGGCATTGACTCTTGCCTTTAAGGCGCTCCACCTTGTAGGGTCCAGATACATCAGGAGGAGCCTAGCCTTCTATCTGCCTTCTAGAACTCTGAGATCGGCGTCTTTGGCTATGGCTTCGGTTCCTTCCATCAGGCGGGCTAGAATTGAAGGCCGCTCTTTTCGATACTTGGCACCTCAATGCTGGAACTCTTTGCCCGTCTCCCTTAGGAAAATCAGCAATCTACTGGTTTTCAGGAAGGAGCTGAAGACATGGCTTTTCACTCAATCAATCAATCAAAGACATTTATAGAGCGCACTACCTACCCGTAGGGTCTCGAGGCGCTTGGGGGGGGGGGGGTGCCGCTACTGCTCGAACAGCCAGGTCTTGAGCTTCTTCCTGAAGGAGAGGTGGTCTTGGGTCAGGCGCAGGTCGGCCGGGAGGGAGTTCCAGGTCTTGGCGGCCAGGTAGGAGAAGGACCTTCCTCCTGTGGTGGCTCTGCGGATGCGTGGGACGGCGGCGAGGGCGTGGTTGGCGGATCGGAGGTGGCGTTTGGGAGCGTAGAAGTTGATTCGGTTGTTGAGGTAGCTCGGGCCTTGGTCGTGGAGAGCTTTGTGTGCATGGGTAAGGAGGCGGAAGGTGATTCTCTTGTTGACCGGGAGCCAGTGCAGGTCTCTTAGGTGTCCGGAGATGTGGCTGTGTCGTGGGATGTCGAGGATGAGTCTGGCTGAGGCGTTCTGGATGCGCTGGAGTCTCTTCTGGATCTTGGCGGTGGTTCCGGCGTAGAGTGCGTTGCCGTAGTCCAGTCGGCTGGTGACGAGGGCCTGGGTGACGGTCTTCCTGGTCTCTGTTGGGATCCACCAGAAGATCTTCCGAAGCATGCGCAGGATGTTGAAGCACGACGAGGAGACGGCGTTGACTTGCCTGTTCATGGAGAGGGAGGAGTCCAAGATGAAGCCCAGGTTGCGTGGGTGGTCCGTCGGTTTGGGTGCGGTGCCCAGGGCGGGGGGCCACCAGGAGTCGTCCCAGGCGGAGGGCGAGGAGCCCAGGATGAGGACCTCCGTCTTATCTGTGTTCAGCTTTAGGCGGCTCGTCGTCATCCACTCGGCTACCTCTCTCATCCCTTCGTGCAGGTTGGCTCTGGCGGCGGCGGGGTCGTTGGTCAGGGAGAGGATCAGCTGGGTGTCGTCGGCGTAGGAGATTATGTTGAGGTTGTGTTGGCGTGCGATGGCCGTGAGGGGGCTCATGTAGACGTTGAAGAGAGTCGGGCTCAGTGAGGATCCTTGAGGGACGCCGCAGATGACTTTGGTGGCCTCTGACTTGTACGGTGGTAGGCGGACTCTTTGTGTTCTTCTGTCGAGGAAGGAGACGATCCATTCCAGCGCCTTCTCCTGGATTCCGACGTTGCTGAGGCGCTGCACTAGGGTGCGGTGGCAGACCGTGTCGAAAGCCGCGGAGAGGTCTAGGAGGATGAGGGCCGCTGTTTCCCCGTTGTCCATCAGGGCTCGGATGTCGTCGGTGGCGGCGATGAGGGCGGTCTCGGTGCTGTGGTTGGCACGGAATCCGGACTCAGTAATTTTCTTTTGGCCTGCATCTGCCCTGGATTTTTTTTCTTTCTCGGGTCTTTGTCAAAGCGCCGGGACACTCCTAGGAGTAGCCGTGCACTATAAAAGAGCTGTATTAACATAACATGTTCCAGTATCTTGAGACGTACCTTTTTGTAAAAGTTTGGCGCGCCAAATTTTTTAAAGGAAGCCGGGTCCACCCCCCTCTTGGGCCACCATTGTGTTCAGTATCAGCCCCCAGTTGGAATCATCAGGGCTGGTAAGGAGGCATCTAATGTTTTTCAGTTGGAAAGAAAAAGCATACCAGAGAATGTCAGGGAGCGCAAGACCTCCCTTCAGCAATCTTCTTTTCAGCTTTTTCCAGGAAATCCTTGAGTTTTTGTTTGCCCAAATAAAGCTGCCAATTTTCCCTTGGATTCTGGCTAGGATCTTATATGGAAAAGTCAACTGTATCATATTAAAAAGGTATGCCAGTTTCGGTAAAATCACCATTTTAACCAGGTTGATCCGACCATAGATTGTGAGCTGGAGGTTCTGCCACCTAAGAAAAAGGTGGTCGATATCCTTGGCCACTTTTTTTATATTGATCGATGCTACAGTGTTAAGGTCTGGTGTTACTGTTATACCTAAGTATCTAAACTGAGTGCTTCGGGCTCCCCCCCAATTGTCTACACCCCAGCACATTATTTCGTTTTTTTGGTGTTTTATCAAATTCCCAGAGTGTTTACCGAAATCTTTCATTATCTCTTCCACTTTAGGGAAGACCTCAGCCGGATTACTTGTGTAGATTAGCAAGTCGTCGGCCTATAACGCCACCTTGCAGCTAAAACTTCCGGCAGTGAAGGGTGTAACTTGATCGTCTAACCGCAGCGCTTGTGCCAAAGGCTCGATGTAGAGATCGAATAGAAGGGTCGAGATAGGGCACCCCTGCCTGGTTCCTCTCTGTATGCTGAAGCGTGATGTCAACCTGCCATTCAGTAATATTGCGGCGGATGCTCCTTCGTAGCATCCCCTCAATGTCTGTATGAAAATTGCGTTGAAGCCCATCATGCTCAGCACATCCCACATAAAGCCCCAGTTGACGCGGTCGAAAGCCTTCGTCGCGTTATAAGCCGCCACTGCCAGGGGTTCCGACCGCGTCTTTGCTAAGTCTATGCTTCCAAACAGCTGGAGGGTTAAGTTGTGTATGTATCTTCCTGGCACAAAACCTTTTTGATCAGAGTTGATAAGCTGTGGGATTAACCTTGCCAATCTCCCCGCCAAAATGCTAGCGAAGATCTTGTAATCTGAGTTTAGCAGGGAGATATGCCTTGAAGGAATCGGCCTTTAAGGTATCCTTCACCCGGTTTTAATATTAACACAATTGTGGACTCCTTCCAGGAGGGAGGTATCCTTCCCTCCGGGCTGTATATATAGTTGAACAATTGGCAAAGTCGTGACACCAAAGTGTCCTGTAGTATTTCATAGAGCTCCCCGGGGAGGGCATCGGGGCCGACGGGTTTATTATTCTTTATTTTTTTTATATAAATGCCAATTTCTTCCTCAGTGAATTGACTGTTGAGGATATCTAGACCTTGGTCCGTTAGTCTGGGAAGTGCCTTGTTCTCTAACAACGGTAAGGTGTTGCCTGAATCAGGTATAGGCTCTTCCTCCTCATATAATTCAGAGAATAGTGAGAGTAGGTGTCTTTCCATGTCCTCCTGTTGGCAAGATGTTGTTCCCTGATCGTCAATGACTAAACTATTTATATTATTCCTGACCCTGTCCACTCTGATTTTACTGGCCGGGATAGCCCCGGCCTTTTCTCCATATTCATAGTTATCCATTGCATGCACGGCCCATTGTGCGTTCACTTTTGAGTCCAACAGCCCACGATATTCAAGCCGCAGGCGTTCTAAGTCTTCTAAAACCTGTGGCAGGCTGTCAGTATTTACAATGTGCCTTCTATTCTCCAGCACAGAGATTTTACCATCCAGGTTTTTAAATTTCAACGCCTCCTCTTTGTTATTGGAACTAATAAGGCTATGGATCTGTCATCTTTTATAGGCCTTATATGCGTCCCATACAAATTCTATGGCGGCGGAGCCGACATTATCTATAAAATAGTTATTAGTTGCGTTGATAACTGCATCGACTATGTCTTGATTATGCAGTGCAGCCCTTTTTAAAGTCCATCTAGGGACAGGAGTATGACTTGTACTCTGGATCGAGGTGAGGTTCCGTGACGATTTGAACCTGTGTTTTCAATATTGTCGGAAATACATAATATTGGTATCAGCGAACCGCAAATGATCCATTTAGCATATCCTGGTGTTTTCGCTACGCTACGAGCAAGAGCACTCCTTTTATAAACACATTTCTGATCTACCCACGGCATCCATCTTAGATCATGGCCGCCATTTTGTGTTTCTTGCCCTCACATACGCAATAACCTCTGATCACTTCATTTCGATTAAGGACACGTAGCCTTAGCCGGAGATTCACCTCTTTCATGACACGTGCACCTTAAACCAGATCACGCTGTAGCTGCATGACTCGACAAAGGCTGCCTCCTCTGCCCGAGGCCAGTCCTGCTAAACTGGTCTTCGTGTCCATTGTCCTGATCACGATTAGGAGGCCGAAACCGGTAGCCTTGCCCATTTACAACCTACAAACATCCCTTATCCTGCTTTTCTATCTTCTGCACCTGGCTCTGCTCCTTTCCTTCTGGGCCTTTATTAGGGGGAGGTAACGAAATTTACGATGAGGCGGTCCGGGTCTTGAATGAAAAGTTGACATGAGATTATGATGGAAAAGTGGGAACCCCTCGTTCGTAATGTTTTGACATCAGATATTGTCGACGATACCTGTGCAACGCCAAATATTTATTGTTTAGGACACAAAGGTTTGGGAATGTACTAACATGTGAAGAATTCGCCTGAAGGCCAAAATTTAGTATATAAGGAGCAACCCTCTTTGTACAATTTGAACAGGCTCCTAGTTACTGCCCATGCGTAGTTTCTGTGACTTCTGTGTCCCTGCAGTAATAAACCTTTGGTCTTTGACGCCACCATCGAGAAGCCCGTGTTTCTGTTCATTTGTGCACCAAGGCAGGTGGAACTCCGGGGTCTTTGGGTGCTGTTCCCTGACACCTCTGGACGGAACCAAAAAGTCCAGAACTCCAATTGGCGCCCAACGTGGGGCTCGACGTCATTCGGTACCGGTCCAAAAGCCTGAAGAGTTCGAGAAGCTTCGTGTGAAGATTCCTGAGGGAGGCGCCCCACTTCATCGATCCCGGCATATCGCAAAAGTGGCCCGAAGTTCTCTTCCACGAGGGTTCCCGTTCAGGACGGCTGCAGTGGGCCGTTGCCTTGACCGTCGCCCTGTCTTGGACCCGAGGTGCAGTCCTTAGTACAGCGAAACGTGACGGGTTTCTCCTTGGTGACGTCTTCAGTGCCTCAGTTAAGTATTTAGTGGTTGCTAGCTAGTTACTTTGTGAGGGTTGTTAAAATCCTTTTTGGTTCTTGGTTTGGTTTGGTTTCGTAAGATTATCACTGGTTGTTCTGGTTACGATAATCTATTTGGTTTAGTTTGGGTATCGATACATCAGTTCGTTTTGGTAGGCCTAAGTTCTTGGTTCAAGTGCACATATCTGTTTCGTGTTTTGTTTGTTTTGTGTTCCGGACTGAAAAATGGTAAGTCGGAGAAACTGTATGTTGTCGTGTTTCGGTTGCAACAGTGACTCACGATTGGAGGACTCATGTCTGGTTCCTCCGATTGGGACTCCCCTATATGACTTGTATTGTAAACATGGTGTGGGTCCTATATCTTATAATGAGGTATGGGTCCGATACACTGAGAAAGATGGTGTCCTTAGTTGGCCACTGCATGGTAGTTTTGAACCCGAAATTCTCGACAATTTAGAAACGAAATTGTTTAGGAAGAAAGCCCGGCCGGCAATGTTTGATTCTTTCCGTTACTGGCGAAAAGAATCCAAACAGAGAGAAATGAAAAGGTTAAAGAAAGAACAGAAAGAGAAAGAAGAGTTGACTCTAGAACAAGCAACTAAGCAGTTGCAGGATAACGAGTGTGAGAAAGCCATAGAGGTGGCCATTAGAGAGCACAATTTAGCGATTGACAAGTGCTATCCTGCCTTGCCATCGAAAACAGCTAAGATACTGGAGGATTCTGAAAACGATCCTCTGCTATCTTATTTGTTACGGTCACCTCCACCGTATGCACAAGGTGCTACGGCCCAATTTGTGCCAAATGTTCAATTGCCGGTTGCTGGACAACCTGGTGTTCCTGCTCCTGTCCCTCAGAATCAGGTTCCTGTACCTCCTGTGGTCAATGTAAATGTTCCTACGGCTCCTCCTCTTCCTGGGTTGCCGACTTCTATACCTGTATCTGTCTCGCTCGCATCTACTGTTCCACAAACTATTTTTCTCGATACTCCTACTGTTCCATTATCTGTTCCTACCTCTACTGTGTTTTCTACATCTGCGAGTGTGTTGACTCCACTTTCTGTTCGTCGGAGAATCACTGATTCTGTGTCTAGTATGCTGTCTCCTTTCTATAAAACCTTAATCAAGACTCCTACTTCCGACTCTGTTCAGAGACGTAGTCAGCTTCCAAGTACTGAGGAACGGGGAATTTTAGATTCCACGGCTCTCAGATGGATTTCGAAGAGTAGGAGATATAGTACGAGAGACGTGCTAGAAACATTTATGCAGTGGAAAGAACCAACGCAACGGTATGTCTTTGACGAGATGTGCTCGTTGTTACGTGAGGAGATGGAAGAAGACGATGTTGAATCAAATTTAGAAGACTTAATTAAGGTTCAGAAAGAGTTTGCTGCTGGAATGATAGTGGGTGATAATATAGGAGAAGCGATGGAATTGATTTTAAGTTATAGGAATGACCCATCACTTCGTTCACCGAGAGATCTAGAGAAAGGTAAAATGAAATTAAGTCGCCAATATCCAATGAGGGAGGTTCCTCCAATTTGGCGCGAAGCTGTGCAAGCTGATCATAATAATGGTATTGTAGCTGCTCCAGCGCAATTCCAAAGGGTGTGGATACACATTCCGTGGAAACGAGCTGAAGTGCTAGCAGTGAAGCAGGCCTTGCCAGATCCGCGTAAGAATCCTGCTGGATACTATAAGGAATTAACACAGACAGTTGAGGCTTGTATAATGAACTTAGCAGACATCGATATGTTATTTGGCAATGTAGTTCCGCAACCAGTGTGGGCTAAAATTCGTAGAGAGGATCATCAAGTTGCCTTAGGTGGTGATTGGGCAGCTATCACTGCAGCGGATGGTCAGCAAACAGGTGGTGCAAAACCTGAACCCTTAATTGCTAATCTACCAGGTAGGATAATTGATCTAATGAAGACTCTGATGCCCGCATTGCGTGTTAATTGGGACAAGTTATCCGCATGCAGGCAGAAGAAAGACGAAAGTGTCTCCGACTTTTTCACGAGGTTCGAAGAGACTTTTGTAGATCATAGTGGTCAGGACATGAGCACAGAAGGAGGACAAAGACTGTTTGTCGATAAATTTGTGCATAATTTGTTACCTGAATTATGCAATAAATTAAAGGATTCAGAGAGTGCGTGGGCTGTTTCCACAACTGCGCAAATACTTGCAACTGCACAGTATTACGAAAATAGGGATAAAGAGGAAAAGGAGAAATCAGACAAGAAAACGAAAGACTTAAAGACTAAAGTTCTTTTGCAACAGGCGTATCCGCCTCGCATGAATCAGACTAATACGCAACAGGGTTCGTATCAAAGGACAGATTATAGTACATCGAGACCTCAATATCAGTGGAACCAATGTGCGTACTGTAAGAGAGAGGGTCACTATAAAAATGAATGTCCGATCTTAGCGCAAAATAATGCAGCAGCAGCTCAGAGAGGTCGTGGTGGTTTTGTGCAGAATTCTAGAGGTCGAGGGCGAGGTACTATGCCTCCACAAACGAATGATCGTCCTTCCAATCACTTTGATCAACGAAATGGACAGTCTACTCAGCAAAATAGATCTCAACAATATCTTGTTGAAGATTATTGTGAAGTGGATGAGGGATTTCAGCAAATTGGGTACTAGGACAGCCATGGACAGAGAGAGGGAGTAGTATCAGTTCCAGTGGATCAGAGTGGGCCTTATGTCGCAGTAGCAACATCAGGTGTAGTCGAACTGTTTCTGTTGGATACTGGTGCCGCAAAAAGTTCTATCATTCATGCGAAACTCCCTGGCGCACCTTTGTCCGGCTCAACAAATGTTTCTGTAGGTTTTTCAGGCGCCCCTGTTTACAACCCGATATCTGGTCCTTTGTCTATTTCTGTTGGACCGTGTCACTTGAAAGCACCTCTGATTTTGACTACAGGTTGTAATGAAAATCTGCTTGGTTTAGATTTGTTAAAACGACTATATGCGACATTGTACTGTTCTCCGGAAGGAGTACAGCTTACATTGGGTAAAAATATCACTTCTCCGATGTACTTGTCAATGGATGCACTCCCGCCAGAGCTGCGTTCACTCCCTGATTCTCTTTGGGCGACTGGTCCTAATGATGTAGGCCTTTTAGAAATACCACCATATGTAGTAACTTTGAAAGCAAATGTAAAATTTCCAAGAATTCCTCAATACAAAATATCTAGTGAAGGTGAGCGTGCACTTTTATTGATTGTGCAAGATTTGATTAAGAAAGGTGTGGTTGAAGAAACTAGAGGAAATGTCTGTAACAGTCCTGTACTACCAATTCTGAAGCGAACTGATCCTACAAAGCCTCCAGTGTATAGGTTTGTTATCGACCTCAGAGAAGTTAATAAGATTGTAGTTCCGCAGTTTCCTGTGGTCCCAGACATCACTGCCTTGTTAACATTAATTCCTGCTACAGCCACTTGGTTCTCAGTCATCGACTTGAAGAATGCCTTTTTCAGCATTCCGATAGCCGAGGAAAGCAGAGATATTTTCGGCTTCTGTCTAGGAGGTCGAAGTTTCAGATTCAAACGCGCTCCACAAGGCTATTGTGAGAGCCCATCTATTTACAGTCAAGCATTAAAAAGCCAGTTAGATTCCTTTGTCCTTCCTCCAGGTTCTGCTCTAGTACAGTATGTAGATGATCTTTTAGTGGCTGCCGATGACAAGGAAACTTGCAAAGCAGCTACGATTTCATTATTGCATCATTTGTCTAATTTGAATCATAAGGTGTCACCTTCGAAAATGCAATACTGCTGCCAAGAAGTGACCTACCTAGGTCATCTCTTGTCAAAGGAGGGAAGAAAGTTGACCCCAGAGAGAATAAAAGCATTACGCAAATGAGTGTTCCACGCACACAGAGAGAAGTACGTGCCTTCCTAGGTATTACCTCTTACTGTAGGCAGTGGATCCCAATTTTTTCTCTTTTAGCAAAACCGTTGGTAGCTTTGACTGGGAAAAATGTTCAGAGTCCGGTGCCATGGTCTGATGAATGTCAAGAAAGTTTTACTGAATTACGAAAAGCATTGTGTTCAGCTCCTGTATTGGGTACACCTGATTACAGTAAGCCATTCACGCTCTATGTTCATGAGAGAGAAGGTTGCGCGTTGAGTGTTCTGACACAGAAGTTTGGTGATAAACAACGCCCTTGTGCGTATTTTTCATCAACATTAGATCCGGTAGCTAGAGCGTTGCCTAGTTGTTTGAGAGCTACAGCGGCAGCTGCGGCTTCCATTCGACAATCTGCTGGTTTGGTGATGAACAACATGCTAGTGGTCATGGTTCCTCATGCGGTGGATACACTCATGAATCGAACGAAGACACAACACCTTACCAGTGCGAGATTATCTGGCTACGAGCTGACATTACTAGCGAGTCATATTCAGATCAAAAGATGTAATGTATTGAATCCAGCAACGCTGTTGCCGACTGATCAAGAGTCGAGTGATTCCGAACCACATGATTGTTGTTTTAAAACGGAGGAAGAGACAAAAGGACGCATTGACTTAAAGGATACTCCGTTATCCGATCCAGATGGCACGCTGTATGTGGACGGGTCATGTTTTAAATTGGAGAATGGTGATGTGACTGCTGCTTACGCAGTAACGACTTTGAAGACGATTGTGGAGACTGCAAGAGTGAGTCAGAATTCTGCCCAAGCTGCAGAATTAATAGCTCTAACAAGAGCGTGTGTTTTAGCTAAGGGAAAGAGAGTGAATGTCTTTACAGATAGTCAGTACGCATTTGGCGTGGCCCATAGTTTTGGCCGTTTGTGGAGAGAAAGAGGTTTCATTACGTCCCATGGGACTAAGATTCAACATGGTCAGCTAGTTAACGACTTGTTGGAATCTCTAACCTTGCCGACTGAAGTTGCGATTGTAAAGTGCAGTGCTCATAAAGCAATCACGGATGATGTTGGTCGCGGGAATGCTTTTGCTGATGAAACTGCTAAACAGACAGCTAGAGACACGATGAGCAGAATGTATGTTGCTACGTCTGCAAGATGGATTGCTGAGTCTGGAATGTGTGAGGATACTATGGAAAGTGTGAAAGAGATTCAGAAAGAAGCAACTGAGGAGGAAAAACGTGTATGGAAAGAAAGTATGGGCAAGTTGGATTCGAATGGGTGTTAGATTGATTTGACAGAACAGCAGCGTTGGATGTTGCCTGATGCGTATGTGCTTGCAGTGGTGACGATGGCACATGGAGTAGCACATATAAGTTCTGAAGGAATCTGTAAAATGTTGGCTCCAGTCTGGAAGAATGATGGAATCAGTAAGTGTGCAGAGAGAGTGGTGAAAAATTGTATGGTATGCCTGATGCATAATCCTGGCAAGGGAACTCCAACTCCAGCTGGTCACTTCGCTCCTCCTTCCTGCCCCTTTGAAGTGATTCAGTTAGACTTCATTCACATGGATCGCTGTAATAATTTGAAATATGTTCTGGTGGTAGTCTGTGCTTTTTCCAGGTGGATTGAAGCACACCCACTAAAGGACAATACTGCCCTATCAACTGCCAAGATTCTTCTCAAAGAATATTTCCCTAGATTCGGTATGCCACGGATTGTATGGTCAGATAACGGAAGTGAGTTTATAGGGAAAGTTATGCAGAGTGTGTGTGCCGGCCTAGGTCTGAAACAAAAGTTCCACAGTGCGAACCATCCCCAGTCTGCTGGTTTAGTGGAGGGTTACAATGGCACCCTTAAGCTGAAACTAGCTAAAATACAAGCATCCACAGGTTTAGCCTGGCCAGACGCACTTCCTTTGGCTTTGTTATCAACGAGAGCAACTGTACATTCTAGAGTGGGGCTTAGCCCTTATGAGATAGTGTTTGGCCGTCCGGCAAATATTTGGGGTGTGCCGAGGCCTAAGGAGTTTTGTTCTCTAGAATATCCTATGTTGATAGACTACCTTTACGACTTGACTGCTAAATTGAGTCTTATTCACCAACAGGTTTTCGATGCTTTACCAAAGCCTCCGGAGAGTCCAGGGCATCAGCTGAAACCAGGAGATCTTGTGGTTATCAGGAATTTCGCGAGGACGAAGAACCTTCAGCCGAGATTCGTCGGCCCCTTCCAGGTCCTGCTTGTAACAAGAACAGCAGTTCGTGTGGCTGGTCGCAAGCATTGGGTGCATGCATCCCACGTAAAGCGTGTACCTTTGCCACTTCCTTACGACGACTGGGTGAAGAAGGGAATTGGTTCCTCCGAATTTGAAAGCACGCCAAAATTCATCCCTTTCAGCCGAATTGATCACTGACACTCCAAGCTCTGACTCTCCTTCAGAAAAGACTCCTCTGAACTCTGAACATTTGTCCCCTGCATCAGAAAAAACTCTGTCATCTGCGAACTTGAACACTGCAACAGCCACCAGTGAAACGCTATTTGCCGATCAGACAGTACCTGCGAAGCAAAGATATAATTTACGAAACCGTAAAATGGACAAATAAAGCAGGCAACTGCCTATTGTGATATTTTGAAATTTTGAACTTTTGCCTCCAGCCAGGAAGTTTGCTATTATTTTGTTGTTTTAAAATTGCCTTGCCGTCTGGGTAGCCGTAGGGTCGTGGCTGTGTGCCTAGTTGAATCTGCGGGGGTCTGACACAAGGTCGATCTTTCTGTTGGTTCTGGGAACTCCCAGGGCTGATAGAGGCATTTTCATCTACGTACACATCATCAGTGGTCGCGAGCGGATTGTAGAAGATGGAGCTTCCTGCGCTGCAACGAGAAAATGTGATTTGTGTTCGCAGAAACAGACTTTACAGAATCCTTCACAGCAAATGCTTTTTGATGCAATGTGCAATTACATTCTTGATTGTTTTGATAACGTTGGTGGGTGGAATCGTTTTCAGTATAAATTTGATTTTTGTGCCAGTTACTACAGTACCTCCCCTTGATCCTGCTATTTCTACTGTTTCTTCTATACACTCTTTTCATTCGTTTCCCGAACATGAGCAAGCCCGACGCTCAGAGTTCATTAACAACACTTTTGTACAGCTCTTGCACCAACACCAACTGGTAGTTAACACTACAGACTGCTGGGTGTGTGGCTTGATACCCCACACTATGGATAAAGGTATTCCTTATCTGGTTTTGCCTTTCAGCTACAATGGATCATTTCAGGCCCTTCAAACCATCTTTGCTTATGCCCTTGAAACTTATCCTCCACGTCCACCACGTTCCACTAAATATAACTCTGCCAACAAAGCTTTAGTCCAGGGAATTATTGACATGATCAAGGACGTCAATAATACTCCATCATACCCTAGAGACGAATTGCGAGTGTATTTAAGTTGGAATACTTCAGAGTATCGCCTTAGTTTAGGAGAAAGCAAGCGTAAAAGCTCACCTCCAATCTGGGTCGTACCTCACCGAGGTCAGGTCTGTTTGCAAGGGAATGGGAGAAATCCGAGAGCTCAGCTAGGGAGGAGTGAGTGCGTAGAGACTTATGTGTTTCCGGCTAACTCTTCCCCTGCCTTTCTTACTGCTAGGGGTACCTACTTCATCTGTCGAGATAGAGCTTATACATGGTTGCCTGCCGACTTTTCAGGATCATGCTATATTGCTCGATTGTTGCCTCCGACATACACGGCTTCATCTGATTACCACAGAACCAGAGTAGCGAGAGGTGTCTTCAGCAAGGAAGATACTGCTGGTCAGGAAGCTGGAGACTTCTTCAAAGGCTTCCTTCCGTTCTGGGGGCCTATGGCCAATAGTAGAAACATACGTCAGCTAACACGGGTAGTTGAATCTACTATTACCGAAACTGCTGGTGCCCTTAGCAATTTGACAGCTGAGCTTCAGGCGGATAGACTCATGACGTTGCAGAACCGTATGGTTCTAGACGTTATCCTTGCAGATCGAGGTGGGGTATGCAGAATGATCCAATCGAGCTGCTGTGTCTTTATTCCTAATAATGCTCCAACAGTCTATGAGGCGATCTCTAAGCTACACAAGATTTCCGACTCTATTCACGTAGACAAGGGAAACTGGTCCTTCATGGAGTGGTTTTGGACTCTGATCTCAGCGTGGGGATGGAAGGTTCTAATGGTCATTGGTGTCATCTTAGTATTCCTGTTCTCATGTTGCCTGATTATCCAGTGTGGTCCTGCTCTGTGTAGTCTTTGTGCTGCAACTTGTCTTAGAAAACCACCTGCGTTTGGAGAAAAGGCACGAGAAAGGATGATGATACAACAGCATGTCACTGACCTGATGAGCATAGAATTAGATTCTGACATAGATTAATTAATTGCCTATGTAAGGGCAAAAGGAGGGTCTGAGGTTCCGTGACGATTTGAACCCGTGTTTTCAATATTGTCGGAAATACATAATATTGGTATCAGCGAACCGGAAATGATCCATTTAGCATATCCTGGTGTTTTCGCTACGCTACGAGCAAGAGCACTCCTTTTATAAACACATTTCTGATCTACCCACGGCATCCATCTTAGATCATGGCCGCCATTTTGTGTTTCTTGCCCTCACATACGCAATAACCTCTGATCACTTCATTTCGATTAAGGACACGTAGCCTTAGCCGGAGATTCACCTCTTTCATGACACGTGCACCTTAAACCAGATCACGCTGTAGCTGCATGACTCGACAAAGGCTGCCTCCTCTGCCCGAGGCCAGTCCTGCTAAACTGGTCTTCGTGTCCATTGTCCTGATCACGATTAGGCGGCCGAAACCGGTAGCCTTGCCCATTTACAACCTACAAACATCCCTTATCCTGCTTTTCTATCTTCTGCACCTGGCTCTGCTCCTTTCCTTCTGGGCCTTTATTAGGGGGAGGTAACGAAATTTACGATGAGGCGGTCCGGGTCTTGAATGAAAAGTTGACATGAGATTATGATGGAAAAGTGGGAACCCCTCGTTCGTAATGTTTTGACATCAGATATTGTCGACGATTCCTGTGCAACGCCAAATATTTATTGTTTAGGACACAAAGGTTTGGGAATGTACTAACATGTGAAGAATTCGCCTGAAGGCCAAAATTTAGTATATAAGGAGCAACCCTCTTTGTACAATTTGAACAGGCTCCTAGTTACTGCCCATGCGTAGTTTCTGTGACTTCTGTGTCCCTGCAGTAATAAACCTTTGGTCTTTGACGCCACCATCGAGAAGCCCGTGTTTCTGTTCATTTGTGCACCAAGGCAGGTGGAACTCCGGGGTCTTTGGGTGTTGTTCCCTGACACCTCTGGACGGAACCAAAAAGTCCAGAACTCCAGAGGGTGTGAACATAATAGGGGCATGATCTGAAAGAATGGTGGGTAGCAATTGGATGCCAGAGATAGCTTCCAATCTCTGCCTATCCACCAATACGTAATCTAGTCTTGAGGCGTGTCCATGTTTTTTACTAAAATACGTAAAATCAGATCTCGCCCCCCCCCTTCACTCTCCAAAGATCCATAAGGCCTACCTCGTGCATCATGTTAACCATGGTTCATCTAGAGCGTGGGGTAGTGACATGCTGGCTATAATTGGAACGATCCTTCCGAGGATCGAGAAGGACGTAAAAATCCCCTCCTATGATCATGTGGGAGGTATTCTCTATTAAGTTGGACTGAACTTTAAGTAGCCAGGTGGGGTCATCTATATTTGGGCCATAATACGAAACAATAGTCTGTTTGGAGCCACTAAAATCAACTTGTGTTAACACCCATCTCCCTGACAGGTCTGTAGATGTTGATTTTATAATCACCCTGGCTTCAGCCTTGATCAAAACTGCAACACCCTTATTTATTCCCGCCTGCCCAGAACAACTAAATGCGCCTATCCATTTTATTTTCCCAAAGATCTCTTTGCTTTCAATAGCGCTTAGGTGTGTTTCCTGGAGGAGAATGACTTTGGCCGGAGATTGCTCCTGAAAACATAATCTCCTTCTCCTGGGACACCGGAGCCCACTTACATTCCATGAAATGAAAGATATTTTATTATGGGCCATTTATAGTGTCTCCCCCACCCTTTTTCCTGTCCCCCTGTGCCTCATCTGCACATCTGAAAGACTCTGGAAATTATGATGGAATGAGAACTATTTTCTTCCCCTTTTTTGTCCCCCTGCATCCCCACCCGTGCTTCCCTCCTTACCCCCTACCCCTACCCTTATCTTCTCCCACCCTCCTTGGGGAGCCCTCATTTTCTTCTTGGGCATGTGCCCTTGCACGGATGCCCCCCCTGTATCTATGTAAATGAGTTTATGTTAGGTTCAAAACAATATTAGATTCAAACTGAGTTTGCCTTAGGGCAGTGAGCTCTGCTTTTCTACCTAATATGTGTGTAGTCTCTAGTGCTTCGTATTTGCTGAATCCTTTTCTCTGGGCCCTTCCCTCTTGAAAATGTTCTACCAAGCTCAGTCTGCACCTTCTCCGCCTCCCCCTTTACCATCCGTCCTAATCTTTTCTATAAGGGAGTCTGCCTCATCAATCTGTCATATATTGTACATGTGGTTATTCCACATTATGCGGAGAGTTGCAGGAAACTTCATCTGAGCACGGGCTCCTAAAGAATTGAATATTGCAAGCCTCTTGGCCATCTCCCATTGCTTGGTGGCAGTTGTATGTGAAATATCAGAGCGGATTGTAAAGTAAAAAGGTCTGGAGAACGAGGTTGACTTTATAGACCCGTTTTTTAGTGCTGCGGACAGGATCCTTCCTTTAATAGAATATGTCAGAAAGTTCACCAGAATCTTTATGGGACGCTCTCTCTCTGGATTCCGTCTATATGGATCCCGTGTGCTCTCTGTATATTCACTAAGAGGGCCGCATCTTCTTCAGTCGAGTCCTTCAGGATTGTAGTTTTAAGTAATGCCACCACGAATTTCTTAATATCTCCTCCTTCCATATCTTCGGGGACATTCAAGAGTGTTAGGTTGTTCTTTCTGGCATGATTTTCAAGCCTCTCGATTTCATCTTTCATGATTTTGCTGCGCCAGTGGGTTCATGTGGGCTGAGGTTGTACTAAGTGCCTCCTTGATCCTGGGCATCTCTGCTTCGAATGCCTCTGTCCGTAGTGAGACCTCCTCCACCTTCTTGGCCAGCACCTCGCAGGAAGCCTGAATAGCGACCTGATTGGACTCTGAAATTGTGAATCTTTTCCCCATTTCTTCGAATCTCTTCCCCATATCGTCCTTTATCCCCAGAAAAATATCTGCTAAAGAAATGGGATTAATTGCTGATGATGGAATAGTATTTGTGATTGTGTGTGCCCCTTCCCTGGTTGTTTGAGAGCCATCAACCTCCTCCTTATTCGCATCATCCTGTACAGAATCTTGTACAGAGTCTTGTATCTCCAAAGCGGAGAAGCTGTTTGAGAGTTCTATTGACGAATGAACCCTATCTTCCGCCAGAGACATTGAGTGCTGAGGTGATGGATCTAGCAGGGAGGGGGAGCGAACAGTCGTATTATCGACACCGATACTTAGTGGTATACTGGTACGAGTGCTACTGGAGGCCATTTTCCCCGCTTTGTCTGCGGGTAACAATGAAAGAACTTTATAAAAAGATTTCAGAGAGGGGGTGACCTTAGAAGCTGCCGATACAGTGTTTTTTATCTCTTTTTTTTTTCCCTCTCACTTTCACCGAAGGACTATGATTGTTTTTATGGTTTGTTCTTCCTGCCCATATTGTAGGGAGGATTTGTATTACAGATGGGGTAGCCAGCAGCTTCTGGGGGCTGATGCTATGCTAGCAGCTCGATTTCGTAAGGTGTAACAACTTACTCCAGCTTTAGCAACAGGTATTTTCAGGGGGGCAGGCATTACTTGCATTTAACCTAGCGTTGTTGATACCCCTCTCCTCCATACAAGACTCCCAAACCTGCTCCTGCTTGCTGCTGCAGTGAACCTGTGTTCCACCGAGTAGCGTGCACACGGAGACCAGGCTGGTAACCCCCTCACACTCTGAGTAATCTTTGAGAGCAGCTCGTATCCCTGCTTGTCCTTTGCTATCTGAGGCGGTAACAATGTTTCCCCCGTTCTTTGTGTCCTTATTACATTCCCATGCCGTGATCTGTAAGTCTCTGCCCCCACCACTCCAGAGACAGTATCCTACTATTGACGTTGTATTTCCGATCTTACCGGGCATACGCCTTACCGCCTTAATGTGGGACCATGTCAGTTGTGTCTCCCATCCGGTGAGAGAGTCCCGCCTCGGATCTCTCCGCCACTCCCTGGCTGCACCGATCCCTCGGAACCACGCCGGGTTCTCACCAACCATCCGCGTTCCTCTTTTCGCGCTCCGTTTTCAAACAGGAAACCAAGGTCCAAATCGAGGGCAAAGAAAGTTATAGAGAAGCTGCCTATGCTGCGGCCAGAAAAAGAACAGCGGCAAATGCGAAGCCCAAAAAATGCATAGGTGAACTTACTGCCTCTCCGGCTCTAGCATGCTTCTAGCGAACCGCGGTAAATACGAAGCCCAAAAAAATGTGTAGATGAACTCACTGCCGCTCCGGCTCTAGCATGCTTCTAGCGAACCGTGGTAAATACGAAGGCCAAAAAATGCATAGGTGTACTCACTGCCGCTCCGGCTCTAGCATGCTTCTAGCGAACCTGCGAGCTCAAACTGCACACAAGGAGTGGAACTCCGTTACGGCCGTTAGCTTCCGGTCTTCATGCTCCCTCCCAGTGTCCGCCGAAAAAACGAATGGCTCTTCCTCTCCTAGCTGCCAGTAAGTAAAGTAGTTCTTTATTGTTGGTTAATTAAAACCATTACAATATATACAATTCCACAATGTTTAAAATGAACATTTAAGTATATAAAAAGAGAAAAAGTATGTATTCTAAGTGTCCAAAAGACTGACGTGAGTTTCAGTGAAATTATTCAAGACACAAATTGTCTTTGGAAACAGGGTTCTTAAGTCTGCCAGTAGACATGCTTTTATATTTGTATTTATATAGATATACAGATTATATATGTTCATATATGTATGTATATATATATATATATATATATATACATACACATACATATATATATGCATATGTATATATATGCATATATATATGTGTATATGTGTGCGTGTAGAGAGAGGTAGAGAGGTAGAGAGGTAGAGGTGTAGAGGTAGAGAGGCAGAGGTAGAGAGGTAGCAGTAGAGAGGTAGAGACTAGTAGAGAGAGAAGTAGAGAGAGGTAGAGAGGTAGAGAGTAGAGAGTGAGTAATAGAGAGTAGGGAGTGAGTCATAGAGAGTAGTAGAGAGCAGTAGAGAGAGTAGCAGAGAGTGAGTAGTAGAGAGTAGTAGAGTGAATAGTAGAGTGAGCAGTAGAGAGTAGTAGAGAGTGAGTAGTAGAGAGTGAGTAGTAGAGAGTAAGTAGTAGAGTGAGTAGTAGAGAGCAGTAGAGAGTGAGTAGTAGAGAGTGAGTAGTAGAGAGTGAGTAGCAGAGAGAGAGAATAGTAGAGAGTAGTAGAGAGTGAGTAGTAGAGTGAGTAGTAGAGACTAGTAGAGAGAGTAGTAGAGAGTGAGTAGTAGAGAGTAGTAGAGAGTGAGTAGTAGAGTGAGTAGTAGAGAGTGAGTAGTAAAGATAGAGAATTAGTAGAGAGTGAGTAGTAGAGAGTAGTAGAGAGTTAGAAGTAGAGAGTGAGTAGTAGAGAGTAGTAGAGAGTGAGTATTAAAGAGTGAGTAGTAGAGAGAGAGTAGTAGAGAGTGAGTAGTAGAGAGTAGTAGATAGTGAGTAGTAGGGAGTGAGTAGTAGAGAGAGAGTAGTAGAGAGTAGTAGGGTAGAAGGGAATGAGTAGTAGATAGTGAGTATTTGAGAGTAGTGGAGTAGGAGAGAGTAAGTAGTAGAGAGTAGTGGAGAATATTCCAAAGTTTGGCACAGCACCACTTGCACAATAAGTCCAATCAAATCATATCACTTAGAGTCCTTATTGAAGCGCTGAAACTTGGTGTATATTCAAATGCTTTAATTTTCCTTAAGTTTATGTACCACAGCCAGCCGAACTGTTTCATTCTGTAAGACAGAACTTCTTCAGGGCGTTCTTATTTCCTTCAAGTTATGTCGGCATCCTGTTGTCATATAACTAGATATTTCTTCCAAATGTTAGATGAAACGTAAGTACATTCTTATTCAAAGTGACTAGGTATCAATTTTACCCACACAATTCGGGCAGACTTGAGTAATTTATAGCATCAAAGTCAGTCTTTCAAAAATTCCAAAGTATAGGACATGATAATCCAAATCCAAATGTTTCTCAAGAAAAGTCATTTTCAATCGTTCGGAATATCGGTGTTTGGGCAGATATGACCCAGGGACCCCCAGTATGCAAGGGGAATTAGTCCCCCTCTGCAAACGCGCCAGTGGCCTGCGTTGCAGAGAGGTGTAAAAAGGGGCATAGCCTCATTACACCTCTGTGCAATGCAGCCCCCTGGCGCATACTGGAGATTCCAGGTGGGCTAGTTGGCCCCCAGGGACCCCTAATATGCAAGGGGAATTAGTTCCCCCTCTTCAAACATGCACAGGGCTGCATTGCAGAGAGGTGTAAAAAAGGGTGTGGCCTCATTACACCTCTCTGCATTGCAGCCCCCTGGCGCATACTGGAGGCTCCTGGTGGGCTAGTTGGCCCCCAGGGACCCCCAGTATGCAAGGTGAATTAGTTCCCCCTCTGCAAACGCGGCAGGGGGCTGCGTTGCAGAGAGGTGTAACAAGGGGCATAGCCTCATTACACCTCTGCAATGCAGCCCCCAGGCGCATACTGGAGGTTCCAGGTGGGCTAGTTGGCCCCTAGGGGCCCCCAGTATGCAAGGGGAATTAGTTCCTCCTCTTCAAACATGCACGGGGGCTGCGTTGCAGAGAGGTGTAAAAAGGGGCGTGGCTTCATTACACCTCTCTGCAATGCATTCCCCTGGCACATACTGGAGATTCCTGGTGGGCTTTCAGGTTTTATATAGTTAGGAATTAGCAATAAAAAAACCTTTGAAATTCACTGAAAAAAACATAGGGTTCAGGCCTTATATAGTTAGGAATTAGCATTTAAAAAACCTATGAAATTCACTGAAAACACCATAGGTTTCACACCAGTTATAATTAGGAATTAGCATTTAAAAAAAAATGTGTGTGAGTAACTTTTGGATGACTGTCGGTGTGTAACAGGATGTATAGGTGTTTCACTACATATGATGAGTGAATATATGTATGAGTGACTATATAGAACTGTTGGTGGATGAGTGGATGTGTATATAGATGGTGATATTACTGAATTGGTTGTTGTAACTGGTATGGGTATCTCTATTTTTTAGAAAAATTTTGGGGCATATTACCAACAACTAGCGATAATTTTTGTCTCTAACTTGTTTAGAGACAAAAATTATCACCGCACACCGGCGATTTTTATCGCAGATAAACCTTGCTATTAGCAAGGTTTATCGCGAATGCGATAAAAAACGGCCGCAATGCATGAATATCGCTGAAAAGTCAGCGATATTCATGCATTATCGAGCAAATGCTCTTAGCCATGTTATCCACCTCCCATTGGATAACTTGGCTAAGAACTGCTCAGGGCAGGTGTTAGCTTTTGGAGATATTCGCGCTTAGCGCGAATATCTCCAAAAGTTGGTAATAGGAGATAGCAATGTTAGGGACTGTTTCCAGTCACTAACATCTTGGCACGCCCACTTTGCATGTCATTAGTGATAAATATCACTGACATGCAAAGCGGGGCCCAAGATGGTCGCTATCTCCTATTAGCTGTCACTAACTGGTGTTAGCGACAGCTTGGTAATAGGGAGATAATTTTATCTCCGCTTTCTTGGCTTTTAAAGCCAAAAAAGCGGAGATAAACCCCCTTGATAATATGCCCCTTTGTTTCTATTTTTAAATATGTGTTTCAAGGGTTACATTACACTGAAAGGAGGTTTGTCACTCTGTCACAAGGATGGTGTCATCAGTGATGTCATGAGTGATGTCACTGACCATGTCACTGAGTGATGTAATATGTGATGTCATCAGCAGTGCATTGCAGGCGCGCAAGTTATAGTGAGTCCAACTAACTATAACGTGGGAAATTCAATGGTTTTATGTCAGTAAAATTTCCAGCTAACTATAACTGGTGTCAAACCTATGGTTTTTTCAGTGAATATATTATATATATATATACACACACACACACACACACACACACACACACATATATATATATATTTATTTATATAGATAGATAGATAGATAGATAGATAGATAGATAGATAGATAGATAGATAGATAGATAGATAGATAGATAGATAGATAGATAGACAGATAGATAGATTTTTTTAAATGTTATTTCTCCCCTCGCCAAGGGGGTCTCTCAACGTTGTCAGGGGCTGTGATACACTTTCCAGCCCAGCACCTAGTCACCTCACCACCTTTAGAGATTGCCTTTAGTAGTGCCTGTCTCACTTCCTCATCTCCTCCTGGGATCTGTGGCCACTTTCCTCACATTTCCCACAGTCCTTCACCCTTACGCAGCGGGACTCAGCATGATGGTGCATCTGTAGTTTGCGGGAAATTTTGGTACGGTCTGAGAGCCCTCTGCACGACCCCCTGGCTCCTTCTCTGCTTCTTGTGCATGCTGCGCAACTCTGTGGCTGAGAAACGACTCGGAAGCAACTCCCTGGAAGAGACAAAGGGAAGGAGCGACGCCCCTCAGCAGCAGCAGTCCCATGGCCTCAGCTGCTGCTCACCCCGAAAGCAAAATTATTTTTTTATTTTTTTATTATATATTTCTCTTACAAAGTTTTTATTTTTATTTTACACTGCACTTTTTTACTATTATGAAAAACCTTAAACATGAATATAAACTTGGAAACAAAAACGGGCATATAGTAAATATTTGTACCTGTATTATCATTGGCTTTGTGTTACCTATGGTTTACAATTTTTTTTTATTTAAGCAGTACACTGTAGCATTTTCAATTATTGTGCTATAAACTTTGAAGTTTGTAGGTTGTAATAAATACTGTATTTTTTCGAGGCAATTGTTATAATAAGCCTAGATGCCACTGCAACTGCTGCCCATTGAAATCATAACCATTGTGCTTTCTGGATAACTGCACTTTTCCTGTTTCAAGAATGTGCTTTGGTGCAGTTAGTGTTCTTTAAATTATTTAACAAGGAAAATACAGGTGGCTGTATAAATTACTTTGGACAACTCAAACTCTTTTTACAAATTCATGTGCTAAAATACCAGGCGTACAGTGAGCTAAATTGGACAAAGTGTTTGCCTGCTTTAAGAATATGCAGTTAATGCTCTTCATAGTATATAATAACGAAAATACAGAAGGATGTTAAAATTACTTTGGAGCGCTCAAATCCTTTTTAGAAATTATTAAGCTAAAGTACCACGAGCTAACAGTATGCAAATAAATATCTATGTATTTTACATCCACAGCAAGATGAACAGCAAAATTATTACTATTAGGAAAAAACTGCTGCTTCAGTTTACAAGAGTATCACTCGGTTACCAAACAGCAAGCAATATAACATGCTTTTGGTGATAGAACAATGCAATCTGCACAGTAAAGGCCAGTCCCAAAAAAAGCCAACCTTACCACCTACCTGCTTACTAAGCTAAACGATCAGTGTTAAGAATGTTAAGACTCACACCAATCTTTTTTTTGTTTAAGTATTCCAAAATAATAGATACTTTCCGAAAAAAGAACAGCAGCACAAATCCCATACAATCACCAAATACACTTGCTCATAAAGACAAGCTTTGACACAATACAACAAGAATGCCAGCAGGTGGAATTTTCGAATTCACTGCTCTTGAAAATATACAGCCTCTCTTCCCGGCCAGTAGGTGGACCAGGCTGCAATCACAAAAATCGAGGAATATGTTTAAACAAGCAAATGACCGTGTTTACAATGCAAGACTCTGCGGTAGTTGTATGGTGCTGTAATGTTATACAAAAACTGTACCAATGGTAAAGGAGGTTCAAACAACCCTTCAGAGCACCCCAGAGCATTCTCATGTAAAGCACTGTAATCACTTACTTTGGGTTTATGCTACATAATATGCCAACAACAAACACAAGACTCTAAAATCTTATCTAAAATTTTATTAGCGGAATAATATAAAGAATGTGAAAAGTTGTTTAAAGTTCGACCCACTAAAACAGGGTCAAAGATAATTATCAGTAAACAGTAAAAGCAGTGCATCATTAAAAAAGAAAAAAAAGTTCCTCGACTTTTGGACTCAGTGCTACCGCAGCTGCAGCACCATTCAAATTATGACCCTAGTGCCTGCAAGATAACTGTACTTGTGACTGCATGGTTAGCTGCAAAATGTAGCAATAATCTGTGTTTAGTGGGATGCCTAGAGGTTTGGTCCGAGTGCTGCTGCACTATAGAAATCATGGCCCTAGTACCTGCTCGATAACTGCACTTTTGACTGCCTATTTAGTAGTAAAGTGTAGCACTTATTGGTGCTTTGAGGTGTAAGGACAACTTTCGGTCAAGGTGCCACTGCATCTGCAGCACCCTTCAAATCATGCCCTATTGCCTGCAGAGTCACTGCAGTTGTGACTGCCCGTTTAGTAGTAAAATGTAGCAATATCAGGTGTTTAGTGTTGTACCTAGAGCTTTTGGTGCCGTTGTCATGGCACCTAGTGCACCATTGTTATCATGGTCATAGTGTCTGCTAGATACCTGCACTTGTCACTGTCTATTCAGATGTAAAATATAGCAATAACTGGGGTTTAGAGGGGTGCCTACAGTTTTTAGTCCCAGTGCCACAGCACATGCTGCACCATTGAAATCATTACCCTAGTGCCTGCTAGGTAACTGCACTTATGATTGTCTGTTTAGAAATCAAATTTGGCAATAATCTTATGTTATGTTATATGGTCTCTTTTATAGCGCACGGCTACTCCGAGGAGTGCCCCAGCGCTTTGGCAAAGAGAACTGGAAAAGAGTACACAACACAGCAACTCACAAAAGGGCCGAAAGAATATTATTGAGAGAAAAGCCAGGTCTTCAACTCCTTTCTGAAAGAGAACAAACTGTTGGCTTTTCTTAGGGAAACGGGAAGCTCATTCCAGCACCAAGGTGCCAGGTATCGAAAGGAGCGACCTCCAGTACGTGCGCGTCTGATAGGGGGAACAACGGCTTTGGCCAACAAGGCCGACCGTAGAGTCCTCCTAGGTGCTTAGAAGGCCATGCGCTTCCCGATGTATTTAGGGTCAATCGAATGAAGGGCCTTAAAAGCAAGGGTCAAAACCTTAAAAGTAACTCTCTTAGAGACAGGAAGCCAGTGCAGTCTCTTGAGCAACTCCGAGGCTTTTGCCCTGCGCTGAAGACCAAAGATGGCTCTTGCAGCAGAATTCTGCACGATCTGCAGACGTGCTAGAAGATATTTGGGCAGACCGAGGTAGAGGGCATTCGCGTAGTCCAAACGCGAGCCTATCAAGGCCTGAACAATGATTTTTTTTTGTTGTAGAGACAACAACGGGAGAACCTTCCGCAGCATTTTCAAAATGCCGAAGCATCTCCCGGACAGCCCAATGATCTGGGATCTGAACGAAAGGCCGTCATCGAACAGAACGCCAAGATTTTTGGCTTTTGAAGAGACATTGTCAGGAGGAATCATGTCCAGAGGCCACCATGTCTTCCAACTGGGATCAGGCGGACATCCGAAGAAAAGCAACTCCGATTTATCGGAGTTGCATTTCAGACTGTGCCGCTGAAACCAGTCAAAAACAGCGTCCAGGCATTCTTTGATCCGACTACCATCAATGGCCTCACCCTTATTACACGTAAAAAGGAGCTGGGTGTCGTCAGCATAAGATATGAGCCAGGCCCCAAAGGATTCCGCCACCGCCACCAGAGGGGCCATATTGATATTAAAGAGGGTGGGGCTCAGGATAGACCCCTGAGGAACCCCCACCTCCAGCGGTATTTCGGTGGAGAACGGAGGTGCCCAGACCACTTATCGGCGGCCAGTCAGAAATGACTTAAACCAGTTCCACACCGTCCCACGAAAGCAGATCTGTGTTTAGTGGTGTCCCCCGAGCGTTTGACCACAATTCCACTGCACCTGCTGCACCATTCAAATCATACACTTTTAGGTGCAATGTAACTGCAATTGTGGCTGCCTGTTTAGAAGTAAAATATAGCAAGATTAGGTGTTTAGAGGAGTTCTTACATCTTTTGGGCCTAGTGCCAGCGTACCTGCTGCACCAATGAAATCATGACCCTAGTGCCTGAAAGATAACTCCACTTATGAGTGCCTGCTTAGTAGTAAGATTTAGCAATATTAGGTGTTCAGTGGTGTACCAGTGTCACTGCACCTGCTGCATCATTGTAATCATGCCCCTTCTGCCTGCTAGATAAGTGTTCTTGTAACTTTCTGTTTAGTCACAAAATTTAGCAATAATCTGTGTTTAGTGGGGTCCCTAGAGCTTTTGACTATGGTGCCACTGCACCTGCTACACCATTAAAATCATGCCCATTTAACCTGCAAGGTCACTGTAATTGTGATTGCCTGTTAAGTAGTAAAATATAGCAATATTTGGTATTTAGAGGAGTTCTGACAAGGGTGCCTGGGTAACAGGGAATTATTTTTATTGTGCAAGAAGGTGTCCCTTCCTGCACATAAACAATCAATAATGGTGATTTGGTAGTTCTGTGTGTGCTGCATTCTGCAGCACACATAGAAGTAGCAAATCATCATTATTTAGTGATTGTTTATGTGCAGGAAGGGACAACTTCCTGCACATAAAAAATCATTAATGGCGTTTTGCTCTTTCAATATGTGCTGAAGAATGCAGCACACAAAGAAAAAGCAAAAATGAGGAGAAATAAAAGTATTTCTCCTTGTTGCGCCATTCTAATGCCTCACGTTAGTTTTAGCGCTGCCTCAGTTTTACACATCCTTTTAAATCTGGGGCAGCGTCAAAATGGAATGGGTGTTGTGGTGGATCGCCCACAGCAACACCCATTTCATACCCCTTCCACTCAAAGCGATGCGTGTAATGGGGCCGTATTTACAAGGCACTGTGAAACCACTCAAAGGGGCTTAGCACCACTTTGTAATTATGGAGAAGTGATGGTCTGTTGGTGTTATCCTTTTGTAAATATACACCATTGTTTTCTAGAAATATGGATGCCACATTGCCTACTGCATTGTTGCATTATCACAATAAATCACAGAACAGAGCAGCAATCAAGAAAGTGTTCCTACTGCCACCACAATGTCACTTTCAGTGACAATGCGATGGCAATAGGGGCTTTGCCTTGTTTACAAAGCAGCGTTAAGTCACTTAACGTGACTGAGTGCTGCCTTGTAAATAAGGCACTCATTCATGCTGAACTTAGCATGAAAGGGAAGGGCAATGTGTGTTGCTTGGGTGTTTTACAAGGGTGGCGTAAATTGGAGGCAGCGCCAAAATTAAGACCTGGTCTTAAACAGGCAAAATGAGTAGACATGCTTTATTTCTCCTTGATTTTGCTGTTTCCATGTGTGCTGCATTATGCAGCTCACAGAGAAACAGCAAATTGCCATTTATTGTTTATGTGCAGTATGGTGGCCCTCCCTGCACATAAACAATAAAAAAAGAAATGACATCTTGCAACTTCTACTTGGGCGTCATTAAGCAGCACACATAAAAGTTGCAAAACTTCATTTAACTATTGTTTATACGCAGGTAAGGAGACCTTCCTGCACAAAAACAATCTTCCCCTCCACGCAGACACCCTTGCACTATGGTGCAAGGGGGCCTGCGTTAGCACTAGGCTGCTAAGTTTAGCGCCAGCGCAGGAGGAGAAGCAGGGCTGCACCATATTTTAGTAAATATGGTGCAGCCCTACGTTTCTAAGGTAGCAGAGTGCGGCGTTAAGCCAGGAAGGCTAACGCCGCACTCAGTCACTTCATTTTAAATATGCCCCAATGTTTTTCTTTTGTGTCATAATGGGCACTACAGTGCATGACGTGACGTGCATTGCGTTGTCACATCAATCCATGATAAAGGATGGCTATCATGAATGCAGAGAAAATGAGGGGCATATTATCAAGGGGGTTTATCTCCGCTTTTTTGGCTTCAAAAGCCAAGAAAGCGGAGATAAAATTATCTCCCTATTACCAAGCTGTCGCTAACACCAGTTAGCGACAGCTAGTAGGAGATAGCGACCATCTTGGGCCCCACTTTGCATGTCAGTGATATTTATCACTAATGAGATGCAAAGTGGGCGTGCCAAGATGTTAGAGACTGAAAACAGTCGCTAACATCGCTATCTCCTATTACCAACTTTTGGAGATATTCGCGCTAAGCGGGAATATCTCCAAAAGCTAACACCTGCCCTGAGCAGTTCTTAGCCATGTTATCCAATGGGAGGTGGATAACATGGCTAAGAGCATTTGCTCGATAATGCATGAATATCGCTGACTTTTCAGCGATATTCATGCATTTCGGCCGTTTTTTATCGCATTTGCGATAAACCTTGTTAATAGCAAGGTTTATCTGCGATAAAAATCGCCGATGTGCGGCGATAATTTTTGTCTCTAAACAAGTTAGAGACAAAAATTATCGCTAGTTGTTGGTAATATGCCCCTGAGTTTTCTATACTTTCAAAATGATCACTCTGTCGAGTAACGTGACGATACAACACGTTGCACAATGCAACGGTGCAGCTATCTTGAAAGTATCAACAAGTATCAAAAAGGAGTTGTTATACTTTTTATAAATTGCTAGAAAGCACTGGCGAAATCCATTCGCATCACTTGCTCAGCTTCGGAAGTGAGAACAATTGGCTTTGCCAATGCTTGCCTAATTGTTTGAACATACTTTTAATGTTATTTACCCAGCCAGCTTTGGTTGCTTAAGACATTTGAAACAGTTAAACTTATTCAGACTAAAATGTGTATAAATTGCACTCATGGAATTATTCGCGTCATTTGGTAATAGTAAAAACATTTGAAACCATAAGAATATGTTTTTTTTGTTTTTTGCAACAATTAAGCTAATTCCTGATACACTAATAATCTATAATTTCATTAGTAGAAACCACAAAAAGAGCCTAGCAACTCCATAACTGAACAAGGGGAGAACGTGGACGTGAGTATAAAATACAGATTGGTGCCACAGTTCATTAGTGGGCCCTAAATGAATAAATAAATCCTTTTAGGAAAATCAAAGCCGGATTAGAACAATCTGTGTTCTGCCTATTACCCAATCAGGACAGAGCAGGGAGCTCGCGCTGCTGCGACACAGAGGAATGCTGATGCTATTCCAACGCGCAGCGAAGACGCATGCAGCTTTCAGCCTCTGTAGCCCACTGCTGCTGTATGCTCGCCTCTTAATTCATCCTGAAAAACAGCTGGTTCCTCGCTCTCAAATATTTATTCAACATATGGAAACATGGTATTACACTGTTGCTTTCCCTAGACAAACAGCTTATGTAAACTGCTCTGGCATGATTGCACCATCTGTTTTTTTTTTTGGTTTTTTTGCTGCTGTAGTGGTTGCGACTGCACTTTATGTTTCTGGGAGGCTGTTTGATTAAGTGATTTATAGTACCCCCCTCTGTCCTCGCGCCCCCTAACCACTTCCTTCAGATTTAGCTGATGGCCGCGCTGTAAAATGCACACGTTTGGGTGTCCAGGATAATGTGTACTTTAAGTTAATGGTTACTGGTGGAAATCTCTGCGGCGCATTCATGTGTGCAGCCGCTAAGTGGGCGATAAGGCCCGAGTCCTGTCTGGTATAAATCTGCACTCGGAGGAGGAAGTGTGTTTTATAGGCAGTGTGCTGCAGGATTTTACTATGCCACATTTACCACACATTAGCAAATGTAAACAACGGTAAGAGAGGGCTTTCAGATGCGAACACGATGTGGATCTCCGGTAGATATCAATCACAGGCTAACCTTGGATGGATTGGGACTGGAACAGTAGTCTGTGCAGCATTATTTAAGGTGTGTGAGATTTTGCACTGGCGGAAAGCTGGTTGCATTCCTTTCTCACTGTTCTGTCTCCGAGTACAGGTGGTTCATGCCCTTTCCAATAATCTCTGTTATTTAAAACTCCTTCAAATCAGACAAGAGTGTATTTATAAGAAAAGATTTGTTCATATAAACATTTAAATCACATAAAGATATCATGTTGATCTTCAGAAGTTACATTACCTTTTCTATTTGGAAAAAATAATGGCTAGTCTCCTCTTACCATAATGAAAGGTAACTTACCCTAAGATGGAAGTATGTGAAACGCTGCTCAAGGTGTTTAGTCAATTTATGGGGTATTTCGTGCCAGATTTATCAAGGCTTTGCAGAGTCCTTGCAGCGCGCAAGGGCGACACAAACCGAAGTCAGGTTCATCAAGCCACATAAGGCCCCATTTGCTTTGTCCTGCATGGTTTGATAAATCTAGAGGGGCAGATTTACATGCCCCGTGCACCACTTTTTGCGCCACTTTTCCAATGTTAAAAGTGACGCAAAAGTGGCGCAAGTGGCTTGTAAATCTGCCCCAGAATATGCAAGGCAGCGCAAATCACTGCCTTGCATTACTCTGCCCTAGGGACACGTTCCATGGGTGGAGGCTGGGTGTTCCCATGCATCTATATATGGATTTTGGCGCATTCCCAGATTTACAATACAATTAGTGGTAGACCTGGGAATGCTTTAAAGTGCTACATCTCCCCACGTGAGGCGTAACAAGGAGAAATATCTTATTTCTCCTTGTTTTTCCCTCTATCTATGTGTGCTGCATTCTGAAACACACATAGAAAGAGGAAAATGCCTCTAGGATTGTTTTTGTGCAGGAAGCTGCCCCTTCCTGCATAAAAACAATCCTGCCTACAATGCAGGCACCCTTGGGCCATGATGTAAGGGAGCCTGCATTGGTGCTAGGCAGCCAATAATGCCAGAGCTAGGAAAGGACGGGAGTGCAGCAGATAGTGTTAAATACTGTGCATTTCAGCCTTTTCCCTTTCACTCGGCGCAACAAGGTAGCTTGCTGCACTGCACTGTGTGAAAAAAGAATAAACATGGACCTTCATGTTTTTAACCACTGCGAAAATACACCTGTAGAATTTTGTGCAGATCCGGGCTGGGAGAGAATACCGAGGCACACCCCAGCCTCCACCAGACCCACTCCAACAACATAGTGGAGCGTGTAGTCCCCCCACCCCTCAGCTAGGCAGTGGGCATAACTTGGCCAGTCTCTGGACATACTCCATCATCCACTAGTCCATTACCGTATATATGACGAGCTGAGAGCCCCTGTATTAGGATAAACATGGAAAAAGAGCTGATCTGCACGGTAATTTCCTGTTCTTGGTACGGAAGCTCATCATAGCAGGGTGAGGAAATGTGATTTCTGGCTGCACTCAATGATTTTAGACCTACTATTTTCGGCACGTCTCCACCATGTAATTTGTAATACTGACATTAGTCTTGCTTTATTCTAGCACATGACAGTCATGAACCACATACAACAAATCCCTTGAGGCAGCCCAGTCATGCCCAGGCTGAGCATGTGCAAACTCTAATAATAATTTGCAAAGGCTGTAGTCGTGACTTTAATATGCTAACACAATCAAAGAGTGTGCATGCATATCTGTGGTATTTGATAGTGCTAGGACATTGAGTCTAAACCTTTTGGATTGACCAGTGCGTGTTCTAATTGACTACTTTTTACCCACTGATATAATATATTTTGCATGTGACTCTTAAAATAGTCATCAAGGCCCAGATTACAAGTTGCACTGTACTTGGATAAAGGTAAAATCGCATATGATTTTACTCTTACTGTGTAGTAATTTCAAAATAGTACTGTGCAGTTACGAGGGAAACCACAGGCAATGGAGAGGTGCCTTGTGGGACTGGTTATTTGCCTTGTTAGAAGCAAAAATGCAAACTCAGGCTTGGTTGGTGCTGCAGCCAAAGACTCATGCAATTTTTGCAGCTGCAATTACTGGCCGGAAACATCAGATATGGTTCTCTCACACCCTCAAAACTGGGTGTGAAAAAAATCTACCAGCTCTGAATCAGGCAGATAGAAATTACATGCAGTAATTTCAATCCACCTGACTCAGAAATCAGGACCTAGAAGGAAAACAAATCTGGGGAAGTCTCTGTTAGACATGTCAGCCTTATGATGGTCTTCTCCATAACATTTTACCTGTTTGAGCCTTGTATCTTCACCTGAACTTCGATCCGCCAGCCTCACCCTCGCCTCTGTCCTACGAATCCACAGAACCACCGCCGGAGGAAGATCCTTCTCCTACCTGGCGGCCAAGACATGGAACTCCCTCCCCGCCCACCTTCGGCTGACCTAGGACCATCTCTCCCTCAGGAAGCAATTCAAGACCTGGCTATTCGAGCAGTAGTGTCTCCCCCTCCTCCCAGCGCCTTGAGACCCCAGCGGGTGAGTAGCACGCTTTACAAATTTTGCTGATTGATTGATTGATTGAACTCACCATATTGACTCCAAGGGCTAGGCAGATGGTATTCGACTCAGCCCTTTTTGTAGGGTTATCCCCACACTTTTTGCTTTCTTTCTCCTATTTTTTCTGACTTGTTTTTTTGGTTGTAGGACTCTAGTCACTTTACCACTTGTAATTAGGGCTAAATTACATATGCTCTCTCGTGTAAATAGTACTTGTGATTGGTTATCCATGATTAGCATATTTGATTTACTTGTAAATCCCTTGTCCCTACTAAAGTGCACTGTGTATGTCCAGGGCCTGTCAATCAAATGCTGCTAGTGGGCCTGCAGCACTAATTTGCCACCCACATAAATAGCCCTGCAACTGCAATGCACATAAGTAGGCCTGCCACTGCATTGTCTGCAAGTTCAGTTTTCAGCAGCCATGTCGACCTGGAAAGTGTATCTACTTGCCAAGCCCAAACCTTCCGTTCTATTACATGTAAGACACCGCTAAGGTAGGCACTTGAGCAGAGTGCAGTGTGTTTAAAAGGTAGGACATGTATTGATGTGTTTTGCATGTCCTGATAGAGAAATGCTGATAATTTAGTTTTTCTCTATTGGAAGGACTATCTCTCCTATAGGCTATCATTGAAGGTGCCTTGTAAGACCTCACAAGTATAACGTTCGATTAGGAAGACAGAGTGATTTGGATTTTGGGCTCCCTGAACTGATAATTGAAAAAAGCATCTTTTAGTAAAGTTTTTTTTAATTGTCTGTGTGAAAATGCCACTTTTAGAAAGTGCAGAACACAAAATAATGAACCCGGCTCTGTACTACCATATACTTCTACTACTCATGGAGTAAAGAACAGTCAACTCTTTTATCTGTCCGAATGGAATTTATATTAGACCATTCATGTTTCTTTAAAAGTGAATCAAAACAATTTTTTGAGGAGTATAAAAGAAACATAGACTTATCAAATTCACACATGAACTTACACGTATATACAATTCACAATAACACACAGTTAAAGACAAAAATGGACTGTGAATTTGTTTTTAGCAACAGCTTGCAACATGACACAATCAGCAAATGAATTCCTACATTTATCTGATGCAAAACAGATTTTTAGAAACATTTACATCTTATACAAAATGTAGTAATAAACATGAACATATCCAATGTTATGAACCACATATGTTATTCCAGCTCCAGCTCCAGCGTCAAAAGAGTATCTGAATAGTGTATCAATCCTTTATCCAATAGTTTCCTTCAACACTTGCCGCATTCACAATTAACTAAATGCCTCTCAAAATGCCAACGCATCTCAAGACCCAGGCGAATAGTACTGAGACTATCATCAGGGCTTCATATAAATGGACCGGATATTCTACAAAAAACAAAATAAATAAATGATGCAAAAACAGCGTCAACCAGAACTGACTCTCTCTCTTGTACATGTAACTAACTCAGTGTGTACCTGTTTTCTAGAGTTGTACCAGCCACTCCAGCTTGTTTACTCCAAGAGTGTTGCATTTTCTGCCACTGGACTCGTTTATGTTACTGCCTATGAGGCTCTCTTAACTTGGCCGGAATAAATTTCTTAAAAGAAAGAACCAAAGTATTGAATATATCTGTTGACTCTCGACTAACCCCAGAGGGAAGCACCAAAAAGATATGTACCTTTACTGCAGAGTATGGGCAGGACTGAGTTCCTTGAAGACTCCTTATTCTACAAATGAAAAAACGATATTGTCCTCATTTAACATTGTATCCAAACAGGCAAAATGCATGAAGCACTTTAAAACACTATTAACAAGCGGACTTACTTTACCGCATCTTCACCAATTCAAAACTCTGGATGCAATGGACTATCCTTTTGCTCGAATACAGGTGTGCTTTCCCTCACAGGTGTTATCTATTTATTTATTTATTTATTTATGTTCTTGTAGAGCGCCTGAATAAACTCCCGGAGGGGTATCTCCGCGCTTTTGCTGATGAAGGGAACAAACTTTTATGCTGATCTGAGTTCAAAGTGATAGATTGAATTAAATTGGTGTTTTAACTGTTTATGAAAAGATGGGTTTTAAGAATTTTCCGGAAGGTCAGGTGATGAGTGATCTGTTTTAATGACTGGGGCAGGGAGTTCCAGAAAGCTGGTCCAGTGTAGGCTAGGGCACGGCCTCCCTGCCTAGATTTTTTAATTCTGGGACCCCGCAGTAACTGGAGGTTGCTGGAGCGTAAGGAACGCCCTGGAATATAAGGTGAGAAGATTTTTGTAAAATACTTTGGACCAGTACCTGACAGGCATTTATGGATGGCACATAGGATTTTAAACTTGATGCGTTGCCGCACTGGGAGCCAGTGTAATTTAGCCAGTAGAGGGCGGGAGGGAGTCCTAGATCGAACATTTAGGACTAACCTTGCCACGGTATTCTGGACTATTTGCAGTTTGTTAAGCTGTTCTTCATTAGTTGATTGAAGAAGGCCATTGCAATAGTCCAGTACGCTAGTGACTAATGCCTGGACCAAGGTCTTCCTATGTCTGTCAGGTAGATATGGAAACACCCTTCTCAGCAGTCCAATGGTCCTAAAACAGGTACTGGCAACTTGGTTTACATGATCTTTAAATGTAAGGGCTTGATCTAATAGCACTCCCAGGTTCTTCATGGTCTGTTTGGGATTAGGAACAGGTCCATGTTCCAGGGGCCACCATTCGGGGGACCACAGTGTCACTGCTTCCCCAAATAACAGAACTTCCGTTTTGCCTATACTGTAGGCAGTTTTTGGCCATCCACTCTGACACTGCCCTCATTCCGTCTGCAAATGATTTTATTAGAGCAGGTGTAAAGGTTTTAAAAGGGAACAGAAGTTGGGTGTCGTCGGCATAAGATACCCGGGTGAACCCAAAGGATCTCACTAAGTCAGCCAGGGGGGCCACATACACATTAAATAATGTGGGGCTTAGGAATGAGCCTGTGGCACTCCCCTGGTGAGCTCTCTAGAGATGGATTTATGAGAGCCCAACCTGACTTCATGAGAACGGCCAGAGAGAAAACTCTCCATCCAGGACAGTGCTACGCCCCCCATCCCATATCCCTCAGACGGCCGAGAAGCACTTCATGTGACACTGTATCAAAGGCAGCGGATAAATCCAACAGCACCAGAATCATCGATCCCCCTCCATCAAGTGTCATCCTGATGTTATTGGTCACTGCTAGGAGGGCTGATTCGGTGCTGTGGTTGGGCCTGAATCCAGATTGTGAATGGTCCAGGCCCTCCGTTGCCTCGATGTAATTTGATAGGTGAGTATTCACGTGCTTCTCGGTCATCTTACTGATGTATGGCAGGAGGGAGATTGGCCGTAGGTTAGAGAGATCTGTCCATGGGGATGCCGCTTTTTTCCTTATGGGGTTCACCACCGCTGTCTTCCACTCCAGTGGGACTTGTCCTTTTATCAAAGAGATGTTTATTACTGACTGGATGGAAGGTCCTAGGAGGGTGCTCAGAGGGGCAATCATTTTTGCTGGAAGGAAGTCGTTGAGGGACCCCGATTTTATGTGGCTGATAAGAGGGGGAAGATCTAGCCACCAATTTGTGGGAAGGTCAGTAGTGAGTTGTTTAGTTTGGGCGGATTGTTTGGGAGGGAGATCATTGTTCTTGCTGTTTTTGAGGCTGTTATTTTATCATAGATAAGGTACATTTTTTCCTCAAGAAACCCCGAAATTTCATCACAGAGTGTTTGTAAATGTAAATGTAAATGTAAATGTATAGGCATTTATATAGCGCACTACTTACCCGGAGGGTCCCAAGGCGCTTCGACCGCTGCGAAACCCTTCCTGGCTTCCCTGAGAGATGGTCCCTTAATGGGTATCTCCAGGGTGAGACCAGGCATCCCCGGCGGTCTGGTGGGGCCGTTAGTGAAGATGAGGCAAGCTAATGCCCAGAGTTGCCGAGTGTGATCGCTGATCAGAGTGGGCACCGAGGCGAGAGAATTATCGAGTCCGCTGACCCTGGTCCAGAAACCTGCCGCGCCGGGAATCGAACCCTGGTCCCGGGCCGTCCTCTGCTCTTTTGGGAGAATTTGTCAGGTCTCTCGCAGGCTGTAGGTTTGACAAAGCTCTGCAGTATTTTAAACAGCTCCCTTGGACAGTTACCCGCCTCTGCTAGTTGAAGAGTGAGGCTGTTTTTTCTGGCTAGTTTTATATTTTTATAGTAGGTTGACTGGGCCTCTTGAAAGTTTTTCCTTTTCTCCTCAGTTTTTGATTTCCTCCATGCCTTTTCTAGTCGCCTACATTTCTGTTTCTCTAATCTAAGATCTTGTGTATACCAGTTTTCTTGCTTATTGGGGGGGTATTGCTTGTGGAGCTTTAGTGGAGCCAGAACATCAATGGCTGATTTCAGTGAGTTGTTAAATTTATCTAATGCAGTGTCTACTGAGTCATTATCTGTGAACATTGGTTGTTTCCAGCTTTCCCGCATCTATTTTGTGCCACTGTCGGCGCCAAATTGGTGGGAGTGGCATTTTTTGCAAAGATTTAATCGGGCCCATCAAAAAGAACTCAATCAGGAAGTGATCGGACCATTGAATTTCTTTTGCAGGTGAACATCTTATTTTGGTGCAATTAGAAAATAATGAGTCTAGGGTGTGACCACCTATATGGGTAGCATCGCTATTCATTGCTATCAACCCCAGGCTGGATAAGTCGGCAGTTAATGAGATAGTTTCGGGATGTGTTGGATTGTCCATATGTACATTAAAATCCCCAAGGAGGATAAAATCCTCCTTGGATTTAAAATGTGGGGCTAATAGCTCCAAAAGGGAGAGGGCAAAATCCGGATTGGATCCTGGTGGACGGTAAGCTAAAGCACCTTTCCAGAAGGCGTGGCCAGCCGATTTAATCTTAAAAACCATTATTTCCAGTTGTGGACTGGACCTTTGTTCTAATATTGTTACTTTAATTCTGTCTCTATATATAATAGCTAGACCGCCACCAGTTTTGTTAATACGGTCAAAGTGTAGGATCTTATAACCTGATGGAACCCCTAGTGTGATTGCTGTAACCGTATGAGGTTTCATCCATGTTTTGGTTAAAAAACAGATGTCAGGCTGCATGGTATGAATAAGATCCCATACCTGAAACTGATGTTTTGGGAGGGACCGAACATTTAAAAGAAAGCATTTTAGTCCCTCAAGGGGTTCAGTCTTAGGAGCGTTTTCATTCGTGCACGTCCTTGCAACAGATGATTGGAAGCGACATTCTAAGCATGAAAAGCTGCCTTCAAGGTTTTGCCAGGGTATTCGAGCACAGCAGTCGACAATTGGTTTTGAGTCTAGGAGGCGTTGGGCGGAATATATCAATTTCTTGGTACCTGAAATGTCAGAGTCCACAGGGAGTGGGCCCATTGCCCCTATGCCTCGTACTTTCGCGGACGGGCGCAGACGGGCAGCTCTTTGGCTGGTCTTCGGCGTCGCTTCGGCGCCGCTGCGCGCGATCGCTGCACGCTTGTGGGGGGCGATGGCTAAATAGGCCTGCAAAAACCATCCACTAGAGCGCTAAGCGATCAGAAAGTGCCCCCACAGGAAGTGCCTGGCTCTCCCTGACCCGCCCTCCGTGCAACGGTATTGGCTACCGCGTTGGACCGGGGCGGGCAGGAGTGAGAGACGAGCACAGGCTTCCTAACAGTGACTGTTTCCTCCCCCTTGTAATCAGGAATAGAAGGAAATACAGAGAGCGTCCAGCAAGTGAGGTGCTAATACAATGAATGCAAATGAAGTGATTTTAAGTTTTAAAATGTTAAGGAAAAGGTAAAATGTTCCGTTTTTCAAATTTCACAGAACAACATTGTTTTTAAGTCAACAATGATTTTAAAAGATTCACAAGCAGTTCATTTCCTTTCAATCACATGCAGCAGTTTGAACACAGCGCGAGGCACGTTAGTGATTACCTTCAGCCAACAAGCGGAACGGGGACTCTGCCACCGTCACCCTTCCGCAGCTTGCAGATAACTGGGCTCCGCCTAAATTGGCCTGCAAAAACCATCCACTAGAGCACTAAGCGCTCAGGAAGTGCCCCCACAGGAAGTGCCTGGCTCTCTCTGGCCCGCCCTCCGCGCAACGGTATTGGCTACCGCGTCGGACCGGGGCGCGCAGGAGTGAGAGACGAGCACAGGCTTCCTAACACTGACTGTTTCCTCCCCCTTGTAATCAGGAATAGAAGGAAATACAGAGAGCGTCCAGCAAGTGAGGTGCTAATACAATGAATGCAAATGAAGTGATTTTAAGTTTTAAAATTTTAAGGAAAAGGTAAAATGTTCAGTTTTTCAAATTTCACAGAACAACATCGTTTTGAAGTCAACAATGATTTTAAAAGATTCGCAAGCAGTTCATTTCCTTTCACTCGCATGCAGCAGTTTTAACACAGCGCGAGGCACGTTAGTGATTACCTTCAGCAAACAAGCGGAACGGTGACTCTGCCACCGTCGCCCTTCCGCAGCTTGCAGATAACTGGGCTCCGCCTAAATAGGCCTGCAAAAACCATCCACTAGAGCGCTAAGCGCTCAGGAAGTGCCTGGCTCTCCCTGACCCGCCCTCCGCGCAACGGTATTGGCTACCGCGTCGGACCGGGGCGGGCAGGAGTGAGAGACGAGCACAGGCTTCCTAACAGTGACTGTTTCCTCCCCCTTGTAATCAGGAATAGAAGGAAATACAGAGAGCGTCCAGCAAGTGAGGTGCTAATACAATGAATGCAAATGAAGTGATTTTAAGTTTTAAAATTTTAAGGAAAAGGTAAAATGTTCAGTTTTTCAAATTTCACAGAACAACATCGTTTTTAAGTCAACAATGATTTTAAAAGATTCGCAAGCAGTTCATTTCCTTTCACTCGCATGTAGCAGTTTTAACACAGCGCGAGGCACGTTAGTGATTACCTTCAGCAAACAAGCGGAACGGGGACTCTGCCACCGTCACCCTTCCGCAGCTTGCAGATAACTGGGCTCCGCCCAAATAGGCCTGCAAAAACCATCCACTAGAGCGCTAAGCGCTGAGGAAGTGCCCCCACAGGAAGTGTCTGGCTCTCCCTGACCCGCCCTCCGGGCAACGGTATTGGTTACCGCGTCGGACCGGGGCGGGCAGGAGTGAGAGACGAGCACAGGGTTCCTAACAGTGACTGTTTCCTCCCCCTTGTAATCAGGAATAGAAGGAAATACAGAGAGCGTCCAGCAAGTGAGGTGCTAATACAATGAATGCAAATGAAGTGATTTTAAGTTTTAAAATTTTAAGGAAAAGGTAAAATGTTCCGTTTTTCAAATTTCACAGAACAACATCGTTTTTAAGTCAACAATGATTTTAAAAGATTCACAAGCAGTTCATTTCCTTTCACTCGCATGCAGCAGTTTGAACACAGCGCGAGGCACGTTAGTGATTACCTTCAGCAAACAAGCGGAGCGGGGACTCTGCCACCGTCACCCTAAGAAGTACAAATGTAAGCGCATTTAAGCATACAGTTGTATGTTTTTTAATATTGTAATTTTTAACCAAACAAATACAGGGGCAAAACAGCGACTTACTTTTCACTCAAAACGAGAAGGAATACTCAACTCGTGCGCCATGCTGGTTGTGATTCAACTCTGCATCCCAAACCAGAGCACTTCCTGTTTGGAGAGCTATTGTTCATGGAAAAAGGGATTTTGTCCAATCAAAACGCTCTAAAGTCCCTCTTTCTGCAAACGCTCAAGAATTGCATTACGGGATTTGTAGTATACGCACTACACTCTAGATAATTCAGTCATACCATTCAATCCCGTTGGGGCACTTTCAAATTTTCAAATGAGATAAGCTTTCTTTCCCAACAATGCAGGATCAATGTCAAGATAGTGTTTACTTGTTTCAAAGCTAGACAAAACCGTCCATTTAAAATCCTTCTTAGTATGGGAATTGTAAATAAAGTGTTGCACCATAGGGGCAGTCAACACTTTCTTTTTATTCCTAGAGCGGTGCTGCGTTATCCTTTGATTTATTTGTAGATTTGTTTTGCTAATATAAAATAAGGCACATGGGCATACAATTGCATACACAATGTTTTTTGATTTGCAATTAGGGAATTCTGAATGGCACCATTTGGTACAATTATGGGAAAATTCAACACCTTTAATGGTTGAATCGCAAGCTGCACACATTACACATTTATGATGGTTCTCAACAGGTTTTAATTGCCATTGTGATCAGGGGTTTTGGAAAGCCACATTCAAATTTTTCAAGCAAGTGCCAATTTTTCATTATAAGTTGCCTGAATCTGTTTGTATCCAGACCAAACGCGGTAGCACAAATCATACATTCCAATGGTGGTTTCTCCTTCTTTTGTAAAACTTCTTCCCTAGGCGTGTATCACGCTCTGTTTATTGAGTGCTTCAAGAGCTTTTTTTCGGTACCCACGAATGGTCATCTGTTCTTAAAATAGCGCCGTATGGTGATCCGGGGGATTATTCTTTAGAAAGTGGGCATTTTCTTGCTGTACCTTCCTGTGCCTCTGCCTGCCTGTGTAATCCATGTCTGGCCTAGACTGACAGTTGGGCTGTTTGTCATTCACACAAAGGGAGCTGAGGTGGGCCCTGCATATACTGATTGTCCATCACCAGTCTGATGGGACTTCCTGAGCTAGAGTGGTGAGAGGAATTCACACTGACACCTGAAAAGGGCTGTGTCTGTCCTCTCACAATGCTGTCACCATCCCCTTGTAGTGTGTCTGTAGCCAGGACAGGGCAAGGCAGGATCCTTGCACTACAAACACTATCTTTTGAAGTATACCTACTTCAAAGGTGAAATGGGGAATGCTCTTTGGACCTGTGACCCCACATTTTTAGACCAATTTTGGATCAAGAGGAGACTCTGCGACAAGGAAAATCTGGAGAGCAGTCAGGAGGACTACTCCCCTTTTGCCATGTTGCTTTGCTGAGCAAGCCTGCTGTTGCTGCTTCTGTCTTAGGGAGAAAAAGGACTGGACTTTGCTTTGTATCCTGCTTGAAACATTCTCCAAGGGCGTGTGTGCTTGCCTCTTATTAAGAAGTCCCAGGCCGATCAAATACTTCACATGCAGCCCCTGGACTCCTCTGCTGGGAGTTCTGGCCTGCCAAGTGGCGCCAAATCCAGTTCTGGGCCCATGGATGTGATTTTAGTGCAGAAAGAAGAAAATCCATGCGGTGACCTTCGGTGCGTATTTTCAAGCTATCCATGCGATTGAAAAAAACAATGCATTGCCAGGCTGTGCCTGTTCGTGGCTTGGAGAATCAACGCCATGCCAGTGGTGGCTCCCAGTCACCGCAGTCGATGTCCCGAGCACCATATCTCTGAAGTTCACGACACCCGCTCCGAATCAGATGTAGACCCAGCCATGCGACTGAAAAACCATTTCATCGCTGTGCTGCAGTTAAAGGATCAACGCAGTGCCTGTTTTCTGAGAGCATCATCCCTATTGCATCTGGTTTTTTGACACATCAAACCTGTGCACCAAGTTTCCAGTGTATCGCCTCTCAGAAAGGACCCGCTTTAGGATTATTAAACATTGATTCTCCTCACAGTAAGGAATCAAAACAACACTTCTCTCCTGTTGGACAGAACTGACACTTTCCCTGGTACAAAAGAATTGATCAATCGCTGTTTTCCAATGCTTCACTCCTTTACGGCTGTTTTTTATCTTGGATTTTGTTGCATTAAATGTACTTTGTGCTAAAATCACTCCCATGGACATAATTGCTTAAACTATTAAAAAGTGATATTTTGAGTTCTGCATGTTGTATTTTTGTTGTTTTAGTCTTGTTTGGTTTAGATAAATAGTGTCTATTTTTCTAAACTGGTGTAGTTTTCATTTGTAGCCTTTTCACTATTTTACTGTATGCATTTATGTGCAAATCCTTTACACTGCCTAACTGCTTGCGCCAAGAAACCAAGGGAGTGAGCAGGCGTTATCTTGGGGGTGTAACTCCCTTACCCTGACTACAAGAAATGGTCCCTACTTGGACAGGGTGCATACCACTGCCAACTAGAGACCCCTGTTTCTAACAGATGACCTCCTGTTCAGAGCCACCTGGACATAATAGGCTCCCACCATCATGAACCCAGACATGGACTAAGCCTGCTCAGATAGCCAAAATCCCCAAAATGTGATTTGGAACTTTTTTTGTCCAAAAACTGCCCTGAGTACCGAGGAAAGATCCGGACCAAACTGCATCTTGATCCTCTCAGGGTGCATAACTACTCAGCTTGACTTTGCGACTGCTCCCACTACGTTATTCTTCTTTGCAGCAAATCCTGTTCAGCGCCAAAGGAGTGTCCGGCGTCCTGAAAATCTCTTCAGATACGGCCTCCTGCCTTGTTCTGCTGGAGATTTTCAACTTCCATAAAAGTGACAATATCCGAATATTCGTCCAGTGAATCCCCGACAATGACGCTCCTTCCTCAGGCACCGTCTGCAGCATTGCCTCAGTGAACTTTGCCTTCTCGGAGATTTTTCTTCAAAATTTCTTTAAATTCTGAAGGCCAATATTCACTAGGCCTAATCCACTTTTTGCATCCAACCCGCGATCCATTGTAGTTGGCCATATTTCTCAAATCTGATGTGGTACCGAACAACTAGATGTACAGAATGGTGCATTGATAGTTTTTACTAAAAGCTTTAAAAATTATTAACTGGTTCTACTGATAAGATTTTTGTTGTTTAGAGGGCTAAGACGCCACGGCATACACACGCTCTATAAAAGCCCTCATTTCATTTCATAGAGTGCTGTATACATTCTTTACTCTTTGCCTGTAAGTTAAGCCTGACCACTTTTTGCGCCTAGCTACCCAGTGTTAGGCACATGTTAATTTAGTAACTTTTGGTGGTTCACCGTGCCAGAGATTATGGCATTTGCTTGACCAGGGGTCATGACCCTGTCAACCAACAAGCCAATTTCTCCCACACACTCTACTTTAAATGCTCCTGTCCCAGAAAGCTAGTTCTGTGATTTAATGCTCCTTCTCTATGCTGCTGCTCCAGAGATTTGCAGTCATTCTTTTCAATTCCAGTAAGAAATCTCAGTGAGTTCATGTGGCGACTGTAATCGCCTGTATGTCATATTCTATGCATATAGTAACTAGCTGAACAGGATAATCCGTCTGCTGTAGCTGCTTGTGACTACTTTTCAAATCACAAGTTTTTATCAACTATATTGGTAGCGTGGACTAATACGGCTATTTTGTGTAAGCATCAGGTTGCAGGATTTTTTTACCGGAAGAATAGTTTAGTACCTTGACTGCAGGAAAGAGAGCAGTGGGGATTGGGTGGAGGGTGAAGTAGGGAATTAGAGGAGGAGTGTGTATGAAATGGACGAGTGTGACAAACATGGAGGAAATGATGAGTATTTTGGTGGTGGAGAGTGACCAATCAATGGGGACAAGTTGAAAATATATGTAAGAGTGCTGTGAAGAGGAGTAAAGGTGAGTGTTGATACACAGGTAGTGACTAATTCCTAAATTGAGTTTTCAGGGAAGCACCTGACAAGGGTAGGGTGTGGATCACATTCTTTTAATTTTTTCTATCAGTCATTTGTTGAGAACAAGTCAGTTGTCAAGTTCACACATAATATCAAGTCTGTACGGTACAACTGCAGCACCACCAATCGAAAGTAGACCAAGAAAATGATAACCAATGGCACAGTTGTTCAGTGATGCGTATACACCATCCCCAAATGCAAGTACCGTTTTAACCAAACCCCAGTCCCCACCACTCAGTCTCAACCTCAGTACCCCCCACAACAAGTGCTTCAAATAGTACATCAGTAGTCCACAAACATGGATATATCCAAGCCCCAGAATTCACATGAAGGGACACACATCCCCCTCAGCCACCCACAACTCATCCCGACCCTGAAGCAGTGTTGTCCCCTCTAGCATCTTCGTACCACTGGTCCTCTATGACAGTATGTGCTGTACCTTGTGATTGTGTGCTCTGGTCCCTAACCCCTCCATCCCCATGTGCATGTCCTCCAAAAATGTGGCCCAAATTGCCAAGCAATCCCTCAGTCCCATTGATGTTCACATGTACCTCCATCTCCAGCGCCCACTCCTCAACGTCTTTAATCCATAACTGATCACATTATTTGAAGATAATTTGGCAGCAGGTGTCACCTCTTGGTAAAGCATTTGATCTAATCCAGGGCAACTGTGTGAGAGTTTAGGATTGTTAGACATAAATGGCAGCACATTTGGGATTGTGTCAACTTCATTTCTGATGTAGCATGTGGGTCTTAGTGTCTGTGCAGGTGCCAGATTTTCTGACATACCAGCTTTTAAGGAAGCATGTGCGGAATTCCTGTTACCTGACTAAAGAGGACTACGCTAAAGTCTGGCAAGTGTCCCTGGGCTGTCAATAACATGAGATTACAAGTGTTTACCGGAAATCATCATCCGTTGAATGTCAAGAAGCACATGAGGAAATATAAGTAAGAATTGCATTTCCAGATGTCCCTCCTGGCAGACATTTTTGGGATAGTTTCTATTGTTTTATTCACCATAGGGTGGATAATTCAAAAAGTATATCTAATACTTTTTACTGTGCATTTATGAACTTTTATAAAGTGTATATGGAAGTGAGGACAGCATAACCCACACCATGTAACCCAGTGACTGCTAAACCATTTCCCCTTAGTTTGCTGAACCTCTTTTTTGCTATTTAGGGTAATTCTTGCTTTGGCATCCTTAACTATTTTCCCACCAAAGTTGCATCCTCTTTTTTCAGCATCCTGGTGATTCGAAAGGTCCCCAGGGTTTATGGATTCCCCTGTTGGAGACAGAGAAAATAGACAAAATATTGCAACATTTGGAGTTTTTGAAAAAAATAGGAATAAACTGTTCTGCAAAAACGTGCCATTTTTCCCCACTAATAATTGCATCAAGAAAGGGTTTGCTGTGCTAAAGTCACTATTATGTTGTTTGCCTACGGCAACATGCAGAATTGAATAAAAAAACGATGTTATAGCATAGTTTTGGCATTTTTCAAAGTGCTAGCCTATTTTTCCTAATTTTTGTGCTTACAACCTACTTACAGTTTGTGGTGGAAACCACTATCAAACCCTTTGGGGATCCTAAAGAACTATACATTTCTAAAAAGCAGACCCATTTTGAAATTCAACAAGGGGAAATTTGTATAGATTCCTCAAGGTTTTCTCAAAGAAACAGTTTCAATAAAAAAACTTTGAAAATGAGTAGGAAAATACGTCCATTTGTGACAAGCTTTTTATTTGTAACTTCTTGTCACTATGGCTAATTAAAAAAAGCAATATACCAATGCATCCACAAGACCCTTAAAGTTGTGAGGATATATAGGGTTTGTGGTTTCTTCAAGAACCTAAGGAATCCAGAACAAATAACTGAGCTGCACCTTACAATGTGTTTTTATTGTGTACCCGGTATAGAGCTATTCATATGGTAAAATATAAAGGGTGAAAGTAGGTATCAAAGAAACCTACTTATTTCTGAAATAGGCACATGATATGGAGTTTAGGAGAGTGGGTATTTACACATCTCAGAATTTGTCAGTATGCAAACTAGCATATGCCTTAGAGGACAGTTCTCAAAATATGTTCTTCCTTACACAGTGGCATTCATTTGGAAGGAATAGATGTAGAGAAATACAATTGATAATAACACTTGTTCTACTATTCTGTGCTCCCCTACATCGCCCAATAAAAAGGTAACACACTTGTGTGGGTGGGGCTGGTACCCGTAACAGAAAAGCCCAAAACTTATCATGGGTACATAAAATCTTTCCACTGAAAACTGACCCTTTTTTGGCAATGTGGGTAACTGTAGATTGTGTGCCCTAGATCAGCTGCCACCTAAGGAAACCTAGCGAACCTAGCTAGCTGTGGGTTTTGGTCCATAGCTCAGTCGGCACCTAGGGAAACGAGGCATACCTGTAACTAGATACCAGGTGGAATCCAGGGTTAGGTGACTTGTGTGGTTCTCATTGGATTTTGTTATCTAGAAATTGTTGCAAACCTCAAATAAAAAAAAACACTTTTTCCTCACATTTTTTGTATGGAGAGTCATTTTATCTGTAGGGAGCAACACATGTCCCATCACCTACCATTCCTTCAAGTCTCCCAATAAAAGTTATACCACACTTGTGTGGGTAGGACAAGAGGCTGTGCCAGGAAAGGTGCCCAAACACTACATGGACACATCACATTGTTCCACTGAAAACTGACCCTTTTTTGCAATGTGACTAGCTCTGGAATTTGGGCCCTAGCTCAGCCAGCACATAGGGAAACCTAGCAGACCTGGAAATTTGTGAGTGCTCAACACTCAGCGAAACCCAGGATGAGGTGGCTTGTATGGCTTTCACTAGATGTTCTTACCTAGAAGCCCTTGCAAACCTCTAACTTTAACAAACAAAAATATTTTCCTCACATTTCTGTTTTAGGAAGTCCTGGATTCCATAGAAAGCAACATGTTTCCTATTGTTGACCATTCATCAAAGTCTCCCAATAAAAATGGTACCATACTTGTGTGGGTAGGGCTAGTAACTATTAACAGCATAGGGGCCAAAACATGAACACATCACATTGTTTCACTGAAAACGGACCCCGTTTCTTGCAATTTGACTCACTGTGGATTTGGGGCCTTGATCAGCCGGCACCTAGAGAAACCTAGCAAACCTGCAGAATTTGGAAACCTAGATACCCAGGGAAATCCCAGGTAGGGTAACTTGCATGGCTCACAGTAGGATTTCTTACCTATAAGCCATAGAAAAACTCAAACTTTGACAAAAAAATAAATTTTCCTCACATTTCTGTGATGGAAAGTTCTGGAACCTGTAGGGAACAAGACATTTTCTACCACTTACCATTTCTCCAAGTCTCCCAATGAAAATGGACTCCATTGTGGAAAGTTCTGGAATCTGCAGGGATTAACAACTTTCCTACCACCTACCATATATCCAACTCTCTGGTAGGTGGTAGGAATTTTGGTACCACACTTGTGTGTTTAGGCATAGTAGCCTGGACAGGAAAAGTGCCAAAGCGCAACATGGACACATCGCATTTTCCCACATAAAAATTACCCTTTATTGTGATGTGGCTAGCTGTGGGTTTTGGTCCATAGCTCAGCCGGCACCGAGGAAAATCAGGCATACATGTTTGAAAACCAGGGGAATCCAGGGTTAGGTGACGTGTGGTTCTCATCAGATTTTCTTACCCAGAAGTTGTTGCAAACCTCAAATTTAGAATAAAAAAACTTTATCCTCTCATTTTCTATATGAAAAGACCTATTATCTGTAGGGAGCAACACATTTCCCATCACCAACCATTTCTTCAAGTCTCCCAATAAAGGTTATACCACACTTGTGTGGGTAGGACAAGAGGCTGTGACAGGAATGGTGCCAAAACTCAACATGGGACATCTCATGTTTCCACTGAAAACTAACCCTTTTTTGCAATGTAGCTCATTGGGGTCATAGCTCAGCCAGCACATAGGGAAACCTAGTAGACCTGCACATTGGGAAACCTAGCAGACCTGCACATTTGTGAGTGCTCAACACTCAGTGATACCCAGGATGAGGTGACTTGCATGGCTCTCACATTTTCTTGCCTAGAAGCCCTTGCAAACCTCTAACTTTGACATACAAAAATGTTTTCCTCACATTTCTGTTTTGAGAGGTTCTGGATTCTGTAGAAAGCAACACATTTCCTATCATTAACCATTCATCAAAGTCTCCCAATAAAAATGGTACCATACTTGTGTGGGTAGGGCTAGTAACTGGGACAGCAAAGGGGCCAAAACACAACATGGACACATCAAATTTTTTACTGAAAGCAGACCCCATTTTTTGCAATGTGACTCGCTGTGGATTTGGGGCCTTGGTCTGCCGGCACCTAGGAAAACCTAGCAAACCTGTACATTTTGTAAACGTAGATACCCATGGAAATCCCAGGTGATGTAACTTGCATGGGTCACAGCAGGTTTTCTTACCCATAAGCCGCTGCAAAACTCAAACTTTGACGAAAAAACTAATTTTCCTCACATTTCTGTGATGGAAAGTTCTGGAACCTGTAGGGGGCAACACCTTTCCTACCACCTACCATTTCTCCAAGTCTCCCAATAAAAATGAGACCCCATTTGTGTGAGTAGAGCTTGTGGCTGTTACAGGAAAGGCACCAAAATGCAACATGGACACATCACATGTTTCCACTGAAAACTGACCTTTATTTGCATTGTGGATAGCTATGGTTTTTGAGCCCTAGCTCAGCTGCCACACAGGGAAAGTAGCAAACCTGCACATTTTCTAACACAAGACACTCTGAGGAACCCAAGATGGGGTGACTTGCAAAGCTCTCACTATGTGTTCTGACCCAGAGGCTCTGGCAAACCTCAAACTTATACTAAAAAAGCAAACGTTCCTGACATTTGTAATGGAAAGTTCTGGAATATGTAGAGAGCAACATATTTTCTACTACCTACAATTTCTCAATGTCTCTTAATAGAAATAGTACGGCACTTGTGTTGATAGGGTTAGTGCCACGACAGGTAAGGTGCACAATACAGCATGGATAGATCACATTTTCCCCCTGAAAACTGACTCTTTTTTTGCAATATGGTTAGCTGTTGATTTTTGGTCTAGTTCAGGCCGTACCTAGTGAAATTTAGCAATCCTGCACATTTCTGAAATCTAGACACCTGGGGGAAGCCTGGGTGGCATTACTCTCACCAGTGTGTCTTACAGAGAAGCCCTTGCAAACCTCAAACTTTGACCAAAATTTCTGGAATCCACTGGGAGAAACAAATCTCCTACCACATACTGTTCCCCTAATTCTCCCAGTAAAAATAGTACTTCACTAGTTAGTTGGTCCTAGAGCCCATGACAGGAATAGATCAAACTAATTAATGTGTGTCCCTTTTCGAGGGCTCCCATTGACAGCATTTTTATCGGGATAACTGGGTGAAAGCTGGGCAAGTAGAAACTGCACAGAAAAGGTATGATTTTAGTCAAATATAGAGGTTTGCAGGGCATTCTGAGTTAGAATAGTTTGTCGGCTCCAGAAGGGACACACCACCCTCTACTCTCCTGGGTGTCTAGTTTTCAGAAATTCCTGGGTTTTGGTTGGCTTCCCTGGGTGGAAGCCGAGCCCAGGCCCAAAATTACAACTATCCCTTTTGTTGATGTTACCAGATTGCGCATTGGAGCTCACCCTTTTATGGGCTCTAGGCCTAGCCACACAGATGAAGTACCATTTTTATCAGGAGACAGGTGGGCACTGTTGGGAGCAGGATATGTGTGACTCCCCACAGATTCTAGTACTGTGGGTCACAGAAAAATTATGAAAAGGTGTGTTATTAGCCTATGTTTGATGATTACAGGGACTTCAAGGTAAGAAAGCCTTGTAGGATCCATGCAAGACACATCATCCTGGAACCCTTCCCGTCTCCCCACTCCCAGTGTCTAACTTTTGAAAATATCTGGGGGTGGTAGATTTTCCTGAGAAAGACAAAAAAGACGAATATTACTACACAACCGTCTACTACAAAAGCACAGGCACATATTAGTTGGATTTGGCACGAGGGTGAGTGAAAATTTCAAAATGTTAATTTTATTAACAAAAGATTTCCACAAAATTAAAATGTAAAAATCCCTATTAATAATATAATAACATTATTACACTACTTAACCACTGACTAATAGCTCTGGAGTTTTAGAGTCACGACAAGGCCCCAACTGTTTTACAGGCCATTCGCACATCTTTCATGGGTTACACACACACAACCATTAACACAATCAGTCACAGGCCCAGCACATTTAAAGATTCCCAACAACAAACAGCACCATTCAAGAGCACATCAATATCATACCCCCACAGGACTGACACAGCAATCTCATTGCCTTGATGCTGGCAGAGTGTGACCAGCAGCAAGTCACTACACAGACACCACCAACCAAATGCCAGTTCACACACACTGCTAGCTGGATGCCCACCACACACACAAAATATATGTAGTATCCCAACAGGTATAAGTAATAGAACAATTAGACATGATATGCAAAAAGCATTTTCTGCAAGGAAAAAAGGAAACTCAAAACATCTGTAGAAAGTGCCAGGGGCATTATATTTATCAAATATTAAAGAAACGGGGTTTAGTACAGTTTAGCAGCACTGTAGATAAACATATGATACAACCCAAATTGTACTTGGTGCGTGAAAAGTGCATACGGTGAGCAAGGTGGTGGTGCAAGTGACAAAGTGATCAGCCTATAAGGCGCAGTGAAGCTTGGTGTCAATAATATACAGTGGTTTATATACAACAATGTGGCTTTAATTGGTTTCAAGGTAAGTTGTTCAAGATTTAGCTTAGTTGATGATAACGTGTGCCATATTGAGGGTTGCGCCTATTATTAGGCTGAGTAGTCAACGGCGTTTTGATCCACGTGAGTAGGGATCATCATCAGGACTGGGTTGAACGAGGAAGAACAGTGCTGTACAAGGGGGAAAAGAAAGGGGGAAGGGTTAGGAAACTAGCAGGGGATGGGACATTTGCGCAGGGCGGGGCCCAAGGGGAGTGGTGACAACGGTCGAGAGGATGGCGGGGAGCGTGCCGGGCATGGGGGGTGCGGAGGGTCCTCCTGGAAGTGGCGATGAACCGATGTAGTAGGCCCAGGGCGGCGGGATGCCGAGTGAGGTGGCTAGAGCTCTGTGTGGAATGTCAGACGGTGGAGGCACGTAGATGGGCTGAATACCTGGTGCAAGTCAGAGACCAGAGCTAATAGTGCTGGTGTTGGACTTGCGGCGCGCATAGTAGCCCTGGGGTTTTGAGTCCGCTGGGGGGCCGGGTGAGGGCGGTGGAGAGCGGTGGAGTGACGGGATTGGAGGCTGGGGCTCTACACTGAATTGCGAGGGCCACGGGTCGTGATCGGGGATGGAGTGGGCGTGTGGATGGGTGAAAGACAAGGTGCATGGGGGAGGCCTAAGATATAAGTGCCGGTAATGGAATAACAACGCACGCAGCGGCTATGGAGTGAGCGCTTGGACGAGTGGAAAGTCAGGTGCATGTCGGAGACCTAAGCTATAAGTTCCGGTGATGGAATCGCGATGTGCACAGTGACTAAGGATGGACTTGCGAGGGGGTGGTGGAGAGGTGCAATCAGCCCGGGGGTCACTCCGGAAGGAAGGTGAGGGGTGGGGGCCATGGATCGGACGGGGGAGTCGGAATGGAGGAAGGGTCATGGAGGGTTGGGCATGGTAAGGTGGAGGCAAACGGGCGTGAGCGCGGTGAGGGAAATAAACGCTGGGAACGCGTGGAGATTACCTTGTACGGACAAGACACATCATCTGTAAGGGCCGTCAGTCAATTAAAAGCATTGAATGATCCTGAGGGGTAAGGAAAAGGAGTAGATCAGTGTGGGGTGGTGGTGAGGGTGGCTGTGCCGGACAGCGGAAGGGGGGTTAGAAGGCGGGGATCACTAGCCTGTAAGACAAAAGTTGGGCCAACTGGGGAACGGAGTGTCTCTTCCAGCTTGAGGAGGCGTCGATGTGACCTAAATGAAAGCGGGAGAGGTTAGGAATGAAGGCGGGGAATACACTCTTGTGAGGGGAGGGGGAGGGCAGGGCTGAGACAAAATTAACCTGTAGCCCGTCGGAACTGGGCATGTCAAGAAGTGGCCAAGGCCTGATCCTGTTGGTGATTAGCGTCAGCGGGAATGAATCTGCAACAGGAGGGAAAGGGGAGTGCTTAGGGCCAGGCGATCATATTGGGAGAGATCGCAGAGCACGATCAGTAGCCAGGGAGCCACGTACCTCCTGAGTAGCAGCAGCAGCACCACTGTATCCGGATGAGTTGGGCATAGTCAAGGAAACGCCACGAACGCCGGAACTAACTAGTGTGGAGCGGGGGGCGTGGTAGGGTCACGTGGAGGGAGATGGGTGGCTGGGGATGTGTGGTGATTGGTCAAGGGAGGGGGGCGTGAACCTGCTATCTAAGAGCAGTGATTTGAACAGTCAGAGACTATAACTCAGCCGAATTATGTATGAGTATCGGTATAGTACATAAACGACTAATTGATACAAGGTTGTGCGCGATGGAGCGGCAAAAGCGTCAAAAAATGCAAAGCATACAATTAATGCGTGGAATAACAGTACATTATTGGTGGCATAGAAGATTATAGATGGTAATGGTGGGCATTAAAACAAGGTACACGTGACTACATAATAATTATATATTTAAAAGCATACAGTAGAGAGCTTATAGATATGTGGCACTAGTTGCAAAGTTGGAGGAATCAGAGATCGTGACATCGTGCATGCCAACGATGTCATTAACAGTACATCAAGTGCATTAAGAAACATAATTAGGGTCTCAGACAGTGATGTAGCCAATGAGGAAGAGGAGGGAGGGAGAATTGAGGGAACAGGGCAAGGCAGTCAAGGGTGATTGTAAGAGCAGAGGAAATGCGCCTAAATAGCCACAGTGCTTTACATTAGTCAATGGTATTAAGACCATGGTTGACGGAGTCGCAGTAGGTCATCCATTTACATTCACAGCGATTGAGTAGATTTTTAATGCCCCCACCTCTGGATGGTAATGTGACCTGTTCAATCACCTGCCAGTACATGTCAGTGTCTAGATGTTTCTTTTCCAAAAAGTGCGAGACCAGTGGGGCAGTGACATGTTTACAGTTGATTCGGCTCTTGTGTTGGATTATTCTGTTTTTCACCAACTGGGTGGTTTGGCCGACATACATGAGGTCGCATGGGCATTTGATCACACAGATGACATTTTGTGATCTGCTGTTTGTGTGGTGTTTCAGCTTGTATGTTTTATTGTTGTAAAAGAAATCCTTGGTGTTGGTGGTTAGGTCGAAGACCGAACAGTTCTGGCACTTGTAGTGTCTGACTACTGGTGGGAGCCCCCATGCTGCAGCAATCGTTTGATTGTCCTCTGTTTTGTCTTTCCAAGTGATGGCGTGTACCAAGTGTGATGCCAGGTTATCCCCCTTTGGTATGAAAAGAGTAGCGGATCCTTGAAGGGTTTGAATGTTCGCAGTAAAGACGAGTTCTTTTTAATGATTTTGGCCACTTGATTGCTGGTGGGACAAAATTTTGACACGAAGGGGATCCTTTTCATAGGCTTCTTTGGTTAGGGCGTCAGCAAATGTTCCCTGTGGCAGTACCATGCTCTTTTTTTGGCTCTGGTGACCAGGCGTTTGGGGTATCCTCTGGTGATGAGTTTTTGGGCTAGGATATCCGATTCCCGAAAGTAATCTTGGCGCCTTTTGCAGTTGCATCTGATCCGTAGGAATTGGCCATATGGGAGGCCATCCCGTAGTCCTCGTGGGTGGTAACTAGAGTTTTGTAGTAAGGTGTTCCTCTCAGTTGGTTTTCGGAACAAGCAGGTACCCAATTTTCCTTCCTCTGAGTGTATGATGACATCCAGAAAGGGGAGATCATTGCTTTGGCAATCACAGGTGAATGTAAGATGTTGTTAGGAATTGTTGAGCCAGTCAATGAAGGTCATGAGCGTGTCTCATGTACCAGTCCATAGAACAAGGATGTCATCTATGTAGCCACGCCATAGGTTGATGTTATTCAAGTAAGGGTTGTTGTAATGAAGGATATGTGTTTTTTCCATGTGATGGACGAAGAGTATTGCAGAATTAGGGGCAAAACAAGCACCCATGGAGACTCCCTTGATCTGTAGGTAAAATGTCTCACGATATAGGAAGTAATTGTTTTGCAGTGCGATTCATAGCAAATCCATAATGAAATCTGTAGGGATCCAGGTGGGTCTAGGTCTGTCCAGTAGGAGTGATTTGATGACCTCTAACCCTTCGTGAGGGGGGATGTTGGTGTAGAGGGATTTAGGCCCAGATGTAGGTAAAATAGATTTACCGATTTTTAATTACCGAATTCTACCGATTCGGTAATTAAAAATCGGTAAATCTAAGGGGTGGATATGTAGGAACATCCAGATGTTCCTTTTACTGAATCGGTAAATATCTGTATTTACCGATTCGGTAAATACCGACCGGTAATGCCCCATTCATTCCTATGGGCTTTGAAGCCCATAGGAATGAATGGGGCATTACCGGTCGGTATTTACCGAATCGGTAAATACCGATTTTGACAAGGGTGCAGGGGGTGTCACTTTGACACCCTCTAGCACCCCCAAAAAAGATTCGGGGGCCATATGGCAGGCATACCTGCCCTAAGGGCAGGTCTGCCTGTCATATGGCACAGGTGTGCATGCACACATGTGCATGCACACCGGAATCGGTATTTTACCATGAAGTTGGATTTCATGGTAAAATACCGATTCTGTAAGGCTTGTGGGACTCAGAAGAGTCCCACCTACATCTCATTGTTACTGAATCGGTAAAAATACAGATTCGGTATTTTACAGATTCGGTAAATTTACCGATCGGTAAATTTACCGATTCTGTAAAATATGTGGCCCTACATACCATTTTGTGAATCTCGGTCGCTAACGGCCGAAAATACCGATTTTTGGCCGTTACCGACCGACCTACATCCGGCCCTTAATGTCTAGACCAGCCATCAAGTCTGTGTCGGTGTTGTGTGGGCTGTCTTCAATTGTGTTAATCAAGTCCATAGTATCCCGGATGAAGGTGTCAGTGGTAGGCACGAACTCCTTGATAATGGCATCAATATAATTACCTAAGGGTTCCAGAATGGAGCCACATCCGGAGACGATTGGGCGTCCGGGTGCGTTGATGTTGTCCTTATGTATTTTCGGGAGTATGTAAATCACCGGGGTGCGGGGATGTGGGTTATTCAAAAAAAGGAACTCTTTATGAGAAATTATGTTGGCGGCTATGGCTTGTTCGGTGACGTCTTTGATTTTTTGACTGATCTCGGCCCAAAGGTCTTTGGAGAGGGGGCGATAGTGGTTGGCATTGTTCAGTTGTCGTTTGATTTCTGTGTCATATTAGTCTATTCCCATAATGACAATACCACCGCCCTTATCCGCTGGTTTAATCACGATCTCAGTATTGTTTTTGAGGGTCAAAAGCAAATGTTTTTCTAGCCGAGAGATGTTATACGGGATGTATTGGAATTCAGTTTGAAGTTCGTCAATGTCCTTGAGGACCAGACGTTCAAATGCTAGAATTTCAGGAGGCATGGTAGATGACGGTGGATTGAATGTGGATGGTGGGTGGAACCGTGGTGAAATAGGTTCGGTGGGTACCGGTTTATTGATGAAATACTGTTTTAAGCTGATTCTGCGGAAGAATCTGAGGAGGCTGGATTGTAGTTCCAAAAAGTTGTTTTTCTCAGTGGGTACAAACTGAGGGCACGAGAAAGTATCTTTGTTTCATATGTGGACAGTTGCTGGTTGGATAGGTTGAAGATGGGTATGGTGTTATTGCAAGCTGTGCAGTGGTTGTGGTGTTGGGCGTAGTATGTAGGTCTACTGTGCAGGGCCCCATTGGTAAAAGCGATTGTGTGTCTTTCTCTCTCCAGTGAATTATGGTTGGTACTGTCGGTTTCTTACTGGTCTGATAGCCGGTTGGCCACGTCCGTGGCCCCTTCCTAAAAAACCGTGAGGTAACAATGGTTGAGGTCTGTTCTGATTGCTTGATCCTTCATCTGGGTCGCATTAGTCAGCCGAGATGTTGGAAGAATCCGCAAAATTAATTCTCTGGTTGTTGCGGAATCGGCCCCAGTTCTTTGTTTTAGGGGGAACGTATGGTGTGTTATAGAACTCGTCTGAGAGGTATGGGTAGGTTTGTTCCACTTTGTAATATTTAATATCTTTTTGAATTTTGGTGACTTTTTTATTTAGTTCAAAAGTATTAAAAGTCGCAATGGTAGCGTTTACTTTTTCCAAGAGATTTTTTGCGTTAGGGATAGTGGAGTAGAATAAGTTTCTCCAGCTCAGCAATTTCTTCGAGTTCTAGGCGACTGTGGGCGATCGCTGTTTCTATACCTAGCACCTTCCAATAGCGGGAACAAGTGGGGGCCAGATGACTGAAGCCTGTTCTAAATTTGGGATCTTGAGTGAAGATCGCAGGGCTGTTACGGATTTGTAGACCCACTGGAATAACAGCATTTTAAGTAGTCTGTTAGCATGCGTGCGTGCAATTCCGTGCGAATTTGTTTCTTCTTTAGTTTTTTAAGTTGGTCGAGGTGTGCGCGGGAGGTGTTGGAAGGTTGGGTAGTAAGAGCGGCAATGGGTGCTCCAGAAAGTAAAGAAGGACCACCCATAAGGTTTTGGATGTATTCCTTAGAGTAGGATAGAGATTCCTTAGACATTCTAGGTGAGCAAAAAGTATCACCAAGAATATAGGATCGCAGAGTTGATCCGAAAGTGAAGCCCAACAAGGCTAACTCTCGCAACTCAGCAGCTGCTCACAATCTTGTATATACAACAGGAGTATGAACCCTTCAACCACGTTGGGATTGGGGTAGAAAGTAGCAAAATATATGTAGTATCCCAACAGGTATAATTAATAGAACAATTAGACATGATATGCAAAAAGCATTATCTGCAAGGAAAAAAGGAAACTCAATACATCTGTAGAAAGTGCCAGGGGCATCATGTTTATCAAATATAAAAGAAACAGGGTTTAGTACAGTTGTAGCAGCACTGTAGATAAACAAATGATACAACCCAAATCGTACTTGGTGCGTGAAAAGTACATACCATGAGCAAGGTGGCGACGCAAGTGACAAAGTGACCAGCTTATAAGGCGCAGTGAAGCTTGGTGTCAATAATATACAGTGGTTTATATGCAACAATATGGCTTTAATTGGTTTCCAGGTAAGTTGTTCAAGATGTAGCATTTGTTGGCACTTTCTACAGATGCATTGAGTTTCCTTATTGAGTCTACTTATTTTTTATATAAAACCTGTGTGGTGTCCATTTGTAGTCTTGTCACTGGGTTACTGTATGTGGTCACAAATGCTTAACACACTGCCTCTGAGATAAGCCTGTCTGCTCGTGCCAAGCTACCAAGGGGGTGAGCAGGGGTTATTTTAGGAGTGTAATCCCCTTATCCTGACTAGAGGCCAGGGTCCCTATTTGTCACAAATACCTACCTGTGCCAACTAGAGACTCCCAAAACTAACTCCATTCTATCAAAGGGAGTCCTCCCATGAGCTGCCCTAATGCCCCTTTCCAGGCATAACCCTTTTAGTTGGAGTGCAGCCTCCATCCTGTTCCTTTTCAGGGGTAAATCTAAGGATGGGATGTTCCAATGGACATCCGCCTCTGCACTGAGGCTACCATCCTTTTGATCAAGGGGCTCAATTGAACAGTTAAAATCACCTGCAATTACCAAATTACTTCTGCCCCTGTTATTATTGATAAACCTATTGAGTAGAGAAACTGTATTAGATAGTTTACCACCTACCAACCCTCTTGCATATACATTGATTACCAGTATATCAGGGAGGTGTTTCAGACTTAAAAATATCGCCAGGATATCAGGGCTGTCAATTGGTACTTCCTCAACCTTATAGCCAGAATGCTGCCTGGCCCATAGAGTGAATCCTCCCGAAGGTCTACCTTTTTGTCAGCTGAGGGCCGGTTTTGAAAAGTTGGCGGTAGATTTGATTCAGTAACCAAGTCTCTTGGAAAGCCCATATATTGTGGTCCTCTATAAAACCAGCTATATTCCTGGAGGCAAAAGCCAACCTAGTCTTAACTGGTTTGAGGGTGATGGGACTAGTATCTACCTGGATGCAGTTTTTCCGGGCAGGTAGTATCTCTCCCGGATTTTTATTGTCGGAGGAAGTTTTAGAGCTTGAACATCAATCTACCTTCTCTAGGGAGGAACCTTTGTTACTACCTAGGGCAGGTTTGTTAAAATTATTGTTGGCATTTACTACTGGGGGTTATATTAATATTAGATGTAGTCATGTGAGAATTCCTTAGGTCAAATTCCATAAGGTTATCTACTATGTCTGCTGACTTAAAAGACACACGTAATCTGTACTAGGGCCATTAGACACAACCCTTTTGGCATAGAGTATATCTTCTCTGATTACAGATCTACATTTCCTCACATGAAGTAGCCATTGGGTGCTTTTGTTAATCAGAGACTGTTCATGGTCATATATTAGACTAGGAGATGTTTTCAGAATATTAGTCAAGAAAACTTGGCGTCTGGAGGATCTGGTCAATTGTTTCAATTTGCCTCTGTTTGTCCCTTGCGGAAATGTGCCTAGGTTCCATGGGGGAATGGGGAAGGTTTTGCTAGATCTCCATATCCCTTGGTCTGCTGTCGGAGACCGTACTGCTTATCTTGCTTAATATGAGTAGGAGAATGCATTTTGACTTGGCTTAATTCAGAGCCTTCATCACTAGCTGATTTGGAAACTTTCTGAATGATAATTCAATCCTTATTTGTTCTGATGGTGCAGTGAGATAAATAACGGTGATGGATCAAGCCCTGATCCTTGGACTGGGTAAGAGTGGTCTGCTTAATTCAGACACTCTGTTCATCACCACCCCCTTTTCTGAATCGTGTTTGGCCACTATAGGTGTGGCAGGGTATACTCAGACATGAGTCCCTTTCTCACTGCACCATCAGGATTCAAGCAAGCCGGGCCGAAGACGGCTGAAATGCCAGAAACCGGTCCCCGGTAGCTTGTCTCCTTTCTGGTGAAGAATTGGCTTGGTAGTTTAGTCTGCCCTGTTCCCATGATGCACTGGGCCAGGGACAGACTGATTTGCATATAGCCAGGTTCTGAGCTGGGATGGTGCAGTGAGATAAATAACGGTGATGGATCAAGCCCTGATCTTTGGACTGGGTAAGAGTGGTCTGCTTAATTCAGACACTCTGTTCATCACCACCCCCTTTTCTGAATTGTGTTTTGCCACTATAGGTGTGGCAGGGTATACTCAGACATGAGTCCCTTTCTCACTGCACCATCAGGATTCAAGCAAGCCGGGCCGAAGACGGCTGAAATGCCAGAAACCGGTCCCCGGTAGCTTGTCTCCTTTCTGGTGAAGAATTGGCTTGGTAGTTTAGTCTGCCCTGTTCCCATGATGCACTGGGCCAGGGACAGACTGATTTGCATATAGCCAGGTTCTGAGCTGGGATGGTGCAGTGAGATAAATAAAGGTGATGGATCAAGCCCTGATCTTTGGACTGGGTAAGAGTGGTCTGCTTAATTCAGACACTCTGTTCATCACCACCCCCTTTTCTGAATCGTGTTTGGCCACTATAGGTGTGGCAGGGTATACTCAGACATGAGTCCCTTTCTCACTGCACCATCAGGATTCAAGCAAGCCGGGCCGAAGACGGCTGAAATGCCAGAAACCGGTCCCCGGTAGCTTGTCTCCTTTCTGGTGAAGAATTGGCTTGGTAGTTTAATCTGCCCTGTTCCCATGATGCACTGGGCCAGGGACAGACTGATTTGCATATAGCCAGGTTCTGAGCTGGGATGGTGCAGTGAGATAAATAACGGTGATGGATCAAGCCCTGATCTTTGGACTGGGTAAGAGTGGTCTGCTTAATTCAGACACTCTGTTCATCACCACCCCCTTTTCTGAATCGTGTTTGGCCACTATAGGTGTGGCAGGGTATACTCAGACATGAGTCCCTTCCTCACTGCACCATCAGGATTCAAGCAAGCCGGGCCGAAGACGGCTGAAATGCCAGAAACCGGTCCCCGGTAGCTTGTCTCCTTTCTGGTGAAGAATTGGCTTGGTAGTTTAGTCTGCCCTGTTCCCATGATGCACTGGGCCAGGGACAGACTGATTTGCATATAGCCAGGTTCTGAGCTGGGATGGTGCAGTGAGATAAATAACGGTGATGGATCAAGCCCTGATCTTCGGACTGGGTAAGAGTGGTCTGCTTAATTCAGACACTCTGTTCATCACCACCCCCTTTTCTGAATCGTGTTTGGCCACTATAGGTGTCGCAGGGTATACTCAGACATGAGTCCCTTTCTCACTGCACCATCAGGATTCAAGCAAGCCGGGCCGAAGACGGCTGAAATGCCAGAAACCGGTCCCCGGTAGCTTGTCTCTTTTCTGGTGAAGAATTGGCTTGGTAGTTTAGTCTGCCCTGTTCCCATGATGCACTCGGCCAGGGACAGACTGATTTGCATATAGCCAGGTTCTGAGCTGGGATGGTGCAGTGAGATAAATAACGGTGATGGATCAAGCCCTGATCTTTGGTCTGGGTAAGAGTGGTCTGCTTAATTCAGACACTCTGTTCATCACCACCCCCTTTTCTGAATCGTGTTTGGCCACTATAGGTGTGGCAGGGTATACTCAGACATGAGTCCCTTTCTCACTGCACCATCAGGATTCAAGCAAGCCGGGCCGAAGACGGCTGAAATGCCAGAAACCGGTCCCCGGTAGCTTGTCTCCTTTCTGGTGAAGAATTGGCTTGGTAGTTTAGTCTGCCCTGTTCCCATGATGCACTGGGCCAGGGACAGACTGATTTGCATATAGCCAGGTTCTGAGCTGGGATGGTGCAGTGAGATAAATAACGGTGATGGATCAAGCCCTGATCTTTGGACTGGGTAAGAGTGGTCTGCTTAATTCAGACACTCTGTTCATCACCACCCCCTTTTCTGAATCGTGTTTGGCCACTATAGGTGTGGCAGGGTATACTCAGACATGAGTCCCTTTCTCACTGCACCATCAGGATTCAAGCAAGCCGGGCCGAAGACGGCTGAAATGCCAGAAACCGGTCCCCGGTAGCTTGTCTCCTTTCTGGTGAAGAATTGGCTTGGTAGTTTAGTCTGCCCTGTTCCCATGATGCACTGGGCCAGGGACAGACTGATTTGCATATAGCCAGGTTCTGAGCTGGGATGGTGCAGTGAGATAAATAACGGTGATGGATCAAGCCCTGATCTTTGGACTGGGTAAGAGTGGTCTGCTTAATTCAGACACTCTGTTCATCACCACCCCCTTTTCTGAATCGTGTATAACTGGAGCAGGAAGCATTAGCTGTTGAAAACTTGGGGAAGGGGGGTCCAGCTGAGTCTAGGGTAATGTTTTGAGTGGTAAGATTCATGGTTTCTGTCAGTTTAGCAATCATATCTTTTAGTGTGCTGACTACTTCAATGAATATACTTGTCTCTGCCATTAGATCCAATATCCGATTAGTGAGCTGACCCGAACACATACAATTGCGTGACCCTAGGGGAACTGCATCGTGCATACCCTCTGCTAGTGCTGTGCTGACTATTTGCTGGGAGGGCATATTGTCCTCCTTTAATTTTGTCAAAGGGGCAAATCTATTAGAACACTCTAATGCACACTCCAAATTAGTTTCCTTTCCTGTATTAGAGCGGGAGGGTGGAATAATCCAGGGTTGTATTGCATCTCCTGCATCAGAAGGGATCACTGACATAATATCAAGGGACAGAATATCGACCATCAAGAATATCGTTGAAAAAATATCGACAGAGAGAATATCGAGTTTCTATCTACAAACAGGTAAGTACAAAAATATCGAGTTAAAAATATTGTTTACTAAAATATAGTTTAATAAAATATCGACTTTACTAAAAACAATGTTAAATTAAATTAATATTAAAAATGAATTACTAAAATATACTTAAAAATACTTAAATTACCTTAAAATAATTAAATAATTAATGAAAGTTATAAAACATTTTTTTAATTCATATGTGTTAAAACATATATATATAGTAACAACATAATAATTAAATAATATCCAATATTATTAACGTACAATAACAAAAGTGTAAACATTACTATTCCCACTCCAAAGAGTGCAATCGTAGGGAAAGTGTTGGATAGCCTAGGGGTTAAAATTACTATTCCCACTCCAATGGGTGCAACAGTAGGGAAAGCGTTGGATAGCGTAGTGGTAAAAATTAATATTCCCACTCCAGTGGGTGCAACAGTAGGGAAAGCGTTGGATAGCGTAAGGGTAAAAATACTATTCCCACTCCAAAGTGTGCAACAGTAGGGAAAGCGTTGGATAGCGTAGGGGTTAAAATTACTATTCCCACTCCAGTGGGTGCAACAGTAGGGAAAGCATTGGATAACGTAGAAGTAAAATTTACTATTCCCACTCCAGTGGGTGCAACAGTTGGGAAAACGTTGGATAGCGTAGAGGTAAAATTTACTATTCCCACTCCAGTGGGTGCAACAGTAGGGAAAGCGTTGGGTAGCGTAGGGGTAAAATTTACTATTTCCACTCCAGTGAGTGCAACAGTAGGGAAAACGTTGGATATTGTAGGGGTAAAAATTACTATTCCCACTCCAGTGGGTGCAACAGTAGGTAAAGCGTTGGATAGCGTAAGGGTAAAAATTTCTATTCCCACTCCAAAGAGTGCAACAGTAGGGAAAGCATTGGATAGCGTAGGGGTAAAAATTGCTATTCAAACTCCAGTGGGTGCAACAGTAGGGAAAGCGTTGGATAGCGTAAGGGTAAAAATTACTATTCCCACTTCAAAGAGTGCAACAGTAGGTAAAGAGTTGGATAGCGTAGGGGTAAAGATTACTATTCCCACTCCAGTGGGTGCAACAGTAGGGAAAGCGTTGGATAGCGTAAGGGTAAAAATTACTATTCCCACTCCAAAGAGTGCAACAGTAGGGAAAGCGTTGGATAGCGTAGGGGTTAAAATTACTATTCCCACTCCAGTGGGTGCAACAGTAGGGAAAGCGTTGGATAGCGTAGAGGTAAAATTTACTATTCCCACTCCAGTGGGTGCAACAGTAGGGAAAGCGTTGGATAGCGTATAGGTAAAATTTACTACTCCCACTCCAGTGGGTGCAACAGTAGGGAAAGGGTTGGATAGGGTAGGGGTCAAAATTACTATTCCCCCTCCAAAGAGTGCAACAGTAGGAAAAGCTTTGTATAGTGTAAGGGTTAAAATGACTATTCCCACTCCAGAGAATACAACATTAGGGAAAGTAAATACTTCATATATTATTTAAAAAATTACAAATTAAAATCTATAAATAATTAATTTGAACAAATTAACAATTTAATATCATATAATAATTAATATATTACATTACTAATTAACAATATTTATTTCAATTAGTTACCTATTAATACAAATTAATTACAAATTAACAATTAGTTATTTCCTAATTTAAAAAAAATTAACAATTATTTCGAATTAAATACAATTAAATAAATTTAATTATTTTATTAATTATTAATAAATTACTTCCCACCCTATTCCCCTATAAACCCACAACATGCTACAGAAAATAAATTATTAAAATTAACATAATTAGCAATTAATCAATTAAATTAAATTAATTGGCAAATAAAATGTTTATAATTACCCATAAAAACCTAATTATTAATTAATTCTAAATAAATACCAATAAATAATTTCACATATTTAATTAATTATAATTTAATTACTTCCCACCCAATTCCCCTATAAACCCACAACCCACTACAGAAAATAAATTAGTAACATTTACATAATTACCAATTAATCAATTAATTAAAATTAATTACCAATTAACATTTAATTAATTAACAAATATAAATTAATTAACAATTAATTAAAAATGACTACCAATAAATAAATTTACATATTTAATTAATTATAATTAAATTACTTCCCACCCTGTTCCCCTATAAACCCACAACCCTCTACAGAATTAAATTACGCAATATTTATAAAAACAAAATACATTAATTAAAATTAATTATAACATAAATACACACTATTCACACATATTAAAACATAAAAACACTATAAAAAATTAGATATTATTAAAAAATCGATATTTTTTACTATTTATAATATATACTTCGATATTTTAACTTTCTATATTTTTAACAGTCGATATCACATCACTTACCTTAAAAACGATATTTTGGATAGCTATATTCTGTCCTGTCAATATTTTGTCCAATCTATATTCACAACTCGATATTATGTCCAATCGATATTCTGGACTCAATATTATGTCTGTGCACCCATCAGAAGGTATGGGTTCTTTCAGTGTTGGTCTTTTGTACAGATCAGGTATCGATTTAACAATCCGGGAGGACAGAGGATACTTAGTGGGGGGTGCTTCTGGTATGCCTCTGTCGATACCCACAGGGGATGTTAAGATCTCTTTGCAATCACTTAGTAGATTATCTATGTGGTTCATGACACACTTGCTTCTTTTAGGTGTTGGATGTTTTGTTGACCTTTTGAACTTCTTACCATTCCCCACAACTCCAACCCCCAAAAATTCCACTGCCTTACTTTTCCCCATGCTAGCTTGTGGCAATAGTGACTACACAAATGCTGGTAAGAAGCAACCAATGTACCGCAATGCAAGGTAGTAGTCCATCCTGGTGCTAAGTTCAGAGCTAGAAGGACTCCCAAATGCAGGAAGTACTTCGGGTTGTTTCCCTTTCAGTCAGCCATGGTCCGTACAGGTAACAGTGGTGGGGCGGATTTCGAGGGATGATGTAGAGGGAAAATTAATTATTTAATTTTCCATCTGCTTCACCCTCAAAATCCCTCCTCACCTGGCCCCACTGATATTACCTGCACGGACCGTGGCTGCTTTTAGTTATTTAAGTCTTATGAGGTGGATATTACAACCAGTTTATTCACGCTGGCTACTATAGACGAAAGACTAGGGAATCAACAATAATACCTTATGATTCTCACAGTTTGGTCCTGGGGCCAATATTAAGGGGGTGGCCCTGCCCTGCCTCTTCCTGGCGATGATGGGCAAGGACAGGCCTTCGCACTCGGGTTTCGCCCGGGTGTGTCCCGCGCCACGGGAGAGAGGCAGCACTTTAGGCGTGATGGTAGAATAGCGCCTCCCCCTCAGTGGCGGCACCTGTGGAGGGAGCAAAGCCTGCTCGGGCTAGCAGTCCCCTGCTAGGATGATGGCCGCCTCAGGTTTGCCTGCGGTGCTGACGTGCGTGTGCCCTGGGGCTGATGTGCGTGTGCCCTTGGACTCCAGTTTCACCAGGGCTTGAAGATGAAGATGGCAGAGACCCCAGAACAACAGGTGAGCAGAAAATAAAGCAGGCTGCTGTGCTGCTGCGGGAGAGGCAGCGCTTTATTGTACTGTATTGTAATTAAACTTATAATGCGCACAGCTACCCACATGGGGTCTCCTGGTGCCAGCTAGAGGAAGTGGTGATAAGGGTCAGGCAGCTTTCACTGAGGGAAAAGTAAGGTTTTAAGTTTTTTACGGAATTGTGCCAGGGAGGGTTCGTGTTTCAATGGAGCTGGGAGGGAGTTCCACAGTTTGGGGGCAAGACAGGAGAAAGAGCATCCGCCCATTCTTGTCAGTTTAAAATGTGGAATCAGGAAATTCCCTTGGGACGAGGATCTGAGAGGGCGGGAAGGAGAGTAAAGTTGTACGAGAGACTGGAGGTAAGCTGGGACTGACCCCTGCTTGATCTTGTTCAAGAAGCAAAGGGGCTTAAATTTGATTCTGCTTTCGATGCGGAGCCAGTGTAGATCTTTAAGATGGGGGGAGATAGGGGATCTCCAAGGGACTTTGCATAGTAGACGACCGGCCGCGTTCAGAACAAGCTGGAGTTTCCTCTGAGACTCCACGGTGACTCCAATGTAAAGCACATTACCGTAGTCCAGGCGTGAGATGACTAGAGCCTGGACTACCGTGCGCCTTGTCGAGTCCGGGAGCATCCAGAGGATTTTGTGAAGCCACCCTAGGATGGAAAAACAGATGGCTGCCACTCTGACTACTTGGTGCCGCATAAATAGTGAATCATCCAGGACAAAGCCACGGTTCTGTACCTGCGTGACGGGCAGGGGTAGTGGGCCCATTTCAGGTGGCCAGTGTTGAGGGCCCCAGAGGTGTTTATGTTTGCCTAAGATGACTACCTCTGTCTTGTCTCCGTTTCATTTCAGGAGATCAGTCTGCATCCACTTCGCCACTTGGCTAAGCCCTAGTTTGAGAGCAGACGGAGCACACGTCTTAGCCGGGGAGAGGGAAAAGATGATTTGAGTGTCGTCTGCGTATGAGTAAAGGGAAAGACCCGCGTCTTCCACGATGCTTGCCAGGGGCCTCACATAGATGTTAAAGAGCATAGGGCTCAGCGAGGACCCCTGGAGCACCCCATGCGCAGATGAACGTACAGAGGAGGCTGAATTAGAGGAGAAGATCTGAAATGAACAACCGCTCAGAAAGGAGGAGAGCCAGGAAAATGCGGGGCCAGTCACCCCGGCCGCCTTCAATGCTTCCAAAAGGACAGGGTGTGAAACCGTGTCAAATGCGGCGCTTAATTCTAAGAAAATAAGGGCCGAGGTTTCACCCTGGTCGAGGCGGGAACACAGGTTCTCAGTGACCCCCAAAAGAGTGGTTTCTGTCGAAAAATGAGTGCAAAAACCAGATTGGGACGGGTGTAAGAAACCAGTAGCCTCGACGTGGGAGGTAAGGTGTGTATTAATATGCCTTTCCAAAATCTTAGAGAACATAGGCAGCAAGGAGATGGGGCGGTAGTTGGAAAATGTCTTGGGATCCGCACCAGATTTTTTTAGGAGTGGAATCACCATGGCTCTTTTCCATTCATCTGGAACAGTAGCTTCTCGTAATGAAGAGTTTAAGAGCTCTTGGATGACCAAGAGTAGGTCTGGAGAAAGCTGTCGGAGAATATCAATGGGAATTGGGTCAAAGGGAGAGCCTTAGATTACCTTGGCCATGCAGTCGCAAAGCGAGCTCTGATGGAACTGAGGCCATTCTGAGATCTGTGCCACCTGGGATAAAGGGCCAAGTGTGTCTGGGGTGGGAGGATTGTGCAGTATCCCAGAAGGAGCCAAAGAAAGCGATTTGTAGATCGTGTCAACTTTAGAGATGAAGAAATCAGCGATTTTGTTGCATTGGGTTTCCACCAAAGCTGGTCGAGTAGGGGAGGTATTTGAACCAGCTAGCTTCTTCACCATTGAGAAGAGAGCTTTCGGCCGCCTAGTAGCACTGTTGATATGCTCTGAGACATAAGAGGCTTTCGCCTTTCTGCAGGCACAATGGTATTGCCTAAGTGCGGAGCAATAAATTAGTTTATCGTTGAGGGTATATGTCTTTCTCCCGGATATCTCCTCCTGTTTGCATTTGGACTTCAAGATTTTCAAATCGTCCGTGAACCATGGAGCATGGGGGAGGTGAGTGATGGGGCGTCTGGAGCTTACCGGCAAATGGTGGTTAATGTTGGAGGACAGCCAGTGCGAGACTTCCTGGTTGAATGAAGTACACATTAGTTTGGAATTAGGGCGGCTGGCAAGTAGTGAAGCATATGTTTTTGGGACCAGGCTCTATAACTGCCCATAGTGGGAGGGAGGGATGCTTTCTTGATGCTATCTACGGTCAGGCTGACGAAGATAGCATAGTGGTCTGACCATTCAAGGGGAAGAGCAGGAGCATTGCAGTCAAGCAAGATGTTTGAGATAACTGGGTCAAGTAGGTGGCCAGCCTGATGAGTCGGACCATGATTGTGAAGTATTAAATTAATGGCCTCACAATCCGATAGAAACCTGCTACTTGAACTATTTTGAATGTCTTCTAAGTGGAGTTTTAGGTCCCCCAGGATCGTAAAATTGGCTGACTTCAATACAAGCGGGGCTACTCGTTCGGCAAACGATGATAGCCATCGGATAGATTTGTCAGGGGCGATAGATGAGTATTCGCGAAAGTGTCATTTGGAAGGAGACTGCGAGTTTAAATAAGGAAGCTTCGCAGTCGGGGAATGGAAGAGCTTCCAATTGACACGAGTGAGTAGCCTGAAAAATAATTGCTATCCCACCACCTTTCCCAGAGTCCCTGTCTTGTCTGACAATAACGTAGTCAGGTGGTAGAGCACTAGCCACGTCATGAAGCCAGGTTTCAGTCAAGAACAACGCATCCTGCTAGGCGGAGGTCAGAAGGTCAAAAATGTGATCTTTGTTTCTTGGGCAGAGAGCGACAGTTAATGCTCCAAAACTTGTAGGGTAGGGGCAGAGGCACTGAGGGCACAGTCTCGTGACTGAGGGCGAAGTTACAGTGAGGGCATTTTGCCAGGTCGCTTGCTAATGGGTCAAGGAGCAAACAGGTCAGAGAGTTGCCTCAGAGCCGGTGTAACTCCTCGGATGAGTAGGTAACTGGGTTGCAATGTTCTGGCGCGATCTGGGCAGAGTTTGTGGCCGCTGGGCGCTCCGGGGCGCGGACGGGCACGGACGGGCGCAGACGGGCTCGCCTTTGGCGTGCCACCGGTGCGCCCGCTGCGCTCGTCTGCTGCGCCTCCGGGGGGGAGTACTATTTTATACTGTGCAGCGTGGGAGGGCCGAGCAAGTAGTCTGCTCGTCCTCTGACTCACCCAAGATGGCGACGGCAAGAAGTGACTCGGGCCAATGCAGCGCCTAATCGGCTGCTGTTGGCTCGGGATTGCCGTGCAGGCATGCGCAGGGGTAAGGAGGTGAGTGGGTGAGTGCCCAGAATATAATAATTAAAAATACAGAGTTCGAGATTGGAAAATGCAAAGTGCAAAAACAGTTATTTTAAAAACGTTATAACACACACTGTTCCCGGCTTCCGCCTCAGGAACCTAATACACACTCTCTCTTAAGCTGCTGAGCCTGCAAATGAAGGAACTTTTATACTCTGCAGGGTGGGAGGGCCGAGCAAGTAGTCTGCTCGCCCTCTGACTCACCCAAGATGGCGACGGCAAGAAGTGACTCGGGCCGATGCAGCGCCTAATCGGCTGCTGTTGGCTCCGGATTGCCATGCAGGCATGCGCAGGGGTAAGGAGGTGAGTGGGTGAGTGCCCAGAATATAATAATTAAAAATACAGAGTCCGAGATTGGAAAATGCAAAGTGCAAAAATAGTCATTTTAAAAACGTTATAACACACACTGTTCCTGGCTTCTGCCTCAGGAACCTAATACACACTCTCTCCTAAGCTGCTGAGCCTGCAAATGAAGGAACTTTTATACTGTGCAGGGTGGGAGGGCCGAGCAAGTAGTCTACTTGCCCTCTGACTCACCCAAGATGGCGACTGCAAGAAGTGACCCGGGCCGATGCAGCGCCTAATCGGCTGCTGTTGGCTCCGGATTGCCGTGCAGGCGTGCGCAGGGGTAAGGAGGTGAGTGGGTGAGTGCCCAGAATATAATAATTAAAAATATAGAGTTTAAGATTGGAAAATGCAAAGTGCAAAAACAGTTATTTTAAAAACGTTATAACGCACACTGTTCCCACTTCTGCCTCAGGAACCTAATACACACTCTCTCTTAAGAAATGGTAGAATAGCGCCTCCCTCTCAGTGGCAGCACCTGTGGAGGGAGAAAATCATGCTGGGACTAGTAGTCCCCTGCCAGGATGATGGACGCCTCAGTGGTGCTGGCTGTGCTGCCGTATGTGCGCCCTGATTCCAGAACAACAGGTCAGCAGAAAGCAGAGAAGGCTCCTGCTCCACTGGGGGAGAGGCATTGCTTTATGCGCGATGGTAGAATAGCACCTCCCCCTCAGTGGCAGCACCTGTGGAGGGAACAAAGCACTCTGGGACTAGTAGTCCCCTGTTGGTTGATGGATTTCTCAGTGGTGCTGGCGGTGGTGGTATGCATGTGCCCTGGGGCTCCAGTCCCACCAGGGTTCGAAGATGAAGATGGCAGTGACCCCAGAACAACAGGTCAGCAGAAAGCAGAGCAGGCTCCCGCTCCACTGGGGGATAGGCAGAGCTTTATGCGTGATTGTAGAATAGCACCTCCCCCTCAGTGGCAGCACCTGTGGAGGGAACAAAGAACTCTGGGACTAGTAGTCCCCTGCTAGGATGATGGATTCCTCAGGGGTGCTGACGGTTGTGGCATGCGTGTGCCCTGGGGCTCCAGTCCCACCAGGGCTCAAAGATGAAGATGACAGTGACCCCAGAACAACAGGTCAGGAGAAAGCAGAGATGGCTCCCTTGCAGCTGCGGGAGAGGACGCGCTTTATGCGCGATGGTAGAATAGGGCCTACCGCTCAGTGGTGGAACCTGTGGAGGGAGCAAAGCACGCTGAGACTAGTGTTCCCCTGCCTGGATGATGGACACCCAAGGGGTGCTGCCGTACATGTACCCTGGGACTCAAGTCCCACCAGGGCTCGAAGATGAAGATGGCAGTGACCCCAGAACAACAGGTCAGCAGAAAGCAGAGCAGGATCCTGCACCACGGGGGAGAGGCAGCGCTTTAGGCACAATGGTAGAATAGTGCCTTCCCCACAGTTGTGGCAACTGTGGAGGGAGCAAAGCATGCGGACACTAGTAGTCCCCTGCCAGGATGATGGATGCCTCAGGGGTGCTGGCGGTTCTGACGTGCATGTGCCCTGGGACTCCAGCCCCACCAGGGCTCAAAGATGAAGATGGTAGTGACCCCAGAACAACATGTCAGTAGAAAGCAGAGCAGGCTCCCACGCAACAGGGGGAGAGGCAGCGCTTTATGCGCCATGTTAGAGTAGTGCCTCCCTCTCAGTGGTAGCACTTGTGAAGGGAGCGAAGCACGCTGCCAGGATGATGGACTCCTCAGTTGTGCTGGCGGTGCTGACATGCATGTGACCTAGGACTCCAGTCTCACCAGGGCTCAAAGCTGAAGATGGCAGTAACACCAGAACAACAAGTAAGCAGAAAGCAGAGCAGGCTCCCATGCCACTGGGGGAGAGGCAGCGCTTTATGAGCAATGGTAGAATAGCGCCTCCCCCTCAGTGGCGACACATGTGGAGGGAGCAAAGCACCCTGGGACTAGTAGTCCCCTGTCAGGATGATGGACGCCTCAGTGGTGCTGGCAGTGCTGGCTTGCGTGTGCCCTGGGACTCCAGTCCCACCGGGGCTCGAAGATGAAGATGGCAGTGACCCCAGATCAACAGGTCAGCAGAAAGCAGAGCAGGCTCTGGCATATATATAATACATGTTTAAACTTTAAAGAAAAACACAGCCACTGGATGATGTTATCAGTGATGTCATTTGAGATGTCATCAGAGATGTCACTGAAAGCTGATTGGCTCTCGGGTGTCTGTAAACATTCAAAACAGTCCAGAACGATCGCCATCTTGTGTCTTGGTAGGATCGAGATACAAGAGGTGGCCAAAACAAAGGGGGAAATGACCATAAGGGGGCAGGGTAGACCCACCCTGAACCCCTAGTTTTGATGTGGGGGCTATAAAAGGGCCCCGCGGGGCAAAACATTTTTTTTTTTTCGATTTTCGCGGAGGGAGCGCCCGGTATGCGCACCGGGGAGCGCACCGGGAAGCGCACAAAAGAGAAAAAAGAATGCCAGAGTTTAAAATTTTCAGCAATATTTTATAAATGGGAGGTAGTTCTGAAAAGAACTTTTTTTTTTATTCTTTTTGTTGTTTTATATTTTTTTTATTATTTTTCTGGACATTTTTTTTGTATTTTTGAACAATTTTATATATTGTTTTGTGTTTTTAAGGGAACAAACAAAAAACAGGGAATTGGAAATGGCTCAACAGGAGCAAAAAAAAAGAAAATAATTACTGCTTCCTTTTCTTGCTGCATTGGTGGTTGTCCACAGCATTATTTATTAGGGTGACACTAAGTTCACCATAACATAATGTTTTGCCACAGAAAATGCAAACAATTTTGATGGTGCCAAATTTTCGTTGAATATTTGGCACCATTTGGCGTCCTTCAGGACCAGAAATTGAGTGTTCAGTAGAGGAGGTGCTGGCCACAGGGGGTGGGTTGTTTCGAAGTTCCTGGACTTCAGCCTGGGCTAAGTTATTGGGATGCCACCTCTCCATGTGGCGGATCATGGTAAAATTACCAAAAGAATATTTCTTTTTGGGATTGCCCCTGGAGAGGACTTTGCCACAAATAAGACAGGTGACTTTAGGGGCGTTCACATTTTTCTGGTCTTCAGGAAAAGAAAAGAATTGCCAAATAAAGTGCACTTTAAAGTGCCTTTGCCTTGGTTCTTCAGGCAGGAAGCGCCTTGGTTGTTCCTCCTCCTCCTCTTCTTCCTCCTCTTCTTCTTGTCCTCCAAGAAACTGTGGTGGTGGACCTTCTTTTCTTGGTGGTGGTGGTGGGGGTGCACCAGCTGCAGCTACAAGTGATGCCATTGTTTGCTCAAAAATAGCTCTTGCTCTCTCAATGAAGAAAGTTAGAATGAGAAAAATAGGAGGGGGCTTTCATTATTTGGAGAAAAAAAATGATGAGAACCAATGAAAAGTGTTATTTTGAAGTCACATGACCCGATGCCCTTACGTTACGCGCTCCGGCGCGCTTACGTTACGCGCTCTGGCGCGCTTACATTACGCGCACCGGGCCGCGGAGCGCTTCCGGGTGTGTTTACGCAGCGCGTCATAAGACACATCGCGCGGCTACGCGATACGTCAAGCTTACGCGACGCGTCACGATGTTGTTTTCGATCGCGGTAACGGGACACTTTCCGGTTCGCGCACCGGGGCGCTTCAAAATACTACGCTTTCCGGGGCGCTCACTGGGGCGCGCACCGGGAGCGCTCCAGGGCAAAAAAAAAAAAAACAATATACAAAAAAAAAATTTGGAAAAATTGTAGAGACTGGTAGCCCGATGTGCTTTTGCTATGTCTCAAGATATATGCTCCAGTGGTTTTAAGAAAATTAACTTTGAAAAAATATATATTGGGCTACATTGGGCTATATATATGTTAGAGCCCAAATGTAGCCCAAATGTAGCCCAATGTAGCCCAATGTAGCCCAAAGATGGCCACCAGAGACAAAAAAATACAAATGTAGCCCATATATCAGCCAGATGTAGCCCAACTATAGCCCAATGACAGAATGTACCAGAGTGTTCTAAAGAACAACTAGAGCGGTAAAAAGTCTTACTTATAAAGTGAGACTTATAGTTAGGAATTAGCATTAAAAAAAACTCTGAAATTCACTGAAAAAACCATAGATTTCACACTAGTTATAGTTAGGAATTAGCATTTAAAAAACCTAAGAAATTCACTGAAAAAACCATAGGTTTCACACCAGTTATAGTTAGGTATTAGCATTTAAAAAACCTATTAAATTCACTGAAAAAATCATAGGTTTCACACGAGTTATAGTTAACTGGAAATTTTACTGTCATAAAACCATTGAAATTCCACGTTATAGTTAGTTGGACTCACTATAACTTGCGCATGCAATGCACTGCTGATGACGTCACATATTACATCACTCATGACATGGTCAGTGACATCACTCATGATATCACTGATGACACCATCCTTGTGACAGAGTGACAGACCTCCTTTCAGTGTAATGTAACCCTTGAAACACATATTCAAAAATAGAAACTAACATTTTCAAAAAAATGGAGATACCCATCCCAGTTACAACAACAAATTCAGAAATTACACTATCTATATACACATCCACTCATTCACCAACAGTTCTATATAGTCACTCATACATATACTCACTCATCATATGTAGTGATACACCTATACATCTTGTTACACACCGACAGTCATCCAAAAGTTACTCACACATGCAAATAAACTATTGAACATACATTTATATGCATATACAACTATACACAAGCTACTACTTTACTTCTAAGGAAACTTACACATACTTACTCACTTAAACAATCACTTATAGAAACACATACTAATTTAAAAAGGAACTCTTACAAACTCTCACTCTCTCATATACTCACTTATATACATCAATACTCACAAATACTAGATTAAAACATATATTGTTACTGATAAAGACACTAGTGAGACAGCCATTCACTCACTAACACACATATATACACACTCATCCACCCATACAGTCCTGCACATATGCTGTCTTCAAAACACATACAAACAGTGAGTCAATCATTGATGCATCTATGTGCTAAGTAATACCCCCACCAAACCATACTGACACTCATACTGATACTAAAAAAACATCTAATAACCCATATTCACACACATGTAGCTACTCACCACCCCTGCAGCCACTTATACACGAAGTGAAACACTGATACATATATTTAAATATTTAAACATTACTCGCTAATATATGTATTCACTAAGATACACTTAATAAGCCAGTTAACCAATCAAATTTTTTTTTTAAAAATATCTTTTTAGACACTTATTTAAACATTTATTCTTCCATCGACCTTTACATATACATATATAAAACATATTTATTTTTCAGAAAGACACACATTCACTGGATGGTGTCATCAGTGATGTCATGAGTGATGTCACTGACCATGTCATGAGTGATGTAATATGTGATGCCATCAGCAGTGCATTGCACGCGCAAGTTACAGTGAGTCCAACTAACTATAACGTGGAATTTCAATGGTTTTATGACAGTAAAATTTCCAGTTAACTATAACTGGTGTGAAACCTATGGTTTTTTCAGTGAATTTAATAGGTTTTTAAAATGCTAATTCCTAATTATAACTGGTGTGAAACCTATGTTTTTTTCAGTGAATATATATATAAATATATTAAAGCTGCACACCGTGTCTCTCCAGTCCTGCCAAAAAGACACGCAGCATTCACAGGATCAAGAAAGCTTCTAACGCCAAACTTTATTCAGACAAACGCGTTTCGGGAAAGACTCCCTTCGTCAGTGTCATAGAGAATGCATTTGGCGGCACCATTTTTAAAAACGCAAGAGTTGTCGGGAATTGACATAAACAAGGGACAAAACCTCGTATTCTCATACGGGCGCCATCTTAGAACATGTTTGTCTAACACAGTTACATAATGCACTGTTTAAAATACAAAGGGCATGTGATAGCAATATTACACATAATTCCCAAATATTAAGATCCCGCCGTGGATCGGCAATTGCAACACCCTAATCGTGTTGCCTTACGTCCCAGTTAATAAACATGTCTTTTAGATCACATAGTATTGCATAGTGTATTAGAGTGGCAACGTTACAATAAATACTCAAACTTTGTATTAAGTGTGTCAAATAATTATGTTCGATCACTTTCACATTTGTGTATCGAGTTAGACCATTTTCTCCAGAAAGGTCATAGTTCAGTATAATTTCGAACTTATCATAATCTAGCCGTGGATCGGCGATGGAAACCCAATGGTTGCCCACATGTAAAACCACTCCAATAATATTTGCTATGTCTTATACAACTCGATTCTTCCCGCATAGTAAAATAACATTTTTCAAGAATCACCTACTCATCACAACCAATTTACGCGTTCATATGGCACATGTTTCAAAAGAAAGAAAGAAAAAGAGAAAAGAAGAAAGAGAGAAAACATTGTACGCAAATTCAGATCAGTAACCCATAACAATAATTCCACAGTGTTACATATTAGCAGACTTCGACTATGACATTCTATCCTATCCCAAATGTGCAGACATTTCTTCCCCGATGTTAAAACCTCCCGGGGCCTTAGTTTCTAAGTCAATAATGTAGCGTGACTCCAGTCTCCTAAGTTTAAGGAGTCTATTGCCCCCCCTGATGTGTTCCGGCACATGGTCCAAACAGAAATATTGTAGGAGATCTCTGTTGCTTTGATGTTTTATAGCAAAATGACGAGCAGCGGGGTAAGAAAAGTCTTTGTTTGCAATCACCCTCATATGCTCCAAAATTTGTAACTTGACTGGATTGATTGTACTGCTTACATATCTTATTTTACATGGGCAGCTTAAACAGTATACTGCATATCCAGTGTGGCAGGACATAAATTTTGTCAGATTTTTTCCTCCCTTGACACCCCGAACATCATACGTCAAGACACGTTTGCTGGAAGCACATGCCTTGCAGCGTCCACAAGGAAAAAATCCTTTGGCATCTGTTAGTGTTCCCTTCTTTTTCACTACTGGATCTAAGTGGCTATGAACCAATTGATCCTTTAAGAATCTCGCCTTTTTGAATGTGATCATGGGGGCCCTAGGGATGTCCATACCAATTATGCTATCTGTTTTTAGGATGTGCCAGTGTCTTTTTAGGATCATTCTTAATTTGTTGGAGTTGGAGGAATATGGGCTAATAATACAAAACCTACCACCCTCTTGTTCAGTTCTTACTTTCTTCTCAAGTAGTGTACTCCTAGATAGGCGGCTAACTCGGTTCTGTATATCCTTAAGGAGATTGGGTTTGTAACCTCTCTCAATAAATCTTGCGGTACATGCGTCTGCTGCCTTTTCGAAATCACTATCAAGTGAGCAATTGCGGCAAATTCGTAGGAGTTCCCCATAGGGGATACTGTTGATTAACCTCCTAGGATGCCCGCTCGAGGCATGTAACACGCTGTTGCCTGCAGTTGGTTTCCTATAGAGAGAGGTGACTATTTTCTTTTCCTTAACCTCAACTTTCAGATCCAAATAGTTCACCGATACCTTACTGACTTCACCACTGAATCTAAGATTGCTGTTGTTATCATTTAACAATCCAATGTATTCTTTTGCCTCTGATATGGAACCATTCCAGATTAAGAACAGATTGTCAATGTATTGGTACCAGGCAATTGCCTTATCTGTCCAGACTGCATTCCCTGTGGCCCAGTCTACCTGCTCCTCCCACCAGCCCACGAAAAGGTTCGCGTAGCTGGGGGCGAAGCAGGAGCCCATTGCCGTACCAGATACTTGTCCATAAATGTCATCCTGGAATAAAAAAATGTTATTTTGCAAACAAAATTCTATCAGTTCCAATAGCATTTGATTATGCAGTGCCAAATTTAATGTACGTTTCTTTAGAAAGTACTCTACAGCCCCAATGCCCTGTGAATGTTCTATGCATGTGTAAAGGCATGTTATGTCTAAGGTCATAAGACAATATGCAGAGTCCCATTCAATGTGTGCGATCTTTTCAATGAAGTCAGAAGTGTCCCTCACGTAGGATTTTAGAGAAAGTATATATATATATATATATATATATATATATATATATATATATATATATATATATATATATTTTTTTTTTTTTTTTTTTTTTACCTACTGGCAGTCACCAGTAGGTAGTTATAGGTAGGTCCAAGATTCCATAGGAAGAGCATTTTTTGTTTTGCCTATAACGTTGGCGTCATTTGATGAATCTTCATGAACGTTTCTAAACTAATTCTTTGTCCATATCAGCTCCTATGTTGAAAGTTTGGGGGTGATTCGTCAAGGGGGGGCTGAGAAAAAAGGTGGTCCCAAAACGTGTTTTCTCCATGCATTTTTCATAGGAAATTTTTAATAAGGCTACAGGTCAAACGGGTGAACAGAATTATCACAAATGTGGCAAGGAGAAGGGTCTTGGGCCAGAAAGCACACTTTTGTTTACTTGGTCTAAATCCATTCAGTAGTTTTGGAGAAATATCAAAATTCACAGATATTGCTATTTGGGAATTCTGCCATCTGATTGGCTGAGGTGTTATGAGCACAAGCTTGCTGGTTATTAGCTGCAAACGGTTGCAACTAGGAAGTGTAGGCAGCCATTTTGTAATTCAGTTGAAGCGAGTAAGAGGAAAAAAGGGTGAAAAAGTAGGAAACACGAGGATAGAGCACTGTAACCTCTGTGGGGGAGTGCGAAGCGAAGTAGTCACTTGCACCGGTCTCAAAGTGCCGTGTTGTTCAGCGTGACATTGTGATGAGATGAGATGCTGCAAACTCGGGTATGAAACCGAGAGCCTAAACCATGAGCTCATTGCTGTAAAGTGATGTGCTCTGGTCTTTGTAGCATACGTGTGCAAGTAGTGTTAGTTAGGCCTGGGCGGTAAATTCCGTTCCGCTCGGGGAATTTGGGGAATTTTGCGTTCCACGGAGAACGTGAAATTGCCCAAAATTCTACGTTCCGCAGCGTCGCGGAATTTATTGCTTGTTCGCATTCTCAAAATGCGTGTTCGCAAGATATTTCCCCCCGAGCACGCAAACAGTGATCGTGATTTCGTGAACAGGGAAAAAGCATACCGAACAAGCAGAATTTCTGCTTGTTCACAGAGATTTCTTACACTTTCGCAGAATTTTGCATAGTGCGACTACACAAATTCCGCCCAACCCTAGTGTTAGTAGGCGTTTATAACATACAGGGAGTGGAAAGTGAACCACTGACCCCTACCGTGCTTTTATACTATACTGTAAGTGGGAAGCCAAGTACTGACGCCTACCGGTGTGAAGACTTGGGGATCAAACCAAGCTGATTGCTGTAAAGTGATGGGTTCTGTGCGCTGTAGCATACTTGCTGCTGCATTATGACTGTTTAAGTGGTGTTAGTATGCGTTTATACTATAAAGGGAGTGGGAGGCGAAGTACTCACTCCTACTGGTCTGAAGACTCGTGGCCCGATTCACAGAACTAACTTAAGACAAAATCCTAAACTTACTACTATTTTCATATTCACAGAAGGCACTTACTCATTTTGGTATTCACAGAAGACACTTACTCATTTCGGTATTCACAGAAGTTCGGAGTCCTAACTTTAGGACTCCTAAATGCTTTCTGTGAATACTGAAAGTCTTAAATTTAGGATTTTTCTCAATTTAGTAGTAGTAAAGTTAGGACTCCTAACTTTAGGACTCCTAAATGCCTTCTGTGAATACCGAAAGTCTTAAAATTAGGATTTTTCTCGGTTAAGTAGTAGTAAAGTTGAGAAAAATCCTTATTTTAAGACTTTCGGTATTCACAAAAGGCATTTAGGAGTCCTAAAGTTAGAAGTCATAACTTTACTACTACTAAATTGAGAAAAATCCTAATTTTAAGATTTCCGGTATTCACAGAAGGTATTTAGGAGTCCTAAAGTTAGGAGTCCTAACTTTACTACTACTTAATTGAGAAAAAATATAATTTTAAGACTTTCGGTATTCACAGAAGGCATTTAGGAGTCCTAAAGTTAGGACTCCTAACTTCTGTGAATTCCAAAATGAGTAAGTGCCTCCTGTGAATGCCAAAATGATAGTAAGTTTAGAATTTTGTCTTAAGTTAGTTCTGTGAATCGGGCCCTCAGGGATTAAACTGTGAGCCTAAACCGTGAGCTCATTGCTGTAACGTGATGTGCTCCAGGCGCTATAGCATACCTGTGGAAGTAGTGTTAGTTTGCGTTTATACAATACAGGGAATGGGAAGCGAACTACTCACCCCTACAGGTCTCAAGACTTGTGGATAAAACCATGAGCTCTTTGCTGTAAAGTAATGTGCTCTGTGTAGTATTCCAATGTAAGTCATAGTAGAATATTAGTATATATTGCTACTAGAATGTAAGTATGTAATGTTAGAATGTCGGGCTGTCATGAGGGGAATCTTGGGGATTTTGTGCACAGTGCTGGAGAAGACGGTTGACTTGCTGTCTGCTCCTTTTGGTGGCTGTTTAAGCTGTCTTGTTTTCCTGCAATAAATCTACTTATCGGATCCACTGCTGTATGCCTCTTCACTACATAAATTTGTGGACGTGCACTAGAAGGTAAAAAGAAGGCAACACTCACCAATATTTCGAGCTTCCTTGCGTTCTGCTGAAGACTCATTTTCTTCAAAAAGCTGTTTCTGCTTATCCCAGGGTTGTTGGCTCATCGAACTATGTCATCTGTCCTCTGGTAGGATTTATATTTTTTGATTTTGGGCTTTCTCTGCCTCTTCACTACACTCTGGTCACTGTACTACACGTGTGCAAGTAGTAATAGTATGCGTTTATACGAATTCTGTAGTTATGCAGTAACCAATGCATCATGACCCTATTGAGCGCCACCTCCCAGGTGCAGCTCATACAATGTCCCGGAATGTGCATCCGCGGGACATTTATGTATGCTATTACAGGGCGGGATTATATGCTTTCAGCCTGTGATAGCAAATCCTTGTTCGCCTCGTTGAAGCAAGAGGAGGAAAACCTAGTGTTGCTTCAATAAAGCGGATCCCGATGGTAAAAATGGAGGAAAAAAATGAAGTGGGGTTTCACCTGTTCATTTAAATGAGACTCCTAGTGGGTAATGTTCCGGGGCCAATCCTATTATTATATTGTGGGGTCTCTGCAGCACTCAGGACCCTAATCTTACATGTAAAATATGCGCAGGAGGGCACAGAGACGTTTGGCAGCCTAGGGGATTGCCACATCCCCAGGTATTGTTTACTAATTGTTCGGGGGCTTAAAGGCTAATTCAAGTCCGGGGATTGCCACCCTCCGGGGCTTTATTTAAATATGCAGGGTGGGTCTCGCCAGTCCCTGAAGCCTCAGTGGCCATAGGCAGTGCCATATTGGTTCTGTAATCATACGGGCAGTACTCTGGTGTTATAAAGTGATACACTCATAGAATCCTTGCAGTTGTAGAATTACCCAGGCTTCATTTATGTAATAATCTGTTGGTTTATATTTGGTACGTGCACCACAAAATTACAAATGTTTTCCCTCATAACCTCCTATCAACCGCCGATTTTCACAATAAACTACAGACAAGTGTTGTGAGAAAAAGAAGACCCATACACTCACTTATTTATTGGTAAAAAAAGTAACCTTTAATAAAAGAACACAAATAAATGGAAATGCAACTTTATTCTAACAAACAACAGTATACCATGAAATAAGTGGGTGGGACTCTTCCGAAAGCAGCGTAAAAAACATGCAAGACAAAAAAGAAACATAAGTATGTGTGCCATGTCCAAGAGAAAAAGAAAGGTAGTCAGAATGAAAGAAAGAAAGTGAGAATGGGACAGAGAAAGAGTAGGTGGAAGGGAGAGTCAAAAGAACAGAGGGAGGAGGAGACAGAGCGTCAGCCTACTGCACCCAGCCCTCATTGTTCAGCTCCCGTCACCCGTGTTTCTGGGACGCGAGAAAGAGTGCGGTCCAGCAAGTCCTTAAAATGAAACAGAGATATGAATGAGGCCAGATATTACATTATTTTCTACGGCAACATCGCTTGTCTGTACTTGTGAACCCAGGCTGTTGCACCCAGCTCCTTTCGCCACACTGTGCTCAATTGCAGCTCCTTCGCACCGAGGCTTCACTACTCACCTGCCACCACCGGTGTGTCCAACTATGTGCCGGTGCGAGCTCCGACACCGGGGTGCCTCTCTCAGGGTGGCACAGCAGGTCTCCAGTCAGGGATGGTGTCTTTATACCACGATGGAAGGCGTCAGAATGCCCAGGGCATCATCACGGGCTGAGCACCAGCTGCCTACTTTGGCGCAACCAACTCAGTGACTGAAAAGGGAGAAATAATATAATGCTGGAAACGTTCTGAAGTAAATGAATGTTTATTTCAAGCTTAATAGAGAACACCAGTTGAGTGCATCCTTCCTTCTTGAAGTACAATCTACCAACTGTTAGTGGTAATCGTAGTTCAAAGAGGAGTTGGAGTGCACGAGAATACACATGGTTAAATAATAATATGTTATGCCAATGTTCACATACAAAGGAACAGAGCGCATGCCAGAAGCATAATGTGCATGTGTAATGCAGTGGCGCAAGCCTGTGTGCATGTACACTTAGTAATTAGCTTACTACAGTTCGCCAAAAGCCAATGCCAAGAGTCTGTAGGGCAGCGCTGCCCGCTGGCTCAGGCCTGCAGTCCAGTCCAGCAGGTCCTTAAAAGGAGACAGAGCTGTGACTGAATGAGGTCAGAGGCCACATCATTACCAACGGCGACATCGCTTGTTTGTACCTGCGCACCCAGGCTGATGCACTCCACCCCTCCCGCCGCACCACGCTCAATTGCAACCCCTGTGCACCCAGTCCCCAATGTTCACCTGCTGTCATTGTTGTGTGTCCAAACATGACGGCCAGCAGAGTTCACAATTCAAATCGAGTTTTGATTGCCAGGATGATGTACACCTCATGGATCCCTTTTTTTTATTGCGTGTTGTGATATGCGAGGTGGATGCGGCCATATCACCTGAGGCAGTGTGGAAGAACTGGGACATGTGGCGTTGTCATTATCCTATTTATACGTATGGAAAGTGGGCTGGGCTTCCGTACACCAGACCAGCGTAGGGGTGTGAATAATTATTCCAGGGACCTGGACGTTGTTCAGTTCCTTCCTGGCCAGGAAGTGTACTTATGTGTGTGTCCCTGTTGCAGTTTTGACGTTGCACAATCCTCAATTTACATTAAGGTAGCATGTACCAGGAGGGCGTCAACTATCGCTAATGCGATGCTGTCCGAAAATATTGAATGGCCAACATGACATGTAATTGTCAAGCTTGTGGATATGTGCAGACATGCATGTCAATGGTTTGCGGTATTATTGAAAGTGTTGCTATCGAGAAGCACATACATGTGAATGTGCTCAAATGGAGGGAGGATCAGCAGTGAGGCTACGTCACACACAGCGATACCGCTCATTATACTCACGCAATGCATGTCAAACGTGAATCTGAAAGTCTCACATATGACACACTGCTATACTGGTAAAGCCTGACAACAGAGCATACTGCAACACAAATCTACACTTTACTCTTTACTGTTTGTCACATGTGATCTAGAATGTGCACTCTGCCTGTGGCTGATGATACCCCTTAGAGCCACCAATACCCAGGCCGAAAGGCAGCACAATGATATGCATACACACACACCAGGGGCATCGTGTAACACACATTTGTTTTTTGATCTAACATTTCAGATGCATGGCCATCACACGTGGAAGGCTAATGTGCAGACCATGAATATTGATCAAGATGATCGATGCATGTTGTGTGTAATATAAGATATGTGTATACAGCAAAAAAAAATCAAAAAAGCTCTCTAAGCAGAAGAGGTGTCTCTCATCAAACAAACAATGGCAAGCAAAGACCACCAGTTACATCCCCTCATGTTTAATGAATTGCGATCAAGTGAGTATTTTCGCATTGATTCCTGGGACTGGTAATCATATTCCTACCCACATGGGTTGCTGCCAACCTCTGTATTGCAGAACAAAGTTCTTAAAGGAACCAGAACGTGTCCCACACAGTCACACTTGCAAATAATCCAGAGACACGCTGCACCGCTGACCGCTGTCCCAATAAACAGCTGCGGGCCCACCAGGGTAATGTGGCGGTGTAATCTTCTGGCCGGGGCAAGATCACTAAATACCAAAATTCAGCGTTGCCCTTTCGTGAGGTGCACTCACAGGGCGGTTCTGCCGGTAACACACAAGCGCCTCCTGCATGGACACGCGCCTCCTGGTATTCTGCTGACGTGTTTCAGGCTCACGCCCTTCTTCCTGGGCATTTCTTACAAAGACTGGAAAGCGAAGACCACCAGTTACATCCCCTCATATTTAATGATATATTGCGCTCAGGTGAGCCGTTCGCAGGCGCCATGAGATGTGCTTGCCGACCACATGCTCCTGCAAGATTTTATGCTCGCCAACACGTCTTTCAGGTGCGCAAACAACTTGCTGCGGATGCTTTCTGCTGTATGTGATCACAAACATTCAGGATCCAATGCGGCTGCAATCTGGGGAAAATTCTCTTCTTGAGCAGCATCAAAATCTTGATGAACTTATGACTTGGAGTTGAAAACCACCTCAAATTGACATTTGGCAGTGTTTTGGCAGTGTTTTTTGCAATTGTGACCATGTGGGTGGCAGCCATTTTGTGGATCCAGCCAGTGTGCTTTCCCTATAGTTCAGCTTGTCTTCTTCTTCTTTCAAATGAATGCCTTCCTGTTCAATGTTGTTGTCAATGACAATGTGGCACCGGTTGGCAGCCATTTTGTGCGTCCACCCCAATTCATCCTTTTTTACCATAGGCTGTGTGCGTGGTTGAGCAATAAGATGGCAGCTTAGTAATAACTTATTGTTTTATCTTTAAGGATGGCTTCACTTACGTTTAATTGATTACATTTGTTTATTTTTTAAGTAATTTGTAAATATTTTTTCAATTTAAAAAAAATCGACTAGTAGTAGTATATCACCTATATAACCTATTCCAAATTTCCATGACCTACCTACGTAGTCCTATCCAAATTTAGTAAACTACATTTTGTAATTACTATTAATAAATTGCAACAAATGAAGTTTGTTTATTCTCAAATCTCATTATCAACGTCTCAACTCCCTTTGATGGGCCAATTCACTAAGGGCCTCATTATTATGATAATGTCGGGCAGACGCTGTTACAATTCTAGAACCGTTCAACCTTAGGCTGGTGGTCCCAACCGCACCATTACAATGATATCGCTGACAGGCCATAGGGCGGTTGCAAACCTTAATTTGTAAATTAAACCTTGTGCGGGGGAGGAAAAGGCTTGCAGCACAAGTTTCGAATGAAAAATGGATGTTGTTCACAAACATTCCTGCACCGTCTGTGTGGCATGCATGTACCATGTGGTCACAATTACAAATACCTAATTACAGGACTTCTTACATAATCATCAATAATCATCAGCCCAAGCGAGCGTCAAAAAGCATGATAACTTGGTTAGGTAGCTCCAAGTAAGTACCTGCCCAGAATACTGATCACATAATATTTAAAACCATAACTTACCTGTAAAGGAGCAGCATGCTTGCTATTTGGGAAAAAATGTTAGCAATAGCATAGAACACACAAGTAATAAAAACAAATGTATGATTGTAACCTAGCTCCGCAACCTCAACGCCTAGCAGGTCCAGCAGGTCCTACTCTAGGTCCAGGATGTCGGACCAGCAGTACATCCACTGATGGTGGGTGCACCGGACCCCAGAGCAGCGGTACACAGCCAGGTGCTTCCTCGAGCAGCGCTGCTGGCACTCCTGTTTCCATACACAGACCTGCTGCCTGCCTCCAGAGTAGAGAGGAGATGGTGCTGGATATGAAAATCCAGCACAGGCACCATCAAGAGGGCAAACAAGGCATGGGGCTGCACCCTACCTGGCGCCACCTTCCACAAGGAAGGCGTCTTCTACTTGCGGGGCTTGGTGCACCCTTAAATTCCATTGCGCTAGGTGTAAGAGAAGAAAAAAGAAATGGGAAGCAGAAGGAAGGAGGGTAATAAGAAAGTAGTAAAGCTAAAAAACTAAAAATGTACAAAACAAATGGAAAAACACACAATAAAATAGTAACAATGCTAAATACACTCCCAGCTAGACAGAGAGTCAGATAATAATTAAAAGGGATCAGAAAAAATGTTTTGGGAAAGAAGGATTGAAAAGCTTCAGTGAGGATTCAAAATGTAGGTCCCAGCACCGTAAACAGAGTAAGAAACTAGATGGCAGCGCACATGCAAGACAGAGTGGTGCAGTTTAAGCAATATTTCTGATCGTACATGCAATCCACATTGACGTATGGTGAAACAATGATGCGAATGGGTGGGACAAGCAACATCTGCCCGCTTGTGGAACTCCCCAGAGCGCAGCAGTTTTATTTTTACTGCTTTGCGGAGTTCTGCATAGCGCGGCTACGCAAACTCTGCCCAGGTCTAAATTTGACACCATCTCCCATGAAATTATGCTCCATCACATTAAAGTGTGCAGGGTCTCTGGACTTGGCTTTTCCTGGATACAATTGTTCCTTCCAGATCGTAAACAAACAGTAATGCAGGAACCTTTTTCATCCGCTGAAACAGTAGTGACTTTAGGGGTCCCTCAAGGCTTATCTGTGAGCGCAGTTTTCTTTAAAATTTACATGACCCCTCTGATCTCTCTGATTACCTCCTGTGGAATAGATACTACCTCCAATGTGGATGACACACAGCTGATCTTATCACTGAGCACCTGTGGGTTGGAGTTGAATTTTAAAAACTGTCTCAACACAGTTATCCAGTAGATGCAAGATAACCATCTAAAATGTAATACTTACGAAACAAATATCATACAGCTCTTGAGAATCCGGTCTCCAGCGGAGGGCACTAGTGTGCAAGCAGAGCAGAGCAGCAGAGCAGAACGGAGCAGTGGCAGCCGAGACTGCGAGCAAGACGCCATCGCCATTTCAGCGGTCGTGCCAAGTTGATCGCTGCTGGTAAAAACGGCCTCCCCTGGTGTGAGCTTCCGCGAATTACTGGCGAATTACTGGCGGTAAGCGGCGTTAAGCCTCGGGGGCCGCAGGGGCATCACCGGACAGCAGACGGACACGGCGGCGAGACGAGGTGAGGCGTATTGCACCAGTGTTTCCGGACGCTCTCCCCCCTGCCTCTTGTGTCTGGCCATAATCGGACACAATTCCCACCTGCAGTGTGAGTCTACAGTATGAACAAGGAAGGGAGGCGAGGGAGTGTCTGAACGGACGGCGGGCAGCCACTACAGTCTGTGGCAAGCTGACCGGGGTTCGAGTCAATTCTCACCCCATATCATTCTCGGCACTTGGACTGCTGGCCGTTCCACTGATTTTATGGAATATTGAATACGAATATTGAGCTTTCGATCTTTTGAACTTGAAGAGTGTTGCTGCCAGTGGTCAGTAGAGCGCAGCAGAGAGCTAAAAACAGTGCAGGAGAAACAGAATAAAACCGAAAACGAAAGACTTGACAGTCCAGGTTACTGATTACAGCTACAGCTGCAGCAGGCCCTCACGGGTGGGAGGTTTTCGCACTGGCTGTATTATTCGCAGCATCTTTAACGCATTTTAAACGCGTTTAATAAGCATTTTATGTATTTTTCTTAAATACTTTACCTTAAGCATTTTAAGCATTTTTAAAAAGAATTGCTAAATCGCCCTCTCGGACAAACATGTAACTAATGGAAAGATCTTCCGGACGAGCTGCTTAACAGTTGTGGCAGACTATTGGCAGCCAAACAACAAAATAACAGAATAACAGCAGAATAACTGCGTGTTAAATATCTGACACAAGGGCTCCACCAAGGGCTCCACCAGGCTCTACCATCTACCATATACCTGGTAAAGTTGACTTGCAAAGTGCCTCCAAGCCAGTAGTCACCCCACCTCATACAATACTCTCCGCAAACCACACCTCGCTATCCTCCCTGACGGCAGCTATTCCATTTCAGAGGGACAGACAGGCTTGGGAGGGGGAGTGGAGGTGGAGTGGAGTGGGAATTGGAGTAGAGGTGGTAGAGGCGGCAGAGGTGGTACAACGGGCACAGATAGCAGGATCTCGGCCTGACTAGTACTGTGGAAGGCTTGGGAAGGCCTGGTAAATATACAAATATACGACGAGCCACAAATCAGAAGGAAGCCAAGAAGGAGAAAGGAAAAAAAAAAAAAGTAGAAAAAATAATATCTAGAAGCCATAGTTCTAAGAAAACACAAATCAGACGATCTCTGACGGACCTTATTAAATAAACCTGAAAGAATGAGATCTGGAAAAGTGCGGCACAATATAAGTGTAAGGTCAAAAAAAGACGATGAAGACAGGAACCAGGGCACACAAAAGTCAAGTAGAAAAAGGAAGAGGATGGCACAACAAAGAGAGAGACTAGTGTCGGCACCTGAACTAACAGCTCCAAGTTCAAAACAAAGTAATATTGGGATTCAAAAATTCTTCTATCTAAAGGACCCCATGGCGTCAATTTACGGGCAAACAAAGGAAGAAGCCCTCCAACCCAGCCCAATCACACCAGTGCCAAGTGTAAAAGAGAATGTGCAGTCCCCAACAAATAGCATGAAGGAGAAGAAAAAAGACTCACAGGACTTTCATAGTGAGAGTAGTCCAACAAACAACCCAATAGACCAGCAACAAACCTCTCGGTCTTTCGCCAAGCAAAATAGTAACTCTGGCAAGTCCATTGTGGTAATAGCTCAAATAAATAAGAATGACTCTCAAACTCATGAATCAGATAAGGAAATAAAGACCAAGGACAAGGGCAAGGTGAAAGAAGAAAAAATGGGGAATAACTTGGCGGCCGGGCAAAATGCCGCACTGGATGACTCATGGCCAACCTCCTTTTCCTTACCTGACGACATAATCTTGGACATACAAACAGGAACGGAGAAAAACTCCCAACCCCAGTTAGAAGCATCCCTAAAGATCATCCAAGGTCTGCAAGCCAATTATAGATCACAAGAATACCAGAATAACGGACCAGGTGGTAATGGAAGGCTGGAATCTACACCATTGCATTCAAGTGTCAACCCCCACGAACGGGACAAAGGCCAAAACAAAACTAAAGGATGGTCTAAAAACAATTTAAACCAGGAATCTCCTATTATGATATCATCTATGAGTAGGGCAGATGAAGAATCAGATGTACAGGAAACACCGCTCAGAGAAGAAGATAAGACCCCATGGAGTAAAACATTATTAAACACCTTAGACCAGGCAATTAAAGCACTGAACTTCCAGTCTGATAAAATGGACGTTCAGATCGACTTAATAAATCTAATTGCGGGTCATATTTCAGGTATAAACACCAGGCTGGACCATATGGCAACCCTGCTTTTAGGGAAGGTTGACAAGGGATTCCACAAAGAGACAATCCAGCCAAGCTGTGTATGTGGCAAATTAGTGGATAATATGTCAAACTTACCAGTAATATTAAATGACATACTAAGGGCGGTTCAATCATCAGTGGATATAAAACACAACATCAAAACTACGAGCAGTAAAGGGGCAATAAAATCTGACGTTGAAATTGGGAGCCAACACATAGTAAGAGACACTACCCAAAACAGCTGTGTAGAGGAAGAGATAAGCAAGTTAAGTAAAGAAAAATCTGACAACGAAGCAGGTCAAACAGAGGACGACCAACGTGCATCAACCCAGACTAAAGTCAAGTTAACAAAAAGACAAAGAAAGCGCGCCAGGAAAGGGAGGGCACAACTTAAATTCCAACCTCCGACAGTCATTCATACGTATCCCATCTTCCACCATACCAACACTAAGAAAGAAAAACCAGCTTCTGAAGTATCTGTTTCAAATCATATAGGCATGCCCCAGATCAATTAGGCCAGTCAAGTGCAGCGAATGGGAATAGCCGGATTACAGAATCATCAATCCTCTCAACCTCCATAAAACCAAATCACAAACAAGGGATTAAACAATTGAAAAGCCAGAAAAAGAAACAAAAAAAAATCCCACGAACACAGGATAAAGATAAGACTCAAGACGAGATTGACGAAAGGGTCTTAAACCAAGAGGCCTGTATAAATCAGATTGTAACAATTCCCCAGATAGACGAAATACAAATACCCCAGGCCAAACCAGCAAACCATGACATAAGGTCCCAAAATGACCCAACTAACGTTGATTCTAAACAAAATATAATAGATAAAAATAACCAAAGGCAATCCACAAAAAGAGCAGATGAAAAGGAAAACAGAAGAACACCAATAAAAATTAATTCAAACGAAGATGGACGAACCTGCAGTATCCATCGAGCAAATAAACAAATAACGTGTACCCAAATACTTCAAAATACGAAGATTGAGAAAAACACGGACAGGATTAATGAACCCATTACCCACCCTAAAAGAACAGACAATTCATATGAAGAAATAACAATAAAAACTCTGAGTCAAGGGAGAAGAATAAACGTAAAAGGTGAAACAACACAAAATACAAAATCAGAAGAAGAAAAAAATGCTAAATTGAGCTCAGAAACACAAGCAGAAACAAACAATAAACTGGCATTCATACCTGAATACCAGACAACAGGGCGCCAAGACTTTCTGAATAGAGGTAATATAATGCGGCTACTAAGAGAAATCCCAGAACTGGACGATATAGTATCCCAAGATCTTCTGTCCATAGAATTTATGCACACAAAAAATATTTCAGAGGTAGAAGAGTCCTTAACCACCTGGTCATCTAAGGACATAGTTGACAGAATACTTGCAATGAGTACGTCCTTTGAAGCCTGGGGCATAGCACTGAGGCGGGGCGAACGGAAAAAATATCCATTTCCACTTCTAAAAAACATAAGTATTGGTAAAAAAAAACTGGAAGAGGGGAACACCCAAAAATCATGCCTAAAGGGAGCTTGTTCAGTAACTCCACAAAAAATATTACAAGATATAAGGAGACACGAAAATGCATCGGTGCAAGGAGGCGCTCAGGAACAGATTACAGATTGGTCTTGGGTGGCATCGGTTTTGAGCAACAAATGTTCCTAACATGTCCGGTCACCTAAAAGAAGATACAACACTACATCCACGGATAACAGTTGGTAACCAAAAGGAAACCACTGCTGCAAACCCACACATGATCAGCCTCTGTTCCTGGAATGTTCATGGTTTTAATAGTATGGGGCACGACCATGAAACCGCAAATTTCTTGGATCAACACGACTTAATATTGCTACAAGAAACCTGGAACCTGCGCCAAGTTTCCATCCCGGGTTATATCGAGTTTCATGTCCTTGCGGAAAAACTCTCTAAATTTGGTCATCCTAGAGGAGGCTTATCAACGTATATCGCCCAACAATATAGATGGCAATCGGAAGAATTAGACACTGTGGTAAACTGGATACAAGCAATAAAACTCACGGAGAAGTTGGACTCTGGTTCAGATATTTGCAATCTGTTAGTGCTTAACGTTTATATACACCCGGAAAAGAAAGAGAAAAATGAAAAACTGATAACACTACTAACCTTGATCAGGGCTTTGCAAAGCACTCATGCGTCGCATTCCATGATCATCTCAGGGGACTTCAATAGTAATCTAACAAAAGATGACAAAATAACTCAAGCTCTCGGAAAACTGGGCCTTTTTATCCTGAACAAGAAAAATAGTGTGGTCAGCGGCACACCTATAACTTTTGTAAGCGGTAATCGAAAGTCAACAATTGACTTCACAATAATGAGCAACAGCTTGATATCGATGGTGAGCTCATTTTCGGTGGAGCAACGTGTGGAAAGCGACCATCTTCCTCTAATTACCAAAATAAAAATGTTGGTCAGCAAGACGGAAAAACAAAACACCGTCATCCAGTACACCGAAAAATTCAATCTACGTAAACTGAAATGGGGAGGTAAAGATATAAAACCAACAATGGATAAATTCAAAAATGAACTGCTCAGACTAACATCGGAAGAAAAAGAAAACCCGGTAAAAACATGGGAACATCTATGTGAAGCAGTAACAAGAAATCCCCCAATTATAAATCAGAATTCGAGAAGAATCAATACTGGGAAAAAGCCTTGGTATAACATCACCTTGAGAGAGGAAAAAAGAAAAATCGCACGAGAAGTTCGAAAACAGGTACTATTGATAAAAAGTGGAATAAAACCAGATAAGTCAAAATTGAAAGTCATGCGGAAAAGATGTAATATCATGCTGGGTAGCGCAAAAACATCGTACCAAGAGGAAATGTGGACAAAATTACTAATTGCCGGGAAACACAATAATGCCAGAACATTTTGGGGTATTATTAATAAATTGACAAAGGGGAATACCATAAGACAGGAGGCAGGCATTGGAGAAAGCAAGTGGACTCAGCATGTTAAAAACATGTTTATCGACAAAATGGATGGTCAGAACTGGCCCTGTAAATCAGATTGCAAATCCTGCATTAGAAATTCCGAACATGCGGAAACTATCTTAAGAATAGGTCATAATTCACCAGAAGTAAGTCTGAAGCTAACTTTGGGTTGTGGAATTGGGGACAAAGGGAAACTGGAATACATACTTGTTAGTAAATCAGAAAAATTAGTAAACACCTGTAATGGCAGAGTTTTTGGCTTTGTTTAGCAGTGATATAGATCATTAGTCTTGCTCGCATCTAGTATAGGTATTCTTAGCCTGTGTTGGCCCTTTTAAGCCCTTTTTTCCAGACCTAGAAGAGGATAGCTGCTTAATATGCCTTTATTCTTGACTTTAACCTGTGTATTGCCTATTGGCTTTGACATATTAGACACATTGGTATGGTTTATGTAGGTATTCTGACAGAGCTAAGGAGCATTTCACCCCTTTCAGGCCTACAGGCCTAGAGCTAGAGGGACTCCATCTTGATGAAGCTGAGAGGCTTTTCAGGGCAAAGGCAAAGTTTATAGTTAAGGCTGTTTTTCACTTGGAGAGAACCGGTCTGGGCTGTATTATTCTCTGTGTTGAAGACACCACAAAAGGCTGGCCAGCTGGGTGTGTGTCCTTGATGCGAAGTGATGCAGAGACCTGGTGGGCGGCAGGCTGATGGATGGAACTTTCCATGAGGAAACAGCATTCTATATCAGTGAAGTGCAGAGGCGGAGTCAGTCAGTCAGCCAGAGAGTCAAGCAGAGTGTGAGTCGAGCAGAGGGAGTCCAGCAGAGAGTCGAGCAGTGGAGTGGAGTTGGCAGAGAGAGAGAGAGGGTTCAAGCTGGAGAAGAGCTGAGTTGAATAGTGAGCTGGAACTGAAGGAAGCAGTCAGAAGCAGTTGCTTATCAGGAGGAGGTGTGAATAGCTGGAGTCTGAAGTAATGCCTTTTAGAAGAGACAGAGGAGAGATCGTGGACTAACCTATGGGAGCAGATGGAGTTAATTGGACATTGGCGCAGAGACAGAGTGAATAAGCTAGTGGAATGAACGGTGATCAGAGCGGCAGGAACCATTAAGATTGAAGATGGAAGGTGGAGACAGTTCGTGTGGGGGAGAGGAGTCCAGAGACAGAGTGATCAGCGCAGAGGTGTACCCAAGAGTGCAGGAGGGAGAGAGAGTCTGAGATGAGCCAAGGCACAGATGAGAGAGGAACCCAGATGACAGCTAGAACAAGACTTCACACTAATCAGGTGATATTGTTTTCATCACATTAGTTACACTTACACTTTATGTCTAATCTTTTCCCTTTCAGCGGAGTGTTCCTGTTATGTTTAATCCTTCTCTTTCAAGCGGTGTGTTCTACCTATAGTCTTTGTCAGATCTGTGTAAATGTTTATATTGTTGTAATAAAATAACCCCCCCCAGTTTATAACAAACTGGTGTGTAGCCCCTATTCTTGTTCACTGAAGGTAAATGTATCTCCTAGGTAGTTACTAGGTACGTGAATGGATGAGTAATCCCAATCAGGTAAGTGGTGATCACATAAATAGGGAGTGAGTGGACCTTTGATGCCAAGAACAGGGAGTACACTATATAATCTGGAACTATATTCAAAGTTATTATTGTAGTTTCATCCCGAGTAGACAACTGAGATATTATCCCAATAATTGTTCATAGGAATGTGGTCGTCGTTGATATGCGGCGTTAATGAGAGCACTGAGTATAAGATCAGTGTGTATACCCACTGGATTGTGGCTTGAGTAAATGAGAGCACTAGGAGGTTGAACTAGTGTGTAGTTTCGCAGGATCGCGAACAATTTGGAGAAGAGAGCATTGGGTTCTGCAGGCCCGTGTGTAGACGCACCGGATTGTGTGTCATATCTGCCCTAGGGTAGAACGGTCTGGGTCAGCGAGACCAACTGATGTGAATAAGTGTGGTGTAGGGTATGGATATCCCTAGTAATCAGTGAGTATTCTTAGTATCCCTATAGATTTAGTGGTGTTTTTAATAATATGAGCTTGTATATTGCGAGTTCCCCCTCCTCAGGTAGGTACCAGGTGCCTGGATAGGTGGTCCTGAGGAGGGAAGGTGAGTACGTTCTGGCTGGGTTGGAGGGGCCCCTGGGGGCTGATCCCACCTACTCAGAAAATCCAGCCATTACAACACCGTGCCTGATACCCTAGTAACAACAGATCAGCTGAAAGCTATAATAAACCATCTGAAAAAAGAGGGTGCAGCGGGTCCTAACGGGCTTCCAAACTCTATCTTCAAACATTCACCTGAATTCTGGGCAGAATATTTAACACCATTCTTTAATTCAATTTACAACCAGAATATACTGCCAAGATCCTGGAACGGGAGTATAATTCACCCCATTTTCAAACAAGGTGACCATAATGAGCCAGGAAACTATAGGCTGATTTCGCTGATGGATGTTGAGGCAAAATTATATGGGTCATGCTTACTATCACTTCTACAAGACTGGATGGAAGACACGAATATAATACCCATGTTCCAAACTGGCTTTCGGCCAAGGACCGGCACAGTAACAAACTTGATAACCCTGGCTCTCCTGAAGGAAAAAGCCGAAAAAAGGAAGACAAGACTGTATGCTTGCTTTATAGACCTGCGAGCAGCCTTTGACAGAGTGAATAGAACCCGTCTATGGGAAAAATTAAGATCATGGGGCATCCCGAAGAAGCTTCTGGAGGCTATTATAGGCTTGTATAGTAACACCTGGGCTCGAGTAAAATTGGGAGACGGTAGCAGCGTAACGGCCGAAATTAGAACACAACAGGGCTTAAAACAAGGCTGTGTACTGGCCCCCAGTTTATTCAACCTTTTCATGGCAGACATTGTCAGTCACATGGAGGTCGGGGAATGTCATCCACCCTATTTGTCAAAAATTCCTATCCCCTTCCTGCAGTATGCGGATGACATTGTCGTTCTGAGCCAAACGCCAATAGACCTGCAAAGGTCGATCAACAACTTGGTAACCTATTTGGAACACGAATGTCTGGAACTGAATAAAGACAAAACCAAAGTGGTCCGCATCGTGGATCCAAAAAAACCAAAATTTAAATGGTACGCAAATAGTATCCCAATAAAGGAGGAAACATCTTACAAGTACCTAGGTCTGAAGTTGGGACGAGGACAAACGAACAAAGAACACAAAATCGATCTAAAAGCTAAAGCACATTCCCTGATCTACGCATACCGGCAACTACAAAAAAAACTCAGTTGTCCAAATTATACACACCTGTTGAAAGTGATAAAAGCACAAACCCTACCCACCTTGTCATACGCATTGGCCACCTGGTGTGGCAAAGAAGCAGGGCTGTTAAACAGCTTACAAACAAAGGTATACAAGGCAGTCCTAAACCTCCCAAAATGGTCAGCGCCGGCGCAGGTTCGTCTAGAATTCGGCCTTCTGAATCAGAAGTTTCGCAGTATGGGAACCTTTGTGAAACTCTGTCATAAAATACGATTGTCAGAGGATGGCTCAATGGACAACCTGTGCTGGAAAGAAATTGATACCCAGCAGAAATTGCACGTGCCGAACAGTTGGGGAGGTTTCTTGTCCCAATCCCTGAACTGTATAGGAATTCAAGAAATTTGGGACACGAGGCCAGATAGACATACGTTTGACAAAATAGCAAACAACCCGGTCAAATGGGAATCCTATCTGGAAGATAAAAAAAGTACCGCAAAACGACGACACGGGTGGACTGTGATAAATTCATATTCCGGGATAAAGCCACAGACCTATCTGGAAAGCCACTTTAATAGTTCCCTAAAACAAAGATATATAAAACATCGACTAGGCTTACAGTTTTCAAAGGATTTGTTACCTTCCTGGAAAAATTGTCACACTGACCCTCATTGTCGTCTATGTGGATATCAGAATGAAACATTGACTCATTTACTATGTGTTTGCCCGGTGCTTAAGGATTTGAGGAGACGGCTTTTAAAGAACATTTTTAATAAATTGAACATTCGGACATGTAGACAAGCTGTAATACGATGGCTAGATGGATCATCTCCTATGTTGGCCTGCAGGGGGGTTAAATACATGATGAAAGCCCAATCCCTCTTACAGCAAGCTGAACTGGGAATCATAGCACCAAATTGAAATACATGATATTTATTTTTCATATGGCTAACAGTCTTTAATAGTTAACATTACACATGTGTTTTATGTTCTATGATGATCAAAATGTACTTTGTAATAATTTTTAATAATTTTATACAATAAAATTGACTTGACTTGTAAATATCATGCTGCTCGGCAAGTCCAATCTATTTACCCCAGCAAAGTGGTGGCGAGACTTGGTACCCCCCAACCTGCCCCTCTCAAGGTTATAAGGATTCTGGGAGTAAAATTTGATGTCTCCCTATCTTTCCATCCACAGGCCCTGGTAGTTGCTGGCATGTGTTTCAATTTAATGAAATCACTGAGAAAGGTTTTTGGTTATCTCCCACTGGTGGCCAGAAAGAAAGTTGCTTGTGCACTAATAACTTCCAGACTGGACTACTGTAACAATCCCCTAAACAGCCTGCCCAGATACTCAAAATGGTGTTGCACGTGGCCGCAGGACTGATATTAAAACTTCCCAGATGATCATCGGCCTCAGCAGCTTTGAAAGCTCTAGATTGGCTGGCAGTACATAGGAGGGTGTTTTTTTAAAATCCTCCTGTTGACCTTCAGAGCTTACAAATCTATGGGACAGAGATATCTATGGGTCAAATGTACTCACTACAACACTTACAGAACCTTGAGATTCTCCCATGCAAGCTTTCTCGAAGCGGTCTCTTTTAGACTCAGAACCAGAGGAGCTAAATCCTTGACAGCACTGGGCACTAAGGCCTGGAACCAACATCCTTCGCCTTTGAGATTTGTTGATTCCGAAGCAACTTTCAGAAAGCAGTTAAAGATGTGGCTCTTTGCAGCCCCGATACATTATGTTATTTTCTAATCCTTTCAAGTAGTAGGTTCTTGGGCACGATCTGGCAGGTGTGGTTGAGTAACATTGTTTCCGAATAGCACCAGGATGCTCCTCTGGATGTGGTAGTCTGATCTACAAGCATTCAATTCATTCAATTCAATCTACTAGTGATCCTTTGCACAGCCTTGTTAAGTACCCACTTTGGGTAACCTCTCTGTTTAAAGCAAAAAAGCATTATGTTCTGTTCTTCTTTGAATGAAGCCTCGTCACTACAGTTACATTTGGCACTCATCAGTTCACCATATAGAATATTCCATTTCAATTTACAGGGATGGGTACTGAGTTTGTGCAACAGACTGTTGCCAGCTGTGGGTTTTCGACTCCACCATTTGTCTGTAGCAGCCAGAGGCAGACCCACAAGCAGACCCACAAGCTTCCACCCAATCATATGCTGGAATAGGGTTGAAGGTACTGAGGTAGACCTTTTTTTCTTTATTCGGCAAGAGGGCATGTGAATCATACCCATAAGCTCCATTATTTGACATGCTGCTCTGAGTGATGCTGGCGTAAAATGTCAGGTATGTATTTTGAGGTTGGACTGTAACAGCCCCATCTGATACATGCATAATACATCTAGTGGAACCTTCTTCTCCTAGCAAGGTAATATTACAGCATGCAAACAAACGATCTGTGAGATCATTTGTTTTCATACAAAAGCTGTAATATGCCAATTAGCAGTGGCAGAGGGAGGCAGTGAGTCAACACCTTGGTGCCCCCTAGGGGCGGCTGCTGCTGACCACTATGACCTGGCCTGGATCCTCCTCTCCACTGATCACAAAACTGGAGCACATCAATAATTTTAAATAGCTGGGCATCACTTTAAAATAACAGATTATTATGGGAACCCTAGATAAACCAGGTTTAGATGATCCACATACAAAATTCTAGACCAATATTAAATAAGTATAACAGATCTGTTTCCAAGGCAGTAGCAGCAGCTTTGGAAATATACAGGCATAAGGCTCAGGCTGCTGCATTATATCAAGCTGAGTTATGGGGTATAGACAAAGTGAAATCCCTTGCTATAACAGAAAACAAGCTAATGAAAAGCATCCTAGGGTTTCCTGCTGAAGCGCCACTGATCCCAATGTATCTAGATCTAACTATTAAACAGATAGTGCATATCGCACCGCTAACATCGATCCTCTATTGGGTAAGAATATGGACTGCAGAAGAACGGGGCCATTTTCGAGATGGTCTAAAGGAACTATTGGAACTGGATGAGAATTAAACTCTCCCACGGTTGCTATATGTAAAAGCGTGGTTTATAAAACTGTTCTACCTTCATACTGGAACGAGCTTCAAACACTACTAACTAGCTCAAAGAAACATCTTAAACTATTGTACTGGGACTATGTTGCAAACTCCCAACATCCCAACCCAAATTAAGATCAACTTGCAACTCAATTTCTCATTATAAAACCAGTCTCTGTATTCGAAGACTTCCTAGACGAAGTCTATATGAAATTTCAATATGCAAATCTCTAAATCAGATCTTATACCTCAAAATAGAAGATGAATGTGACCTACGAGACTGAGACTTGCACTATGCACTTTAGATCAGGCATAAAACATTGCATATGCATTATTTTTCTGTACAGCCTACAATAGGCAAAGGAGTAAATGGATCCGTCCGTTACGTAAGAATTTGGGCTATAGGAAATTTGAGAATTCCTGTGGGCACTTAAAAGTGACAGATCACCCTACATAACTTTTGCCCTTAGTAGGGACTTACTTGCAATCAATTTTATATGTAATCAAGCAGGGTTCAACTTTTTGTTCTCTTAAAGAGTAGTTTTAGATATATTTTTGGCCAGAATGAGTATTTTTACTCTTTTTTGAACTCCAGCTTATTTACAATTTGGGGGGATACTCAAGTTTTACAAGCATACCTTTCGAGCTTTTATTGCTGCAATTTTACGTTGATGTGCCCAATATAATGTTTATTACAATTACTAGAGTCCTAGGCTGAATCAATCTGTAAATATGATTGCCTAGGATTAACTGATTCTACCTACTGCACTTTAGCACTTGCACTTTATTTATCTGGCTTTTTGGGACTTTGTAGGGTATGGATAGGTACATGTGCTATGAGAGATGAGTTATTGCTACTCCCCATTAGCTAAGCTATATTCATAAAGTTATAACCGGATAATCGATGTACAAGTATTTATGATGTAGGTGTCGAGTTTAACTGTTTCAATCTATGTAGCCTTGTTCGATTGATATATGACTTGAAATATCTTTCAATCAAAATTCTAGTCAAATGTTTATGTACAAAATTGACCCTCAGGCATTGCGGACCGTTCCTGGGGGCATATTACCAACAACTAGCGATATTTATCGCTAAATGCGCTTAGCGACTTTTTTTTTAATCGCTGCCTATCGCTGCATATTTTAGCGGAGAAAACATGCTATTAGCAACGATTTTCTCCTTAGCGCTAAAATATCCAGCGATAGCGGCGTAATGCGTGAATATCGCTGAGAATACAGCGATATTCTCGCATTAGCGGCGAAATGCTCTTAACCATGTTATCCACCTCCCATTGGATAACATGGCTAAGGACTGGTCAGAGCAGGCTTTATTTTTTGGCGATAGCGGGAATATTTCCATCGCTACGCCAGCCTTGTGAATAGGGGATAGCGACGTTATCGACTGCTTTCAGTCACTAGCGGGTTGGGTACGACACTTTGCATGTCATTAGCGATAAATATCGCTGACATGCAAAGCAGGCCCTAAACCGCTCGCTATCGCCTTCAAGCTGTTGCTAACTACTGTTAGCGACAGCTTGATAATAGGGCGATAGAATTTTCGCCGCTTAGCGTCCGAAAACGTCCGCTAAACCGGCAAAAAGTGCCTATCGCCCCCCTTGAGAATATGCCCCCAGGTTTTTGTCTCTAGTAGTGTATTTGTACTAATTGTGTGCAATCAGACTCAGATGTGTATTTATGCAAATCGATGAATACTTACTATATCGCCCACAAAATAATGCACTGTATATTTAAAAAAATGGTTTTATGCTAATTTAATTGCCTTCGTCCGAAATAAGGTATGCAATTGATCACATCTGTTTGTACCCAAATTCAACCAGTCTCGGCCAAGTGGGAAGGCTTTTTCGGCTGTGGACGCCTAACTGTGGATCACTCCTTGAGTAGCGCTATGTAGGAAGTAGGATATGCTGCTTTTTAGGATAGCTTTGAAGGCCTGACTAATGGATAATATTCTGATTTCTGTGTCACATTCAGTTTTGCTCCTAGTGATAGGTCACCTTTATAGGTAGCAGTGCGCTTAATATCATTAATAACATGGCATAACTAGTGTCTACGTATATGCAAGGACTGAAGTACAGAGCTGAAAGACAGATAGTCTTGCGTTGCAGACACTTCCACATTCCGATGATTGATTCAGAGAATGCATTGCTAGTTGTGAATGTTTTGTGGGATGGGAGTTTGTAGTCTGGCCTAAAGGGGAAGCATTAGGTGTTGTGTTTGTGTGGTTTCAGAGAGGAGGAATCATGTTGAGTTTGTGCATGTGGTACCATTATTTTCTAATGTAACGTGATGATTTGCTTTGCTAAATCATAAGGGGCAGATTTATGAGGCCCTTGCGTCTCTTTGCGCCGCAATTGCGTCACTTAATTTGACGCAATGGCGGCGCAAACAATGCGCCCTATTTACAACGTGACGCATCTAGGAGATGCATCACGTTGTAAAGCCCTGCGCCATAAGGAGGCGTTCCTGCGCAGGGGGGGGGCGTTCCTGCGCAGGAACATCTCCTGAAAGTGGCTGAGTGAAATCTATGAGATTTCACTCAGTCACTTTCAGGCCAATGTTGCGTCGAAAACCCTGCGCCTGCTTGAAGCAGGCGTAGGTCTTGATGCAGCATTGTGAAGATGGGGCACCCCCGAGCCTTGCTAGAGGTGCGTTGCGCTTGCGACGCAACTCCAGCAATGCGCCACCTTTCCGGCACAGATGCGTCACGCATCTGTGCCGTTTTTGCACCATGGTGCGCGCATTGTAAATGTGGCACACCATGGGTGGCGTAGCTGTGGCGCACTGTGGCACACATTAACTGGCGCATCCCTGGGGATGCGCCAGTTAACATAAATCTGCCCCTAAGTGTTTTCGCAAAACTATATTTGAGTCAAATTTATCAGCGCCAAAGTATTATTCATTATGAAATCAAATATGCATATAGACGGTGTTTTTAAAATTCCCCATCATGTCATTTTTCTCAAATGCCATATTTTCGCATAAAGTAACCCTTGAGTAAACCTTCAACCAGTTTGTATGAAGCAATTTGAATAGTTTCCAACTGAAATAGACGTATATGCGAATATAAAAAGTGCAAGTGCAGCACAACAATGTATGAAGAGCTAATATGGCTAAGTGCACTATGGTAGGAATTGATTATTTGGGAGATGTGTCAGGTCTGGTCATCCATGTGACCCGCATCACCTTTGATCCATAGTGTAAGCCAGCTCCAGCTGCAGTCCTCCTTCTGAATTAAATTTGTCAACAACAGCACGTCTTTTTGGATTTTCAATTAGGATATCAGCTGCTTTAGCCATTTGTGTTTCTATGCCGTCCACTGATTACATAAAGAGGTTACAGACAGATTCGAAGATTGTTTTGTCCCAGCTGCTTGCAATCTTTAAATTTTTATCTGAAAGACGCACCTGACATTGATTAAATTATAGCTGTCCTCTAACCTAATCAGAGTCATCTCAGGAAGGTTTAACTGAGGTAAGAAAAAAATGGAGCGAAGAATAATTAATTGGAGAATAAATGCAGTGCATTGCCAAAGTAATTACCATGAAAGTAAAACGTGAACATTGCATTTTACACATGTTCTTATTTGTGACAATATTCATTGAATTTTTGCTTCATAACTTTATGGGATTATAACAAGACAATAACATTTGTGAAATGGAAGTGTGGGAAAGCACAGTAGATGCTACAATTGTAAACACAAGGAGTCTCTTCAGGTTTATATATTATACTTTATGTTTTAAACAATATATAATGAAACACCTTGAACAACGTTGCAGACAATGAAAAAGTATATTGAACACTCAGTGGAATTGCAGGATAAATATACATTAAAAATTATCTGACTAGCCTGTGATTTGACATACAAGGCTGACGGGAAAACTAAAACACCCTTTGATTTTAAAGACTAGTTTGAAATTGCAACGAACAAGTGAGAGTAAAAAGCTAACCCCTGCATTTAGCTCCCTCTATGGAGTCAAGTCAAACAGCTTTGTTCGGAGTAAATAAAATCACCATAAAAGCATACTATTCGGAGAAAACAATTACAAGTGTAGACTTAGAAAAAATATCTTAAAAATACATACTCATCAAATTAAAAACAGTATTTAATTGTCGTACGATCTAACACGTTACATTTCAAATCATTGATTACTGAATGATGAACAACAATGGCTTTTATCATACAATATAAAGTGCTTAGTGCCGATGTAAATATCGCTGTTACGTATTGTCATCTGGTGTATCATACAATAGTGCATCCAAGTGTGCATAGACCTTTCTTCTCCTTATTGCCTGGTGGATGTACAAAATAACTGCATTTGTGAGTTCCTGATTTTCCAAACTGCATATAAAATTAGAAGCATGTTTATAATAAAAATGCATTTTAGATCAAAACGGAGGTTTTAAAATGAATTTCCGGATGTCTATAAAAGCTACGAAATAGTAAAAAGTGAACGTGGATTGGGGAGACTTTCCATAACATGGTCAACTTGGGAGTGTATGGCACCACTTGCCCAGTTTGGGGAATGCTAATAAATATTGTAAGGTGACAAACCTAAGCCTTGTCAAGTAAAATCTGTTTTGTGTATTTCGCACCTGTATTATGTATGTTTGTGTGCCCCTTACAGATGGTATTTCACAATAAGATTTTACGATATGTTTTTGGATGGCTTCCGCCTCTCTAACAAATTCCATAGCATGCATATACCAAGGGGCAGATTTATGATAACTGGCGCATCCCCAGGGATGCGGCAGTTATTTTGCGCCGCTGCTCCGCCACCTATGGTGCGCCGCATTTGCAATGCGGCGCACCATGGGGCAAAAACGGTACAGATGCGTGACGCATCTGTGCCGTAAAGGTGACGCATTGCTGGAGTTGCGTCACAAGCGCGACGCAGCTCCAGCAAGGCTCGGGGGTGCCCCATCTTTACAATGCTGCATCAAGACCTACGCCTGCTTCAAGCAGGCGCAGGGTTTTGACGCAGCATTGGCCTGAAAGTGACTGAGTGAAATCTTATAGATTTCACTCAGCCACTTTTGCGAGGCGCACCTGCCCCGCAACGCCCACCCTGCGCCGGAACGCCCACAAGTGGCGCAGGGCTTTACAACGTGACGCATCTGCCTAGATGCGTCACGTTGTAAATGGATCGCAGGGATGCGCCACGTTTACGCCGCAGTTGCGTGACGCAAACGTGGCGCATTCCCAACATAAATCTGCCCCCTAGTCTTCAGTTCTTTTTACTAAGGCCTACAATAGCTGCTGGATTCTGTTTATCTATTTGCAACTTACAGCGTGCCAGGAGAGTAAATATATACTCAAGCCAAGCTCTATGGAGTCATAATGGGGGTCTGAAAGAGGTTTCAGAAAAAGTGGAGTTAAACGATGAAATAGGGTTTACAGGTACTTTTTAAGGGAGAGCTAGGAACTATTACATTATATGCTTTGAAAAATCACTACAAGAAAGTATGTGAGGGAAAGAAACTCTTTCTGTCAACTAAAATTGATTTGGCTAATAAAAGTAAAACCCTTTTCAATGTCGTAAAAAACTTCTCCTTCCCGATGACAATAAGCCAACCGTTTGTTCCTGCAAGCGACTGGACTGATCAAATGACCCTCTTTTTTGATGAAAAAATAAATTGATCCAGGATTAATTTGTAGTCCAGTCATTGGACTTGGAGGATGTTGAGGGATCCCCCTTAGCTACATGCTCCAGTTTGCCACCCTTAGAGAGTTCCCGGTGATCACCCTGGAGCAATCATTGATGCTCATGACAGCTTTGAAATCTGGTTCGCCCTCTGACCCTTGCCCAGCGAAGATCTTGTCTTCATTAGCGGAAGTGATCAACCCCTGTGTGATTTCTATCTTGAACAGCGCTTTACGGGAAGGGCTGATGCCACAAACGTGGAAACACGCTAAAATTCCTCCGCTACTTAAGAAACCTATGGCAGACCCTGAGGCAGCCTGTAATTATAGAGCAATTTTTCTGTCCTGCCTTTTTTTAGAAGGTCATGGAAAAATTTGTAAATGGAGTCTTAACTAATTATGTGGAGACCAACGATTTGCTGCATTCTAGCCAGTCAGGCTTTAGAGCCAATTTCAGCACGAAATCGCTCTGCTAGAAGTTGCGGAAACTATTAAAGCTATATTGGATAGAGGAGGTAATGCCGTCTTGGTTTTACTGGACCACTACGCAGCCTTCGATACCGTTCCCCATTCTAGATTACAGCAAAGATTCAGCGAAAGCGGTATTTTGGAGGTATGGTGTTGAGTTGGTTTGCATCATTTCTCGCCGACCGCTCCCAATCCATCTGGTCTCCTCCTTTCTCGGCGGCGATTCCTCTTATGAATGGTGGGTGCCCCAGGGCTCAATTTTGAGCCCTACATTATTTAGTTTGTACATCGCCCTCCTCGCCTCTCTCGCCGCAAAATTTGGAGCCAAAATACTGTCATATGCTGATGACACTTAGCTATTGTTCATCTGCGAGAAAGGAGCTGAGTTCAATGGCAACTTAATTAATAACTGTCTCTCTAAAGTTTTCTCCTGGTTAAGCATTAACCATCTAAAATGTAACTCAGAGAAGTCCGAGATTATCTTCTTTGTCCCTCGGCCACTCGATACTTGCCATGCATGATGGCCCCAGGACATGTCCCCCCCTGTTTCTGCCCTTTCCACTGTGAAAAATCAGGGAATTAAGTTGGATTCAACTCTCTCTATGAAGGCCCAAGTACATTCAGTAGCTGGGGTTTGCTTTGGGCTGTTGAGAATGTTATGACATTTTCTCCCCTTGCTCTCTATCCTCTACAGGAAGACAGTGGTTGAGGCTTTGATAATGTCTAGATTGGACTATGTTAATTCCTTGTATCTCGGCCTTCCTGAATATCTTTTGGGCCGGCTACAAGTGATCCAGAACACAGCGGCTAGAGCCACTTTTCTGACAGGACCTAGAACTCACACCACTCAGCTCCGGTCTTCTCTTCATTGGCTTCCGGTAAGGAAAAGAATTCAGTTTAAACCCCTGCTTCTGGTTTTTAAAGCCTTCCACAAGATTGGAGCCCCTTATCTTAGGGATAGATTCCAACCTTATCTTCCTCAGAGCACCTTGAGATCTTCATCCCAAGTTCTGATTATTACTCCCAGGGTGCTACTTACCCAGATAGGGGGAAGATCTTTTCATGGCTTCATGGCTGTGGAATAGCCTTCCTTTTCCCATCAGACAGAGTCCAGACCTCCTTACTTTTAGGAAATGTCTTAAAGCGTGGATCTTTCAGTTATAAGTCCTTTACCAGTGGTTTGCTCTGCTCTATGTTACCTGGCCTATGTTTGTTTCTAGTGCCGGGACACTCCAGGGAGTAGCTGTGTGCTTTATAAATAGGAGTTAACATATCATAACATATTCATGGTGTTCTAAACATGTAACATGCCTGATCTACCCCAGGTGTGTTGGCGGAGCTGGCTGCCCAAAAAACCTTAATGGTGAGTGTTGAAGCAGTACGTTTTAAGTTAGATGTGGGTTGGAGGGTACCGAGATTCATAGCAGGAGCAACACAAGTAAACCTGAACAAGTCCAAGATTATTACATGGGGGTGTAAAGTTCACCCCGAGGAAGATTTTGAAACACAGACGAAATTTGCATGCAATATTGAAATAAATTGGTTAAAATACATACTAAATGTAGTTCTATAGAAGTACGTATGAAATAATGTTATACTTGCATGCTGTGTTGAGGGGGATGACATTTTAAAAATACTGCAAAATAGTCAGTACAGTTTTTCTAAACAATAGCTAAAGTTCCATAGATGTTACATGTTCTTTGACATAACGTTATATTACCTCTCTTGCATCATCATATCATTCTGTCCTTTCCATGTTAATTTTGCTTCATCTTGTCTGAATATTTACTTGAAGACAAGAGGGTGTGAAATTAATAGTTGCATAAATCTATCAATTTGACAGCAGACAGAGGAGCTATGCCTCTGGTTAAACAAGTTTCACAGGCCCAGACACAAGATCACAAGAAGCCATTGCTAAGTTATAGTGGCCAAAGGGCTGCTGTTCAGATTCACCTGTACGAATGCACCAGTACTACATGATCTGGCCACAGACAGCTGCATTGAACGTTATGTAATCAGTATTGTAAGAAACTGGATTACTGGTTGAGGTAGGTGAAACCCTACTTCAGCACAAACCACAATCCTTGTGCTCATCCATCTAGTAGCTTGGCACGGAGCAATCAGGATAAACTTAGAGGCAATGTGTAATGTAGTTATGCAGCACTTCAAACAGTGATAAAGTGAAAACACAACATAAGAAACATGTCATAGCTATTTAGAAAAATATAGTCAATTTTATTAAATAAATCAAGACCAAAACAACAAAAATTCAATTAGTAGAGCCGGCAAAACGCAAGTTTAAAGAGTTCAGTGAAAATAGTGCCAAAAAGCACAAAGCGCCAACTGTGGTTATCTGGTTGCTCCAGACGGGACAAAGTCACAAGTTCAACCCAACCCAGTCAGGCCCGGTGAACAACAGTACCTTAAATCCTGGTTGCAAAGAGATAAGGAGTACCTTATTAGGGATACGTCACCCAGCAGACACGATGCACGGCCTGGGCAAGGAGATGCATCAGACATGCAGTAGTTCCGGGGTGCTGTGAAGTGTGAGGTGATGTCCTTGTGTGTAAATGCATCAAGCACCGGAGGTTTCAATTGACTCTTGTTAGGCAAGGCAATTTTCTTGCATGAAGATGGGTCCACTCCAATGAGCTGCAACAGGCCTTGGAAAGTCCCTCCGTCAGGGAAGTCCAAGCAGCAGAGATGATGTGTTGGTTCCGAGGGTGATGCTTCGAGCAGCAGAGGCGATGCGCTGGCTCTGCAGGAGATGATCCGTAATGCAGAGGAGATGCGTCAGTTCTGCTGAATCCACATATAGCCTGGCAGGAAACCTTCAGGCCTACCTCCAAGGGTGGAAAGTGAAACTGTTGTCTGGGCAATTGTAACTGGAGAATTAATAGTGCAACATTTCAACTTCAATCACGATCTGTTTTTAAAAACCGATACCTGTTTTTAAAAGCGTGTTTGTCATTCTTGTGCACTAGTTTACCTACCTGCTCTGGGGGCTCGTCTGGGGGCCGAAAAAGCCTGGTCTCAATTTCCTCCTTCCCGCCCTGGTCCGATGCGGTGACAGCACCGTTGGGCGGAGGGCGTGGTCAGGCACTTCCTGTTGGGGCGGTTAGCGTTCTAGTCTCCAGCACAGATTCTCAGGAGGGATTTAAGATGCATGCTCAAACCGCTGTGCAGCAGACGCACGCAGCGGGCGTGACGGCGGCACGCCGAAGGCAAGCAGGTCTGTGCCCGTCCGCGGCCGTTCAGGGACCGGGGCCAGAATCCCTGCTCGATCCAAGGGGATAATACAATATGATAGGACGGACCTACTGAATTTATGCCCCCCTATGAGATATGCCTGTAGAGATAGCATGGTGGCCACTCAAGTAAGCAGGTGCAAACATTGCTCTTTTACTTTGAATAGGGGAATACACGGTCAGTTGGGAAGGAGGCCTCTCTTGGGTGGACTACTAAGCTGTAGGTCCCTCAGCAAACACAACATTGAGATCTCGGACCTCCTTGTTGACGAGGTGCTCGACGTGTTGTTCCTTACTGAGACTTGGCTGGGGGCTAACTCAGATCCGGACATCGTAGAGGCACTCCCCTCCGGCTATACGATAACCAGAATTGACAGAGCAGTGGGCAAGGGTGGAGGGATCGCAGTAATCACGAGAGCTCCCTATGAATGCACTATGGACCCCATTTCGGTGACTGACAGTGAGGTGGTTCGTTTTGTATTAAAACTGGGCCCCAATTCTTCAGTGACTGGGATTCTTATATACAGACCCCCTGGACCCTTAGGTAACTTCAGGGCCAGTTTGCTGGAGGGCATGGCCCACCTCGCTATTAGACGTAACAAACTCTTGGTTCTGGGTGACCTTAATGTCCATTTTGAGGACCCTATGCATAAGGAGGCGGCTGAGTTGCGCCATGACTTGCAGTCAAATCAAATAAAGCTTTATTCGGTTGCAGAGAAAACATCCATAAAAGCACAATACATTTACATCTGAATAAAAAGAGTGCAGTTAAAAAGAATTATATCCAAGAACAATAAAATGACATAACAATGACAGTTTTTAAGTTAATAACTGTTAGGTTTTCTCAATGTTCCATTCCTCCCATAGGAAAGCACTTTTAACTCCTGATATGAGAGCTACAACAGTTGGAGTATAAAAAGCTATAGGCCTACAGGGAATGAGACAATACAATCAACATAGAAGCTTACGGGTTAAAAACTTCGGAATATCAAAATTGATACAAAGGTGCAGCAAATTATGGGCAATGGCAAAACAGACCGTCCTTGTTTTGAACAAAGATAGGGATAATTATTACTCTAGATTCTGCCTATGCTTAACAGCCAGTTTCAAAAAGGTTACTATCGATTTGGCAAAAGATTCAGGGGCAGATTTATGAGTTCTGGCGCATCTCTGCAAATCAGCAGGGATGCGCCAGAACTGATGCGTCACGCAATTCCCTCCTTGCGGCACCACAGATGCGCCGCATTTACAATGCGGCGCACCATGTTGCAAGGAAGGGCAGATGCGTGACGCATCTTGTGGTGTACGGGCGGCGCATTGCTGGAGTAGCGTCGCAAGTGCGACGCAACTCCTGCAATGTACAGAGGCCACCCATACATAACGTGGTGGGTCACTCCTTACGCCTGCTTCAAGCAGGCGTAAGGATTTGACCCAGCAGCGTCGTAAAACAGACTCAGTGAAATCTTGTAGATTTCACTGCGTCAGTTTTACGGGGCTTTCCTACGAGGGAACGCCCACCCTGCGACAGAACGCCCACATGAAACCTGACACAGGTTTCATGTGGCGCAGGGCTTTACAATGTGACGCATCTGCCTAGATGCGTCACGTTGTAACTAGGTCGCAGGGATGCGCCACGTTTCTGCGCCGTTGCGTGACGCAACGGCGGCGTAATCGTGGCGCAAGTCCGACATAAATCTGCCCCTCAGCATCTAGAAATTCAAGGGCAAGAAATGCCGGGTGACACCTGTGTAGGCCCATGATTTTTAAAATGGGAGTAAGCCACTGCTTTCTCAAGTCCTGATAGAATTTGCAAAATAATATTGTGTGGATCGTAGTTTGGGGGGAACTGTCATCACAAGGACAAGGTTGAAGGGCTTTTTCCCAGGTGTTCATCTTAGGGAAGGTAACCAGATAGTGAAAGATGTTTATTCTTAGCCTGGTTAACAAGAGTCTTTCGTAACCCGAAAGTTCAAATGTTAAGTAGGGCTGGACCGTCATTGATGTTTTGATTTGTAGTGAGTGTTGGACGATTGCTTTGGAAACCTCACTAGACAGTCGTAAAGATTCAAGATGGGCCAAGCAAGCTTTTTTAAACCGCTTCCTCGGAATTACTGCAATTGTTAAAGGAGAGGTACAATACTGTAGCATACCGAGGTCGCTGAAGAATTGCCTGACATACGCTATCCAGGTGATTTTGTGTGCCTTATCGAGGGAAATACAGTCATCAATGAATTCCCTGCAAAGAGAGGTTTCGCTGGATGACCATATGCAGTGCCACAAAAGAAGGGGTTGAATCCTTATCAGATCTGTTATGTAAGTCAATCCCAATTCCAAGTGGCATGCATAGCTCGAAGTACCCTGCGGGCCGGCCAAAAGGAATCTTGAAAAACTGTTTTTCACCCTTTGTACCTCCTCAACTTTGGAAAAACCCCAAATGCCAGCACCATATATTGCACTTGAAATACATTTTGCCCTATAGATTTCGAGGAGTTCTACCGTGGGGTGCCTGCCTAATTTATTTGCAAAGTTAACCAAGGCAGCTGTTGTCCTCTTAAAAGTAAGTTTCCTTGATTCAATGGCAGACTTCCAAGAGGATTTGTGATCAAATACTACGCCCAAGTAAGGGTACGTGGTTGTGCTCTCCAATTTTTGGTTTTCAATGTACATGGGCTTGGTGTTCTTCATCCTCGAACCTGCGGACATGACAAACGTCTTTTTAATGTTTATCTTTAGGACAAGGTTGGCCATGAAAGCGTGGTACTTTACGAGGGTACGCTGCAACTCCATTGGGGTGCGAGCTAAAATTACAGCGTCATCCACGTAAAGTAGAATCGATATTGGGTGCTTGTTTATGATGGGGAGGGACTTGCAACCCTTAACCATGGCTTTTTCTAGACCATTGGTATAAAGATTAAATAAAAACGGGGCTAGGACACAGCCCTGCCTTACCCCACGCTCTACTCTGAACGCCTTTGTTAGCTCGCCCCCCACGCCATATCTAACTCCAGCTGTGGCATCTGAATATAACTCTTGCAAAAATGTTAAAAGAGAGACCTCTATTCCCATATCAGCTAGGATGGTCCACAGCTTATTATGAATAACACAGTCAAATGCTGCTGAAATGTCAATGTATGCCATATAAAGGGCCCCTCCCTTTGCCTTGACATATTTACCAATTAGTAGCGATAAATTAAGGGCTTGCTCTATTGTTCTCAAACCCTCACGAAACCCAAACTGCAGGACAGACAGAACTTTCTTATTTGAAGCCGACTGCTGAAGTTGCTCTAGAATAATGCAGCCAGCCACTTTCCCCAGCGAGTCCAGCAGGGAAATAGGCCGGTAGCAGGATGGTGATTGACGGTCTCCTTTTTTAAATATGGGTACGAGGATGGATTGGGACCATGAGCCAATAAAGCCCTCGTCACATGTTGCCTGGAGGACCCAAGTTAGAATTGGTAACCAGATTTCCATATTGAATTTTAAAAAGTCAATTGGGACCCCGTCAGGGCCCGGAGCTTTACCGTTTTTACTGGCCATCAAGGCTAACTCCACCTCCTCATGAGTTATATGAATAGACAGCGGAAAAGAAATCGAATTTGACCCAGATGATAGTGATTGAGTTGCGGATGAGGGTAAGCTGAATATCCGCTCAAAATATTCAACCCACGACTGTTCATCAATCGCAACATCAAGGCTGGGATTAGTCGTTGTATTGGTTAGAAAAGGAGACTTCACGACCTTCCAGAAGGTGGCACTGTTCCTTATGGAACATGAAGTTTGTAATTGGGTCCAGAGGTCTTTTTTCAGCGTGTTCTTCCTACTTTTTAGAGCCTGTTTATAGTTTTTCTGAAGGAGAGCTATTTCCTTAGGGATTCTGTCCTTTTTGTTTAATGCTACTTTTAATTTTCGGTAGGCTTTCGTACAAGCGCTATCGAACCATCCCTTTTTACTAGTTTTTCCAGTTTTCATATGAACGAAAAGGGATTCCCTGATAGATGTTATTAATATTAAAAAATTAGCCATGATACTCTTATTCGTGGTGGCTAGGTCAAGACATTTCTCAAGAACTGGTCTTAGGTTTGTAACCAGTTTAGTAGTAATGGCCAGGGGGTCCACCTTTTCCCACCTTAGCGAATAGCCGTTAAGTCTATCTAGTGTGAGGTTATTTTGGGTTAGGGTCGTCTTGATATTAAACCTCTCACCCTTCTTGGTGAGGTTTAGGGTAATGCTAATTGTATAATGATCACTAATAGTAATATCGTAGGTTTTACAATTTAATAGATCTTTTCCCGCTGTTGCTGAGATAAAGATGAAATCAATTGTGCTTGGCCTACCTTTACCGTTAAAAGTAGGTATGACCGGGATGGGAGGATTCACCAAATCATTAACAAGGACAAGTTCTATGCCAAGGAGAATTTCATTCAGACAGTGCCCAACCAGAGTGTGGGGAAAATGAGTTATCGGGTCGCCATTTTCATCCTCAACACCACATACTACGCTCGCACTCTGCTTGCAAAGAGTCTGATTAAAGTCCCCGCCCCAGATTATGATCAGATCCTTCCGTATCTTAGCTGATATTTCGTACAGGGATACATTTATTTCTTTTAAGATTTTTATTAGGTCAGCTTTGGGAAGGTTGTTATAAAAGTTCACAATGACAAGGGCTTTAGTGTTGCTGTAGTGTAGGATGAGGATTTGAAAGTTTGTATCCAGTTTGATGGGGACTATGCTTATGAAATGAAGAGTGTTTGATACAAATATAGTTAGTCCACCCTTGGCTCTGCCAGAGAAAGAAGGTAGTGCTGGAGAGAAGAATGTTCTATATCCCTCAATGTGTAGCTCTGATGGGGCCCATGTTTCTTTTAGGCTTAGAATGCTAAAGCTGAGAACGAAGTCTAGCCTGACGCCATTCGCAAACTTTGCACGGAGCCCTGCGACGTTCCAAAATAGTATCTTCATAAATGGATCATCTTTATTTGTTACACAGTCAGTAATTATTCTCGTGAATTCTTCATGATGGATAACGTTACTGGTAGTTGGGAGGGGTTCTTTGTTTGTAGCATCGTTATATTCCGCTTTACCTTTTTTACCTTTTTTTCTGCAAGGGGTATATGTGGTGGCAGTACTATTTGAGACAGAGACCCCGGGCTGAAGTCAATCCTCCCTTTCCAGATCGGAGAGTTTGTTAAAGTAATTAAAAGTAAGAATGTTATATCTGATTCCTCTTTCCTCCTCCAAGTCCGTGTATGCAAGTTCCATACGGGACATAGTTGTGTGTAATGAGGGAAGTTGGGGGTAGAAAAAACTCAAATCCCTTGTAAGGATTTTGCTCTAACCATACTGGAAAGGCCAGTTACATATATGATGGACCACCCGCTTATCCCTAAAATTGATGACAATACAATCCCCAGGGACGTCCTTTCTCCTATGCCCCAACCAGCTTAACCTTCTTGCAAATAATATTTGCCCGGATATATCAGACGGAAGTGGTCTGTTCCTATTCAGCCAATATGCGGCTTTATTTCTTAATTCGAGAAAAGACTCCACTTTACCTTGGGGCAGTTCCGGGACACCAACTAGGACTTCCGTGTATGGGGCTGATTCTGGGGGTAAGTCAATGCGTGTAAAGGACCTCTTTGGTCTGGACAGTGGGGTGGAAACCTTTGTTTCCCTGGAGTTGTTATTCAGCTGGCCTACATTTTCTGTAGCTATTCCTAGAGTACCTTCCTCCCTGGTGGTCTTATGTATTTCCAGCTTCCTCAGAACTGTCTGTGAAGGCATGCCCGTAGTTCCCTTGGTCTTCGTTGTTTGAGAGTCTAGGGACCTGGGAACACATAGGAGGTGGGGAATAGTTTTTGGACTAGTTTGTTGAACTAGAGGGGGCGGCTGTTTTTCGATAGGCTTTGTGGTTACCCCAACCAGTGAGTGACCTAAGGTGGACATGCCATTCTTCATCAATTGCTCCAAGTTGTCTATTTTTTCACCTAGACGCTTTACCCGTTCCACAAGGGATGCCATTAAAGATTTCATGAGGGTTTCAATTTTATCAAAGAGACCATCATTACGGGAAGGGAAAGGTGAAAAGAGTGGGAAACTAGCAGGCTTTTCCGAGTTTACAGTATGTGGCCCTACATCGTTATTTGTAGTACATACTTTTACCAGGACACTGTTATTAACATTATTCCCTTTTGTTACATTATCTTTAGCAGCTTTCTTTTGTTTGGAACCCCCTGCAAGCCCCTTAGGTTTTTGGGCCACTGGGCCTTGCATGTTAACATGTTTTGATTTATTCCTGGCCCTCTACCCTGTAGTAGTTATCCTTGGACTAATGTTATTTACGCTGAAGAGAGACCAAATTGGGCTTAATGGTATGTCAGGCGACTCGCTAACTATTGAATCCTCTACCTGAGGAAGAGGGGCAGTAGTGGACTCATTTAAAAAAGAAGTAGGGGTCATAGATAGCCTAGTTAATACAGGTAGGGGGTCATCAGGTACGTTACCCATAGTTGGGGCGGTGTCTTGAGTTGTTGGGGGATGGTGACCCCCAGAAAGGGCAGCAAAAGAACGTGCCATTATCGAATCTTGAGAATTAATCGTAAATGTTGATATGTTAGTGGAGGGCAAAGGGGGAAGTGAGCCGGGTGGAAGCGAAAGGCGGCGTTCAGTGTGTTCTATAGCGTTGGCCACCACCCCAATGGTTTTCTGGCGCATGCGGTCGATTGCTGTTAGACTGGGTAATGGGGCGTTTTTAGGGGCAGGGACCAGTGTGACAGGATTATTCTTCCCCATATTTTACCTCTATCAATGCGGTGAATATGCGATTATGGTTGTGATTATTAGCTTGCACACTACACCAAATACAAGTAGAATAAACCACCAACCGTTAGGGCACCAGAGTAACGGAATGACAAACTGACAAAAACCAAGGGGTTGTCCCAACCCGGCCTCTTCCGCCACTAATGGCCAAAAACGGTCCCGCCCTTGTCCCGGACTTCTCCCGGGAAGCTCCAGCGCGCTCCCGCGAGGTGGGGAAGATGCTAAAGTTTTTTAGGCGGAGCCGTGTGGGCGTGGCTTGCTCCTGGCCCAGGTGGTGTGAGGGAAAGATTCCTGGGACTTGGAGTCCGCCTTGGTGTTCCAGCGGGTCTCTACAAGCCCAGGATCACCGTCTATGCCCTTAGTTGTTCCCCCAGAGTTCGCTGATACAAACAGGTTATTTGGAAGGGTTTTTCCGTTGTTGAGCTCAAACAGTACACCCAGAGACCTCTACGCTGCAGCACCCTGAAACACGATAATCTAGAAACCTCTGCGGTGGTAGGAGTAGGGCACCATTCTAGGATTCGGTCCGCAGACTGGGGGAACTCAAAGCACTCGGCCCACAGGTATTAGGGGGCCCTGGTCCAAGTAGGAAGTTAGATCAAAACTTTAACATTCACAAGTCTGTGGAAAGCGCAAAACGGTAACGTGGGTTCACAAGGCACCAAAGCGGCAGAGTTTCTTAGGTCAAAACAGCTCCTTCAAAGTCCGAGAGGGCGTGTCGGATGCAATCATTTCCTCTGGCGACTAGTGGCCGCCGGGGAATCCGAGACAAACTCTTGGTTCTGGGTGACCTTAATGTCCATTTTGAGGACCCTATGCATAAGGAGGCGGCTGAGTTGCGCTATGACTTGCAGTCAATGCAGCTGGATTTAAAATCCTGCTCCCCTACACATCAGCAGGGACACCTGTTAGATCCGGTGTTTGCAAGCTGGGAGAAGGTGAAGGTAATGACTCCGTTACCAGTTCCTTTGTCGGACCACTTTCTGGTACCATTTAGCATAGACATGGCCACAGAGGAGATTCAGAAGGGGGTTATGAATAGTTAACCATGTAGGAAATGGATTTTTTTTTATCAGGATAACTTTAACAAAGAGCTGGGAGTAGGGGGCCCCCCAGGAGGCTCGCACAGTGAGACTGCAAGTGAGAACCTGGAGAGGCGTATCCTTAATGCCTTCAATCAAGTAGCACCATTGCTCCTGAATAAAACAGCGAATAGAGAGCAAAAAACCGCTCCTTGGTTTACTCCCACCCTACAGCAGGGGTAATTGGAGAGGAAATGGAGAAAGGAATTTCGACCCCGGGACAGATTGTTATATAGAGAAGGACAGACCAAATATCAAAGCCTACTAAGAGGGGTTAAAGCCACTCATTACAAAGCTAGAATTGGGAAAGCTGAGAATTCCACCAAAGAACTTTTTAAAATCTATAAGGAAATTTCCTGCCTGGCTAGTTTAACACCATCTAGCAAAATACTTTTCCCAGAAGGTGAAGAACATTTATTCCTCATTCTCTGGTAGCCCTGTGAGTGGAGTTGATTTTGAGGAACATGTGGGAGATTGTGAGACGGGGCTGAGACTGAATCAATTTACTGTCCCCCCTCCTGTGGATTTAAGGAGTATCTGTCTCAGTGTAAAATCTGGCTCCCCTAGAGACCCTGATCCTCCTAAGTTGATGGGGGAAAGCTTGGAGATTCTTGAGCCCTGTATCCAACATGTCCTTGATGTCTCTTTCTCCTCACATACGCTGCCAGTTAACTGGAAAAGAGCAGTGGTTCTGCCCATTAGGAAGAAACTGAATGTTAGCCAGGATATTTTAGAAAATCTATGCCCCATCTCGTTGCTGCTGTATTTAGCTAAGGTAGCAGAGAAAGTGGTCAATAAACAACTTATGGTACTTTTGGAAGATGAATTCAATTTAAGTGTCACCATAGATCCTTGGTGACATCCCTGTGCTGTGGGCACACCTTAGGTTCTTGATCAAGCAAGATTCCACAAAAGAATGATTTCAAAGGTTTATATTGATGTCATCATTATTCTTCATGATAACTTTCTGTATAGATATCTTTTCATTATTTATGTTGTAATTTCATCAAGTTTCATGATTTCAAAACTGCTCCAATGCATTTTGGACAGTAAGCCCTTCGTCTTGAAGCTGTGTCGTCCGACGTTTGGAGAGTCGAATAGTTAGCCGGAGTAACTCGCACCAGCCATGGAGGCATCACGCCAGCTAACTATTCGACTCTCCAAACATTGGAAGATTTCTATACAGAAAGTCATCACTTAAATTGAATTCATTTACCGACGTGTTTTCGGACGGACACGCCACCTGGTTGGAGCACCCTACCTTTCAACAAACATTTATTGAACTGATTTTATAAATTGAGTTGTGCGTCCCCCATCACTCTTTTCTGGACATTTGGAAGATGCTAATCTCCTTCACCCCTCTCAATCTGGTTTTTGGGCAGGCTACTCCACGGAGACCGTTCTACTATGAGCCACTGAGACCATCAGGCAGGGAGCTGATGCGGGACACACCATGGCACTGATAATGTTAGATCTCAGTGCAGCGTTCGACACTGTGGCACATCACACATTGCTGCAATGTCTGAACAGAGGTGGTTTCTCAGGTCCAGCCCTGAGGTGGCATAAATCCTTCTTGGTAGGGCGTAGCTTCCAGGTCAGACGCAGGGCCCACTACTCTGAGGACATTGTATTGGAACAGGGGGTACCTCAGGGCTCGGCCCTGAGCCCCACCCTGTTTAATCTATATATGTCTCCGCTGGCAGAGATTGTACAGGCGTTTGGGGTGGAGGTAGTCTCCTATGCGGATGACACCCAGTTGCTGATCTCCCTATCCCAGGCACCCACGGCTGCGGCTACCAGCTTTAGAGCATGTATGCAGGTGCTTGCCTCTTGGATGGACAAGAACTGCCTAAAGCTCAATGGTAGCAAGACCGAGGTGCTGGTGGTAGGTGGAGACAGGTCCAGCTGGACCTCGGAGTGGTGGCCGCCAAGTTTGGGTCCCACACCTTGCACTGAGGCAAAAAATCTGGGGATCTGGGTAGACCCCTCCCTCTCTTATGACGGTCATATCTGCCGTTTAGTGGGGAAATGTTTCAGAGTTTTAAAATCTTTACGGAAACATTGGACCTTCTCCCTTTGGAGGCCAGGCAGACGAATATACATGTGCTCATTACATCCCGCCTCGATTACGGAAATTTACTTTATCTGGGAGCCTCTGTCAAGAACCTGTGTAGGCTACACGTTCTTCAGAATGCGACAGCAAGGCTGGTGCTGATGCTGCCCAGAAGAGCGGCGTTGAAGCCCGTCCTTGAGCTTTTGCACTGGCTCCCTGTCAATAAAAGAGTGCTGTTTAAGGCACTACTCACCTGTCACCGTATCCTTCAGAATGTGGCCCCTGCATATCTGGGGAATCTGGTCACCAGGTATGTACCCGGAAGATCCCTTAGATCCTGTGGGACAGGGCAACTAGTAATTCCTAAGATAAAGAAGGCGAGAATGGGTGGTCGCTTGTTCCGCCTCCTAGCAGCACAAAACTGGAACAAACTTCCTCGATCTCTTAGGTTAGAAAGGTCGGAAGTTAACTTTAGGAAACTACTTAAAACGTATCTGTTCACGGCCTAGTTCTTCCGTCCGGTCGGCATAGTGCGTTACTGTATGTCCTCTCACCCAGCGCAGGGGCACGCCGAGAGGGCGTAACCAGGCGCTTTCTAAATTTCCTTATTATTATTATTATTATTATTGGATGTACGTTGTTACAACGCATGCTTTTACGACGCATGCCTTTACAACGCAGGTTTTTCAACGCAAGTCGTTACAACGACTTGCGTTGAGGGGTGCTGGATAGTGAATAGTTTAATTTACTATTCCAACTCCAGTCCCCCTGGATAGTAGGGAAGGTGTTGGATAGTCAAATAAACTATTACCTATCCTAGAGCGCCCCCAGCGCAATTCGTTGTAATGACTTGCATTGAAAAACCTGCATTGTAAAGGCACTGCGTGGTAAAAGTTGCATCGTAAAGGATGTTTCCCATTATTATTATACCTGGTGTCCACCTTGAAGTGGAAGAAGCTTAAAGAGATTTCCTACCCCTGAGGTGTGAAGCATCGACTTCCTCCCTGTCCTGTCCCGATCTTGTCTGGAGTCACAAAAGACTAGTGATAAACTCTTTGGGAGACTGTTCAGGCACAGCCTTTGTAATGAGCAAGTGTGGTAGGTGACAGCTCTTTGCTACCTCAGAATGACCCACCATGTCAACATCTATCTTCCATTTGTCTTACTGTCTGGGAGCAAGACACAAAGACCAACTTCCAGCTACAACTTGTCATGTGATCCAGTCTGCAAGCACCAAATGGTTAGGATAAGTAAACATCAACTTTCTAAAAGTAAAAAGAACAGATGAAGGATGGAATGCTGAACAAATCAAACATTTTCTCCCAGTCATAGATCTAGGTTTAATCTATCGTTTTTTCAAACATCATGCAGCTCTAGTTTGGGCACAGCTATAAGCAAATCAGTCTTGACCCTTCTCCCAATGGGAACAGTCCAGCCTGAACTGTCAGGCCTGGTCCTCCCAGGTTCAGAAACAAGTATTCTTGTGCCGGTTTTATGGTATCACCCCTCATCAACAAGGCTAGCTTGAATACAGTGACACAGTGAGGATGGACCCATGTCTTGGCATCCCCTTCCCACTTAGGGTGACAAAATCAAAAAGAACAGATGATATACAGAATGCTGAACAAATCAAACATACACCCCCAGTCACAGAGCTGGGTTTAATCCATTGTTTTTTGCTCACCATGCCACCCCAGTTTGGACCCAGCCATATGCAAATCAGTCTTGACCCTGCTCCCCATGGAAGCAGTCCCGCCCGAACTGCCAGGGCAGGTTTTTCTAAAAGTGGCATTTTCAGGATTGCATTTAGCAATCCACCTTTACCATTAAAGAGTGCTTTGAATTACATTTCTTTAGACACTAACAACAATCTGTCTACCTATTTCCAGTTGGAGGTTACAGCTTATCAATTGTTATCCTATGAAAGAGATAGGCCCTGCAAAAGTGAGAAATGAATTTAGAAGTTTTTCACTACCAGTATATGTACAACTTAAAAGTACATGTCCTACTTTTTAAATACACTGCACGAGGGCCTATTCTAGCGGTGACATATATACATTTGAAAAAAGTAAGGGGTGGGTCTGGAAGGTTTCTTTTGCCACATCTACATGGCAGTTTAAAACTACACCCACAGGCTGCAGTCACAGCCCTGAGACATGTTTAGAGGACTACCGAAGTGGGTGACACAAATGTCAGTGCTGCAGACCCTCTAGCAGCATTTCACTTGCAGCTCCTGGGCACATATAGTACCACTTTACTAGGGACTTACAAGTCATTTAAATTAGCCAATTTGGTGTAAGCCAATTTCACCCTATTTTTTAAGGAAAGTGCAAAAGCACTTTAGAAGAGGATAGCAGTGGTAAATTGTACAGAGTCCCAAACCCAGCAAAACCAAATCAGCAAAACAGGAGAGTTGAAAGCAAAATTTTAGGGGAGAACTATGCTGATAAGGTTACGTGAGGTCGCGCTAGCCCGGGGTAGATCCAAGTTCCAGGGTGACCCCGATGGAGGGCAAACCAGCTACAGGACCCACACAGGGCCCACTGAAATATTACCTTCGATGGAGCAAGGGTCTGCATTGAAGACTCGATGCGTCAGTTCCCATTCACACAGGCAGTGTGATGAGTAAAACTCAACCCTTGCAGTTAGTGCTGAAGGATCGGCACTGCGTCGAAGTCAGACCTCACAGTCAGGTTAATGTGTTGTTGTCAAGCAGGGCAGGGATGCTCTCGGGTCGGCATAGCATTGTCATTGCAGGGCCCTGCATCGGTTCTGATCGGCGCAGTAGAGACAATGCACCAATTTTTGCAGAAACAGCTGCAGAGCCCACCTCTGATTATTAAATTGGAGGGGCCTTCTGTGGTTAGAATAGGACTCACAGATGGCAGAGTCCAGAAGCACCAGCAGAATTGCAAGACATTTTTTGTGACCCTGAGACTTCAGAGAACAGGAGACAAGCCAGCCAACCCATGGAGAAACTTGGGTTCAAGAACATAGAGTATAGGTCCAGTTCTTCTCACTCCCAGGCGAGAAGCAGCAGGCTGCAGACCAACACAACAGAAAATGTTGCAAAGTGGCAGTCCCTCCTATAGCACAACATTAGCAAGTAGCTTGCAGTGAGCAAAGTGGCAGCCTCTTCTACAGTACAGCAGCTCTTCTTACAGGCATTCATTCATTGGTTCCAGTAAAGGTCTGGTTGGGTGGTGTTAGGAGTCCAGCACTTATACCCAAATGTGCCTTTGAAGTGGGGAGACTTCAAAGAGACCTTTGTAGATCACAAGGTCCCTACCTTTCCTGCCCTGGCCCCAGTCTCACTACAGAGGTTATGCCGCACTTTGTGTAGGGACAGGCACAGCCCTATTCAGGTGCAGGTGTTAGCTCCTTCCTGCCAATCTACCTTAGGAAGGCCCATTACGTTGGGGATAGGCCATAAGGATTCAAATGTCTCACTCTAGCTCCCTTTGTGTGAATATCCAGAGGGAATGCAGAACGGTCAGCTGCCACCCAACTCAGATTTGTATTAAGTGACAGGCATAGGCATAAAATGGCTAGAGTAAGAAAATGCCAACTTTCTAAATGTGGCATTTTCAGACTTACAATTTAAAGTCCAGCTTCCCCATAAGTTGTGATTTTAAACTGCGAGTCTAGAGAAACCAAACTTCAAACCTCAATTGGAAATTACACTTAAAAGATATTTTAAGACAGTCAAAATTATAACTTATGGAAGAGATAGGCCTTACAGTAGTGAAAAACAAATGTAGGAGTCTTTCAAAATTAGATGTCCTACCTTTTAAATACACTGCACCCTAACCATATGGCTGCCTAGGGCTTTCCTTATAGGTAACATGTGTAATAATCGGGAAGGTTTGGGCCTGGCAAGTAGGTTAACTTGCCTGGTTGAAATGGCAGTTCAGCAGTGGCAGCTCTGTGCCATGTTTAAAGGCTACTGAAGTGAGAGGCATCATCAGTGCTACAGGCCCACTAGTAGCATAGATGTACAGGCCCTGGGCAGATACAGTGCACTTTACTAGTGACTTACAGTAAATTAAATATACCATGTGTAGATAAGCCAATGGTACCACGTGTTGATACCAAGCAGATGCACTGTAGCACTGGTTAGCAGTGGTAAAGAGCCCAGAATTCTAAAGTCAGTAGAAATGAAGTTTGAAAAGCAGGAGATCAGAAGACAAAAAGTCAAGGCAAACTTCGCCAAGGATGCAGGGTCTAACAGTAGTCAAAAAGTGAAGTGCAAGGGAACGCTCAAGCAATATTTATCACTCACTCACTCTCTCACAGTATGCAGTATGCCCATCAGAAGCTGTGAGTCATCACCATATGGCGTTATTAGCGTTATGTCTTGGAATATGATGACCACAACAAGTTAAGGAGGGCCACTTTATGGACTGCATCATTTGTAGAACACCCTAATGGGCTGCATCATTAAATAAAGTGAGCCCCAGGAGCGCTATGGTAACATTCAGGGCTGGATCACAAAACATTTCTGGCTGGAACTATTGAGGTAGTTCTTGCTCTAAGTACCATTTACCACCATATTTTGAAATATTCTGTAGCTGGTAATGTGTGACAGGAACGCTTTTGCACATTTGCTGAATGGCATTTTGTTGTGCTGGTGATACGTACTGTTATTTTTTGTGTTTCTGTCTTTTTGTGCTGCATTGTTGCAATGTAATTTGTACTGCACGTTTTATGCTGCCTTCTGTTTTGACTGTTTTTGGTGTGAGACATGTTATTTTTTAATTGTGGGGTTAAGTAGCTCTGAGTATTATGTTGCCTTATGTTTAGTTATTTAATTTAGTTACATGGGTATATTGCCAGCCAAAGCCTGCATATGCCTTCAAAGTTTCTGGGAGAAGGGTCTTTCTCTGCTCTTACAGAGAGTAGGTAGTGTGGTCTCATTGAAGAACTACCTGAGTGGATTCCCTGGTAACTGAAGGTGCTTTAGTAATGACTTTCGACTCTTGGAAAAAGAAACTGAAGGCTCAAGGAGACAAGAATGGGATTGAGAGGAAGGGGAAGAGTAGGGAGACCTACTCTTTGTACATTTATAAAGTGTTAAAGCAGGTTCACCCAGACATTGGAATCTCCTCCAAGGCAATGCGTATCATGAATTCCTTTGTGAATTATGTCTTCGAGCGCATTGCGGGGGAGGCAGCCCGACTCACCCAGTACAACAAGAGGTCCACCATCACCAGTCAAGAGGTGCAGACTGCAGTGCGCTTGATGCTGCAGGGGGAGCTGGCCAAGCATGCAATCTCAGAGGGCACCAAGGCGGTCACCACGTAAACCAGCAGCAAATGAGGATGTCTAAGAAGACCAAATACTGCTTCTGGGATCAACAGTAATTGTATTTGGAGAGAACTTTGAGGGAATAACGTTTTCAAAAATGCAAAATAAATGAATAATGAAATAAAAAATGTTTCTGAGAGAAGCACTATTTACAACTTTCTGGTTAAATAGAGGTGTTCCAGCTCTTCAACTTCTTGAGATACCAGTCGGTCAAAACCGTGGCCCCTGCCAGTGCTTATTGTATGTGATATAGTCCGCATACTCTGCTAAAGTTTAAGAGGTATTGATATATAACTAACACAAAGTAAATGGAAACACTGAATTTTTGTCATCAGTATTTCATATATTTCTATCATTTATTGCCACATCGCCTATCCAAATGTAATTTGCATTAGTAAACGACATGTACTCTGTTTACAAAGTAAAAGCCCTCCAAATCATGCTTAATGTTTCTACTTCGAAACTATTATATGCGAGCCACTTTGCTCAACGACCCCGCTCGACAGGCTTGCAGCACAATACACTCCAAGAAGGCACTGACCTATACCCCAGCAATATTTTGCATCAACAAAAGCTACGACACGTGCTGCCCTTGTCTAGTAAGGGTATCCTTGTCACTGCAGAGCCTTCCTCCCATGGTTAGAAGACAGATAGGGTCTCAAGGGGTGGCAACCTTCTTTCATTCTTTGTTGGAGGGGTTGACTGGCCTTGGCGGAATTCGTGGTGATGTTAACTGGAGTATAGGTGAAGCTGGAGTCTAACATTGTGGCTTAGAGTGATATAAAGCACTATGATATAGCTTTTGTAGTCAAACATTTTTCTGAAACATGATTTGAGTAACATTCTGATTACATTTCGATGTAGAACTGCTTAAGGTTGTCGCTAATCATGAACTGAGACCACCATTCGAAAACTATTGCAAGGACTCTCCGACTAGAAAAAATTAACAAAGGAAGTCTTTCCTGTTGTTTTCGAGGAGAAAACGTAGCTGTATTATAGTTGACTATGGGAAGTGTTGTCCTCAGATTTCTCTTGCCTCCCTGTGCCTGGAAAGTTACTCAAAAGGCAATCAAAGATAGCTTTTTTATGACCTACTAAAATAATGGTGTCAGGTCTTGTGTAGAAGAGCTGCTTGTTTTCTAGAACTTTTCCATTAAGGCTGTGATAATGTTGACCCTTCTAGAGAGATATACAGTTGTGCATCCACCTTAAACAAGGCCGGCAAAACATTGTAACTGGAATCACCATCCTTCTTCAAATACTGTCTAACTGCAATAATGCTCAACTTCAGGACACCATGTTCTATCAGCTCATCTCTGAACACTTATGGCTTAATACATACACTAGGCCTAGAAATCCATGCTTTGCATCAGTGAGGCACAAACTAATTAAAATCATAGGGCCTTATTTATGAGGCATCGCGTCACTTTTACGCTGTTGGTGCATCACTTTTGGTGACGCACCAGCAGTGTAAAAAATGCTGCATGTTGCGTCATATTTACAAAGTGACGCATCTAGGTAAATGCGTCACTTTGTAAACCCCTACACCACATTATACCTGCACCAGGTATAATGTATGCAGGGGGGAGTTCTGATGCAAGAAAGGGTCGTAGAAGTGAGGCAGTGAAATCTATGAGATTTCACTGCGCTACTTCTAGGACGCAAATGCTTCAATATCTTATGCCTGCCTCATGGCAGGCGTAAGACTGATGCAGGCACATTTCACATGGGACTTCCCCATGTGTAATGACCCATTGCTGGAGTTGCGTCACTTTTGTGACACACTGTAGCAATGCGTCATTGTTGTGCCTACCGATACATCAGAACAACTGACAGAACTGTAACTCCTTGCGCGATGATGCGTCATACTGTAAATATGACGCATCATTGGTGTCGCAGGGAGGGCGCAATGAAAAGCAACGCATCGCTGTTTTCTCGCAGTGATGCACCACTTTTCATAAATGAGGCCCATACTGTCCTACTTTGTACCCTTCATTGACCCTTTTCTTCAGACCATGCAATTGAGAATATATTTTTCATTCTTCGACCTGCCACTACTCCTTTGCTACTACTCCTGTTGAAATAGAAACACTCCTCAGATTCCCTTCCAGGATTTTTGTCTAAATATACAATGACCTTACACCCTTACATGAGTCTGCATCATTCTCAAACACACTTTATAGTATCATTGTCTTATGAGTGCACATTTTGTTTGTTAGAAATGGGTTTCTGGTTGGCTAGGGTATGCACTTCAGCCAGGGAGAACCCCCTCACTCTAGTCAAGGCAAATAAGTTACACACCAAAGGATAATCTGAGCTTGACGCAGAGCAGGCAGGCTTATCATCAGAGGGAATTTGTAAGGCATTTGCACAACACACTCTTACAGAAACACAATGACTACACCACAAACAAGACTACACACATAATTCTATACACATATAGTATATATAAAACATAGACCAGAATGACATGAGTCATAAAAACTATGCACACTATGCAAATCCTGAGATGGCACTCGTTATCCTGAAAATGCATGGCAAAACAACATATATTAGAATAAACTCAGCAGTTTGGTTACAGCAAGCAAACACCTGAGTCACTATATCACCAAATAATACCTGGCTCCCACTGTATCTACATAAACACATCACTAGTAGTAAGGGATGATGGATACTGGGATACCTGCATCCCCACTAAACTATATGTGGTTATTAGCATCCCTGTGTAGGGCAAGGAAACATATTTGCACCTACTACTGGTAATATGGGAATTTTGCAAGTTATGCAGGTTCCATCATGTGGCCATAAGCCAATACTATGCAATGCATACTGTGGGAATTAGGCATTAGCATACTTGGCATACAAAGGGGCAGATTTATGAAGAGCTTGCGCCACGTTTACGCCGCCGTTGCGTGACGCAACGGCACGGAAACGTGGCGCATCCCTGGCCCTATTTACAAAGTGACGCATCTAGGAGATGCGTCACATTGTACAGCACTGCGCCATGAGGAGGCGTTTCTGCGCAGGGGGGGTGTTCCTGCACAGGAACGCCTCCTGAAAGTGGCTGAGTGAAATATATGAGATTTCACTCAGTCACTTTCAGGGCAATGCTGCGTCAAAACCCTGCTACTGCTTGAAGCAGGCGTAAGGCTTGAGGCAGCATTGAAAGAATAGGCCCCCCCAGAGCATTGCTGGAGCTGCGCCGCGCTTGCGACGCAACTCCAGCAATGCGCCACATTTCCGGCACAGATGCGTCACGCATCTGTGCCGTTTTTGCCCCATGGTGCGCCGCATCATAAATGCGGCGCACCATGGGTGGCGTAGCTGAGGCGCACTGTGGCGCATGTTAACTGGCGCATCCCTCGGGATGCGCCAGTTAACATAAATCTGCCCCATAGATTTTTAGGTTTGAGTAATCCCAAAGTACAATGTGTCTGTGGCCATTTGTGCCTCTTCAACGTCTATTACAGTAGTAGAACAAAGTCAGACAAGGCTGGCCATGAACGAGCACAGGGCGGCTCCATGGGATCCCAGAAAAATCACATATGGATATCTAAAGACCTGCAATATGAAATGTTAGCTTGTGGTCCCAGGAAGTCGGCAAGATCGTGACAGTAGGAAACCATCTCAGTGTGCTTAACACTAGATAGGAATGAAAGCACCATGGTTAAGGGAGCACCTTGCGTCGCTTTTTGAGGCATGTGGTCGCTCTGAGGCTTAAGAGGAACTGAACAGTTCTGAAATATCTACAAATTCTGTGACGGACAGACTTACGTCCGGACCCTCATGACTTGTAAGCCCCCAAAGCCTCCGGGGTACTGGTGAAACAACTCGAGCAGTCGTGCGGGTGACAGCAAAACACCACACTCCGCAAACGAGGAAGGCAGGTGCAGCTTACTTTGTCGGGACCAGCATGGCTGATTCTCCTCTGACTAACATTGTGGCTCCCACAACCATGCAGGCTTTAGTGAGGCTGAGACTCTAGAAAAATTGGCCGGGTACGGCTCTTCTCACCGGAATTAGTGCAGACAGCCTCTCTTCTGCTGGCTGCTGTGGCTGATAATTGACAACTAACACTGAGTGCTCCAGCTGTGTGCCAAGGAGGTTTTCATGTTTGGGGGAGTGGTACTACCACACTTGATGCCAAAAAACAGCAAGGCACACACTATACTCGACAGAAATGCAATGCTCAGCACACGCTTGCCATAAGAGACAAAAGGCAGTCCACAGCATTTCTCAAGCATTGAGTTTAAAAACACAGGGCAAGTCCCAGAGCAGCGACTAATTGCAGAAATGGGATCCTTCAGGAACTGAGGTTTCCAAATGAATAAGGGTGGGGGGAAGCAGCCTACCAGCTCCTGGAGTACACTGGGGAGCACTCAAAGAGCAGTAGGAAGGCCAGCACACAGAGCCACTTTACAGAGTGGCAGTCCCTCCAGCAATCCAGCAGGCAGCAGGTGATCACATCAAAGCAAGTAGTCCAAATGGCAGTTCCTCCTGGCAGCATGGTAATCATCTGGTGCAGTATGTAGAGCCAGCAGCATCTGGTCACAAGTCCGAAGCAGTGTCTAAAAACATGTGATCAGAGCATCTGTACTTATACTCCAAAATGTCTTCGGGCAAGAGGTGACTTCAATAGACACCTTAGAAGTGCACAACACCCCCTTTCAACTCAGCCCTGGCTCCAGATGTCAGTAGGAGTTAAATCAGCCCTTTTTGTGAAGCCCATACAAATGTAAGTGTGCCCAGCCTCCCTCCTTCCCAGCCATGAAAGACTATCTGTATGCACAGATCACCTCAAGCCATTCCTGTGTGCTGGCTGTCTGGAAAGTATGCACAAACTGTAGCTGTCAACCAGACCCAGACCCAGACCTGGATTAGAATCAGGCAGCAGAGCACAAACAGTCATAAGCACAGAGAAATGTCCACTTTCTAACTGTATCAGCATTAGCAATTGTGATGTTTGTTTACTATTCACTTTCATAAAGTGGCATTTCCAACAGTCAGTGGGGCATATTCTCATGGACTAATCGCTGATTTAGCGGCACTCTTCCACCACAAAAGTGGCAATAGATTTATCGCCCTATTCACAACCCAGCGCTAACAACCGACATCGTCAGTTAACCTGAGATAGCTGCCGCTAAAAACATCGCCAAGGCTGACAGCAACAACTAACGCTAATCATATAAAGAGTAGGCGTTTTGTTTAAAAACTCATGATAACACTACTTCTCGATATTCTCAATGACCAGCCAGATCGGCGAAGCGGTCCAAAAACAGACGATAAGGCACGTTACCTGCTTTTTAATGGTCTTAAGTAGGACGAAAACCTGCAAATTAAATGGAGCCCAGCCCGGAGCTACATCTGAAGACAATCAGATGCCATGGAGCTATTAATCATGCAGCTCAGAGACTTAATAGGGCCACAACACACCCCACCACCACTCCCAGGACCACCCCAACCCCCAGGACCACCACCCTCGGCTGAGGCAGGGCAGAACAAGACAGCGGACCTTCTGAAAATGCACCAGCCTCAGATACTTACCACCAGAAGATGTCAAAGGCCACTATAGACTCAAAAAGACAACCATCCTCCGCATCCTGATCCACATTGCCCACAGGCTGACGGTGCCAACACAGCGGACAAACAACAGTCCTCCACAGACAAAGCTGCTGGCTATGCTGCACTTGTTGGCCTCTGGTACCTTCTAACCAACAACTGCCAGAGTAGTCTCACAGCCAGCCCTATCAAAGTTCCTCATACCTGTCTTGGATGCCATCTTCAGCTTGATACTAGGCCTGGGCATAGTTCGCGAAGCCGCACTCCGCGAGCTACGCGAAGATGTACTTGCACTCCGCGAACTACGCATAGCTCCGCGAGCATGCGTAGTAGCTTGCTTGACCCGTTTGCAAGCCATTTTTCATCTTCGGGAGCGCCGTGGAACTCTGGAAGCTGCTCGACACCACATCTCCAGACGTCGCCTTCCTCACGGAAACATGGATGAATGCCTCCTCAGCGCCCGACATCGCCGTCGCCATCCCGGACGGATACAAGATCACCCGGAGAGACTGCATCAACGAGACAGGAGGAGACATCGCCATCGTCCACAAGAACACCATCCGCATCACGACCAACTCAGACGACACCCTCACAGCCACTTAACATCTTCACTTCCAGATACACACCGACCCCAAGACCACACTCAGAGGCACCCTCATCTACAGACCCCCAGGACCTCGCACACAATTCAGCGAAGACATCGCAGACTTCATCAGCCCGCACGCCCTCGCCTCCGCTGACTACATCCTCCTAGGGGACCTCAACTTCCCGCTGGAGAACAACAACGACAACACCACCACCACCCTGCTGGACAACCTCGCCAACCTCGGACTCATGCAACTGGTGAACACCCCCACCCACTACGCCGGACACACGCTTGACCCAGTCTTCTCCTCCAGCAAGTACATCTCCTTCAGCCACTCCACCGGACTCCACTGGACAGACCACAGCTGCGTCCACTTCAGCTTCAGAAAGACCACGACTCACCACCACCCGCAATAGGTTCCCCGCAGGAACTGGAACAAGATCACCACCGACCAGCTCACCACTTCACTGAGCTCACCACCACTTCACCACACCACTTCACTTCACGCAGCCAACAACCTCACACAGTGGATCACCAATTGCGCTCGCACAACCAGCCTCGACCACTCGCAGTCCGGCTTCCGCGCCAACCACAGCACCGAGACCGCCCTCATCGCAGCCACTGACGACATCCGAGCCCTGCTCGACAACTGGGAAACAGCGGCCCTCATCCTCCTGGACCTCTCCGCAGCAGTCAATACGGTCTGCCACCGCACCCTAGTGCAGCGCCTCAGCAACATCGGAATCCAAGAGAAGGCACTGGAGTGGATCATCTCGTTCCTCACCGGAAGAACCCAGAGAGTCCGCCTCCCCCCATACAGATCCAAGGCCACCAAAGTCATATGCGGCATACCACAAGGATCATCACTCAGCCCCACCCTCTTCAACGTCTACATGAGCCCCCTCGCAGCCATCGTACGCCAACACAACCTCAACATCATCTCCTACGCCGACGACACCCAGCTGATCCTCTCCCTCACCAACGACCCAGGAACCGCCAGAACCAACCTACACGAAGGGATGAAAGAGGTAGTCGAGTGGATGAGGAACAGCCGCCTGAAACTGAACTCAGACAAGACGGAAGTCCTCATCCTTGGATCATCACCCTCCGCCTGGGATGACTCCTGGTGGCCCCCTGCCCTGGGCAGCGCACCCAAACCAACGGACCACGCACGCAACCTGGGCTTCATCCTGGACTCCTCCCTCTCGATGACCAGACAAGTCAACGCCGTCTCATCATCATGCTTCAACATCCTACGCATGCTCCGAAAGATCTTCCCATGGCTCGCCACCGAAACCAGGAAGACGGTCACACAGGCACTCGTCACCAGCCGACTGGATTACGGAAACACCCTCTATACCGGAACCACAGCCAAACTCCAGAAAAGACTCTAACACATCCAGAACGCCTCCGCACGACTCATCTTGGACATCTCCTGACACAGCCACATCTCCGGACACCTGAGAGACCTTCACTGGCTCCCCGTCAGCAAGAGAATCACGTTCCAACTCCTCACCCACGCACACAAGGCCCTCCACGACCTGGGCCCCAGGTACCTCAACAACCGCCTGACCTTCTACACTCCCACCCGCCAGCTACGATCGACCAGCCACGCCCTCGCCGCCGTGCCACGCATCCGAAGATCCACCATGGGAGGAAGATCCTTCTCCTACCTGGCAGCCAAGACTTGGAACTCCCTCCCCATCCACCTCCGCCTGACCCAAGAAAACCTCTGCTTCAGGAAGCAACTCAAGACATGGCTGTTCGAGCAGTAGCGGACCCCCCTCCCCCAAGTGCCTTGAGACCCTCTGGGTGAGTAGCGCGCTATACAAATATCCTGATTGATTGATTGATTGATTGCCTGCATGCTCGGGATGTGTAGCGCGCGAAGTTACCCATGAGGTTTGTCCCGCCCGCTCGCGTCCCCTTATTTCCGGTCACTACTAACGTGTTCGCGAGTTATTCTGTGCCAGATTGCAGTTTCTGCGTGTTCGGCAACTCAATCTTACCGACAAGCATACTCGCGCACGCGGAAATGCTATTGAGCACGCGAGAACTACGCTACGCAGCAGTTTGCGGAGTATTCGACAACTTCGCGTTCTCCACGGAGCGCGGAGTTGCCGAAACTCCGCAAACTCCGCGAACGGAGCGTAGTTCTTCGCCCAGGGTTACTTGATACCCCAGCACCTTCACTTTTCCCATACTGCGCTGGATCAGCTGAGGACCAAGCAAGGGTTCTACGCCATAGCTGGCTTCCCGCACGTGATGAGGCAATTGACTGCACACATGTCCTACTTGTGCCTCCTGCCGACATTGCACACAATTGCCGCAACAGAAAGCACACGCATTCAATCAATGTGCAGGCAAAAGTGGACAACCGGGGACTGTTCACCAATGTCGTCACCAACCTCCCGGGCAGTGTGCATGATTCCTACATCTACCGGCAGTCCATCATCAACCAATGCTATCAGGATGGCGCCTATGGAAATGGACTGCTTCTTGGTAAGTACCAACGGAACACACCACACACCTCAACTCCACAATCATACAACTCACGACTGTGGGAATGCCCACGTAACAAAATCACACACAACATACCAAACAACATGCCCACCTACCAAGCACGACAACAAAAGTAACTGTGGTAGCAGGGGCCAGACAGGTAGACAAACAATCCACAAAGGCATAGCCCCTCTGCCACAAAATTGCAGAATGTGGGGAGAGGTGGGAACCAAGAATGTGCGAAGTAGGCAAGTGACCCATGAATGATAATGTACACAATGCCAAGGGTGGCGGTGATGTGCTAGATAGTCTTGAGTATGCACAGCACAGACATGTCCATGTGGACATATACTGCTGGTGTTTGTAGTGATGTGGACAGTGACGCAACCATGAAGCCTCAGCCTGTGTGGAAGACCTTGGACATGTAGCTATGTCGGCTCCTCTGTAAGCATAAGCTTAGTGGGCAGGGCCAGCGTACACCGGTCCAGTGTAGGAGAGTGAATTAGTAGACCAGGCCTCTGTCCGTGGTTCAGTTCCGGTATGGCCACCAAAGGAACTACTGCGTGTGACTCTGTGTTCGCCATATCCCGACCATAGGCCTACACACACCTGGTCGCTCACCTTCAATGGCCAACATCTAAGTGTTGTTGTCAGGCTTGTGGACATGCGCAGACAGGCATGAGTGCTGTCGGAGTGCCAGTGATGAAACCACACATCGCACACAAGTAAATAGGCTCAGCGGGAGTGATGAATACAGGCCTCAGCAAGACCTGCGAATGCAAAGGGCTTCGCCCTTCTGTGCACGGAGTCCTCAGACTACACAAAGAAATTGGCACGGAAACTGGAAATACAAAGACATAGTTTAATAAACCTTTAAAGGTGGTACTACAGCCCACACAACACTCTACAGTATTGTACAAGGTAGCACAAAGAACTCAGACATGCGGTCCCCTTTTATACACAAAGAAGGGGCTCATAAGTAGGCAGTTACAGCTCAAAACATGATTTACAACCATATATGGACATTTCTTGAACATGATCAATACATGGGTGGAGTTAACGGTTCTTGAGGCCCGCCGAAATGCGCATTCCAATCTACTCTAATCAGAGACAGATGTGGCTCCTACTGAGCATGCGCTAGACGCACAAGGAACTATTTATAACTTGTTGCTGGGCAAACTCCAGAGGAGATAATCTGTGAGGTAGGACTCGCCTCGTGGCGAGCACATGGCAATGTATAGCACACAAGATGGACGCCAGAAAACAAAATGGAGTCTGGCTGTATTTCAAGTATGAGCGGGAAAACTAGAACAAAGACACAATAGCATGTCTTCAGTGAATGCTTAATACCATCGCTGTTTTATTTACAACAGGAGGGAGGAGCAGGTGTGAGGCTACGTAATACACATTGATCCTGCACATTTGCTAGAAGAAATACATGGCAAACATGAATCCTAAAGTCACATAAATCACATGCCCCAAAACTTGTAAGTCTGACAAAAACAACATGCAGAACCACCAATTTACACTAATCTCACTTACCTCTCACAGATGATCAAGGATATGCACTCTGACCATGGATGGTGACACCCCTTCGAGCCCCAAACACCCCGGCTTAGAGGCAGCAGTACATTCTGGCCCACAAATGCACCCGGGGCATTGCTGAGCATACATTTGGCGTGTAATGTTACATTTCAGGTGCCTTGACTTCATCGGTGGAAGACTCCTCTACAACCCAGAAATAGTGTGCAAGATGATCATTACATGTTGTGAATTGCACAACATATGTGTACGCACCAATGCCTCATGGATCCAAGTGCCAGATGCACCTGACGATGATGAGGAAGATGAGGCAGGTGGACCACACCCCACTGTAGATACAGCAGGAATAGCCCGAAGGAACACAATCATTAACAATTTCTTCACATGAGCACATCATATTGTGACTGTCCTTAGAAATCATGGAACAGTACAAAATGACCACATGAACAGCATGTGCAAATAAATTCATTGCAACACACATTCCCTGTGTGCCTGTCAGTCCTCTGCATTAGCACATCATGAATAGGAAATAGATGGTGGGTATGTCACCTCTGTACAGAGAGGTTGTTTAGGGTGTCACATATTCGAAATGCCATTTCAGTTTGTCAAATGAAGTACGTAACGCCACTCATCAGCGTATCACATGTGTGCAAAAACATGACATGAAGGCTGTCATTGGTGTTCAAAACAAGACAACAGGGTGTCATTTGGGGTCAAATGTGACATTTCGGGTGTCATGTGGGGTCAAATATGAACCACCCTGATGCAGAGATGCACCTGTTACTCAGGTCCCACAACATGAGCAACATGGACGGAAGGGGGGTGGCGTCAGGGGTTGTTTGTGCATGAGGATGTGTCAGAATGTGACCTGCTATTTTACGGATGTGGTCCACACTCAGCCACCTCAGTGTTGTGGCATGCACCATGTCATGATAATTGGACTGCAACCATGCTAATCGTCATGCAGTGTCACTTGCATTGTCAGTGGGGCTCATGGTCCCACAGCTTTGCTGGGTTCAGCACATGTGAATGGGTTTTTTGTGAGATTAGTGATGTGTGGAGAGGGCCCCCTCTGGGCACATTGTCGATGGGGGCCTACATGCTGTTTCTATGTGTGCTGCAGTATGCCAAGAGATCAGGGACATGATCCAGAGTAATTGTGGGTGTGCACTGTTCTATACTTAATTGTACATGTGTGCCATTGTGTCCTTCTCCCCTATCGCCCCAGTCCCTGGTCGCTACTCACCCTGTTGCTGTTGGGTCAGGACATGTTGAGCAGTGTCCAGTCCCCTAACTCCTGTCACTGCCTCCCCACTAATGACTGTGAACACCATTTCCTCCATCTCATCCAGCTTCTGCTGTGGCGCTGGACTCCCACTTCCAGTCTGTATTGCTGCTTTCCGAGTGTTAGCGAGTTTCAGCTTGGTATTGCACTTTACATCATCCCAGCTCTTCTTGGCACTTCACTCCGACTGCATTCATCTTGGCCAAGATGGACTGCCATATTGCATTTTTTGTTGCGAATGACACAGTGGAGGTGATGAACAGTTGTTGGTGGTGTTCTATCACCTCCGTAATCAGGATCTTGTTTTCCTGCGGACTGACTCACGGGTTCCTCTTCTTCTTCTCCTTGCCCTTCTCCTTCCCTGAGGTCCCTGGCTGGTCCTCCAGGGGGTTCATGGGGTTCTGGTTGGCCTCTATAGTTGCTCCAGCTTTCTCCATGGTGCTTCTCAGTTTTTTGCGTTTTGTGTGGGGTTTTTTTTTGCAGCTTTTATGGGGATTTTTTCCACCTGACGTGGGAATAGCAAGCCTGGAGCTGCTTATTGCTGATATTTTTATCGCTGTTAGGCCCATTGCCACTTTTTTCACATTCGGGTTTCCTTTTTTTATCGGCGTCCTGGTCATTTTAACGTGGACATTTGATGAGTTATCGGGAAACTATTGCCTGCCTGTTGAGAATACCCTGTTAACACAGCATTAGTTTCGCACGATGGTCGGCGTTATGTAAAACTGCGTTAACCTAGGTTGGCGATAATTATCGCCCTTTCTTGAGAATATCCCCCAGTGCCTTTATCTTAAATTTGAAGGGCCTTACCAACCAAGTCAAGCACTGGGCAGTCTTATCATACCTTGAGCTGTCTGGGGAAAACATCTGCTTACTACAAGAGAACCAAGGGCCAGATGTAGGTAAATGAGATTTACCGATTTTAAATTACCGAATTTTACCGATTCGGTAATTAAAAATCGGTAAATCTGAGGGGTGGATATGTAGGAACATCCAGATGTTCCTTTTACCGAATCGGTAAATATCGGTATTTACGGATTCGGTAAATACCGACCGGTAATGCCCCATTCATTCCTATGGGCTTTGAAGCCCATAGGAATGAATGGGGCATTACCGGTCGGTATTTACCGAATCGGTAAATACCGATTCTGACAAGGGTGCAGGGGGTGTCACTTTGACACCCTCTAGCACCCCCAAAAAAGGTTCGGGCCATGTGGCAGGCATACCTGCCCTAAGGGCAGGTCTGCCTGTCATATGGCACAGGTGTGCATGCACACATGTGCATGCACACCAGAATCGTTATTTTACCATCAAATAGTATTTGATGGTAAAATACCGAATCTGTAATGCTTGTGGGACTCAGAAGAGTCCCACCTACATATCAATTTTACCGAATCGGAAAAAATACCGATTCGGTATTTTACAGAATCGGTAAATTTACCGATCGGTAAATTTACCGATTCTGTAAAATACAGGGCCCTACATCTCAAATTGCATTTACCGGTCGGTAACGGCTGAATTCGGCCGTTACCGACCGGTAAATGCCTACCTACATCTGGCCCCATCTCTTGACTAGCGAATGGCATCAACAACGATCCCATGCCTTCCTCCATCTATTTCTGTCTTCCAAATCCACAAAGTCAGCGTATTGGACCTATTAGTATCCCAATCCTTCCATGGTGAAATAGGGTCTAAAATTGTAGAATTGTAGGGCAGGCTATTTGCATACAATATCACTACAGGGGAAAGATTCTTTGTAGTGGGCTCCATACACACCCCTAATAAGGTACAAGAACATTTTCTGTTCAAAGTACTGTCAGAGGTAATGTCTGTTCTTGATACTTTTGGGAGGTGATCTTAAACTAGTGGTCAATAATGTTATAATTAGAACAGCACATACACACACCCAAACCGGGGCTCTGTGTTAGGGTTTGTGCACAGCAAAGAGCATGTCCCCTCTCATTGAACTCGTGGTCTCTGTAATAGCTCTCTTTAAACATACTACTGAAAGCCTTTCTTGTTATCTCAGCCCCTCCTTAAGACTTCTCTGTATGTTGCTCAATGTATTCACAAGTTTGAACATTGCTGTCTTGTTTGAACATTGGACCTTGCTTTTACCAAGGCTTATTTAGAAAACATTGGACCTTGCTCTTACCAAGGCTTATTTAGAACACTCCTCCCTAGGCCATGTGTTACTTCAACTCATTAGCATAATAACTGAAGCTCTGCACACCTGCTTGTGAGAACCACACCCAGTTCTTCGAACTACACCCAGCTCTTCGAACCACATCCAGCCCTCTCTATAAAAGGCAGCCCCTGAGCCTCACCCAGTGCTTGTGCTCGTCTACCTCCCACTTACCTGAGAACAGATCATTCGGCGCTGGCACTCCTGCTCTCTCCAGACCTTCATTGACTTCAACGGGTGCAGCTTCTGGCTCTTCCTTCTTCTGGTTTCCGGCTACTTCTTGCCTCAGCCCCTCCTAGTCCACTGCAATCGACCTGCAAAAGAGAAAGAGGTCAAGGTTAGACTGATAAGTATCCCTTTTCAGCAACAAGTAAGTGCAAAACTTTTTATTTCCTGAAAGAACTTTATCGGCGATTTCTGGATTCATGTAAAGACAATTTGGAACAAGATATCTCCCACGAACTTTGTGGTTCAAACCCTTTGTTACAAGAATACCTTGTGGAACTTTGTGAAATAAACATTGTTTTACATGGAACTTTTTTTAAGAATCGAACAGAGGAAACCATTGACAGCAAGGCAAACAGTAAATCAAGGACTTGCACAAATTACCTGCTGTATTTTGATGTAAAAGTACAGTATTTGTTTCATAAAAAGTCTGGAAATGTGTGAAAAGTGAGTTTGCTATTAAGAATTTAGGCTTTAGTTATATTAAGGTGAATGTTAGACGTTGGTAATTGTGATAATGATATTTGTTTGATTTTACAGAAGTTTTACAGTAATAGAAAGCACATCCCAGAACAGTAACACATTCCAAACCTGGAAGCTTGAGACCAGGATCCAAGAGGTCATTTTAGAAGAGAATTTCTAACAAGATTAAGGTTTAGTCAGGAACACATTTAGGGATAGGTTGCACTTATCTGTTCTTTGTTTATGTTTCATTAGGCACTAGTTTCTACAGAAGTCAGAGAGGGCCGCAGATTTTAGCAGCTCTTCTACAGTGGAAACGCAATAACGGTGTTGTCTCTCTTTTTTATTTTATCCACTTCCCCCCTTCCCTTGAGCTGCTGGTTTTTAGTGCAGTGTTTTAAAACTAGTGTGCTGGAACAAGCAGTTTCAGGGTGGGGTTGGACTGTCTTCAACCTCCATCAGAACTGAACAGAAACTCAGGTGAGCTGGGCTTTGACACTCTGTCCCAGTGTGGTACCCAATGGCTACAAGACATAGGGGTACGGGACCTCTGGAAGGAACTTCACCTGCGAGCTCTAGATTACACATTTTTCTCACATGCTTATAAAATATACATACAACTTGAATATTTTCTTCGGATAAAAGACATACACAATTTTACCATAGCATCTGAAACAAAACCCTCTGCCCTCTCGGACCTTGCAGCAGTATCCTTTGCCATGGAGCTCCCCCGGCAGAGTATCCCATATGAACTTTTAGACTACAGGAGATCCTCTTACATCGCCTGAGGTTGGACATAGATTACCCAAGCAATAAGCACCTTCCTGGAACTAAACAACATTTCACATATCTCTGTTACCACACTCTAAGAGACTGAAAACCCTCATAAGAGTTGAACTGATAGCTATCTTGGCTGCAGACAAAAAGAAAGGAGAGTCCGTTTGCACCTCTAGGTAAAGGAATAGGTAAAGGAATTAGAATGTATCCATCAACGCACGGGGCCCCAAGAGTGTTGCATCAGTGAAAGGCAGCCCTCTTCGAATTAACAGGTATGAATCAGGACAGTGGCGAAAAAGAAGCACTTCAATATTATTATATATTATGCTATGCCAACCCTTTCAGCACCTGTCAAAAGCAATCCAGAAAGCATGGGAGATGGAAGTGGGTAGGCAATTGACCTTGAAAGAATGGGGAGAGGTCCGTTATAGAGTCCTTTATAGAGTAAGGCACACAGCATGCAGTACTGTCAGTCAGTCATTAAAACCTTATTCGGGTTATTACAACCATAAAAGTATACACAATACATTTATAAAACTTTATAAAAACACAAAATATATAAAATTTGTAAAATTGCAAATCAATCCTTTCCGGGAGGAAACCCCAGTAACTTTGTTATTAATCAGTATCCTCCTAGGATGTGAAAATTACAAGGGTGAACATGAGAAAACATATGTGACCAGGTCTTCCAAACATAATACATACATTGAAGTGCAATCTCGTTACCATACGCCTATACCTCTGTACTCTGGAGAAACCCCCTGACTCGGCTCATGTATTTACCCAAGGCGCAGGCTATATCCAGATTTACCATCCCCACCAGGAGATCTACAGCTTGCTTTCTATTCATAATCCTATAAGTTTTGAATAGCGGGCCTAAAATCTCCTTACGTATATCAAGGGTCATTCTACAGTCTAATAAAATATGAATAATATCACAGGAGGTACCTAGCGTACATGTGCAATTGCCATTACTATTTATCATGTAATTTTTAACCCTGGCATAACATTACATAACTGGCAGTACATGCAGTACTGCCAGCATTGTAACTGCCATTAAGATAGCCACTAACTGGTATCTCACATAAGTGCATTTACAAAAGTCAATCCAGTGCGGAGTTCAGATAGTTGGAGGGTTTGTGGCTCTCATGGCACACTACTACACCTGCGTATATCAAGGGTCATTCTACAGTCTAATAAAATATGAATAATATCACAGGAGGTACCTAGCGTACATGTGCAATTGCCATTACTATTTATCATGTAATTTTTAACCCTGGCATAACATTACATAACTGGCAGTACATGCAGTACTGCCAGCATTGAAACTGCCATTAAGATAGCCACTAACTGGTATCTCACATAAGTGCGTTTACAAAAGTCAATCCAGTGCGGAGTTCAGATAGTTGGAGGGTTTGTGGCTCTCATGGCACACTACTACACCTGCTTTAGGACTGCCACAAAATAACGGAGTATCATACCCAAATTCTGAACGACATAGACTTACACTTAGACATGCAGCTCCCCAGATTTCCATCAAATCCTGATGGGTGCACCAGATAGGCCTAGCCTTAGGGCTGCATTCCAGGATATTCTCACGTACTGGGGCACGCGATAGGTACCTACACACCATGGATGGAGTCATTGCTTATGACATATACTAGGAATGGAAAAGATCACTATCTTCCTTACAGCTCAGAGTGCCTTATTTGGGAATCTTTGGCACCCATTCCTTGCCCTCCTATCGATTGAATTTCAGATCAAATGTCCCAAATATTTAGGCATGGTCTGATTGACTGATGTTACTCCCACTTTCCCATTTTTGGATACTAAACGGTGCAAAGGTATCTTGTGTCGCAGGTATAGTCTTTTACTCCATTGAGAACTAAGGGGGGTGAGGGAGGGAGGCTTTTGTTTAGGGGGCTGTTTGGTTATTTGCTAATGTTTAAGACTCTATATGTCATACTCTGAGCAATGAGATACTCTTTTTGTTTCAACACCTGATATGAAACTGTGTATAAAGAGATTTGCACCGCAAAAGTGGCATTGCTAAAATAGTAATGTAAAATCCACCTACACCAGTATGTACAGTTTATCATTACCATTTTAAATACACCAAAGATAGCAATGCTACTCCTTTCAGGTCAGGAATTGCCACTTAAACACATAAAGGGGAATACCCAATACTAGTCTTTAAGAGGAGTAGGCCTCACTGGAGTGAGAAACAAACAAGGCTGGTTGTCAGTACCAGGATATGCAATACAATAAAGCAAATGTCCTATCTTTTACTTACACAGCACCCTTCCCAATGGGCTACCCAGGGCCTACCTTAGGGGTGTCCTATATGTATTAAAAGGCAGGAGCAGCCCGTGGAGTTAAGAGTGGTGGGGGCAGGAGATGGAGTTGGAGGAGTCGACAGACGAGGTAAATTTAAGTAAAAAAAAGAGAAAACCACTTACCTTGCACTCGCCGATTCGCCGACTTGGCAATGCGGAGAGGGCAAGGTAAGTTTTTTTTTATTTAACTTTACCTCTTCTTCGTCTAACGACTCTGGCCAATACCACCACTCTTAACCGCATGGGCTAGTACTTGTTAAAGGAAAGTTTAAGGCATGGCATGTAGTTTTGAAATGCAAATTCAATGTGGCAGTAAACTGCACATGCAAGCCCTACCGTGTGTGCCTGATACAGGTTTGAAAAGATACTTCGATGGGTGTCACAAGCAGTGCTGTCTGGAGGCCCACTAGTAGCACTTGATTTACAGGTCTTGGGTACATGGGGGATCATGCTACAAAGGATTTATAAGTGAATTAAATGTGCCAAACAGGTGTAAACCAATCAGGTGGTGTGGTGCAGAGGCCAGGGCGACTGACTCCGGAACACAGGGGTTCGCAGTTCGATTCCCGGTTCCGGCAGCAGGTTAGCCAAGCACCATGTGACTCTGGGCAATAGCTGGCCTAATCTTCCTAACAGCCCCAGCGCCGGCACATCTCGCCTGAGGTAGCAGGACACTTTACAAATGCTGGTATTATTATTATTATACAATGTTTAAAGGAGAGAGCACATGCACTTTGGCACTAATCAGCAGTGGTAAAGTGCCTAGTGTCCTATAGGGAACAATAGGAGGGTCAGAAAAATAGGAGGAAGAAGACAAAGAGTTTGAAGATAACCCTGCAAAAAGGGTACGGTCCTGCACTGTCCAAATGTTACACGTATACAACCTTGGATCACGTAACAGAATACTTCCTCTGAAATATGTCTGCATTCCTACATAAATGGCACAAAACATAATCACAGAAACGTACATGCATACGAACTACCTTTAACCCATTGCATGCTCAGGACAGAACGGTTCCCTCCTGAACCACGGTGTTTGTGTGCCCAGGATGAAACCATTCTATCCCATGCACACAACCACCAAACTTCTCTGCTGCAAACAGCAGGGGGATTTCCATGTTAGCTTTTGAGCATCAGGAGCTGAGGATGAGCTTCCCCAACCTCCAGAGGCATTTTATCTCAATGTAATGATGATCGTGTGCATGGCGTGCTGACGTCATTACATTGCAAATGAAAGTGAAATGAGCCGATCAGCTCATTTTACTTTCACTGCCTATGTGCTCTCAGGGCTATCATATCCCCCCCCCCCCCAGCAACTAGGCAGATGCTGGAGGTATCACTGGAAAGATGAAAATCTCTCCCTTTCAATGGTACGCATCTCTAGTAGATCCCTGCTTGGGGATCACTGAAAGAGGGGAATCCCAAAGCACGTACCCACCCACTATGCCCAGATTCAGTCTTTCTGCTCCCACTTGGGGACAGATGAGGGCAGAAGCCTCTATTCTGCCCCCAAGAGAGTGCAGAAAGCCCACTAGGAACTAGGGATATATTTTTATATATATCTAGGGGTGGAGACGTTCCTAAATAGGCATTATAATGCTCCCACCACTCTGATAAATTGCCACAGTCTTCATGTTCCCCATGGCCACAGATGGGGCCATAGCCCCCAATCTGCCCCTCGGGGGCGTAAAGTCTATTAGGCACCAGGGATTATTGCTTTTCTTTCAAAAAGGCAGGTGGGGGCTGCCCAGAATGGGCATACCAATGTCCCCCCCCCCAAAAATGGGCACAGTCTTTCTGTCCCAAGTGGCATAAGAGGGCAATAGACCTTAATCTGCCCCATGGGTGAGCAGAAAGCACTCTCACACACCAGGGGCTCTTTTTTCCCATGAGCAGGGATAGCGGTTGCTCTGAAGGGGCATGCTGATGCTCCCAACTCCCCCTGAAAAAATGGGCACAGTGGTTCTGCCCCTCCAGGGACAGATATTGGCAAGATTCCTCGGTCTGTGCCCCAGAGTTGGAGAAAGCTCACTAGAAACCAAGGACTATTTTTACTTTGTGTAGAGGTGGGGCTGCACAGAATGCCAGAAAGGCCACTAGTCACAAGGGACTTGTTTATGGGCATGTTAGGGAGTGGTTCCATAGTCAATGGTCACTCCTCCTTTTTTAGGCACATATTTTAGCAGTTTCTGCCATAAGTGATATTTTTAGGCTCATCTGCCCTCAAGGTGGGCAGAAAACCTCTAGATACCAAGGAAAATGTCTGTGTCTGTCTGTCTGTGTGAACTGGAGTCCAGCTGATGGTCTGCATGTAATTATGTTTGGCTGGCTGTTTGTGTACTGCAGTTTTTGCTGGCAGTGTGTGTGTACGGACGCTTCGCTGGTGGTGTGGTTGGATGATGCTCGGCTGGCAGTATGCATGGATTGTGCTTAGCTGGCAATGTGAGTGGACTGGCACTTGGCTGGCAATGTGTGTAGACTGTTGCTTGGCTGGTGGTGTGGCTTGGATGAATCCCCCAGCATTTATTTTTACCCAGAATACTCAGCAAACATCACATTTAGCTAAAAAGGGTCACTGCAGTGGCACAAAGTTCCTACCACCAAGCGTTCCCCCTCGATTTTCTGATAAAAATGATACCTCACTTGTGTGGCTGCCCAAAGCAGGGTCAGGCAAAAAAACGTATAAACAAAAAAGCCCTTATGGACATGTTTTGGTACCCCCTCAGTGTCATATTTTAAAGTTTTTAGGCTGACTCTGCTTTTGGAACCCAGACAAGTGGGGTATCATTTTTAACGAGAGACAGAGGGGAATGCTAGCTGATAGGAAATATGTGCTTTCACACTGATCCCACACAAATATGTGAGGAAAATGTGTTTTTTTTAGCTCAATATGCGGTTTGCCGGGGATTCTGGATAAGAAAACCTAGAGAGATCCACGCAAGCCACACCTCCCTGGACTCACCCAGGTGTCTACTTTTCAGAAATGTTTCAGTTTGATAGGTTTCCCTAGATGGCCGCTGAGCCAGGACCAAAACCAAAGGTGCCCCCTCTTTTGTGATGGAGAATTTTGATGTCTCCACAATGGGCTTCGAACCCTTCCCTGTTGTGGGTACTTGGCCCATCCACATAAGTGGGGTAGCATTTTTATTGGAAGACCTGGGGGAATGCTGAGTGGAAGGAAATTTGTGTTGGCCTGGTGTTCCCACAAGTCTTCCACACCGAAATGTGATGAAATGTGATTTCCTTTAGCTAAACTTGAGGTTTGAAGGATAGGTAGGAAAAAATTGAGGAATCCACATAAGCCACACCTCTCTAGACTTCTCCTGGTGTCTAGTTTTCAGAACTGTCTGGTAAGTTTCCCTAGATGTCCGCTGAGCCCAGAACAAAAACACAGGTGAATCCCTCACAAGACCACGTCTTTTTGTGATCGATAATAATAATTTTGAAGTCTCCACAGTACATTTTGAGCCACTTCCTGTTGCGGGCATTTGCCCTACCCATACATGTGAGGTACCATTTTTATCAAGAAATTTGTGGCTCCCTGCAGATTCCTGAACTTTCCATCACAGAAATGTCTGTAAAATGTGCTTTTGTTTTACAAAGTTTGTGGTTTGCGAGGGATTCTGGGTAGTAGAACCCGGCAAGAGCCACACAAGTCCTCCTTCTCTGGATTCCCCTTGATGTCTAATTTTAACAAATGTACAGGTTTGCTACGTTTCCCTACATGGCAGCTAAGCTAGGGCCCAAATTTCACAGCTAGGCACATTGCAAAAAGGATACATTTTCAGTGGAAAAATGTAATGTGTCCACGTGGCATTTTCAACCGTTTCCTGTCACGGAGAATAGGCCTACCCACGCAAGTGAGGTACCCGTTTTCTCTGAAGATTTGCAGGAATGCTTGTTGGGTGTAAGTTTGTGGCTCCCCACAGATTTCTGAACTTTTCATTACAGAAATATGAGGAAAATCTTTTTTTTTTGTTTTACGAAGTATGAGGTTGGCATGGTATTCTGGGTAATAGCACTTGGTGAGAGCCCCACAAGTCAGCTGATACTGGATTGCCCCTGGTGTTTAGTTTAAAAAAAAATACATGTTGATGGGTTTCCATGGGTTCTAGCTGAGCTAGGATCCAAATTCCGCAGCTAGGCACATTGGAAAAAAAGGTTCAGTTCTCACTGGAAAAATGTGATGTGTCCATATTGCGTTTTGGGCTGTTTCCTATCAGGATACTAGGCCTACCAAAACAAGTGAAGTATCATTTCTTTCAGGAGACTTAGGGGAACATAGAATAGTAGAAATAGTGTTATTACCATTTGACTTTCAATGCATTTCTGCCTTCCAAATTTAAGACAATGTGTAAACAAGACTCCACTTTGAACAATGCCCTCTAATTCACATGCTAGAATGCGTACCCACAATTTGGAGATGTGCAAATGACCACTGCTTCTAAACTCCATATGTTATTACCATTTTGGAAATATAGATGTTTCCTTGATACCTATTTTTCACTCTTCATATTTTCCCAAATAAATTGCTCTATACCCAGCATACAATATAAACTCATTGCAAGGCGCATCTCAGTTATTGGGTCATGGTACTTCGGGTTTGTGGTGACCCTACAAGTACTATATGGCTTCGCAACCAGAAGGGTCCAGCAGGCATACCAATATATTACTTTAAAAAATCTGCCATATTAGGAAAAAGGTACAGGTTAAAGCGCAGGCACAAATGGTGTTTTCTTCAACTCAATTTGAATATTTATTATTTCTACTGTTACTTTCTATAGGAAACTCCTGAAGGATCTACACCTCTTTCTGAATTCCGACTTCTGTCTAAATTTCAAAAATGTGTAGGATTCCAGGATCCATTATTGGTTTCCTACCCATTTCTACCACTAACTGGGAGGAGGTTGAGAGCACGAAAATTAGAACAAAACAGGCTTTGTCCCACTAAAATGCCAAAACTGTGGAGAAAATCTGGCATAGGTCTGCCTGTTCCTGAAAGCTGCGAAAATGGTAATTTTGTCACTGCAACCCATTTGTTAATATCATTTGCAGGGGAAAAAACTGATTTTTTTTGTGCACTTTGTTCCCATTTTTCCACCAAAACCAAAATTTAGCTGTATTTTCGCTAATTTTCCGAACCCCTCCTGGGGAATCCACAGACCCTGGTTACCTTTAGAATCCACAGGATGTTGGAAGAATAGGACGCATATTTGGCATGGATACCTTAAATGAACACCAAGTTACACTTACAGACAAGTTGCTGTTTTACTCACCATGATAGAAAAAAAAAAAGATCCTTCATCTTTTGCTAGCTGCCACTCAGTGACTCTACTTCATTTCTTCTCCAAACTACTAGAACGCCATGGGCCTGATTATGGTGTCGGGCGGCAGGACCACCGCTGACATCACAGTGGTTGGAAGACTGTCTGACATGTAGGCAGGCATTCTGACCACCAAATTAGGATCAGCGGGCCATTGTGGCGGTCGGAAACTGTCCTTTTCCTTTGTGACTTGTGCTGCGGCCTAGATAAAGGGCCGCAGCACATGCCACAATGAAAAAGGGCAACATGTGCTCTTCTATGCACTGTACATGATGCCCCCAGAGCCACTTTTCAGTGTAGCTCAACAGAGGGGGAATATGATTGTGACTGCTGCCCAGACGGGATTTTAGATCCTGTCGGAGGCTGCGGTCTTTCGCCACCACAGTCTCTGTTTGGACTGCTGGCATTGTTATGCAGCAGTCGAATCGAGTACTTGACTGTCGGGCGGACTGCCACCGATGACCTGTCGTTGGCAATCTGCTCATTGTAATTTGCCCCCTTGTTTTTTAACAACTTTAAATACTATCTGAATTCTAGGACTCAGCTAAACCACTTCCAAACTGATTTTGAAGTTCACCACTCTATCTGAAATACCTTTAATACATAAAGCTAACTTTTTTACCTCCACTCACCATAGGTACCTTACAATCATGCCCAGATTCCTCGTTTTTTCTGCAGCCTGGAACACCATCAAGCATCCTATTTTAGTTTGCTCCTTAGGAACCCTTGGCTGTAGAGTCTCTTCTCTTTAATGGTTTTCCTTTCATCTTTCTGAATGATCCATTTAATTTGTTTAGCAATCTGATAGGCCTCTATCCATTCCATTACCTAATGGCAAACCATCAAGACTCTCTCCTGGGTCTCCTCATTTTTTCTATCTATATCACCTGACTAAAGGGCATCAAGTTCTCATCAGGAGTTTCTTACTACATACACATATATGTAGATGACACCCAAGTAGTCTGTTTCTCAACTTTCTCACACATTCTCCAAATAATGAGATCTTACTGTTTTACTGTCAAATGTCATTCAAAATTGGACAGTTCTATGTCCTCCATGCTGAACTCATCTAAGATAGAAGTCCATATTTTCAAATCTTTTACTAATAACATTTGTTCTAGCTTTTTCCCTCCTGACCTGCTGATTTTATCTGATTCCAGAGGAAACTTAGGGGATCTTTCAACCCATTGCTGCAGATAGAAAGTTTTAATACTGACAGCATGAGAAAATAATGGACTTTGGAGTGGTCAGATTTACTATTCCCACTCGAATCTGAGCAACATCATGGAAAGTGTTGACCTTTGGAGGAGCGAAATTTACTGTCCCCGCTGAGATGTATGATGGAATCACGTATGTGAATAACACACATTGGTTATAACGTGCGGTACCGTTACCACGTTGCTATTGCCACATTAGGTGTTACAATGGTTATTCCTTAACCATGCATGCCTTTGCCAAGAATTTCATTGGAACGGCATGAATGATAAAGTCGTAGGCATGGTAAAGATTTTTCCTCAAAACCAAATTCCCCCTATCTAGATCCCAGCCCCAAGCCTTAAAAACCCTTTTGCTGCTCCCCAACCCCCACCCCTAAAGAAAAGCAGCCCCTGGCCTGAGCCCTAAAACTGGCCCCTGGTGCTGGCCTCCTTGGCCCCTAGTTCTAAGCAAAACCCACCCCCAGCCCTGAACCCTAAAGCCGGTCTCGCATTGGCACCAGTTCTGAAACCTCCCCCTTCTCAGCCCTAAAATCTTCTTCTGATCCCATTCCCGGCACTGAGCCCTAAAACGCCCTTGTGTGCAATTCCCCATGCCTATAGCAGGAAAAGTGGGAATGAAGCTGTATCTGTTCCACTTGGCCATGGGTGACAAGCAGGTTTTTTAATTAAATTCTTTCAGGCGTAAGACTAACATCTATCGCTTTGTCGGTTTTGGCACCTGCAGAGGGTCTCTTCAACTTTTGAGGTAAAGCACCTGATTGCCTTTACCAATATTTGAATATTAACTAAAAAATTTAAAACACAGTTAAAATATTACATGCATTAACAAATAAAACTACATTTTAAAAATTCAAATTTTATACTACAGATAGAAAAAGGAAAACAATATTAAAACTATTTTAAATTAAAGCACTTCTCTACTAGCCTCAAAATGGGCACTGGCAAAAAAAATTATAAACAATATAAAAAAATAAAAATGAAAAAGTCTCAATATGAAATTATGTGATAATAAAACAATTAAAATTAAATCAATATGTAAATATTTCAGACCATTAAATAATGAAATAAACTAATCAACCAATTAACAATTAGAACAAACCAATAATAAAATTAACAATTATTCAATTAAATAATTTTCATAATTATCAATTTAAAATGTAATAAAAACATTTTATCAACTAACAACAATAATTTACATTTAAAAAACACTTACCATGCTAATCCCTTACAAACCCAGCAACGTACTACTAGAGCAACAATTTCCAAATACATTAAAAAGAATGAATATAAAAACTTACAAACTATACTAAAACACATTAAAACAAATAAAACTATAGTAATAACCTATAAAACTAAAATAAGTGTTATTTGTCAAACTGAATAAAAACAATATGTTATATAACCAATAAACCAATTGTATATACAACTATATTTGAAAAAATGCAATATCAAATACCTGAAAAAAGATATTCTTAGCTTCAATATTAAGTACCACAATATTTTTAACATCCCAATATCCTGGCCAGGATATTTGTGATCCACAACATTTTTTATTTGATATTTTGGTAAAACACCATTATTGTCATCAGTCTGGCTGCTTTCTGCTAATACAGTGCCTTCACAATCTTATAACACTAGCTTTAAAAGCTATGCATAAGACAACCCTAAGTTATCTCTCAGATATTTGTTTCATGCCAAAAATACGCATTGCTGCAGCTTAAGACGAGCTATCTAGCATTTCTTCTCTGCATTTAACTTGCCTGCTTACCTTCTCGATTTTGAACTCGACACAGCACAGAGAAAGCACTGCTAGAAATCGCTGAAGCGATTAAGTTGAGTTTGGACACTGGTCTCAATGTGGCATTGGTGCTGTTGGACCTTTCAGCAGCATTTGACACGGTTGACTACAGCATCTTGCTAAAGAGACAAGAACGCCTGGGTGTGGCAGACACGGCCCTTTGTTGGTTGGGATCCTTTTTCGGGGAAAGAGAGCAGGATGTATGGATTAAACGCTTCTCCTCCAAAGTCAAACAGCTGAGAGGGGGGATGCCTCAGGATTCAGCCCTGAGCCCCACCCTTCTCAACATTTACCTGTCTCCCATGGCATATCTGGTAAAATCGTTCGGAAATTAAGATTATTTCTCATGCAAACAATACACAGCTCCTACTAACAGATGAATGAGACTCAGGCCAAATAAACGTTTTCTCTCTGCCTAAAAGTGCTTTTTGAGTGGCTCAGGAAGAACAAGCTCAGTGCAACCTGGATATAACTGAATCCTGCTGTTTGGACCACACCCTTTCCTGGGATGAACAGGTGCTTGGCCAAGTAATGTTCCACCGCCTCCGCCCCCACTGAGGTGGCTAGAAACCTGAACGTCCATGTTTGACTCAAACCTATCTTTTAATGCCCAGGTATCATTCTGGTGAAATCCTGTCTCTGAAATTTTTTGTCTCCTTCAGAACGTTTTGCACGTAATCCCTCAGGAATTACAGGTCACTGTGGTTAGGGTATTGATAGCATCACAGCTGGATTATGTCAATATCCTGTATCTGGGACTTCCAGAATATTTAATCCAGCGTTTACAGATTGTGCAAAATATGGCCCTGCTTATTGTATATGCTACCAAAGTATTCACCTGTATTGCTTATTCGTGAGAAGCTCCATTGGCACCCAGTGCACAAGAGTGATGCTCAAAGCCTTAACATTGACACATAAAGCCCTTTATCACAGGGATATGTTGTATTTGATCGAAAGGATTAAGGCTTACACACCTGGGAGAATGTTGCGCTCCAGTCACTTTGGGCTGTTGACAGTTCCCCACTTTAAAAAGCAGCGTAGAGGGGGTTCTACTTTCATGGTCCTAGCCATGGGCCTGTGAAACCAGCTGCTGAGATATCCCAGAATAATGATTGAGGAGGGGAGTTTTGAAAAAGCCTGTATGGTATTGGGGCTATGGCTAGGTTTTTTCTCTGGTAGGCCTTTGATGCTGGTTACTGCAAACTCCTAATGGGTTCTCTCACAGAATTGCTGGGTGTCAATATAGGTACAGCTTCACCGCTGGTGGTGTGGGAATCAATGAAAGCTAATATCAGGACTGTTACAGTGCAGTTTATCTTTAGTAAAAAAAAAAAAGCATGCTAAATATGGCCAGACAGCTTGGCCAGGAGGTTTCACAACTGGAAACATTGATTGCTAGAGCTTTAAGTGCTGGTGGCTCTGATGAACGAGTTCGCTATCTTCAACTGATTAACAAATGCTCCCTTTTAGGGCAACATTTGAGGGAGAAAGAAGCTGCTAGTTATTCTAAAAATAAGGCCCTCCAGTACGAATATGAGGAACAGATGGCAAACCAAATTTCAAACAAAAGAGCTAAATCCTTGATGCAGTATATTAACCTCTTCGACGCTCATGATGAGCTGAGCTCGTCATGAGCCACGGCGCTCCAGTGCTCATGACGAGCTCAGCTCGTCATGGCCTGTGGAACGCTCAGGTGCGGGGAGAATTCCCCCGCTGTGCTGAACGTTCCACGGAGCCAATGCACCTGTGACGAGCTGAGCTCGTCATGAGCACAGGAGCACTGTAGCTCATGACGAGCTGAGCTCGTCATGAGCATGGGGGCGCTGTGCGCGCCCCCCTCCCCCCAGCACAGCAGGGGAATAACCCCCGCAGCGAAGGGGTTAAAGGTAGTGATGGATCGGTCCATACTAACCCTCAGGCTATTACAGAGCAGTTCATCCTCTTTTATCAGGAACTGTATAGCCAATCTCTACTACTGAGTATGCCTGGGCTGAAGGAGTATATTCAAAATAGCAGGCTTCCACACTTAGGGGAATCTCAAAGGTTGAGCCTTCAAAAAGCCATTACTACCAGAGAAATAGAGACTGCTCTGGCGGTTTTGCCTTGGTAAGGCTGAAGGGGAGGACTCTATGCCTGTGGAATTTTATAAGGTTTTTAAAGATATAGTTCCCCCCTTCTTAGTGTGATACTGAGTATTGGCAAGTATGGTGAAGTGTCCAGGTACTTAAAACATGACCAAGATTACTTTATTCTTGCAGAAGGCTAAACCATTTGAAGAGATGGGATCATACTGATCCATCTGTCTAATTAATGCTGATGTAAAGGTTTTAACTGAAATTCTAGTGATCTGGCTTGCTCTCAACCTCACAGGTTTAGTCTCACAACAACAACACAGCATCATCCCTAGTAGGGACACCACCTGTAACATTAACACACCAATTGTTGTTTTTTTAGTTTAAATTTCTTTTATTCGTTTTCAACATCAAGAAAGGACAAACAAGCCAGTGTGCTCTGCGGTCCTCGGGGTGCAACCCGGCGGTCAGAGTGCTGTGTTTGACAATCAAGAACAAAATGAAAAAGGAAAAAGAACATCTCCCCTCCTCCTCCCTGAAAAAAGGACCCACCCCTATTAGATGGGAAAACAAGGAACAAGCTAGGAAAGGATCATCTAGAGCAGTGGTCTCCAAACTTTGTTCTGTCAAGCCCCCCCTGAGCAAAATGTTTGGGGGCCGCGCCCCCTCAAACATACGAAAGGGTAGATCAAGACAAGGGTAAGAAGGCTAACTAAATCAGCTGCATATTGGGAATTCCACTGGGCAAAAGCCCCATCCAGGTCCTCTTACCAAAGCCCCATTCAGATCCTCTTACCAACGCCCAATTCGGATCTTCTCTTCAAAGCACCAGTCTCATCTGTACTTACAACGTCCTATTCTGAAAGCCCACCAAATTTACACCCAGACCATAGTTGCCAAGTTTTTAGACGGCTTATGAGTCACATTGTCATGGTTTCAGTGTGCTTAGGAGTGACATTTAAATACCAAATGTACGACACTTGGAGTAAGACTTGCCCATGACCAAAAACAAGCAATGAAGGGCTTGGAAGGCGGTTAACATCAGAAATTGCACACTTTTAAGCAATGAGAAGCATTAAACTGTTCTAGAAACTGTTAAAACACATTTGCAATGGAAGGTCAACAACCTACTACCCCCTAATGACCCAGCCAATACAAAAATTAGGAGAACTGCCAGACACCAGTACTTCTTCCCCTTATGTGTACATACTTTAAACAGTAATTATAAGAAGAATGCACTTTAAAATGAATTCTGGAGCTCTCTTAATAATATCTGACTGATAATAAAAGTTAATACAGACTAAAAAGTCATGGTAAAAATGTATACAGATGAGTATATGTAAAGTTATATTTAGGTATCCTGTTCAGGCCTTTGCAGAATTTTGAAACCTGAAAATTTCATAATGATTTCTCCCTGGGAAAGGTGGGAACCCTATTGTCTGCTTAAAAGTACAACACAGCAGATAGTAACGAAGCCCACTGAAGGACCCACAAGTGGCCACCTTTAAAAGACAGATGCTTGCCCGGAAACAAGTCAGTATGCTGCCCTCCAATACATGGTAGAGGTGAAAATTATTATTTCTAACCCGGCTGCGACCTCCGCCAGAGAGGAGTATATCTTCCTGGGACCTGAAAAGACTCTCCAAAACATGGTCCTCGGTGTCATTAGATTGACGTCCTCCGATGGTGGCAAATGGTCGAACAAAAAAAACGTCACCTACCACATGCTGACTAATGAAACTGAAATACTAAATACGCATGCATTACTAATATGCAACGGAAACCCTTGCTCGAATTGTAAAACATCCACAGGCAATGTGCCACCTTCAAATCAAAGTGAGGGACAGGTGCTTTGTGACCCTGGGCAGCTCTTCGATACCTTATGAATTTCCGAGGCTGTTCCTGCTCTTCCTCAAACGAGTCCAAGCCATTCTCAAAAAAAGGCCACCTGCCTTTAAAAGTAAGGCTGAAAGTGCACAATGACAGACACATGTTACAAACTGCACTAATTAAAACCACTAGTGAGTGCTTTCTGGGGCTTCTGCTTGCCACTGAGGTGATGTGGACTTGAGCCCCTCTTGAGATGACTCTGTGCCCCCCAGGGGGGGAGTGACCAACAGTTTGAAGACCACTGATCTAGAGCATACTAAATTGTGGATGTGTTTGGGAGGGTCCGCAAGTCTCAGTAATGTTAGGTATTTGGGGCAGGTGAGCTCCGCGAACTCAGATATCAATAGCGTAAGAAAGGGAGCCAACAGGTTGTGAAATGAGGTCCCCACGTGAGTCAAAGAGAGAGAAATCTTTTTCATCCCCAAAATGGCCCACAGCCGATGAAGCCATCCTAGACGTTTCGGGACTGTCTTGGTACCCTTGTGCGTCAGAACATTTTGGACTGCTTCTCCCAGAGCTAATGCCATATGCTTACCCCTCCGAGATTTTAGATGAAAGGAGATGGCGTTGGGAAGGCCCAGGAGAACTGGGAATCTACGTCGTCGAGGATTTGCTGCCAATATGTACCCAGAGATGGACACTCCCACAGCAGGTGGGTAAGAGTTCCCAGTGCGCCACAGGCTCACCAGCACTGCGGGCTCCGGGAAGGTTTACCCCTATGGAGTCTCACAGGGGTGAGGTACCTGTAGGTGGCCACTTTGGTGGCAGTCTCAATAGAGGTAACATTGTGTGCTGTGCATCTAGCCCTATAATAGATATCAGGCATCTCCTTCTGTGTAAGAGCCCTACCCAATTCCACTTCCCAGCGTAGTTGGCCGGGGACTTCCTGGTGTCAGAAGTGCATTGTATACATTTATACAAGTCTGATGTCAAGCATGAGTTACTATGTCGTGTGAGTGACCACTTCTCGAACGGGGTGAGATGCTGCTCCGCCCCCCCTCACATCACTATGGAGAACCCATGCCGGACCTGCAAATATCGATATCTCTCCATTTCTGGGATGTCGTGTTCAGTACAGAGAGTAGTAAAGGAGCTGGGTCCAGACAGATCGAAGAGATGACCTATGGAGCGGCAGGCCTTCTTAGTCAAATGGTGAAACTCCCCGGGGTCAAGGCCTGAGGTGAAATCAGGGTTTTGTGCTATAGGCATAATCGGGGACAGGAAGGTCGTAAGCCCCCTAGAAACTGCAGTCTTGTCCAAAGATAACAAATTAGGGTGAGTTACCTCCAAAAGATATAAATTGCAAGGTCGCCTCATGCGTGCGAGAAAGGGAACCTCCCATAAAGGCTGGCCAGCAAGCGACCTATCCATAAATAACCAGTGCTTCTCAGATTCCAGGTATGACCAATCCACTAGTGCCCTCATCTGAGCCGCCCGCCAGCAAGCTAGAAGGTCAGGGTCTCCCAGCTCCCCCTCCACCGGGTCCCTGTAGGTAAGTTCCCGACGTAGCCGAGCTCTTTGGTTCCGCCAGATGAAGCACTCAATATCTCGTTGCAATAAAAAAATACCTCATGCTGGTGGCAGCAGGGGGAGCGTATGAAACAGGTAGAGAATTTGGGGCAGTATCACCATTTTCACCACCACTATACAGCCTAACCATGGGAGGGAATGTGGTATCTACTTCCTGAGGGAATCACGGATGTGTGGCAGAATTACTGTGCAACAGCTCCAGAGTTTCGGACCCTAAGGACAGGTCTAGGGCTTGTGATTTGTGCAGATTATTCTTAAAGCCAGAGGCAAGTGCGAACCTGTCCAGTTCATCTAGGAAAGCAGGGAGAGATTCCCTAGGGTGCTCCAGCGTAGCCACTACATTGTCCGCATATAAACAAAGCTTATGTTCCGACCCCCCAAAGCATGCTCCACTAATGGCGGGGTCATGTTATGTTATGTTATGTTATTTTTACTTATACCGCGTACAGCTGCCCCAGCGAAGGGGCGTCCTTGCGCTTTGACAAGGCAAACACAACACAAAACCGACAGAAGGAAAAAGGCCACAGGAATAGCATGAGAGCTAAGCAAATAAGAAGGTCTTGATAGCACGTCTAAACTGAAGAAGGTCATCAATGGCCCGAATATGAAGAGGAAGGGAATTCCACCAATTCGCCGCTAGCACTCGAAAAGAGCGGCCACCAACTCTACTCAGCCTAAAGCGCGGAACCACAGCCACAGCCACATCTCATACACTTTGAGCTATGGGCTGAACATAGAAGGCAAACAGGAGCAGCAATAGCAGGCACCCTTCTCTGGTCCCTCTATGTATGGGAAAGGCTGTAGAAGCCATCCCATTCACCTGCACTGTAGCAGTAGGGCTCACGTAGCTACCAAAAACTCAATCGATAAAGCGATTTGGGAGGCCAAAGTGGACTAGGGTCGCCAGGAGATATGGCCAATGTACCCTATCAAACGCTTTTTCAGTGTCGACACGGAGGATCATTTACTCCGCTGGAGAGCGTTCCGATCTATCTACAAAATGGAGAAGTCATTTGGTATTGTCGGAGAATTGGCGTCCGGGGACAAACCCAGATGGATCCGAGTCGATCATCCCGGGAAGGTGACAAGAAAGTCTGGCCACTAGGATTCCAGTAAAAATCTTTAAGTCCACATTGAGAAGGGATATACAGCCTTATTCATCAAGGCCAAATCGGCTCGCAAAGGGCCAGATTCTGAGAATCTGGCCCTTTGCGAGTGCGATTTTTGCATTTGGGATTCAAGATCCCAAATGCAAAAATCGCTATTTGCTAATTCGCATATTTGCGAGGGTTTACATTTAAGGAATCTCTATTTGAGATTCCTTAAATGTAATTCATCATCCATTTTACAATTGCAAAATCGCAAATTTCGGGCCGCCATTTACCGCGAGGTCAAACCTCGTGGTAAATTGCGAAAACTCAGAAAAATGCATTTAAATGCATTTTTCTGAGTTGCACGTTACACACACACATGTCCTTTGGACATGTGTGTGTGCAACACCTGTGTTAATTTCCATTGCAGGGGTGCTACAGGGTGTCCTTTGGACACCCCTGGCACCCTTGTACTCGCAATCTCATTTGCGATTAGCTAATTGCTAATCGCAAATGAGGAATGACTCCCCATGCATTCCTATGGGCCTTTTGGCCCATAGGAATGCATGGGGAGTTATTCCTTATTTGCGATTAGCAATTAGCTAATCGCAAATAAGGAATCAGTGGGAATCGCAATTAATATTGCGATTCCTACATGATTACCGTTTTGCGAGTCTCAAATAGCGATTCCTTATGATTCGCTATTTGAGACTCGCAAAACGGCCCGTTCATGAATCAGGCTGATAGTGTGTTAGAAGAACAGCGAAGGCATTCATCCTCATCAGGTTTAGCGATCATCGTTATTAACGCTTCTATCATGTAGGGCGGAAAGGAGGAAGTCGAGGTAAACCCAATCAATTTAAAAACCCGTACTAAGAGAGGGGCTAATACCGTGCAAAACCTTTTATAAAAAACGGAGGAGAACCCATTCGGGCCTGGTGACTTGTTGAGTTTCAAATGTGAGATTGCTGAAATGGCCTCTTCCAGTTGTATGGGGAACTCAAGCTCTGCCGCCTGGTTTGGTAAAAGTTTAGCTGTGGGACACCGTGAAGGTAGTGGGTTGGACCGCCCTCAGGCAAGGATTGAGCCTCACATAAGGGCTCATAGAATTGTCGGAACGCATCTACAATCTCCGGGTCATCAGCACAGTCCCTCCCTCACTGGTCCCCTATGTCAGTGACTATGGACGCTAGTCGTTTCGCCCAGAGCTGTTTCACGAGAAGACGCCCGCATCTATGACCAGCGGTCAACATCTAGCCCTGCTAGCCGTGCCCTGGCTGCTTTAAGAAGCTTCCAGACTCTGGGTGCCCCGTCCTTTGATGTATGCGCTCCAGGTCGGCCACTTCCCCCGTCAAGCACTCCTGTTTCTCCCTCCTGTCTGTGTTGTCGGTCGCCGCAATGCCAAGGAATTCCCCCCGAACTACGGCTTTCAATTCTTCCCATACAGTTGTCGTAGGGATGGTGGGGGAATCATTAAGATCTAAGTAATCTTGTATGCACTTTTGGATTTGTTGTACTACTGAGGGGTGCTGTAACGTGGTCCCACGCAAATGCCAGAAGCGTTGAGAAGGGCAATGGTGCTGAATAGATAGTGATATCCTCATCGCCCAAAGGTCAGAAAAGGGACATGGGAGGATCTCAATGTCCTGTGTCTGCTATGTCAGGGAATCCGAGGTGAGAACATAGTCAATTCTGGCGTATGTCTTGTGAGGATGTGAGTAGAAGGTGTATGCTCTAGTCCCTGGGTGGCAAATTCTCCAGATGTCTGTAGGTCCTACCTCTTCTTGTAATTGTTTCCCTTCTCTAGAAAGGGCCCCTGATTGCCCCAATCTCTGTCCTGAATAGGCCATTACGTCATCAAAGGCCAAGTTAAAATCCCCCCAAAAAAGCAGTATTTTATCAGGGAGGCCAGTGAGCTCGTGAATTACCGCCCTGAGAAAGCCCTCCTATCCATCAATGGGGATGTGCACCGTAGCTATCGTGAATTTGTGGGTGTCCAGGGGAAAGGTGTGTGCCAAAAGCCTCCCCTTGATCTCGGCCTGTTTTCTTCCTATTTGGCCCTGGAATTTAACAGAGACTAGAATCACCAGCCCTGCTGTCTTGGAAGGAGTAGATGAAAACAGCTGATGGGGAAATGCTCTGGATCTCAAACTGTGTGCATCAGAGGATAATAGATGTGTTTCTTGAAGCAGACAGATATGAGCGTATGACTGCTGGAGGTAGGACAGGATAGCTCGCCGCTTGGTAGCGTTATTCAGCCCCTTAACATTAAGGCATACAATATTAATGACAGGAAACAAAAGAGGGGGTCCCTATATGCAACAATGAGGTGTCCCCGGTCCTTTATAGATGGAAAGTGGGATGGGGTATCGGGTATCGTCAGTCCAGCAGAATGCAGAGGAGGAGGAGAAAGTCCCAAAGCCCACAACAAAGAACAACAAGAAACATTTACTTGTAGAGTCTAAAAATGTCCCAGGCTACTTGCCCTGTGGTGAGGAGCGGGATGGACAGCAGGAACTCCCGTCGCCCCCATCCTGCACCAGGCACCACCAAATAGAGCACTGTGAGGCCCCATAAGAGAGCAAATAACCACCTTAGTCAATGCATTAAATCTTTGGTATTCGTGTCAGTTGCCAGGAATTGTAGGACAGCCGTTCGTTCCTTTGCGATGATCTCTAAATCCGACTGTAGGCTCTGTGGTGAAAGCCCAACTCGCTGCCATCATGCAGGATCATCTCGGTGCCCGGTGGGGGCAGCGCTGTCCAGTGTGGGTCGGTTGTCACCAGGGAGGTGAAGAAGCAAGGCAGCCTGTGACGGGACAGAACTCCTGTCACTTCTGTAGTGTAGAAGTCACCAAGTCCTGGAAGAGCAGGGGTCTGCAAGAGCGGAACTCAACAGTATGTTTGGCTCTTGCCTCTCTAAAGATCTGTTCTTTGACTTTAAAGTCATGGACATACTTTAGAATTTTGGGAGGAGGAGCTGTCGATAGACGTCTGAGTCCCACGTGGTGCGTCCGGTCGAGCTGGATCTCCTTGTCTGGAGGAGCTCCCAAGATGTGGTGGAACAGATCCATGATGAAGGCCTCGATGTCCTGATCTTCAATCCCCTGAGGCACCGCCCGCATCCTTATGTTGTTCCGTCTGGAACAGTTCTCAAGATCTTCTGTGTGTGCTTGGAGATCTAAGTGCTGGTCCCTAAGTCACAGGACTTCTTGTTGAAGTTGGGCTATCTCCTCATCTCCAGCATTCATTTGATTCTCCAGTTAATTAACACTCTCCAACACTGAATCGATGTCTCTCCACATATCTCTGCTGTTAGATCCTTCTTCATTGTGTAGAATTCCCGCGTAAGCTCTACGGAGAGAGACTCCAGGACACTGCGCGTGACCGGTATCTCCAAATTGTCTGAGCTCCGTCGCGTCGTCGTGTCTCCCTGCGCTGGCATTGCCTCAGAACCCCAGGTTCCAGCCTTGATTAGGAGATCTTTAACGGATCTGTCTTTCCAGGATTTATTTGCAGCCATCTGAAGGTAGCAACCTCTCGCCGGTACATAGGGGGTAGCTCAGTGTAAACAGAGGGTGCTCACCAATTCAACACATGATTTCCCCAAAAGGCAGGCCTCCTGTCCACCACCATCAGAAAAACCTTACTGTCACTGGGGCCAATGTTAGTGTGTGCAGGCAAAAGGGTGGCTCCTCGGTCCACTGGCGAAGGCAATCTGCACCTTCACCTCTGGTTAGATTGCCGCTTCCAGATACACCCAATATGGCGCATGGTCACCACTTGAGGATCCCCCTCTAACCGCTGGTCCCTCCTACATAGCAGTAATGAGGTCTGCACCTGCTTGGGTGAAGTCGGTGGCTCCCAGTGTGCGTCTAGTGCTTAGCCTCCGGATCGCGACTGGGCCCGCTCTGCTGCCCAAGGCCCCCCGCTCACGCAGTTCTGAGCGTGACGCTCCAGCAGCGAGGGACAGGGCACCTCCCGGCAGGGATCAGCAGTCTGGAAGCAGGGGTGGAAGCAAGGTCAGCGTCACTCGGCTCCCTCTGAGGCACTTGCTGGTCCAGGTGAGTTAGCGGTAAGCTCCAGGGGCCGCAGTTGCGCTGGGGAAGGAGAGGGCAAGAGTTCCTATATGCCAAGGTGCTGTCGTGCACCGCTGTATGGCTCACCTCTGTCAGGCGCCTGATCGTTCCACCTGCGGGCTCAGGTCCGCACCACCATCTTGCCTCTGTGGTGGGGGTCGGCCATGGATTCTTAGGCACCCTTCAGCAGCAGGACACCAGAGCCCCTCAGTCCATCCGGGGGGCAGCTCTCGGAGACAGCAACCCCAGGCTCACCTGCTCACCCTCACGGAGCCGCTGGGTAGGCCACAGCACGCGCCCCGTCTGGCATGTCTCAATCCCCGATGCCGGGCGCCGTCATCACACCAGAATCAGGAGAGAGGTGCCGGAGCAAGTGGTGGGCTCACACAGGGTCCCAATCATTGGCTAGGGCAGCGCTGAAAGTAGCTATTCAGGTAGGGCTTAGGCCACGGACCAGAGCGATGAGCAGGCACGTCTTACTTGGCCGCCATCTTGGCCACACCCGCAATTGGTGTTTTTGATGTAGCAGAAAGATCAAGGAGAAAGCTGGGTATGATATTATTGGATGCCAAGAAGGCTTTTGACTGTGTGTTCTGGGGCTGTCTGTGGGTTATGAAGGTGGCTTTTGGGGTTTGTGACGGTTTTGTAGATGGGTGCAGTCTTTATATAGGATTCCATGTGCCATTCTTGTCTATCCTGGGACTTCCTCAGTACCTTTTAAGATTCTCATTACAAACGAATGGGGTAACCCAAGAAGACCTACATGCTGTGGGGTACAGCTCGGTACATAAAACAAAGTGGTCCTAATGACAAACATACAATGTTAATTCACATATTAATTATCCTGCTAATGGATCCTTGCGAGAGAGAGAGAAAAGAAAGAAAACGCTTAGTTTAAAAAAATAAATAAACATTTTATATTAAAAGAGTGTTCGGTACCAGATAATACATCTAGAAATGTATTGCTGTTGCTTTGGAAAAGTGCAAAGAAAGTGTCAATAGATGTGCTCTTGTGCAAAGTGATATAGAAAGAAAAGAAAATGATATCAATGAAAAAGGCTTTATAATTTCTTAAAAATGGTCTCAAGTAGTACCGGAAAGCCAAAGAAGATCGGCCTACTTGAATCTTAACTTATTGTCTAGGATTTGAGACCATGATTAAGGGTAGGCGGTCAAAGAATCTGGGCACTTCAACCAAATGGATTTAGGTATTCAATCCAGGCCAGAAAAATAATGTTGACGTTTTGACCCGGCTAATGCCTAAACTGATTGTGCAACTTGGCTTGCAGGTCTTCATCAGAACACACACAAAACTATTGGCGAAAAGGCAACCTGAAGTAGTGTGAGCTGAAAGAATCGTGGTGGGGTTACTAATTAATATACCCATGCAGGGTGCATTGCTCCCTGTCCTCAAAGACACATTGTATGGTTAGACTAAGCCATTAGATGAGATCTGCAGAGCACAGAGGGTCTCCAGATAAGTCTAATGCCGTTTGACAGGATTGAGGAGGCAGAGCGTTGCTGTTAAATTTCAGACCGGCTGTCCCAATTACTGAGGTTGTTTCTTCAGCTACTTACCGACGTATTAAACTGAGCGCACAGGTTGATAATGTCTCTAAGCTAAATTAGGAGCCCCTGTTGAAATCAGAAGTTTCTAAATCGCTGTCTTAGAATAAGCTTCCAATCTTTTTTTGGGGGCGTGGCTTGCGCGCCGACGAAGATGGCGGCGTGATACCAGAGCTCCAGAGCCGACCCTTCTTTGAACGCGATTTGCGGCGTTCTTCGGACCAACTCAGCCCAGCCACACACTTCACCTATCACCTGAATGTGAGGTGAGCCCAGTGCCCTCACTCTTGTGACTTTTCATGCCGTTTTGACGGAGTTGCTCGTTTCGCCCGGATGATTTAGCTTCAGCCACCATTTTGTGTGCGACGCACACTTTCCTGCCTGCTATGTCACCGCTTCCATTATGCTTCTGGCCATGCTATTTGACTGAAACTGCGCATCCCTTCTAGCAGTGTGTCTCCCATGCTGGTAGCTGTTTGGTATGTGCCTCATTTCCTCCTCTTTTGATGCCAAATTTACACCTGCTTTGACAACCACCATTTTGTGACGCGCTGACGCCTTGTACCTCTGCAATGCAGCTCTCTCTTGGTCTCCTTGGCTTTGACCTCTTGACTACGTCCCAGTGTTAAATGATGAATGACAATCGTTTTTCGCTTCTGCATGTCCCTGCTTGCTTTTGAACTTTTCTTCACCTCAACTGAATTTTACGCAGTTTTGCCATCTTCCTCTCAGCATCTGCTGCTGCTCTTGCCAATTTGCCTCCATGATTTTTGGAACTTCCACACATGTCTTGACTTTCTACCCTCAACTTCTCTCCTGGTGCCGCAGGCTGGCTGATATGGCAGGTGTTCTCATGTCTTTTTGCTTCCCTCAAGTTTTCTTCTGGATTGCATTGTTTCCCTCACAATAATAAAGCCTTTTTGGGATATCAGTTGAGACACTTTTGTCCTTTTGGGATCTCCATTGGGGTTCTTGCTTCCACTTCACCCCACCCACGTTCATTGCTGATCAAAAGGAACTGTCTCTTTACTCAGTTGCTTCCTGTCTCATTTCACTGCTGTGCTGAATTCTTCTAAGGGGAAACTTTGCAACTCGAAACTTGCCACGTTAACTAAGTTGCCATCTGGTTCGGACTCTGACTCTCCCCTTCAGGATTTTGACACAGTCACAATGTCGAAATCTGATGCACCAACTGGGGCCATCCCCTAGTCTCAAAATGGCAGGAAGGCACCCTCTGCTTTAACCTCTTCCAAACGTCTCAAGAAAGACCCACCTTCTCCCGAGAATGGCTCCTCTCCTTCGTCCATGGATATTATCTTAGAGGAACTTCACGCTCTCAAGCCCTTCATGGAAGCTACCACTCAAAACATGCAAGCTATGCAAGATAAATGGACTTCTATGGGCTCCCGTGTTCTCCTCCTGCAACAGTCTTCAGAATCTCTTCACTCCTCCTGTTCTCGTATCTCTTCGTTGGAGGCTGAGGTTCTTCTGCTTAAGAAAATGACAGAGGATTTGGAAAATAGGAACCGTAGGAACAACCTCCGCCTTTACGGACTACCTAAATTAATGGAGGGATCCAACCCTACTACTTTCTTTCAAACTTTCCTCTCAAAAGTCTTAGACGCCCCGGCCCTGGCCTCCATCAACATACAGAGAGCTCACCCCCTTGGTCCTAGAGTCTCTTCTAAACCTAGAGGTGTTATCATGCTGTTCCTTCAGTATACTGATCTTCTGCAAGTTCTCTCAGCTGCAAAAGGTAAAAAACAAATCATTTGGCAAGGTCACCGCCTCTATTTGTCTCAAGATGTCTCCAAGGCCACTGTAGACAGGCGGAAAAAGTTCCTAGATATGCGCCCGCAACTCAGATCTCTCAATGCCCGATATGGACTTCTTCATCCATGTCTTTTCAAGGTTACCTACAAGGACAAAACTACCACCTATGAAGACCCTGCTGTCCTTCAAGAATTCCTTCATCAGCACAGCTCTGATGTTATGGACGTCTCCAGACCGCCTTGAATGAACTTCTAACTTATATGTTCCTCCATTCTGCTATCATTCTTTGTACTTCATGACTCTTTTTACTGTTGTCATTTTACTCCTTTGTATATTTACCTCTTTTACTCCTGCCTTGCGTCATGTCTCCCTCAAGCCTTATCTATTTACTCCGTTTTCTTCTCTTATATTTACAAATGCCACTCTCTTCTTCTGCTCCTTCTTGATGTACCCATCCTGTTTGTATACCACCCTTCGAATCTGTGATTTTTGTGGTCTGGCATCCCTTCTTGGTGTTACTGTCGTCATCTCCTCGACGCTTCCACCCCCATCTCCGTTTGCGTTTTTCCTTTTCGTAAGTATGTCTCTCAGTCGTTCGTTATGGACGTGTACTGTCTTTTTGATTTTTCTTGTCCCTGTCCTTTTTCTCTTCCTCTCCTTTTCTGAACTTCTTTCTTCGACTCCTTCCTTCTTTTTTCTTTTCTTCTCCACTATCTCACTTTTCTGTGCTTTCTGGCCTCATTTTTCCTCTCTTATTATTCCTCTACTATCCATATCATCTTTTCCTTTCATCATTTCACTACTTTATTTCTCAATTTTCTCAGTTTACTTCTTCTGCAATAATAAGCATGTTGTTGTTAGTTGTTTTTCTCTACTGTTCCATTCCGTGTAACGACATGAAATGTTAAGGGATTAAATAATCCCATTAAAAGGCAAAGGGTTCTTGCACATTAAGCAAGACTTAGGACTGATGTCACCCTCCTTCAGGAGACTCATCTCGCTGAGGTAGAGGCTCTAAAGCTCAAGCGTTGTTGGGTGGGTCATGTTATTTGCTCTCCTAAGGCAAACAGAAAGAATGGTGTTGTAATTCTGTTGCATAAAAAGTTAAATGTTTCTTCAATCACTCATGAATGTGATATTGAGGGTCTTTGGGTTATTGTTGCATTACTCATATATAATATTCCTCTCACCCTTTTTAATGTGTATGCTCCTACTGGGATCGATAGGTCCTTTTGGCCATCTATCTCTACTTAGCTGTCCTCCCTCTCTGGGGATTACATACTTCTCGGAGGAGATTGTAATCAGGTTGTTGACCCCTTCCTTGACCGACATTCAAAAGTCAAATTTGTCTCCTCTAGGATGCACACTCAATTTGTAAATTCTTTTCAAAACAATGCTATGGTAGATATATAGAGATTGTGTAACCCAGATATTAGAGAATACATTTTTTTCTCCCCTCCTCATCAATTCCAATCCCGCATTGACCATATTTTCCTTAGCAAATATCCCTGTCCCAACACGCTATTCGCTCTGAAATTGGATCCATTCTGCTCTCCAATCATGCTCCAGTTTTTGTGGACCTTGACCCACTCCCATTTTCTCCCCACTCTGGCAGTTGGCGCTTCAATAATGCTTTGCTTTTGGAACCCACTTTTTGTACCGAATTTGACGTCTCTGCCACTGAATTTTTCCTATTAAACCATACCCCTGATTACCCTTTTGTTATGTTTTGGGACTCTTTTAAAGCAGTCTCTAGGGGTTTTATTATTAATGTTGTGGCTCGGCGGAAGAAACTCCGAGAAGCCAAGTCAGAGAAAATGTTGGCTGATATTAAAGCTTTGGAAATTGCCTATTACGCTTCTAAATCTGAAACCTCCCTTAAATCACTTATTGAAGCAAAAATCTCATTTAACAAATTCACAACTGACGCTGCCTCTAATATCTTGCTAAAATGTAACTCCAGATATTATGGAGGTAAGAATAAAATGGGGAAACTCCTGGCCAATTATTTAAAGATACGAAAGGAACGTACAAAGATTGAATCTATCAAGACTTCTTCTGGAGAATCTACATTTAAGGATAAAGACATCCTCACTGAGTTTGTCAAATTTTACGATAACCTTTATACTCCCGAACAGGTTCCGGAGTCTGCTGATCTCCTTTCTTACTTTCATTCTCTTCCCTCTCCCCCGGTTTCTCATGTTGATTTTCACTCCCTAGAACAGGACATTTCACTCTCTGAAATCTACCACGCTGTTTCCAAATTACGTCACGGTAAATCTCCGGGTCCTGACGGATTTACTATTGAATTTTATAGCCACTTTACCTCTCTCCTTCTTCCTAAACTTTTACTCTTATTTCAAGCTTTCCTCGGAGTGGGCTCTTCAAGCGGCTCTTTTCAACAGGCTTTAATTTGTTTGATTCCCAAAGAGGATAAGGATCATTCTTTATGCAAGAATTACAGACCAATATCCTTGGTCAATACTGATTATAAGATTCTAGCCAAGATACTAGCTTTACGCATGGATCCCCTCTTACCGGATCTAATTGGTCCTCAACAATCGGGTTTTGTCAAAGGACGTCTCTCCTCTGATAACTCTTGTGTCTTCCTTAACATACTTAGCAAGGCTTCCTCTCTGGCTCTTCCTTTTGCAGCTATCTCTTTAGACGCGGAGAAAGCCTTTGATAGGATTGGGTGGGACTTTATGTTTCAGGCTTTATGTTGGGTCGGCATCCCTTCCAAATTCATCTCTATTGTTTTTTTACTTTATTCCGATCCTCAGGCCTCTATTTTTGTCAATGGGATGTCCTCGGACTATTTCTCTCTACATAGGGGAGTTCGACAGGGTTGCCCTCTATCCCCCTTACTTTTTGTTTTAGACTTGGAACCTTTCCTTACTAAAATCTGTCTGGATAACAGTATTTCTGGTTTGCAATTTGGTTCTCGTCAGGTTAAACTCTCGGTTTACGCTGATGACATTCTTTTCTATTGCTCTGATCCAAATACTTCTATTCCCTCCTTTCTTCAGCAGGTCTCTTCCTTCTCTGAAGTCTCTGGTTACCGCTTAAACGCCGATAAGTGTGAAATTTTGCCTTTGAATCCTCTCTGCCAGAAGCATCTTTTTTCTCAAACAGGTTTCTCATGGCAACCATCTAACATCAAATCCCTGGGGGTGTGGTTTGCTCCTCTTTTATCTGATACTCTTGAACTAAACTTCGATTATATTTCCAAGAAAATAGAGACGGCTATTACACGCTGGCATCCGCTCTTTCTGTCCTGGTGGGGCCAGCTCAACTCTATAAAAATGATGTTATCCCCCTTCTTCTTTAAACTATTTCCATGCTCCCTTTACACATTCCAATTTCTTTCTTCAAAAGGATTGATTCTTTATTATTGAAATTTCTGTGGAACGGTAAGCGTCCTCGGATAGCTCTTGCCTCCTTAAGAAAGGACAAGGCTCATTCTGGAGTACGTTTTCCTGATTTTAAAGAGTATCATCGAGCCTTTTCTTTGAAACAATCAATCCGTTGGTTTTCTTCTGATCTTTCTCATTATCCTCCCGTCTGCTTGAGTATGGAATCCTCCTTTATTTCTCCCTTTACCTTTCGCAAATTCTTGTCCTTTATATCTTCCTTAGCTCACCTTCGTACGCCCGTTATTTCTCATTCTCGTAATCTCCTTCTACCCTATCTGTCTTCATCTTATCCTTCCCTCCTTTCCACCCACGAACAACCGATCTGGAACAATTCACTTCTTAAAATCCGTAATCGCACCTTCTTTTGGAAAACATGGCATTCTCGAGGAATATGTTGGATTTCTCAATTAATTTCTCATGGTACTCCTTTCTCCTTCCAGGAACTTCAATCCTGTTTCTCATTACCCGCTTCTGCTCGGTCACAATACGCTGCCCTTTATCCAGTCTTGATCTCATATCTTCGCTCCCTCTCATCTTCCAACGATGTTCCTTTAGAGCGTAGATCCACTTGTCTATTATTAGAGGCTTCTCCTTCTGCATCTGCTCTGTATAATTCTTTCCGTTTTACCAACGATAGACTAAAGTCTCGTATTGAGATTGCCTGGGAATCGGATCTTTCTCAGAATTGGCCTGTACTTTTTTGGGATAAAATATGGACTAAACTTCATAAGACCTCTAGAGCTGCTAATACTACCAAACGTTATATTTTATTTATAACAGAACTTTATTCACCCCACTTGCTTTATCCCGTTTTTCATCAGATACTCCCTCTACTTGTTGGTTATGTCCCTGTCCCTCTGCAGATCTCAAACATATGCTGTTTGACTGCCCTCCTATTTCCCAGTTCTGGCAGCTAGTTTGGAAGCAAATACAAACAAAATTCCAGTTCCAGGTTCCCTTTTCCCCTTCACAAGTTTTTCTAGGCTCCCTTTCACCGGATCTTCCTCAATCTCTTGGCCACTACATTTTACTCGACCTTTTAATAGCTGTAGATTTTCATAATATCACTTCAAACTGGAAACAAGCTGCAAATATTTCCTACCAATCTTGGTGGAATGCGGTCTGTTTTAATCATCGTCTAGATACCAATTATGTGTCTCCCATCTCCCTGGCCATTAAACGTGACCTGATTTGGCTTCCTTTGGTAACATATCTTTCTTCCTCTGCTCCTGTGCATCCTTCTCCAGATTCTAGCACAGTTGAAGTGTGCAAACCCCCATGATTTGCTTATTACCTGGTTGCTGTCATTTTTTAAGTCTCATTATACTGTATTATACCTTTCATTTGTATTCACATGTTATGTTCATAATTTATCATGCTTGTTATGCTTACTTTTCATGAGAATTGTTAATGTATTGCTTATTTCATCTATATACTTATTGTAACTGTTATTCCCTCTTTCTCCTTCTCCTCCCCTCCCCCTCTGTAATATCTTCAATAAATCAAAATTAAAAAAAAAACTAAAAAAAAACAAAGAATAAGCTTCCGATAACTATCATCGGCCACTGCAGAATCATAAAAATGAATACCCTGCCGAAATTATTGTACATGTTTTAGGCAATCCCACTCACTGTCCCGAATTTGTTTTTCAAATGGCTAAGGAGCCATAAGTAGCTTCATTTGTGGATATGAGTGGGCTAGACAAGCTTTTCGATCTTTAAAGCTGCGGTGAAGGCAGGAAGGAGTGCAGTTACAAGATTTTAAGCTGTATTAGTGGACAGAGTTTTCCGTCCGACTTCACAATTTGCTTACATTAATTGGACCAGGCCTGTCAATACTGGGATATCAATTGGCATTGGGTTCTAATTGTAGACTTTTTTCTGCAGATTAGAGAACCCCAATTGCTACAAGTGGGATAAATTCAAACTCATCAAGGATATTATTTATATTTGGTGGGAGACATGTGCTAAATGTTCTCTACCATTAAAACATTGCAATACATCGCTATGGAATAACCCAGCATTCCTGGATGTATTTCATGACTCTATGTGCAGGACTTGGTCCTGAATCGGAGGTAGAAACTATAGGCCAGCTATATGATCTGACCAGATATCATTCATTTGCTGGGGTTCAAGACCCTTATGACATCCCAAACATTCTTTTGAAATACCTGCAGCTACCGGATTACTTTTTGTCTAGATGCAAGGGGCCTCATTTATGAAAAGTGACGCAACGCTGCCTGAAAACAGCGATGCGTCACTTTTCACTGCGCACTCCTTGCAACATTCGTGATGCGTCATATTTAATGTATGACGCATCATGTCGCAAGGAGTTACAGATACATCAGTATTTCTGACGTATCTGTAAGCGCAAAAGTGACGCATTGCTGGAGTGTGTCACAAAAGTGACGCAACTCCAGCAATGCGTCCTTTCACATGGGGAAAGCCTTATGTGAAAGGGCTTGCGTCAGTCTTACGCCTGCTGTGAGGCAGGCGCAAGATTTTGACGCAACAGCGTCCTAAAAGTGACACAGTGAAATCTCATAGATTTCACTGCGTCACTATTACAAGGCTTTTTGCGGGGGAACGCCCCCTCTGCATACATTATACCTGACGCAGTTATAATGTGGCGCAGGGGTTTAAAAAGTGATGCATCTACCTAGATGCGTCACTTTTTAAATATGGCACAAAAAGTGACGCACCATCGGCGAAAAACTGACGCAAGGCCTTCATAAATAAGGCCCAAGATTCCTATCAACTTGGTAGGCTCTAACATCATGACATGCCTGGAGAAAGCTAGCAGGAAATCCCTAATTAGCATGATATATCTTGAGTTCTGCGAGCACAGGACAGACGATGGCCCACTTCTAGCTGCTAAGTGGAGTAAGAGACTCTCCAGTGAGATTGTACCATCAGAAGTGTACAGCACTTTGAAGACAGTGGGAGGGGGGTGCACTCTGTTCAGCTTAAGCTACAGCAATTAAGACCATGTGCATGTTATACTACACACCATATAAAATTATGAGATTGGGTGGGAATCCTGATATATCTAGCTGCCATAAGTGCAGCTGCTCTGCTGCTGAAATCCTTCACATGTTTGTTACATGTCCTGCTCTAGAGGAGATTTGGGTAGGCTTGAGTCAACTGACAGAATTATGTTGTGGTTTTGAAATACAATTTACTCCGATGGAAATAATGATGAAATATAGAATAGGATATGATTCTGGTCTAAGATGTTTTTATATCCTTCCTCTTTCTTTTGATTTTTCTCCTTTTTGTATCTGTTTATGATCTGGACACAGCCCCATCCCATTGTGGGTATGTAGATTTTTGCTTTTCCACGTGTGTACCTAAGTGTTTACAACTGGGGCTATTCACTAACTCCTTTTTTTTTTACTTGTCCTTGTTGTTGTTGCACATGTAGTGACCGATTCTGACAAAACAAAAGGATTAAAAAAAGATAACAATGCTTAAGCGCCGGGACACTCCTGGAGTAGCTGCTTGCTATATAAGTAATTATCCTTCATTCATTTCAGTCCTTCCAACTTCTACTGGCCACAGACTTGAGCCCAGTTCCATTGCCATTCGAGCGAAACTATCAAAACAGAAGATTTAAACTTCCTCACAAACCGAAATAAAAGTGTACATATTTGAATTTGAATACACACCATAAATCTGGAGATGTCTGCCTCATTAGTCTTGCCTTCTTTATATATTTTGCTATCTATTATTGTCAGCTGCCTGTTTGTCATTTCAATTCTTGCTCTCAATCATAGTTTAGTTATCACTTAACACTTCACTCCATTCACTTTTGTCTAAAGTCCTAGATAACGATTAAAATATGTCCTATTCAAAATTGTTATTTGGTTCGGTGGTATATATTCAGATATTTAATTAAAAACATATTCCAACTGATGTGAATCCTCTCCTCTGTATCTGAGTAGTAAAGGAGGTCATGCAGACTGAGGGAGTTATAGCTGCTGAAGAGGGATCCCCTGAATCAATTACTACTGAATATTTCGCTCTGTAACGGTGTTGGGAGAAGCCTTTGCCTGACTTGGTCTAATCGTCTGGTATCCAGAAAAACTTCCCTGGATGTTTGAAGCCCTAGGGAAGACGTTATCGAACTTTCCAAATAGGTGGGACATTTACATCTCAGTAGGAATTGGGCAGGGGGCCAAGGGTGCCAAAAAGGTGTGACCTGGAAGACATGTTCCAAGTTTGCCACTATTACACACAGTTCGAAAGTACTGTGGAACCACACAACCCTGTCTCCCACAGCTTGCAGGCTTACCTTCAGAATACTTTCTCAAAAATGTTAAGTTCAGAAGGCAAAATCTTTCACCACGAGGAACCACCAACACAGACCCCACCAGGCTCCATTGCATATGCCTCATCTTTCATGAAGTTTATTCGGGTGAAGGAACAGGTAGTTCCATGCCCATTGACCTACCTTGAGTTTCAATGCACATGGTTTCATGTAGGATTTTTTTCTTTTTATGAACACTAATCCCTATATTCAATTTGCTTCATAGTGGTGTAATTCTAATCACTACCTTTCATTTTCTTTAACTGGAGTTGCCAAGTAAATGACGTCCAAAGTGACTTAATGTATGTGCTAGTAACAAAGGCCACCCACGAAGCAAAGCCAATAAGCCATAGTATTGTGGATCTGTGTGCAAATATGATGATCGAATCGATAGTCTGTGTTGGAAGGCCATCAACTATTATTGAACAGTTGCAGCTTGAAAGAAAGAATGAAATGTGTTTCATTTAAATTGGGCCGCAGTGCTTAAAAAGTATACAAATGGTAACGTTTTCAAATCAGCATAGCTATGTTGAAAGTGCCCTTTCGAGAATTCGAGACTCAATTTAATTGACTGGACCTCCTATTTAATACTTATGGCCTCGAGAATACTTTGAGAAGGCCTCGGTTGTGCTCCCTGTTTCCATAGATTGCATTAACAAGACCCAAAAATAATTAATTCGTCATTTTCTTCAGTAGTCTGCAGTTTTTTTGCCCAGAGGAAAAAATATTTGACGCTGCTGTTAAAAATGCATGCCTACGGACCGTCATGACTGCTTTTAGGGGTATATTCACAAGCTGCTAGATTCATCAAGGACCCGTTTTGCGAGTCTGTAATAGCGATTCATAAGGAATCGCTATTACAGACTCGCAAAACGGGATTATTATTATTATTATTATTATGTTTCTTATATAGCGCCAGAATCGACCCCCGAAGGGGTATCTCCGCGCTTGCCTTGGGAACCCGTCCTGGCTTTTCCCTGTGAGATAACCCCTACAGGGCATCCCCAAGGTGAAAGCCAGGCATCCCGCCGCGGGGGGGGGGGGCGTTGTGGAGATTAAGCAAGCTTAATGCCCAGAGTTGCAGAGTGTGAACCCATGATTAGGTCAGGCACCGAAGCGAGAATTGTCGAGTCCATGGACATTTGAGCTCAAGACCCTGCCGCGTCAGGAATTGAACCCTGGTCCTGGGTCTGACCTCTGCTTCAGGGTCTGCCTGCTCTAACCAGTGAGCCACACTTCTCCACCAATTTATTTTGCGATTCATGTAGGAATCGCAAAATAAATTGCGATTCCTACACAATCCCTATTTGCGATTAGCAAATTGCTAATCGCAAATAAGGAATAACTCCCCATTCATTCGTATGGGCCTAAAGGCCAATAGGAATGAATGGGGAGTATTCCTTATTTGCGATTAGCAATTAGCAAATCGCAAATAATATAGCGATTTCAAGGGTGCCAGGGGTATCCAAAGGACACCCTGTAGCACCCCTGAAAGCAAATTTAAACAGGTGCTGCGCACACACATGTCCAAAGGACATGTGTGTGTGTGTAACATGCAACAGAAAAAAATGCACTAAAGTGCTTTTTACTATTTTTTCGCTATTTACCACGAAGTCAGACTTCATGGTAAATAGCGACCAAATATTGCGAATTCGCAATTTCCAATTGGTTAATGAATTGCATTTAAGGAATCTCTAATAGAGATTCCTTAAATCCAATTCCTCGCAAATATGCGATTTCGCAAATAGCGATTTTTGCATTTGGGATGATGAATCCCAAATGCAAAAATTGCACTCGTAAAGGGCCAGATTCTCAGAATCTGGCCCTTTGTGAGCGCAATTTAGCTTCATGAATCGGGCTGAAGGACTCAACTCCCATTTATCCCCACCATAACGCGACAAATGTGGAGATAGATTTAACACCCCATTTACAAGCTGGTGCTGACTTAAGACATCTCCAGTCTTCCCGCGATAACTGGCCCAAAATGTATCCCCACGGTGGACACCACCAACTAACCCTAATGAGATGCAGAGTGGGCGTTCCAGTGCAAAAACACACGAAAAAACCACACCACATTCACAACGAACTGCCAGATCTGAGAAGCTCAACAAAAACAGGCGATGAGCCGCGGTAGCAGCAGGAAATTAACACCTGCCTTCTGCTGGTGTTAAGCAGGACAACTAACTGCAGCATAAAAGGTAGCCCAGCCAAGAGCCACACCTGAAGACCCACAGATGCCATGGAGACAAAGATCTTTCACCGCGGATACCCATGGGGTCACAACACTCACCACAACCACCCCAGGGCACCTCTCCTGGCCCTCCCCCCCGGACATACAAATACCCTGCATAACACAAGAGCCAAAAAAAAACGCACAACACCCAGTGCAAAAACAAATACACATATGTGTATCCAGAAGAATGAGAAACAGTCACACAGCAGTGAAGTAGCAACCAAAAACGGTATTGAAACAGCAATGCAAAAGACTCCTGTTGGGTTCGCCAGGAACAATCTCAATGACACAACCTGGAAGAGAAAGCACAAAATCTTGACGTGTGTCATGTGTACATCAAAGGAGCGAGACACAGAGAAACAGAGAAGAAAAGTGAGCCAGAGAGAGGAGGAGAAGGAAGGAAAGCAGGGGAGAGAGAGACAGAGAGAGAGGGATGGGAGAGAGAGTGTGAGAGAGAGGGGAGGGATGTAAAGAGAGAGAGAGAGAGAAGGGAGATAGAGTGAGGGAGAGAGAGGGAAGGGAGATAGAGTGAGAGAGAGAGAAGGTGGAGAGAGAGAAACTGCCGCCCCTGCGCACAAAGGCCCCACTGCTCGCCTGCTGCCACCGGTTTATCCATCACTAGGCACACCGCGTGCCCGTGCAAGATCCAGGCCCCTGTCACCCTACCATGGCACGGTCCACATCATGCGGGTCCACCCCGCTGCCTAGCAAGTCCCACATATGACGCTTATTCCTACGAATCAATGGCGGTGACCAAGCTGCACACCAGCTCAGCAATTACATGTGCCATCAACCCAAGGCCTCAGGTGCCGCTAACCCTGTGATACACCAGTCAGCGCCATGTGGTGGTAGGCCCGTGTTGGCCGCAAGGCCTCGGGTGCCACCAACGCTCTCGGCCCTTTATGATTGAGCACCATGAAGTGTCCGCCATCCAGTCACCACCGGCAGACAGAAATGTGACGTTGTCGGCCCCATATAGTAGCGGAGTCACATGGCATGTGACGCCTGTGCCGGATAGGTGTGGTGTGTATGCAGACCTGCCCTCAGGGAGTGGCCGTGACATGCTAACAATTAGACCAGTGACCTGCACACCACAAGCCAAATCGCCTGCAACAGGTAGCTATGTGGGCCCCCCCTTGGACCGTCAGTGGAGTGGTCTGGCCTGGCGTACGCCAGACCAGCACAGGGCTTGCAACAATGACTCAGGAGCTCTGGGCGTGGTTCAGTCTATGTCCGGACAAGGGAGTGACTGTTGGACTTGTCCCTCTCTGCAGGGTCATCCCTAAACTTTTTGCCTTCCTCCAATATTCTTTCTGACATGTTTTTGTTGGTTTAATGACTCTGGGCACTTTCCCACTGCTGACCAGTGCTAAAGTGCATATGCTCTCCCTACTGTAAAATTGCTATATGTGATTGGTTTCCATGTTTGGCTTATTTGGTTTACTGTCAGACACCAGTAAAAGGCACCAGGAGTGCCAGGGCTTGTGAATACAAATGCTGCTAGTGGGCCTGCAAAAATAACAGTTGATGGACAGAATGCAGAACAATGTCATACATTCACCCCAGTACAGAGATCTGGGGCAAAATCCATCGTTTATTTGCACTCCACACCACCCCAGTTCAGATATGGCCATATGAAAATCAGCCTTGACCCTGTGCCTCATGGGAACAGTCCAGCCCGATCTGCCAAGCCATGTCTTTCCTGGACCGGAATCAAGCATCCTAGGACCGGTTTCTGGCTATCAGCCGTCTTCAGCCAGGATAGCTTGACTCCAGTGGTGTGGAGAGCATGGGACTCACGTCTGAGCATACCCAGACCCTTTTGTATCGCTAGTGACCCTGCAGCGCTGGTCGGCCACCCACAGAAGCAGCCTTTTAAAATGTGACTAAGGTCTGCCATTGCAGAACCTGCGTGCAGTCTGGTACTGTCATGACGGCTGGGCAAGTGCACCCACTTGCCAGCCCCTAAACCTTCCCTTTACTTCATGTGAGTCACCCCTAAGGTAGGCCCAAGGGCAGGGTGCATTGTAAGCATAAGGTAGGACATGCCCTGATGTGTGTGGCATGTCCTAATAATGAATTACAGCCATTTTCGTTTTTCACTATTGTAAGGCTACCTGTTCTCATAGGCCAGAATGGGCTGCTGGAATTATTACACTCTATAATCCCAGTAGGCTCAGGGGACATGGTAGAAAGTAAAGTTTAGTATGCCTAAACTCAAAATAATAAAATACTTCTTTTAGTAAAGCTTATTTTAATATCCTGTGTTTGCAAATACTACTCTTAGAAAGTTAGTATTTGCTTGCACAACCATTTCAGCCCGCCTCTGCTAGGATGAGTATCTGCTGTCTGGTTTCTGTGAATGACAGGGCTGGAGGATTCCAGGGGACAGTCTGGGCTGCCAGGTGGTGAATAGAGGGATTACCCCCAAGATAGAAGAGAGGAGTGCCCCTTGACTCTGAATAGGACTGTGCTCTGCGACCACAATGCTGGCTCCACCCCCTGGAGAGCTCCTGATGTCCCTGCCCTGCTCTCTGAAAGAAGAAGCCAGAGTCTGCAAAACAAAGTGCTCCAGCGCTTAATTGGACTATGCAAAGGACCCCATGGCCTGAAAGAACAAAAGAAACTGTGTATAAAACGAGGAGCTCTGCTCCTAACAAATCAGAACCTGTTTTGACCACGAAGAACCTCTGGCCGACTAGAAGGACCAGGAGAAGCTGAAGGAGGAAAGACTGTCCCTGACCTGGGGGACTGACCTGCAGTTGGTGCCTTGCTGAAGAAAGGAGAGGAAAAGATTAACCCTTGGCGAAGGACTTCGCTACGCCCACGGAGTGGGCGTAGTATTGTCTACTTCGCCATTTGCAAAGTAGGTGTAGCAGGCAACACTACGCCCACTCCGTGGGCGTATCAAAGTTGCCCGCCACCCGCCTCCCTCCCGCTCTCCCCTACATACCTAATTTTTGTAAATTCAGAAATAAAAGTAAATAAAAGGCACTTACCTTGTCCGCTGCGTCCCGGGGCTCCCTCTGCTTGTTCGCATCGCCGTTGCCGCCATCTTGGATACCAATGCGCATGCGCAGCCGCCCGCGCATGCGCATTTCTACAGAATTTACAAAAATTAGGTATGTAGGGGAGGGGGGAAGGCGGCGCGTAGTGGGGCTACGCGAAGTGCGCAGGTGGGCGTAGTTTGTCGCCCACTTTGCGTAGCTTCGCGTAGCCCCACTACGCATACTACGCCCAGGGTTAGAAAAGACCAGAAAGGACTTTGTAGCTTTTGTGCATAACACTATCTCCAGGGGCTTGGAACTGAGCTTGCCCCCTGAACTGAGCCCCAGGACCATTGGGCTCTAACCTTGCCTTCGCTGTTGTTGCTGATTTATGACCTTCCTCAGTGCTGGAAAGCAGTGATCTCCAGTGCGCCTCGCCTCACTCCCCTCTCTGTACCGCTGGGTCCCGGCCTCCCCCGCCTTGTGTGAGCCGCTCTGATCTTCGAGTCGCTGCCTGCACGAGTCGCGGAGTCACCCGCCCTTTCTGCCGTACTTGTCTCCCCACAAGCTCAGGATGGACCGTACACCCGATGCGTACGCCCTCCCTCTCGCGCCGCACCTGACACCGCAGGAAGCCAGCTCAAGTGCCGCCTCGAGCCCAGGACGGGCCGTAAGCCTGACACGTACCCTCTCCCCCTCGCAACGCGCTTGACTCCTCTGGGGCCGTGCCGCACACCAAAAGCCAGCCGGTATGGACCGTACTGGCTGCCTAGTGCTGCGCCGCCCGCCTTCTTTCGTCTGCAATGACCCTTAGGTACAGCTGGTATGCCGCTCCCCTCCTTCGTGCCCCCAGATTGCCGGCCCGCTCCTTGAAGCCCCCTGCTCTCCGTCTCATCGCGAGACACCCTTGAGCCAGGGCCCCCACAGAGTAAAGCCGCCTGCACCCTCGAACCACAGCGGACGCCGCCTACGGACTGGGCTCCCCATCCAAAGCAAGGTACTGTGTTTACGATGCGCACTACGGTGCGAACACCCGGGTTAAGAGCCAGCAACGCCAATTTTGCATTGACTGCCTTTTGTGACTTGGGAAGAGTCGGACAACGTGCACAACGCACCCCCCTTCGAAAGATACGCTTGTTTTAAGAACTCTATTTGCCAACATCCATCTTGTGGTTACTCCTGATAAAACGTTATTATGGTCTTGTGATAAAACTGCATAGCAACTTATTTTTATGTAAAGTACACGTATTGTTGATACAAAACTTACGCCTGGTGTCCATTTGTGGTGGGTCTGTGATTTTGCTGTATATGGTCATAAATGCTTAACTGACTTAGTGCCCTGAGGATTAGCCTTGTCTGCTAGCGCCACGCAACCTAAAGGGTGAGCAGGGGTTATTCTTAAGGAGTAGTTCCCTTGCCCTGAGTAGAGGAGAGGGTCCCTGTTTGTCACAAGTGCCTACCTGTGCCAACCAGAGACTCCCAATTCTAACAGTGACTAAGGCGTGTGTCCCTGTTTTAGTGTCCACGGCACCCGGGACACAATAAGCAATGTGACAGGCATCCCACTAGATGAGCATCATTGACATAAGGGAAATCACTGTCCCTACATTCATCCACACATTCATTCATGAATGATAAAAGACATGACACAGCACTGCATTACTGGATGTTTATTTCACAACCAGTGGAGTGTTGGAGCTGGAGCGGCACAGGGCGATGCCAAGCACACTACACAATATGGGCCAGTGGAGGGCCAGCCAGAGTCCATCCGGGGATGACAGGTACTGCGGAAGAGGAAGGGAACAGTCCGCAGTCTGGTCGCCGGGTCATTAGTCATCAAACAGGATATGGCAGTCCATGTTGCAGTCCAAGGTGAGTGCCGCAGAGGGTATCGGTGGTCAGTGGGAGGTCATGAGGCCATATGCAACACCAAGCATAAACAGGCCAGATGGCAGAGATGAATGCTACTGCTTCCTTCTGACAACAATCCCATCCACGTCCTCGTGGGTACTTTCTATGAAGCGCCGGGACGCCCCTTGGCTGGGGCAGCTGTGCGCTATAAAAGTGTTTTTAACATAACATAACGTATATGTGCTCTGCCTTATCTGTGGGTGTTGCAGTACCGTCTGTGGCACTGTGTCCCAACTGACACATTAGGGGCCATAGTGGATATGCCTGCCACACTGAGAGGCATTGATGCACCAGGGGGCGGAGATGTGGACGGTGTGGGGGCAGCAGCATTCTTGAGCGCCACGCCTTGTAGCATCAATGCCATGATGAGGATCTGCAGGGCGTGGTAGATCCCAGCTACAGCTTGCTGATGTGCAGCGGTGGCTGCCATCCTTTCTGCCTCCATCCGCACCATGTCCTCCATGAGCCTCCGCATGTGTGCCAGCTCACACCTGGAATCTCTGGAGCCAGTCTGAGCGGACAGGTGGAATTCCCTCCACATCATGACTCCAGCAATGTCAGTCAGTTCTCCTTGGAGAGCATGGAGCAGGTTGTGGGTGTCCGTTAGGGACTGGAGCTTGTCCCTGATGGACCTAGACACCCATGGATGGTGTCCATTCTGGCAGCCAAGAGGCTGAACCTCACCCGCACCTGCTCAGCCATCTCCCTCTGACCCCCTAGCATACGACGTTGGAAGGTCATGGTTTGCTCCTGGGGGTCTTGGGGAGTGCCGGGGCATTGGGTGCCTCCTGCTGGGTGCTTTGGGTAGTGGGTGGAGTCTCCTTGATGTAGCTGGGCTGCCTTGATCCTGGAGGTGAGTTGAGGATGATGTCCATGATGTTTTGGAGGGTTTGGGTGTCGATGCTGGCGCTGTCCTCCTCGTCATCAGGGAAGAGTGTCTGGGACTGCTCTGCAGGGGGTGTTGACGGTGCCCCTGCAATTTGAAGGGGAGATGGTGTATTATGATGTGCCCACATGTATGTAGCCGCATAGTACATGTTGACATTCAGACAGCATGGCATTTTATATTGTGACAGTGTGTGGATCAGGGCCATGAGCCAGAGTCATTGTGGGTGTGCACTTCTTGATTGTGCATGTGTGCCATTATGGCCCACTCCACCCATCCCCCAGTGCCTAGTGGTCACTCACCTTTTTGTGGTTGTGTTTTGTCCTGTCGAGCAGTGTCCGGTCCCCCAACTCCGGCCAATGTCTCCACACTAATGACTGTTGACACCAGCTCCTCCATGTCATCCAGCATGAGCTGTAGTGCTGGGTCCCCACCCCCTGTCTGCATTGCTGCCTTCTGGTTGGCTGAGAGTTTTTCCTTCGTCTTTTGCTTGATGTCAATCCATCGCCTCTTGGCCTCGTCCATTGACCTCCTGTGCTCTCCGATGGCATTCAACTTATCCACGATGTTACGCCATATACCATTTTTTGTTCCCAATAACACGTTGGAGGTGACGAACAGTTGTTAATGGTGTTCCATCACCTCCATGACTAGGATCCTGTTTTCATGCGGACAGAACTTCGTCTTCCTCTTCTTCTTGTCATTGCCCTTCCCTGCTCGCAAGGTCCCAGGCTGGTTGTCCGGGGGGTTTGTGGGATTGCGCTCATTCCCTGTGCCTGCTCCGGCTCCCTCCATGGTGCTTGAGTGTTGAGCAGTTTGTATTTTTTCTACTTTTATAGTGATTTTTCCCACCTGCCATGTGTGTATTGCAGGCCTGGTGCTGCTCTTTGCTGATTTCCTCATCGCGTTTTGGCCCATCGCATGTTTTCCACGTTGGGGTATGTATTTTTATCGCTGTCAAGGTGGTTGTATCGTGGACATTGGCCACGGTTTGAGCAGACTATTGTATGCTACCACCTTGTTGTGAATTCCACATTAAAGCTGGGGTATTTTACCGCTATCAGCTGCGATGTGTAAATGTGAGTTCGCTTTTCTGGGTGATACTTAGCACACCTTCTTGTGAATATACCCCTTAGTGTTTTGTTTAATCTAGAGTTGGATTATACTGTAATCATCATAGTGTTAAGTAGGAGAGGCACTTTTTTGCATAAAATCTCAAGAAGAAGCTACCATAGAGAGAGTGGTTCGCAATTATATGTGTGGAGTTGGCAATATTTGTCAACAATGTATTAGGAACGCTGAGGTTTCCTTTCAGGGAGTAAGATATATTTTATTAAGACTTTATTTAACCATGTTTCAGAGTTACAACACACAAAAAGAGAAGCAGAAGCGGTTAAAGACATCAAGACCTTTGTGTATAGACATATCTCGACAGTCACGTAAATTATGAGTGCAGTACATCGCTACAGTAGGGCAGGAAAAAGAAATGATAGCGAGGCCAAAATTGAAGAATAGCGGGGGTATAGCAAGAGAGGAAGAAAAAGCTACAGTAGGTGATGCATCATGCAGTAGTAACTTGGCAAGTGTGACCTGAGGACGGAGCGTGTGTGGGTGCTAATGGTGTAGACTCCGGGGAGCCCTACTCCAGAGTAAGGGGATGTGCAGGAAGAGGCTGCCGTACGTCCTTCGGTCGGGCAGAGGGCCGTTGTAGTGTGGAGTTAACCTTGCATGTTAGATCGCAGTATGTCATGCTTCGCAGACAGGCGCTGACAGTAGGGTGTGTGGCATTGCCCCAATAGATTGTGATCTCTCATTTTGCTAACAATGAAGCAATGGCAGTAAATCATTGATATGGTATAGGGGTGGGTGAAACATTGCCCAGCAATGCCAAGGAAGGTGAAGAGTCCAGCGTTAGGGAGGTCATTCGAGATTTGTAATCTCCAAAAATCAGGAGTCCCAAAACTGGAGTACAATGCCTTACCCCAACACCTAATCCTGCCCAATCAGGATGAAAACCATCCTATCATCTAACGAACTATTTTTCCTACTCGGCTCTTACAAGCTATCACACCTCTCACCTAACACTGGGAACCCAGATAACTTAAGTATGTATTCCATTATCCACTCTCCCTATCAACACCCACAGAATTACAAGACACCTTTCCTGAGGCATAGTTGAAAACAACCTCACACTAATCCCTCTCACACTCGAATCCACCACAGCACCCAACAAGACGCAGCTAAAATGTATACTCCTAAATTGCAGGTCAGCACATAGACATGCAACGGATATAGCAGACCTGTTACTCGCTAACAAACCAGACATCTTAATCCTGACTGAAACATGGCTAATGGTTTCATCTACACCCATCCTGGGCATACTAGTACCCCCTAACTATGACATCACCAGATTAGACAGAATTGATAGGCCGGGTAGTGGGATCACTTGTATACATCAGAGCGTTCTAACAGTTAATAACTCCAATGCTCCTGCACTTTCCTCCTGTGAATACCTTGGTTTAAATATCTCTAGTAATAACAAACAAATATGATCACTACACACATTTTAGCACCCGCCAGGAGAGAACCTCACATTCATAGAATACCTCATGGATATTCTAGCTACAAATGACGGCCAACAAAATATGCAAATAATCTTGGGTGACTTCAACCTACACTGGGAGAACAAGAACGACCCAGGGGTCAATTGCCTCAAAGCCTTTCTCTCAGACCTTAATCCTAACCAAATCTGTAACAGCCGCACACACGACAAAGGCTCAACCCTCGACCTAGTCCTCGCCAAAGCTGACTCCATTCAGCTCGAGTTAATCCTCCCCAATGATTTGTCAGACCATCACATCATTACATTCCATGTCATGGAATCAGTTAAACAACTTTCAACACAACCCTGAGAAGGAAGATCTGGAAGAGGAATCTAAAAAATGTTGGTTCCAACCTAGTCCCAACCTCTAATTATAAGCCCCCAGAAGACTTAACAGATGTACAAGGCCTGACTAACCACTACTTCCATTCCATGAACAGCTTATTAGACAAAATAGCTCCTTTACAACGTAAAAGAATCACCACAAAAGATTAAAAACCCTGGTATAGACTTGATAAAGTCAGACGATCACTAAGATCAATTGAACAATAGTGGAGATCTGCACCTTCAGCTGACCACCTCAAGCTCCTAAGAACCATCAGAAACTCCTACTTTTGAAAGATCAGACGATCTAAAACCGGCTTCTTCAGTAAGCAACTTAACCTAACCAATAACCGTCACAAAAAACTATTTGAGTTAATCGAAGCCCAAACCAAGAGTGTACCCACCAACCCCAGCGCTACCCCGACACCCTACCCAACTGTGAGGAATGAACCTCCTATTTCATCACGAAGTCAGAAACCATAAAAACCGACCGGCTCAATGACCTACTATCCCTTTCTGCCCCGCAAAAGAACTCATCATTGCCCCTGACAGGTGCCCTAGTCAAAGGCTCCACAAAATTCAACCTCAAAAACAACGCTTCCTGGTCCTCCTTTTACACTTACAGTGAGGATACTATACTAAAAATGCTAACAGCCTTAAATCCATCCGGTCACTTCACAGACCCACTCCCGGCTAACTACCTAAAAGACTTCATTCCATTGTTACTACCTCTCTGGACCAAGATTATAAATACCTCCCTCCATTAAGGAACCATCCCAGAAATCCTGAAAACAGGTCAGACTTAAATAACTATCGCCTGATATCCAAAATCCCCACTCCAGCGAAGCCCGATAACCAACATCCCCACTCTAGCCAACCTAGCAACTATATTGAACAATTCAAACTGCTCAACCAAAGTCAATCTGGCTTCCGGGCTGGCCACAGTATGGAATTAGCCATGACCCAAATAACGGACGAAGCACTAGACATTCTTGATCAAAACGAAGCCTGCTTATTAATCTTATTTGAACTTTCATCAGCATTTGACACCGTCAAACACAACAACTTGCTAGAGCCCCTGAGACACAGAATGGGTTTATCTTGATCTGTGCTTACCTGGTTTGCCTCTTTCCTCCAAAATAGATCTCAAAAATTCATGGTCAATCAATCCTTGTCCAACCCCATGCCAGTCTCATTAGGAGTACATCAAGGCTCTTCCCTTTCACCCACGTAAGGTAAAAAGTGTTTTAAACCTCTTCATGGAGCCACTCACCGAACTTCTCAGTCTCTCCAATATCCATTTTCACTTGTATGCTGATGACACCTAACTATACATCAAGATCCACTCACTTGAGGACATCAAATCTCTCAACTCAATGCAACAAACAAAACAAATATGATTGGGCAAAAACCATTTGAAACTCCCTCAAAACAGAATTCCTCCTATTCGCCCCATCCCCAATATTTACCATTGTCCTCGATTGGATGAAGCACCTAACAGCACTCAAAGGGCAACCTCTCATTGTTGAATCAGCAAAATCGCTGGGTGTGACACTGGACAGAGACCTTAAGATGCAGAAACATATCAGCGCCTCCACAAAAGGAGCAAATTTCCACATAAACACCCTGAGAAGACTAAAACCCTTCTAAGCAGCAAACAACTTCAAACAAGCTGTTCAAGCCCTAGTAATCCCAAGAGTGGAATATGGGGCTGTAGCACTATGCGACCTCCCCAGAACGACAACAGCCCCTCTTAGAGCCTCTATCAACTCAACTGCGAGACTAATCACAGGTTCAAAAAGAAATTCTCCCATCTCTCCAGACCTTAGAGCCCTCGATTGGCTACCGTTTGTGGCTAGAATTCATCTCCACATCGCATGTATGATGCACAAGGCCTTACATCATAAAACGCCATGCTATCTAGATCAGAAACTGGTACTCTCCTCTGGTAATAGAGCCTCCGGGAGCTCCAGGAATGAATCTTCTACTGAGACCACAACAATTTGCCAAGAAACAAACTTACAACCGGTCCTTCACTGGAATGGCTCCCATGATCTGGCATTCTTTGCCCTCCGAAACACGACTGAACCATTCCACGGCCTCATTCAAAAAAGAAGTGAAAGCTATTCTCACGGCTAAATTCACTTGATGTACTTACTTATTATTTCATTATAATGATTAGTCTGTATTATTGAGCACCTTGTATTGGAATCACCTATATTTAGGTTTTTTATGCTTGTACCTGTTTCAGTCATTTGCCATGTAGAGCAATCTGATACCGGCAAGGGTCTTGTTCGTGCTATAAAAAAACCTTCAAATAAATAAATAAATACTAAACACTTCAGATCAGTAGGTCACAACAGCTGGACAGCTCCAAGACAGATGTGGAAGTCTGCCTCAGAGAATTAGCACTTCGGACAAAGAGATGACCTTAAGGGCTCAATCTTGGCAAGGCCAGCCAGAGTGGTATTAGGTATGTGTAGAAATCAGAAGTGAAGCAGTTTATGGTGGTGAATGGGGGATAGAAAGATAATCTGTGTACAGCTGATAACCCAGTCTTTATCAGTAATAAGGTGGCCCAGATCTGCCTCCCAGCGTCAATGTACCCCCATCATCAGTGTGTTTTAAGGCCATGCACTCACAAAATAATTTGGAGATCAAATGTGATCCAGCCGGGTCATTAAACAAGAGAATAAGGAGGGTAAAGTCATACTGGGCAAGGGCGTAGGAAGGGATGCAAGAGCAAAGGCATGCTTGTGCCAGTCCAGCAATCATAAACCAGGTTAACCGCGATTAAGCCTCCTTCTTGCTTTGTCAGGATACTACTCCCAGGTGAGCTGCATATAGGCTCCTCTGAATCACTATTTTAACATAACATGCGTGCTTTTCGTGGCCCTCTACTATGTATGCAGATACTCTCTAGTCTGTGAGAGTTTAATACTCTGTTGTGTGCCCTCCTCCACCCTGCCCTTGTGGCTCCCCAAGATGGCGTCCTGAAGTCAGTATGGTCACTCTCACCAATCACTGACTACCATCTCAACGGAGGATAATCTACCACCCCAGCCCACTGCTTGATTGCTGATACGTCTCGTCATTTATACCATTCAATCATGTGCCCGCCTAACCCCACCTGGAACCCTAATCTTGTGCGTTACAGACCCAACTCCTGGTAAATTAACTACCCTAAATAAATGACCAGTAATGTAAAAAAGAACTTCAAGTAGAGTACTCTAAAACAACACCCGGAAACACTCATTGTAGATAACTATCACTCAGCAATCAACGGCAGCACAAAAATTAACTTCATTTGTTTTACGAATCACCCCGCTAAATGAAAAAACACCTTCTCTCTTCACCTTCTAGTCGCCAAGTCAGTAATCATTACCTATGGTAAAAAAATCTCCACTACCATATCCCCGACCTTCAAAGGGGAACTCACCATCTCTATCTACAGAACTGGAAACATTCTCATACGAGCCACGACCCGCATCTCACCACTTTTGACCGCCACTTCCCCACACTTCTTTCCTCGTTAACATAACTGAGCCATCAAACCCTATCCCCCCTCCACCCTCACTATAATGTGGAACTGATCCAATCTCCCTGCCCTGAAGACTCACTCCTCAACTCACGGACATCCTCCATAACTCATTTCAATCACACTACCCCTATCATTACTCTCAGTCACCAAACACCCACTAATATCACCGCAACCGTTCACATCAGGAGCAACAAACTCACAACTAACAAACCCCACAGGGCTGATCTTGACAGCTTGGTCTCTAACCCTAACCATCCTGCGACTGAAATCTCCAAAGGCACTCTCCTCTCTACCCCTGATAATCTGAACCCTCCCTCACAATCTTCCCCTACCACCTACACAGACCCTGTTCCCCTGACCCTCACTTCCCCCTTGTCCAACGTCATTTCCAATCCAGTAGTCACTCTCCCCCCTTCTACCACTGCTCACTCCCCTTCTGCTGGTGCACTCCCACATACACAACCTGCCTCCACTGATAATATCTCTGACATTCCCCGGAACTCTGACGGCCTTCCTAAAATTTCTCTCCCTCCTCTCTTGGACACTAGTCCCACCTCTCCTCCTCTGAACTCCTCGAATGGGAACATCTCAAACCCGGCTCCCTGCGTCCAACCTCTTCCCCCTCCTAATCCCACGGATTCCTTCCAATCCCTGACCCCTGTTCAACCTCCCTCCGGAGACCCAAGGCATTCTCGGCCACTATTTTTCAGCTCAATAAAACAGCAACTGAACAGAATGGAGCTGAAAATGAACTCCCTTGCTGATGATTTAATATACTTACAACAACCTTCTCAACAGGTCCAAGCCACCGGTCCCCCTCCCCCGGGTAGTTTTTCTCCTACCCCCCCTCAATACCTCTCCCATAGCCCAACAGACCACCCCTCGATCCTCCAGTCCATCAGCGAGTCAGGCAATTCGACCCAACTGGGATCGCCAACCCTTTTTGGTACCGTAACCTGATGAGATCAACAACTCTTAGCTCGCTTTGAGCCAGAAGTCAGCCCCTTTCCACATCCCTGTGATTATCGGCACTAACAGAATCCCTAAAACTGTCCACTCGCCTAGACCTCCAGCTCAATACTTCTCTGTCCTCCTAAATTCCCCCATCTTCGAGGCTCCCCGCCCTCTCTCTGGCATGCTCCTAAACTGCAGATCAGCAGTACAACACGCCACAGACATTGCTGAAGCTCTACTTGCTGAAGAAATTGACATTACTTTCCTCACAGAATCCTGGCTCAATGTCCACTCCACCCCCATTCTTGACATTCTCACCCCTCTAGGGAACACCATCATCAGACAAGACAGGCCTATCAAAACTGGGGGTGGACAAGCCATCATTCACAAAGATGAAATATAGATCACCAAACTCAAACCTGAAGAATACCTATAGTTTTTATACCTGGGTGTCGAACTCACTGCCAAGGGCACCTCACCCATCAAATTCCACACCATCTACCATCCTCCTGGAAAGAGTACCCTTTTCCCCGAAGAACTAACAGACCTAATAACACGGTTCTCCTTGACTGACACTAAAGACGTCTTCCTGGGTGACCTCAATATCGACTGGAACGACCCAGAAGACTCTACAGTCCTGAACAAGTCCAACCTATTGGAAATATATAACCACAAACAACTCTGCAATAAACCAACTCACATCAAAGGTACAACACTGGATGCGATCATTACCAACAATGAACTGGTCTCCTTGAGAGCGATCTCTCCCATTGACTGGTCTGACCACCACTTCATTCTTTTCAAGATTGACACACCTGTCAGCCACCAACCTATTTGTGATGTCAAACCTAAACTCTTGACCAGAAACATCAAAGAAGTCCCTTTATCCGAAATTGTATCCAGGATTCATGCCCATCTTCGACTCCAACGCTCATCATGGACAGCTGATGACCTCACTACACACTTTAACTCAAAAATGACCAAAGTTTTAGACCAAGTAGCTCCACGCAAACTCAAGCAACTGAGGCAAACCAAATCTAAACCCTGTTTTAACGTGGATCTGAATGATGAAAGGCGTCAACTCAGAAAAACGGAAAGGTCCTGGACACTAAACCCCTCAACCTTACACCTAGAGTAACTTAGATCTGCTCGGCGGGCATATAAAAAACACATTTTCAGTGAAAAGGCGTCTTTTTTCTGCAGCCAATTATATCTGGCAAAAAACAGACTGAGAGAACTCTTTAACAATGTCAAAAGCCAAACTAACTGCACTCCCTCTCAAGAAATCAAAGCCACCAATGAGCGATGTGAAGAAATTGCTACCTTGTTCACTAATAAAGTCTCTAAAATTGATAATTCATTCATACAAACCGCTAACCCTCCTTCCCTCGTAACCGGTGCCCCCTTCAACCAACCTTGACCATTCAAAAAGAGTTTTTAACAAGATCAATCAGACCTGCCTCCAGCTGAAAAACAATGCACATTGGTCCGACTTTGAGCTAATGTCAGAAAACGAAGTCTTCAGTATAATCTCTAATCTAAAATCTTTCTCCCACACTATGGACCCCCTCCCATCCACAATTATAAAAGAACTCAACTGCACCATTTCCCCTTCCTGGACAAAAATCATCAACACCTCTCTCACCTCAGGCTGTGTCCCGGACTCCCTTCGACTAGGTCAAATCACACCCATTCTCAAGAAACCTGGGGCCAACCCTAATAATTTTAACAACCTCAGGCCTATCATTAACCTCCCATTCCTTGCAAAACATTGGAAAAATATGTTCTACACCAACTCAATAAACACATTGATGAGTTCAACCTCCTCAACGTCTTTCAATCAGGATTCAGGAAAGGCTGTAGCATGGAAAATAGAAACAGCTATGCTCAACGTCTCTGACGACATTCACAAGGCCTTAGATGAAGGTGATGCCTGCCTGCTCATCCTTATTGACCTATCTGCTCCATTCGACACAGTAAATCATCCAGCTCTTCTGGAGACCTTGTCGAAACGCTCCGGCATCAATGGCACTGTACTTAAATGGTTCACCTCCTTCCTTCAACACCGCTCGCAAAAAATTAAAATCAACTCCTGCCTCTCGAAACCAACAAAAGTCACACTTGGGGTTTCACAAAGCTCGATCCTCTCCCTGTACCTCTTCAATCTTTTCATGGAGCCCCTCACTGTCATCTTGAGAAAAGCTGGAGTGAAATACCACCTTTATGCAGATGACACCCAAATCTATTTCAAAATCAAGTCTCCCAGCGACATCCAACACCTCAATGCCCCTCTAACCGAGATCCAAACTTGGTTCAACGTTAACCACTTAAAGCTCAACCCAGATCAAACAGAACTAATCCTGTTCTCTCCAAAAAACAACCATTGTCCAATCCAAGAGTGGCTCATGAATCTGGTTGCCCTAAACTTCCCCCTTGTCCTATCCGACTCAGTTAAGTCTCCAGGCATCACCCTCGACAAGAACTTATCAATGGATGCCCACATCAAAAGCTCTGCAAAAAGTGCTCTTTTCTCTCTAAAACACCTCAAGAAATTGAAACCTTTTGTTCCCCATGATGACCTCAAGACAGTAGTCCAATCCCTAGTTCTCTCTAAAATCGACTACGGGAACGCCATCCTAACAGGGACTCCAAAAGCTCACCTAGCCACTCTAAGGGCAGTGCTGAACATGGCCGCTCGACATGTTTCTGGAGCAAAAAGATTTGAACATATCACTCCTGGTCTCAACTCCCTCAATTGGCTTCCCATGGAAGGGAGATGTATTTACAAAACCCTCCACTCTCCGACCCCCAACTGCCTGAACAACAAACTGGTAAGAACAGGTCAATCCAGAACACTGAGAAGCTCCAACTCACTCCTTCTTATTCCTCCGCAACTGAAAAAGAAAACCACCCAATACCGATCGTTTTCTGGCAACGCTCCCAGGATGTGGAACGCTCTCCCTAGAGTCCTCAGAGGCAACCCCTCCTTCTCCTGTTTCAAAATGGACCTGAAACTCCATCTCCTTAACAAAAACTTCCCTGAACAATGTCAACTAACCTAGACTTCATTATCCGAGTTGACTCCTCTCTCTCTTGATTCTCAAGGATAGTTGGTGATCAGACTATGTTAATCTCCTTTTCTGTTTTACTGTTCTCTCCCCCTCGGATGCACTGTTTATTTCATTTCTCCTGCTGTATTTTTTTCATCTCTGGTTTGCTTCCTTACTGCCGGCCAACTATGTAATGTAATGTCCTTCTGTTTTTTACAGTGTGTATGTAAAGCGCTCTGATACCTACGGGTCAAACTAGCACTATAGAAAACTTTTTAAATAAGTAAATAAATCACCAAAGGTGAGAAGACCATGCCGGGGGAAGGTACTTTGAACTAACTTTTCAGCTGTTAATGGTAGCCAAGGGTTTGGAAGAATGGGGAGTTCAGGAGAATATAGAAAGTCAAAACCCAGCATACCCCAGAGCTTTTGCCATGCCCAGCAGATAGTAGAAAGATGTTGGATGCTTGTGGGGTCCGACTTAAGTCCCAGTGACAGTAAGGTAGTTAAGGGTGTTAGACCCACTAGATCTTGCTCCAGTTTGGGATAGGGCAGTTTGGCTTCTAGATGAAACCACTGATATGAAAAATGAGCTTGGGTGACTAAGAAATAAATACGGAAATCGGGGTCGGCAAGAGGGAGAGCGTGTCCCAAGCAATCTGGGGTCTGCAGTTCACCAAGACCAACTTCAAAAGTAATCTGCGTAGTGCTAGAAAGAAAGACTTCATTAGAGAACTAGTGATACTTGTAAATCAATACAAAAAGAAGGGGAGGACTGTAATTTTAATAGAAATGTGGCCCGCTATGGAAAGGGAGAGTTGTATCCATTGATCTACCTATGTTAGGAGTTTGTCCATGGCAGGTCAGTAATTTAAACGGATGAACTGTTCCCTGTCTCTGATTAGCGGAGTCAGTGGACCATTTAAAGGGGTATTCGCATATAGGGGGAGCAGTAATATTGATAATTTCAATTTTATTGAATATATGATTTGGAACTCCTTAGGGATCCACATATAATAACATAACACAGGCACAATATACAAAGGAAACAACTTATTAAAACAATTATTGTTAGCATAATTTTACAAATTTTCATGCAAGGTTATTTAATACAATTCTAAAAAACATTTAAAAAGGTTAAAAATTCTATAGGAAAAAATTTCATTGGGAGGAAAAAAGATAGTATTGATAAGAGAACTTGCCGATAAAATGCCCAATTGTATACAAACTGGTCTCACCCACAGACGACGGTAGGCCATTAGGGCAGGACAAACTATCAGAACATGTACGGTGTCTTGAACTGAAGTGTTACAAAAACAGCATATATTGGAAATGCCATACCATTTGGCCAACAATTTATTCAGCGGAAGGAGATCCTGTCTTAAAAGTAGCCAAAAACGACGCAATCCATGAGCCATATTCCAGGCGGCATATGGTTGTAATTGTCTAAACAGGTAGGAATTGACAACTTGGGTAACCCCCTTCTTAAACATAATAGAGTTACGGTCTCTTTCGAAACTAAACTTCCATGTTGCCTGTTTTAATATAGATTTTAGCTGATGTTTCGACAGATCGTAAAGGGTTGCTTCCTCCAGACCCAAAAGTTCAATAGCCTTCCTAAAGTTCTCTATGAGTAACGAATACTCTTTTAGGGGGCCCATTAGCTCTTTTTTAATAAGAGATCTTAATGTGGCTGGATTTCCTTTAAACAAGCAGGCAACCCAGTGGATAACTTCTGCCAAACCCTGTGCCCAGATACTTCTTAGTCCAAATTCCAATCGGAGAGAAGCTACAGTGCAACTGTTATTAACAGAAGTTAGGTTTCTTAAGAGGGAGCCCTCAATGGTGTCCAAAAAACCCCATTCACCTAACTCAATAAGTTCTATACCGTAAAGCAAAGTCGCAGGGATTTTTGCCCGGAATGCCTCCAAAAGATGCACAAAGTGTCTTTTACCGGTTGATTTATATAAGGCTCTTAGCCCATTTCCCTGCACCTTTGCCTTGCGGGAACTATTATCTGTGTGGGGTTTATTACTCAAGTTGCCACTAACTAGTTTTCCTAAAAACACATATGTTTTTACCCTTTCTAATTCTTGACCTCCCAATTCCCAACTAAAGTGACCCAATTTCAGTTTTTTCTTCCCCTCCAAACACATTACCTTGCTCTTAGAAATGTTTATTTTCAGAAAGTGAGCTTCGGAGAATAAGTGTAGGGCATGCAGACGGTTATTAAGGCCTTTCGGGGTGAGGTCTAAAACTAGTATGTCGTCCGCATACATTAGAGAAGAAATGTAAGTATCTCCTAAGCGCGGAGCAATACCTTCACTGAGGGATATGTTGCGGGGGAGGTCACTTACATAAAGGGAAAATAAAAGGGGAGCTAATAAGCAGCCCTGTTTGAGGCTGTTAGCGGAGGGGATGGGCTGAGATAAACCCCTCTCTCCCCCCAATAATACTCTGCACCATGTATTATCATGCAAGTCCTGTATCAAGTATAGAAGCCTAGGAGGCATTCCGAGAGCAGATAGTTTTTTCCACAGCAATTGTCGATCGACCTTATCGAAGGCTGTGGAAAAATCTATGAATGCCACATAGACTCTCCCTTTTCTAGCTCTTACGTATTTATCCGTTATTACCTGGAGAGCTGTTAAATTGTCCATGGTACCGTGGTTCTTCCTAAAACCAGTCTGCTCAAGTGGGAGTATGTTTGCATGGGCCACCCAATCATTTATACGCTTCAGCAAACATCTAGTGAAGACCTTGCCAATTGCATCTAACAGTGCAATTTGGCGGTAGTTTTGCGGGGACAGGCGATCACCCTTTTTAAACAAAGGAACTAGGATACTTCCCTTCCATGATGGTAGAACCTTGCCTTCCCATAGACAAATATTAAATATTGGACAAAGTAATTTACTCCATTTGGCCTCACTTTGCTTTAGTATGGAGATAGGCAATTCATCGGGGCCCATTGCCCCAGAACGCCGCATTTCTCTGATGGTTAGGCCTATGTCTTTTTCTGAGAATGGTATCAGGGGCAGGCTGGACTCCTTCGGCCATACTTGGAGGGCCACAGAGCTGTTACTTGCATAAAGATTGGAAACAAATTCAATCCATACTTGTTCCTCAATTGGAATGGGTAAAGGTCTTGTTCTCAATCCACATCCCTCACCTATAAGGGACCAGAACTGCCTCATTTCCCAGTTAATAGAGGCTTCTCTTATTTTTATCCAAATAGCATCCTCTTTTTCTTTGCGTATTGTATATAATAGCCTTTTCCTTCTCCTTTTTAGCAATGTTATTTTTTGTGCTGTATCCACAGATCTAGCTAAATATTGAGCTCTTACTAATTTGTTGATTTCTATATTAAGTAGTCTCAGGGGGCTTGGCAGTATTCTAGCGGACTTTTTTTTGTTGGTATTTTTAGCCACCGCTATTGCTGCTTTCATAAACAAAGCGAAATTTTCGATTTCCAAGCCATGCCAGGAAGGCAAATCATTTATTGCTGCATCGAGCGTTCCCTCCAAATTTTGTTGTGCTCTTGCATTCCAATGACACCTTCCTGATTTAGTGCCAAAATTTACCCATTCACTATTTAGAGACCACTTATCACATTTAGAAGGCTTTACATTCACAGAAATAGAAAGTATTCTGTGATCACTGAATGGTGTATCAATAATACTGAGGTCCTTTAGTAGCTCGAATGTGTGAGTCCCCACTATTACATAGTCCAATATCGATTCACCTTGATAAGATTTATGCGTGAAGTTGGCAGGGGAATCCGAGGGAAGTCTCCTATTTGCAATAATCCCATCCATATCTGCCAACTCATTTAGAAGTGACTTTCCACGTTTATTCGTTTTGATATTTTCAGGGAATAATGCCGGAGGTATATGGAGAGATTCTTCTTTGAATTTATCGCGAAATAAATTCATACTTAAATTGGAAATTTTACAATTTAAGTCTCCAACTATGACTATGGCAATCAACAGATCTTTCTCCCTAATATTCTGAACATAAGAAAAAACCTTTTTCAAAGTTAAATCAAAGCCTGCTTCCGGGGGAATGTAGGCATTGATCAAAACTAAGGGTTTAATAGCTTCATTGCTGCTAGACCTAAATAGAGTTATGACTTGAAAAATGTTACAGGGGTCCATGTAATGGGCATAATTCCAGTTTAGGCGATTCGATAGAAGACAAGCTATACCCCCACTGGCATGTCCTCTCTTGTTAATGGTAGCATTACCTTCCAACACAAAATAATCTTTCCCTACCTGAATTTTATCTGGGCACCATGTTTCCTGTAGGCATATTATATTTGCCTCAAGAGACAAGAGAAATTGCATTTTTTCCGGTCTGTTTTTTAGGCCAGCTGCATTCTAGGATATTAAAGATATCTTGTTGTTAAAAATGCAGATTAGACGTTTGGTTATTTGGGGGTTTTCCTGCTAGAATTCCCGGTAACCAATTCCATTGGTCTCTTTCATCCCCTAAAGCAGATTGGTAAGATAGCAGAGGCGGTTTCACATAGGACACTAAACGAAGGTCCTTAGACTTCCATATTTTTAGATCCGCAAGATCAACTGCCTGTTTTGTGCTACCAGTTGCTGCTTGCAATAGAGAGAAAGGGGACCTTGATGGAATTGAAGGTTTAGAGACTTTTTTTTGTCCAGTATATCCTATCAAGGGGATTACGTCTATCCCTCTACTCTGGAGATCTTCAGAGCGTTACAGGATTAAGTTTGCAACTAAATTAGACTGGAACTTCACCCTATTTATCATCCCTATCTCGGATTTTAGTATTAGTACCTTATCTAGATCGGCAGATTGTATCAATGTTAAGTTGGCCGATTCTTGAAAGTATTTAAGTAAGAGGGATCTATTCAAAAGGCATTCAACGTCAAAAAGAGGGGAGAATTCTAACCACATGGTATCTGTGCATTTTTCCTTAATATCCCTTAACAGAATGCCTCGCGGGATTGCTCCAGCAAAGGAAGTTGCTAAGGGATTGAGAGTTGGCATTGCAAGACCAGTGGGATTATGCTCCTGTCCCTGAGGTATCGAAGTTATAAGTCCAATCGTATCACTATTAGCAGTAACTGGTTGGAGACGGCTTTTTGTGTCAGTTGTTAGGAGAGGGAAAGAGGAGGGAGTAACTATTAAAGGAGCAGCCGAAGGCGTAGGACTAATATAATAATATTGATAATGGAAAAGCGTTCTCACTTCGGCCAATTGATAAAGAGGCCAGATAGGTATCCGAACCGGATAATCTCCTGCACTGTAGGGGTCAGGTTGTCAGAGGGGTGCCAAATGAGCAGAAGTATGTCATCAGCATACATTGAAATACAGAGTTGCACGTGTTGAAACTGAAGATCTCTGTGCATGTCGCACTCCTGGAGGTGGCATATCAGGTAGTCCATGGCTATAATAAATAATAAAGGTGAAAGCGGGCAGCCCTGCCTGGTGCCCAGGGATATGGCAAAAAGTTTGTGATGGAGCCATTAATATGAACACAGGTTTTAGGTCTTGACTATAACAAGGATATGAGGGGTGTGAATCTGCCAGGGTTGTCAGGCTTCCATAAAGTTGCATGGAGAAAAGGCAATTCTAGGGAGTCGAATGCCTTCTCCACATCCAAAATGGCGACCACCACTGAAATGTCCAGGGACACTCTATTCAGAACAAAGAAGACAGCATGCAGGTTGAGCAACAGCAGTAGTTTATTAGCCATTGATTTAGTGAGGATTGTATTGTCAAAACTGAGTAGTGAGTGAGAGAGGCATGCAGTATGACAGTGTGTGGGGTCTTTTCCAGGTTTGAGCAGCAAGGAGATTGCCATCACTGGCATTGTTGGAGGGAGTATCCCACTCTCCAGGGCCTTAGGGTAGACCTCCAGTAACAATATGTTTTGTATGCATTGTAAAAGGAGCCAGTGAGGCCATCAAGTCCGAGGGCCTTAGTGCCATCCAATTAATTGATCGACTGAGCTATTTCCTCTGCAGAAACCAGCTCATTCAGGAACCGCGACTGATCAGTGGTGAGTCAGATTATGGTAATCCCCTCAATGTAGGACTGATGCTCCTCAGTCCCAGTCGACAGGCGGGAAGTGTCTAAAGGCATACAATAGGAGAGTATTTTGTGTATTATACTCTTTTTTTTTGTGTTACTCGGATGCCGTCAACCATGACAAGTTCTGTAATGTGTCCCGAATGTCAAGGAGGATGCAGGAGGCGAGGTGGTGTTCGGCCGGGGCATCCTCCCTCACTATAACGGCATGCCACTGAGTATTTGCCAAGGAAGGAGATCTCCCTCTCAGCCAGATCGCTGAGTTCTTCCAGCAGGACTGAGCGCTTATGAAGAAATGCAGGGGAGGGGTGCAGGAAACTTTCTCAGCTAATGGCTGTGAGCACATCTTCCAAACGTGTTAGGCTGCATTTGATGTCGCGCAACTTACAGCAAATATATTCCTTGAAGGCATCCCTGACTGTGGCAAAGCAGTTTATCTCAAAGTACTCAGTTTTGGCACCTTGTAGTTTGGAGCAGAAAACTGCATTCAGCAGTGCAGATGAGTGGAAGAACCAATGACATTCATATCCCCCACTGTATGGAAGGGTGTGTTGCAACCTAACTGATGTGTTATCTGAGAGGGTGTGCAGCAGTACCTCTGCATCCCGGACCCAGGCTATACCACCCACCGAGAGGAACCAATATTCCAACCCCATCCTCACAGTGTGCAGTTCAGAGCAAAAGGTATAGCCTGGAGTGTTGGGTCAGTGAAGGCGCCAAAATTCCTCAAGAGCATAAGTACGCATTGTGTCTTGATGGAGGTTTAAATAGTGGGGTTTGCCACTGGGGCAGGTGCTGAAGGAGTCATGGGCAGGTTTTAGGAATATGTCCGGATCACCACCCATGACAATGGCAACAGCCTCTTATTTGCCTAACATAGTGAATTCTTTCTGATAGAAAATAGAGTCATCAGTATTTGGGTCGTATTGGTTTAGGAAGAGAAGCTTCCGCCCCAGCATTGTCCCAGTCACTAAAAGGTAGCTCCCTTGAGCATCTACAATAGTCATATGGTGCTTAACTGGAAGTGTTTTATGTATGAGTTGCAAACCCCTCTGGAATAGTACCTCTAGCTGGCAAAAAAACGGTTTGGTCCCCAGGATGTGGCAAAATTGGGTGATGAATGTGTAGGCCAAGTCTTGTGAGATATTATAGCACCATTTTGCCCTTGCAAGGATTGTTTGGCCCATGGTCATTACAGGCAAGGAGTGTCAGGTCTACAGAGCATTTAGTGTGATCCATCATTTCAAGATGTTGTGCCTGTCATATGTCGTTTGATTCATAAGGTGGTACTTGGCCCCTTCTCATCTGACATAAAGAGAAATAGTTAAAGAAAGAGAGGTGTCAGAACAAAAACAGTGATATAGAAACCAAAGGTAACCCACCCACACTAGGTGCAAACATCCCTGTGAATCCCAATAAAAACCATCCCATTCAGTATGTCCCCAACAGGTTGAAATGTGGATTTCATCCTTGGGGGGCGGGCAATGCATCAAAACTTGTGCCTTTCTTGAAAAAATGCAACAGTTAACCATTAAGTTGCATGCGGGGGGGGGGTAAGGCATAGAGTAATGCAATTGCCATAGCACATTGCAAAACATCAGCAATAGAGTGTCACCTCCAACATAGGGGCGTCAACCTTTTTAGGCGGGGTTGAAGCAGTCGGCAGTGGCAGAAATGTTACCATCAGGGAAGGAGCGCTCCGTGGTATCATGGGTCTGCGAAGTACTGTCGGGAACCAGCTGCTTGTCAAAAGCGAGGACATCAACTAACTGGACATAGCATAGAGTATTTCAGCCCAAGTTTCCTAAGTTTTGCTTTTGCATCAGTGAATTCCCGTTGAACGTCCTGCACACTAAGGATGAAGCTGGGGTAAATCAAGATTCCGGCCATATGATACTGCAGAGGAGAATTTTCTTGGGCCATTTGAAGTGTAGGTCCTGAAATCTATTCTTTAAGAGACGTGCCACAATGGAGCGAGGGGTGCTCCCCCTGCGGTGGACAAGGGCCAATAGATTTGTGGGCCATTTCCACTGTAAAGGCGGAGGAGCAGTGTTCAGCACCAAAGAGTTTGATAAGCAGTGACTAAACAAAACATCCAGGGGGCCCTATATTGGTTGATTCTGCCAGGCTGACAATGCTGATGTTGTTGCAGCGTGAGTGTGCTTCCAATTCCTCATTTTTAATGGCAACCACTTTCAGTCAGTCAAAAGCTTTTATAATCGGTTAAAAACTATATAAAAGACATGAATATCACATCATATACAAAAATACTATATACAAATAAGTTAATAATTATAAAAAAGTTCATAAAAGACCTCAAAAAGCAGCGTACTTGAGTTTATAAACAAGCATTGGTGTCTCTCACTCTTTTTTTTTTTTTTTAATTTTTGAAAACCTTTATTGTGCACAAAGAAAAGCAACAAATACGGGCCTACAACCATCTGGCCGGCCACGAACACTTAGTTGAGCACGAAAGCAAACATTATGGCGACCCAGTACTGCGTCAGAACCGTATGCATTGAAAGAAAGAAAAACTGGAGGAAAGCGCAGCACCGTGGCACAGGATAAATGAAGGTTAAAATTTTAAAGTTTTTGTTATGCAACTGTCTCACAGGCCGTAGTGTTCCGTACTAGCAAAATAAGAAAAAGAACAAGGTCCATGTAGGTGGGACACAACATTAGCAACTTCAGCAAGCAATTCGCATATCAGCAAACAGGTCCCCGCCAGGCAGGATGGTTTCACAATACACATGCTACAATGTAGCGGTTATGCCCCAGTAATACTATCACTGCCACCCAGCACCCAGCACTCCCTACCATGGGAAAAAGGCGAAATCATAAAAGAATAAAACAGGTCCCATAGAAACTAACAAAAGGAAATATAACCCCCCACCCTACACACATGCAGAGGCTATGGCCCACCCCCCCTCAAGCAGCGTGCCTGTCGCCCCATAAACCCGAAATTTAGGAAGAAGAAAAGTCGGAAGAGAGAAAGAAGACAGCAAGACACACCAAAAGGAGGAAGAAAGATGAAAAAAAGGGAAAATGTCACTTTCGACGATAGGGAGGGAGAAGAGGACAAGCTAATCTACCACTCCCAGGGAGGGAAAGATGGTGGGGAGGAGCCCACCCAGTAATCGAGTTCCCGGACTCCCAGTCATCTGCAACCCTGGTGCCTTGCGAAGTAAACAACCCGTGTCATGCAGAAGAGGAGGAGCGATTCTAAGGATGTGGGCAGGGGGAACCGAAACAGTCCCAACCCGTCGCCACCCGCCACTGTTTGTAACACATTGAATAAAGCCCCATTGTAAATATTACCAAACAGTCCCGCCATACAATCCGCCACCGCCCCGGAAATTTTAGTAAACAAGTACAGTCTCGGTATAGCTGGAGACGGGGCGAGGCTTATTAAATCACACCTTTCAGCATATATGGACTAGTTCCCGTTCCGTGTCCCCGCCAACCTGTCAGTCCCGGTCACAAAGTTCGGCATATCAGCCCTGGCCAGAGCGCGAGCGTTCCTTAAAACTCGGCAACCGAGGAGGGCCAGCTTCACAAAGTACCTGAAAGCAAAATGGCCACCGCCGATGAGGATGGGAAAAGAAGAGGCAAAATGGACGTCCCGCTGTAGCAGCCGAGCAGCAACCCACCAGAAAAATCGTCCCCGAGTGCCAGAGTATAGATCCGGGCCAATGCTGGAGAAAGGGCACTCGGGAGGCAGTAAACGCAGGGGGATACTTATGTAGCAGCAACGAGGGTCGGGGGCACAACTCCAATCCTAGAGACAAAGTTCCAAGTTCCGCCGGGAGCTGCAACAGTGTATCCCCATCCGAGTCACCAAGCAGCCCCGTGTCGGAGTTACAACTTCGGCAAACAACCTCCCCCTCGTCTGCAGCGGCCGGTACCACAGTATCCACCGTGTCCGAGTCAGCTGGGAAAGTTAATTTCACACTGCGCCAGGGATCAGGCACACCGTCCCCTTGCAACTGTTGCACCGCACCGTCCATCCGGTCCCCAAGCCGCGCAGAGAGTGACCGCAATTCCACCTGAAGTGCAACGAGCGCGTCCATAACATCCCGGCGTGTCGGCACCCTCTGAACGTTAGATTGCCGCTCCGTACACTGCGAGTGCCGCAATGGAGCCTCCAGGTCGCCGGCAAACGGCGAGATAATGCCAGCGGGCGAGTCAGCCATCGGTGTTGTGCAGGAGGCAGCCGCCATTTAGGACATCCAGGAAGAAGGGGGCTGCCTTCCAGGAGGAAGCCAAAGGGGACCCAGGGAGCTCGAACTAGCTGTGGGAGCCGAGTGTAACAGGAGGGGCGCACGGGGGGGGAACACCACCGCCGCGCAGCAAGAAGGGGACAAATCGCAAGGTGACCCGCCCAATGGCCGCCGTAGGTCGGTTGCAGCTTCGGCCAGTGGAGCGAGGACTAGTGCGAACCCCGCTCCTCACCACTTCGGCTCACCGAGACGGGGCTGCTGAGTGCAGCGCTTGGATTTCGTCCCAGGTCCCCAGCACCGGTACCAGAATCGAGGATGTTCTCATTCCCCGGGTCACTGCAGGCGGCTGTCGTCCCGAAGGTCCACAACGGCAGGGAGTGGCGCCGGCCTCAGAACAAAGCCATGGAGTCCAGCGCTCGGCACAGCGCTATCTTCGGGAATCCGGCAGGCAGGGACTCCGGGAAAACACCCAGAGCATCAGCGCGATCGCGGCCACTGTCCGCGGCTGCAGGATCACGGATATGTGCGGTGTCTCTCACTCTTAAACAAATTACAGTCTAACTCACCACGCGAAGTAAGTGAAAAGGGGGCCACCTGCTGTATATAATTTTTAAAACCCTTTAGAGTTGCACATCTTCTGAACCACATCGACAGAAGAAATTTTGAAGTGGCAAGAACATACATAAAGGACATGTCTGATTTGAAGAGTCTGAAGTTCCTTATGCCTTATGCCTTATGCCTCTAGACCGACAACACTGGACTAACCATTAGGGTCTTGCCCTAGAGTAAGAGGGGCAGAAGAGCAGAATGTGATATGGCCGGGATGCCCGTCACCCCCTCCCAACACAATCCTCAAGGATGGGAAGTCGGACACAGGTTTGAACTTTTGGAAGGCGGGAGGGAGTCACCCTCCCGGCCGTATTTATTAAAATATGAAACAAAATTTAAAACATTAAATAAAAGGTTTCATAATCATGTACAATTTTACATTTATTACATTTCGATGAAGACATGTTCTTTGGCTAACCTTAACAGATCTCTAATACAAAGGTTTCCTAGCCGAGTCTAGCATCCTGCAAATGCAACAATTCTAAATTAAAATTGTACATCCTAGCATTAAGGGCCAACGGCAAGGTCTTAACCGGTGTCAGATCCCTACTACCCAAAATCTCGCCCGCACGGTGTGAGTGGTGCATGCGCAGAGGACTCTACCCTCGTTGCCAACTGTAACTTCCCTTGTCGTGGTGGGGGCCCCCCTTTCCACTCGACGCCATCTTAAAGGTCGTCCGAGTTCCCGTGTGAGGTATCTGTAGGAAGGACAGGGTGGACTCCCCCCCATCCCCAGACTCTCTATCCGCCGTCGCGGATATCCGGCCCCCGGGAAATTAATAGGAGGGGCATATAGCCGCCTCCCCCCTGGGAGGGGCCTATGGCCATCTCCCCTTAGGCGACCCATCCTTAGTGGGTGCCGCCTCCCCGTGGGAGGGGCCAATGGCCACCTCCCCGTGGGAGGGGCCAATGGCCGCCTCCCCCCGGGCGCTCCCATCCATTCTGGGTGGCGCCCCCCTCTAGGGACCTTGAAATTACTGCTCACCGATCATGACCTTACCGCCCGACCAAAAAATAAATACGACAGTTGTTTACCTACTAAGGAAGGAAAAATTCAGACATTGCCTTAATATGTCATCGACTGCTCACTCCTACAAGGAAAAAACATTATCCTACAGGCAGAAGTCACATCCTTAACTTTAAACATTCCTTTACTTTTCTACAAAGGAAAAAAGGCCTATCTCAGCAGAACTTTATTACAAAACAAACATTGCCATAAGGGGCTGGTGGGTGGGTCAAAATTGCTGCTTGTTCCGTCGAGGGCTCACGAGCAATGGGTGGGTGCAGCCTTCAGAGCACAGGAACAAGAGGACGCTTCTTCGGATTCCCGCCTATTTATTCTTCTGCGGGAGGGCGTGTACCCTCCTCCGGTACGCCTACTGGGCGTGGTCATCGGTGTAGGTGTCTAGGACAACCCCTCTTGGGCGGGAAAAAGGCACGCCCCGGCTACGCCGCTTCGGGCATACCAGCCGAGACACGCCCCCCGCCCAAAATGGTTTCCCGGGAGGATCGGGGCACCCAGCCATACGTTCGGGGGGACCGAGTGGTCGCCCCTTTCCAAGATCTGTCTCTCTGCTAGCCTCACATCCTGGGCAAGTACTTGCAGGGAGTGGTGTTTTTGACCACTTTTCGGTGGTTTCCCTTAGGGGAAGTGTGCCATGCCTAAACTGGAGGTAAAGTTTCTTAGCCAAAGGTGGCTGAATTTGGTCTAGGAATCTTTCAAAAGAAGGGAGGGTCTTAATCTCTAGGAAGGTATTGGTGAGTGCTATGCTCAAAGCTTTTCTAGAGAAGTTTCCCTGCCCAGATTCTGTACGACGCTTCAAATATACTTCAGCCATGGGATCCTACCCACACCCACTCTGGCTAGCAAGTCCTGCAAGTCTTCCCTTTAGCTCTCAAGTTCTGGGGTAGCCCATAGCCGTCTCCAGTAAAGCAGGGGGGGGATTTGAAACGACCTCGTGTATTGGCACCAGACCTAAGTCCAACCTCAAGGGGACGAGGGGGGTGCTCTGGGGAAGACGCAAAAGGTGTCTTATAAAACTGTTCTCAGTAAGGGAAAGAGGGGTCACCCTTACATGCCCCCAGAGTTCTGCACCATAGAGTGTGCCACCTCTTGCCTGCGCCTTTTAGATTTCTACAGGAGGTCCCGTGACTTTGAGGGAAGATTCAATATGGACTTTTAAGATCCCTCCTGATTACTGGGCGAGTTTCAGGTTGGCTTTAGCAATCTGCGAACCCCAGTTAATTTTATCATTAAGGGTGACCCCAGATAATCAAAGGTTGAGACTCTATCAAGAGCCGTTCCATCCAGATGTGGGTGGGGACAGTTCGGATGGATCAAATTATACACCATGTATTTTGTTTTGGGGAAATTGATTTCCAAGTTTCTCAATTTACAGAGGCTGGAGAGTGCTTCCAATGTGCGCTGGATACCCCCCAGCTTTCAAGAGACATTCTGTATTCTCGAGCCTAAGTGTCAATGAAGCTGAGGTGTCCTCCAATGTGGAGGTCGGCTTCTCCACAGCATCAATAAGAGTGCTATGCCGGGGAAGTGCTGTATAATTTTACTCACTGTGGTGGAACAGTACAGTTCTCCGGTGGTAGGCCGCTAATTTCTTGGCAGCAGACGCTCACTGGGACTGCGTCGTCCCGCATGTCAGGGAGGCGGTGGAGTCCTCACGGGAGGCCGCAACTATATCAAATGAGGCCAGCCACAGCAATCAGAAGCACAGGGCATGCTCAGACCATTGATTTGGACCTAAACAGGTCTCAGTAGGAAAGAGACTGTTAGGCGCGAGGCTGGCAGTAATCCCACGTGACCCACTGTCCAGCATAGGTGTTCTACAGAATACCTCCGACACCACCTCAGGCTCACCCTGCGGCCTCCGAGGCGGGCTTGGCCTCGCCCTCACCACTGCGGTGTTAGGCAGCTGAAGGAGTCCCGGTGGTCAGGAGGTGAATCGCCGCATTCTCCAGGCTGTGGGTACAAATAATCTCTCTTGTGCTGATCGGATTAGGCTATATTCCCATTGATGAGGTGATGTTTAGGAGCTGGATAGGCTTAGTATTGGCATCACCATTGGGTAAGCCTGCATTATTTATCTATTTATATGATTTACTTTGTGTATTGAGTGAAAGTTTGAGTGCTAAATGGATTGGCACAAAGTTATTATGGGCAGCATGTACATGGTTGTTTTGTTAGTTTGTATTGTTTATTTGTTTAAAGTATGAACGTGGGAATGTTTGGTTTGGATAAAGTAATTATGGACAGTATGTTGGGGATTTGGTTATAAAAAGTCATTATCACAGGAATTTGTAGGATGTATTTGGGTTTAATTGATTTTTAATTGTGACAGTTTTTTGTGTAGCCCTTGTGTTATGCTCATGGGATCTGATGGTATGCACAAATCGATATGATGTGTGTTAATATATGTTATTATCCTTTCCCTTGTTTTATGAAATTATGGGGGAGAAAAATGTGTATAGACCTGAAGAAGGTGGTTAACAATAAGAGAACCCATCGAAATGCACTGACGGAAGATGTAAGCAAAATTTGCAGTGCACAGGGGGTCTTTATATGTGATATGATATTTTCATGCAACCCTTGTTAATACAATAAACAGATCTGCTGGCCGATGAAGACTTATGATTATGTCTTAATTGTTCTCCCTATTGTGATTGTATTTAATTTTGATCTGTATATTGTTACTTTTTTTGTTGCGATGCATATTTGTTTTTAACAGGAAGATGATATCTAACAGAGTACATTCACGTAAAATAAATTTGTAAAAACGGATTAAAGCCATATATATTTTTACAAAGAATTGTGGTATTAAAATATGGGATTTTTTCGAATGCGTGGTGGATGTACAGTGGAGAGTGAGTGATTTGTATGGCTGTTGTGTTTTAACTCTAGACTTTTTTTTACAATTTTAGCATATTTATACTGCAGCCTGTCTCACTGATAGTTTAACAGTCAAGTGCCTTTGTCTACGTCCCTAGTTGATAGATTCTCCAGCAGAATGAAGCATTAGAGAAGAATTTGGTAGCAGGAACAGTAAGAGGAATGTCATTAGAAAACTCTTTGCCTACCTTAGAGGCCATGCTTACGGAATAACAAAGACATCAAGGACTGATAGAAATGCCTTCATCAAGGTATTAAAAACTGCCTTTGATATTCTCTGATCCTTGTTGGAATAGCATAGTCTGCTAGTGCCTGCTAGTATTCTTGGTGTGCCAGAAGCTGTCAGTTGACAGCTCTTGTGATGCCCACGTTGTCTAAGCAGGGAAATGGCTGAGTGAGTTTGAGTTATGTTATCCAACAGAGGTCATAAGGCCTGATGTATGACATTTCCACTTCCCAAAAGTAGTCGCAAAATGGTCACCGACTATTTATGAATGAAAAATACTTTTTTAAACCAACCTATGGGCTAATATGTAGGTTCACAAACTTTTGAATTGCAGTTTGTTGCAAACCAACCAACCTCATCATTATTCACCAGGTAGGCCACAAATTCAGACTTACTGCGACTGGATGCCATCAAAGGGATTGTGACCTGTTGGGTCCAGATGACCACCATTGTCGGGAGATGAACAAACTCCAGGCAGAAATCAGCTTCCTCAGAAGTGTAGACAGTGTCCCTCTCTGTTTCACACGACACCACACACCCGGTGAGTATATACACACTCAGGTCTGAGTGGTCGCCAAAAAAGAGAGAGACCAAAAACCGCTAGGTTTCCTGAATTGAAGACAGGGCAAACAGGAGGGCCAAACTGGAAAGGACGCAGTATCCTGCAGAGGAGAGAGAGAGAGAAGAAAACAGAGCACTCAACAGACACCTTAGTAGATTCAGGATGGTAACAAGAAGGAGCTTACCTATATCTCTGTACAGAGTGTGCAGCAATGCTCTTACCTGCCCAAAGATAGTATTAAACCCAAAAGGAATCCATGGAAGAAAAGTAATATACAAACCAAAAGAAGGGTCGATACTTTGGTCTCTCCAGACAAATTAAATAAGTCCACTTGAGAGTTGTTTCTGGTAAATAGTCTTGAAACACCTCCCACATAAGCGTCCAAAAAATAAAATGGCAAGGAAGCGATAATCCTCGCTGAGAAGATCCAACCAAAATAAACGAAGGTCACTCAAGAAAGTCTGTTCATAGATGGAGGAGTTTCCACAAGGAGTTAAGTACAACCGGCTATTCTCACCCGGCTTACTTTTGAGCAAAAATAAACATGAGCGGAAAATGAACGTGTCGGCAAAAGTTTTATAATTCAAACAGACTGCCAAGAGTTAGCTGTAGACATTCACAGCGTCTGGTCCGAGGGAGTAGGGGAGCAGAGGAGTGGCTCATGAGACAGAGTAACGCTTCCGAGCGCCACACCTGTGAGCCGTTTAGGCTGCGGATGAAACAGTTCAAAATCCGGCGTTTGCAGCTGCAAGGGATTCAGACACTCAATGGCGAAATGTGAAAGTCCTTTAAAGTTCACCGCAATAACACACACTGTCTTGGTTAGCATACGCTATGGGCGGAGGAGAAATAGGATCACATCGCACAGGATCAGAAGGAAAGTATCGATGATACTCGGGTCGGAACACAGGCAGGAATCCAAACAAGAAAACCAAGCGCCGCTAGGAAGAGTCAGTGTCTGATTGGTGCAGAAAGGAGCATGATCTTCTTAGAACACCTCAAGGCATCCTGGGACTTGGAGTCCAGTTTAGGCTGAAAGCACACTACAACACACTCTGAACAGGCACTAAAGACCTAGACCTTCCCTAAGAGCTCCGGGTTCTAGCAACCATGACTCTTAATTTTGATAAAGTAAACTTTTATTTATATGCACCCTGTTTTCCTTAAAAGAAACAGGGCTCATATATAAGGTATTTTTTTGTTAGTTTTCCTTCAGAATTTACAGTCACATGCAGCCTGATTCATGAAACTAAATTGAGGTCGCAATAGCTGCGAAAATGCTATTGCGGGCGCTATTCCCATAATCGGAATTCACCATGAAAAAAGCGAATTCGCAAACACAGAATTGCGAAATCTCTAAAATGTTCGCAGAATCCCGTCAGTAGACCATTTGCAAATCGGAAAAAGTGAGAAATCACGGATTCTGCGAAAATAATAGCGAATTCGCAAATTCCTCGCAATCGGGATTCATGAAAAATCGCAATTAGCGGAAAACCACGAAAATCGCATTTTGCGAGGCGCAAATTAAGGACAACCCAAAGCAGGTGGTAACCATCAAACCCATAGTAAAAAAATTTTTGAAAAACTGTTGGCCTATCAGCAACTGGTGCAGGCCTGACCAAACACACATAAGGAGAAGCAGAGCAGCATAAGGAGCGTCACAATGCCTGGAATGTACATGGTGGTCAGGCGGCGAAGGCTACAGCGAGCAGCACGGAGGAGACGCAGAATCCAGGCCAAGATCTTCCGCCAGCCGGTCACCCTGCTGGGCCAAACCAGAGAGCAAATGTACGCAAAGTACCGCCTAAATGGGGCAATGATCATCAAGCTAATTCAGGACCTTGAACCCCTGATGCAGCACCCAACAAGGCAGACCAATGCCGTGCCAACACATGTCCAGGTATTGTGTAGCCTGCACCTCCTGGCCTCCGGGAGCTTCCAGGGGATAGTTGCGGCTGCTGGGGGGATATCCCAGCCCACCATGTCCCGCTGCCTAGGGAGTTTCCTTGACACAATGCTGACCCAGCTACACCACCACATCAAATTTCCAACAAGCCAACAGGAATTGCATGAGACCAAGCTGCAATTCTACAATGTTGCGCATTTCCCACACGTGATAGGATGCATTGACTGTACCCACATCCACATCTGCCCACCAGCTGCAACGGAGTACATGTACCGCAATCGTAAGTCTTACCACTCCCTCAACATCCAGATGGTCTGCAATGCAAAGACATACATCACGGACATAGTGGCACAGTACCCGGGAAGTACACATGGCTCATTCATATTCCGGCACAGCGGCCTCCACACACGACTGGCCAGGGATGACTTCGGGGAAGGACACCTACTTGGTAAGTACACTTTGCCCACAATGTAACACTGCGATGAAGTAGCTGCGCTGCACAGGCACTCACCCTCTGCTCCTCTCATTCAGGTGACAGTGGCTACGCCCTGCGTGAATACCTCCTCACCCCATACCTCAACCCTGCTACACCACAGCAACGGCGTTACAACGTAGCACACATACGCACAAGTAATTGCATTGAGAGAACATTTGGGCTACTGAAGAGCAGATTCCGCATACTTCACAAGACAGGTGGGGCCATGTACTACAGTCCTGAAGTTTGCTGCCGCATTGTGGCTGTGTGTGCTATACTACACAACATTGCTACCAAGCGCCAAATACCTGTCGATATCTCTGGCAGTGAATCGGAAGGGGACGACCGGCCACCTGCACATGCGCGCCATGCACGCGGGGAGAACCCAGCTGAAGGCCACAGACGACACAACCACATCACAATGAACAGTTTCTAGTGCACCCTCTCCCCTCACCCAACAAATCACAATTGCATGCAAAATTTAAAAATGACACAACACCAATGTGGGATGCTAAATAAAATATAATTGTTTGATTCACAAAAAAGGTTCCTGTTGCCATCCTACAAATGCTAACAGTATTTCAGCATACTGCTGCGTCCAATACACAGGGCAGGCTTATGTTCAGCCTGTGCCTGTCCAAGTACCATTCAGGCAGGTGCGCCTCCGGCGCGAGGCACCCGCGCGCCTCTCTGGCTCCACCTCAGGCTCCGCACGTGTCCCTGCAGTGGGCCTGGTGCTGCGCCTCAGCGCCCCTACGTGTGAGGCAGAGTGGCTGCTCACACTTGATGTCCCTTCACTGGCATTATCACCCCCGACAGTGGCAGGTAGAGCAGGGTGAAGTGCAGTCACGGCAGTGGTCAGGTGCTCAAGTACCCTGGCCACATCCTCGCAGCACTGTATGAGCTGCTGCTGCTGCGCCAGGGACCGGCTCGATAGCTGCGAGGTTGCATTGCCCACAACATAATTTGACCATGTGTAAGCCGTCAGCCGGGTCAGTAGCTGACGGTGGCGGCGGCGGGCTGTGCTGCAGCTGCGCAATCATTGCAGCTGTGTTGGCCTCCATGGCTGCAGTCATGCGGGCCATCCCCTCACCCACACCTGCCATGGCAGCCGTCATGCGGTCCATCCGGTCCCCCACACCTGCCACATTGCGGCCAATGTTGTAAAGCTGGAGCTGTATGGCCCCTTGCCGGCGTGCCTGCAGCTGGTGTATCCTGAGCATGCAGCGTTCCACACTCATGCTCGGCAGCCGCTGTCCATTCCCCCTCCTGGTGCTGGGAGCATTGGTCTGCAGGCGAGACCTGCCACGCCTGCTCTGCTGGCCTGACACAGTGGGTGGCCGCTGTGTCGACGCTGTCGCGGGAGCTGATGTTGATTGCCCAGCTGATGGAGGAGTGAAGCTAGGCATTGCTGGTGCAGCAGGGGCTGGAGGCACACTGGTGGTGGACCTGGCTGCAGGGGTTGTTGCAGTGGCAGAGGCTGGAGGCACACTGGTGGTGGACCTGGCTGCAGGGGTTGTTGCAGCGGCAGAGGCTGGAGGCACACTGGTGGTGGACCTGGCTGCAGGGGTTGTTGCTGTGGCAGGGGCTGGAGGCACACTGGTGGTGGACCTGGCTGCAGGAGTTGTTGCTGCGGCAGGGGCTGGAGGCACACTGGTGGTGGACCTGGCTGCAGGAGTTGTTGCTGCGCCAGACGCAGGAGGCTGTGTATGTAACGGCACCTACTCGTCATCCTGTGCTTCCTCATCTATTTGCAGCCTCTCGCTGTCGCTCAGACGTGAGTCCCAGGCTCTCCACACCACTGGAGTCAAGCTATCCAGGCTGATGAAGGCTAATAGCCAGAAACCGGTCCTTGGATGCTTGATTCCGGTCTGGGAAAGACATGGCTTTGTAGTTCGGACTGGACTGTTCCCATGAGGCACAGGGTCAGAGCTGATTTGCATATAGCCAGTGTCTAACCCAGGGTGGCGTGGAGTGCAAAAAAACGATGGATTTAGGCCCAGATCCTTGTACTGGGGTGAATGTATGACATTGTTCTACATTCTGTCCATCAACTGTGTTTTTTGCAATTTTCACCCCGAGTGTGCTGGGTATGCTCAGACGTGAGTCCCAGGCTCTCCACACCACTGGAGTCAAGCTATCCAGGCTGATGAATGCTAATAGCCAGAAACCGATCCTTGGATGCTTGATTCCGGTCTGGGAAAGACATGGCTTTGTAGTTCGGACTGGATTGTTCCCATGAGGCACAGGGTCAGAGCTGATTTGCATATAGCCAGTGTCTATCCCAGGGTGGTGTGGAGTGCAAAAAAACGATGGATTTAGGCCCAGATCCTTGTACTGGGGTGAATGTATGACATTGTTCTACATTCTGTCCATCAACTGTGTTTTTTGCAATTTTCACCCGAGTGTGCTGGGTATGCTCAGACGTGAGTCCCAGGCTCTCCACACCACTGGAGTCAAGCTATCCAGGCTGATGAAGGCTAATAGCCAGAAACTGGTCCTTGGATGCTTGATTCCGGTCTGGGAAAACATGGCTTGGTAGTTCGGACTGGACTGTTCCCATGAGGCACAGGGTCAGAGCTGATTTGCATATAGCCAGTGTCTATCCCAGGGTGGTGTGGAGTGTAAAAAAATGATGGATTTACACCCAGATCCTTGTACTGGGGTGAATGTATGACATTGTTCTACATTCTGTCCATCAACTGTGTTTTTTGCAATTTTCACCCCGAGTGTGCTGGGTATGCTCAGACGTGAGTCCCAGGCTCTCCACACCACTGGAGTCAAGCTATCCAGACTGATGAAGGCTAATAGCCAGAAACCGATCCTTGGATGCTTGATTCCGGTCTGGGAAAGACATGGCTTTGTAGTTCGGACTGGACTGTTCCCATGAGGCACAGGGTCAGAGCTGATTTGCATATAGCCAGTGTCTATCCCAGGGTGGTGTGGAGTGCAAAAAAACGATGGATTTAGGCCCAGATCCTTGTACTGGGGTGAATGTATGACATTGTTCTACATTCTGTCCATCAACTGTGTTTTTTCCAATTTTTACCCCGAGTGTACTGGGTATGCTCAGACGTGAGTCCCAGGCTCTCCACACCACTGGAGTCAAGCTATCCAGGCTGATGAAGGCTAATAGCCAGAAACCGATCCTTGGATGCTTGATTCCGGTCTGGGAAAGACATGGCTTTGTAGTTCGGACTGGACTGTTCCCATGAGGCACAGGGTCAGAGCTGATTTGCATATAGCCAGTGTCTATTCCAGGGTGGTGTGGAGTGCAGAAAAACGATGGATTTAGGCCCAGATCCTTGTACTGGGGTGAATTTATGACATTGTTCTACATTCTGTCCATCAACTGTGTTTTTTGCAATTTTCACCCCGAGTGTGCTGGGTATGCTCAGACGTGAGTCCCAGGCTCTCCACACCACTGGAGTCAAGCTATCCAGGCTGATGAAGGCTAATAGCCAGAAACCGGTCCTTGGATGCTTGATTCCGGTCTGGGAAAGACATGGCTTGGTAGTTCTGACTGGACTGTTCCCATGAGGCACAGGGTCAGAGCTGATTTGCATATAGCCAGTGTCTATCCCAGGGTGGTGTGGAGTGCAAAAAAACGATGGATTTAGGCCCAGATCCTTGTACTGGGGTGAATGTATGACATTGTTCTACATTCTGTCCATCAACTGTGTTTTTTGCAATTTTCACCCGAGTGTGCTGGGTATGCTCAGACGTGAGTCCCAGGCTCTCCACACCACTGGAGTCAAGCTATCCAGGCTGATGAAGGCTAATAGCCAGAAACCGGTCCTTGGATGCTTAATTCCGGTCTGGGAAGGACATGGCTTGGTAGTTCGGACTGGACTGTTCCCATGAGGCACAGGGTCAGAGCTGATTTGCATATAGCCAGTGTCTATCCCAGGGTGGTGTGGGGTGCAAAAAAACGATGGATTTACACCCAGATCCTTGTACTGGGGTGAATGTATGACATTGTTCTACATTCTGTCCATCAACTGTGTTTTTTGCAATTTTCACCCCGAGTGTGCTGGGTATGCTCAGACGTGAGTCCCAGGCTCTCCACACCACTGGAGTCAAGCTATCCAGACTGATGAAGGCTAATAGCCAGAAACCGATCCTTGGATGCTTGATTCCGGTCTGGGAAAGACATGGCTTTGTAGTTCGGACTGGACTGTTCCCATGAGGCACAGGGTCAGAGCTGATTTGCATATAGCCAGTGTCTATCCCAGGGTGGTGTGGAGTGCAAAAAAACGATGGATTTAGGCCCAGATCCTTGTACTGGGGTGAATGCATGACATTGTTCTACATTCTGTCCATCAACTGTGTTGTTTGCAATTTTCACCCCTAGTGTACTGGGTATGCTCAGACGTGAGTCCCAGGCTCTCCACACCACTGGAGTCAAGCTATCCAGGCTGATGAAGGCTAATAGCCAGAAACCGATCCTTGGATGCTTGATTCCGGTCTGGGAAAGACATGGCTTTGTAGTTCGGACTGGACTGTTCCCATGAGGCACAGGGACAGAGCTGATTTGCATATAGCCAGTGTCTATTCCAGGGTGGTGTGGAGTGCAGAAAAACGATGGATTTAGGCCCAGATCCTTGTACTGGGGTGAATTTATGACATTGTTCTACATTCTGTCCATCAACTGTGTTTTTTGCAATTTTCACCCCGAGTGTGCTGGGTATGCTCAGACGTGAGTCCCAGGCTCTCCACACCACTGGAGTCAAGCTATCCAAGCTGATGAAGGCTAATAGCCAGAAACCGGTCCTTGGAACATTGATTCCGGTCTGGGAAAGACATGGCTTGGTAGTTCGGACTGGACTGTTCCCATGAGGCACAGGGTCAGAGCTGATTTGCATATAGCCAGTGTCTATCCCAGGGTGGTGTGGAGTGCAAAAAAACGATGGATTTAGGCCCAGATCCTTGTACTGGGGTGAATGTATGACATTGTTCTACATTCTGTCCATCAACTGCGTTTTTTTCTTAATAAAAGCGTGGCATGTGGAAACATAATTTTCCTATGGTTTATTGACTAGCATGATTCAAAAATGATAATGAGTAAAATGGATTGAAGAAAACGAAAGATTACAAGAAGAATATGATGGATAAAATTGTGGATTAAATGAAGCGTTGATCATGAATTTAATTCATTGGACTCAATCTAATTGGCAGTGCAGCTTTATGTGTATCATAAAGTCATACCCTCGTGTTCTTACTAGATTGCAGCGCAAGTGGGCGGAGCGCGGAGAGAGCGAACACGCCGACAAAGTTGATATTGGAGAGTACACAGACAATGCACATAAGTTTAAAAACAAATGGAGTACAAAGGAGTGCATCTCGCCACCATGTTTTTGTTTCTGAGCAGCAGGTATAACACATCTTTCCTTTTTACAGACCACAAGAACAACATTGCGACTAATAAAGGAACATCTCGCAATTGCATAAAGAGAGGAAAGCAACACACATGAAATAAATTAGATGTAAGGACGATGAGAAATTGCATGTACGTAAGAGACGATGCATGTAAAAACATGAAATGAAAGAGTGACAAAAATGCAAATAAGAGAAGGGCATATCGCAATCTGATGAAGAAACAAGAAGACATGCATGAAAACATATTAAGTGAAATCACCACATCTCCCCCTTTTCATTTAAAAATAGGAAACCATGCATTCTACCACGCCCCACAACTCCTACCAAACCGTCCCGTCATCAAACAAACTAGCTAGACAGACTAGCATGAAATCTGCACACAACAGGAATCAATACCAAACTGGTGCTGCAGACACAACACAGAGAATAATATAAACATGAACTCACACAACGTCAAAGCAGTACCGAACTCCATCAGCCACCAAATAACTCTCACACACATAAAAAAAACAGGTGACTTACACCAACACAGTCACACCACTCTACAATGTCACCTGTACGGCAAACATCGGGTAACTTACTGTAGCATTTCATAAAAGGATTAATCAAATATGAATAGTTGCAATGAAGATTTATTCCAGATAAAGAGCATGTCTGAATAGATTAGTAGCAAGCAGGAAACTGACCATCAGTAAGGAACACTACATTCTATACCAACATGTAATAGAACGTAGAATGCAAACACATTCAAAAGGATACAAGCAATACAAGGAATACACTTAAAGGAATACATACCAACTAATAACTAGCATACTACATATCTTCCCCTCTTTAAAAAAAAATAAAGAAATAAAAAAATAATAAGGAAAAAAAATACTTATAAAATATAAATTCTTTGTATTTCATAGGTCTCTTTACAGATGTTCCAAAAGAAGATTTCTGAGTAACATGAACTTCACAATCATTATTAGTACATTCAGCCTCCAAGGTTGAACTGTTCTCAAAAAAACTTGAAGAGGACTCAATAGAAGGTTTATCACTCTTATCATTGTCAAAGCACCAAAAATGACCATGTGATTTCATTACAGGAACATAGTCATTATCGTTATACATATGTACACCTTGTTGTGTAGCCAGAGCTAAGCAACTTAAATTCCATTTTTCACCAGTTTAAAGTCACAAAATGTTGATACATTTTTACAACTTTCTTTGGAATAATGAATTTACTCTGACCTTTGGAAACTTTCCTAGCACTTTTAATACAAACCCATTGCCCAACTTGCAACTTAGCAGGTTTAGATTCACGTTTAGTATCATGACAATTCTTATTCTTTGACTGAGACAAGGAAAGATTAGATTTGATCCTACAAGTATCATAAAAGAACATTTCATTTATTTTCATCAAACTAGGATATATTTTAGAAAGAGGAATTCTACATCTCATAAGAGAAAATGGACACCTACCAGAAGAAGGATGAGGTGTCACTCTATACGCCCACAAAATTTTTTTAAGTTCACTTTCCCACAAAAGTCCAGATTTAACACACAGTTGTAAAGTACTTTTGATAACTCTATTGAGTCTCTACACAACACCATTGCAGGAAGGATGGTAAAGCGGAGTCAGCTTATGTTTAATCCCATTTGAAGTAAATAACATCTGCATTTCCTAAGATTTGAACTGGACACCATTGTCCGTTAAGATAGACAATGGACATCCTTCTTGAATAAATGTGTTTTCTTAAAATTCAATTACATTAAAAGTGTTAGCTTTATTAACAACTTTCATTTCAAACCACTTTGAAAACAAATCAACAATAACGATAATGTACTTTGTACTATCATCAAACCAATTGATAGGACCCATGATGTCCTTAGCTAATTCTTCCCAAGGAAGAGTTGGAGAAGTAACCTCACCAAAAGGTGGATTAAAAGTTTTCTTAGATTTGTCAGAAACCTCACAATTGATGCATGCTCTAACAATTTTCTCAATATCATTATCCATTCCTGGCCACCAATAGTGATACCTTACCCTAGATTTTGTACGAGAAATGCCAGGATGACCTTCGTGGGATAATTGCACTATTTGAGTTCTTACAGATATAGGAGGTATTATTTTGTCTCCTCTAACAAGAAATTGTTCAGAGAGAGAAAGTTCATCTCTGACCTCCCAAAAACCCCTCAAGGTATCATCAAGATTTTTTTTACAAAAATCACTCCATCCAGATATAACCTTGGATTTTACATCATTCAAAATCTTGTCATCGGAATCTGCTTTGACCCACTGTTCTTGAGAAATGCTGTCAAAAATGTTATCATTGGAAACTACATTGGCAACCGAAAAATCATTCCAACAATTCTGGTCAGATATAAAAATGGGTAAGGAAAACCTATTAAAAAAATCTGCAATAACATTCCTGGCCGTTGGGAACGTAACTGATATCAAACAAAAAATCTTGCAAACGCATAGAAAGTCTCACAATCCTAGCAGTAGCTTTGTAAAGACCATCGGTGGTCAGCAGTTTTGTGAGCGGTTTGTGGTCTGTTTTTACACAGAAAGTTTTTCCCCCAAATGAATTTCCTGAAATGCTCCAATCCCCAAACCACCACGAGAGTCTCCCTTTCAATTACGGAATATTTTTCCTCTGTAGGTGTCAAAGATCTGGATGCAAATGCAATCACAACTTCTTGATTGCATTCGGAAATCTGAGTTAAAACAGCCCCCAGACCCTTGGAACTTGCGTCCGTAGTAACAAATATTGAAGCATTAGTGTCAAACCCTTGCAAGTTAGGAGCACAACAAATAGCCTTCTTAACTGTAACAAAAGCTTGTTGACATTCTTGAGACCATGTGAAAGGAACTTAGTTTTTCAATAGATTTCTCATAAGATAGGTTTTCTCGGAAAAATTCGAAACAAATTTAGAGTAAAATTCGGCTATACCCAAAGACGATCTTAAATCGTCTTTGGATTTGGGAGAAGATGCATCCAAAATAGCTCTTACCAATTTGGTCTTAGGTCTTATACCTTGCTCACCAATCTCGTGACCTAAGTACACCACCTCCGTATCTTCTGCAAACTTACACTTAGAGATTTCAGCAGTAAAACCTTTATCATTCAGAACACTCAAAACGTTTCTTAATCTGGAATCATGATGATGGGCATTCCTTCCCATGATAACAATATCATCTTGGAAGAAAATGACACCATGCATGTCTCCAAAAAGTTGTGACATAGTACGTTGAAATACCGCAGCCGCGGATGCCAAACCGAAAGGCATACGGTGAAAACGAAAGCACCCAAAAGGAGTACAAAATGCAGTGAGATCTCAAGTAGAATGGTGAAAGGTAATTTGGTGGTACGCAGAAGAAAAATTAAGCGTAGAAAAGTATTTGGCTCCACGAGTTAGTGATAACATTTCATCAATCCTTGGTAAAAGATATTGGTCCCCAATTATATTTTATTATTCCTTAAATCTACACATAGGCCAAATTGTCCATTGGCCTGTCTATCAACGACCAATGAATAAATCCACTCAGCTGCCTCAGTAGGTTCTATTATACCATTCTCTTGCATATTAAGTAATTCATTCTTGACCTCATCTCTAACTAATATTGGTATGTTGCACACCTTATGAACTATAGGAACAGCATTTCTCTTCAATTTTATGTGGTGAGACAAACCTTTGAACTTACCAATTTTACCTGAAAATGCGTTGGGAAATTCCGTAAAAACCCCTTTTTTAAAATATTATCACTCTCACTAGAACCTGTTCAGGGCTGTTGGGATCGAGAATAATGTGTAGAGATCTTTGATCCTTCCAACCTAACACAGAAGGACCATTGATAGCAATATACAATGTACAAAAGGCAGTATGATTTTTAAATTCAAATACTAATGGACGGAAGCCTAACATATCAATGTTATCACCAGTAAAGCTTTCTGGAAGATCATCAGTAGGTTCCAGATGAGGACCCAAACCTTTGACTAATTCTTTTTCCCAAACATCTTTGTTAATATTAGTAAACGGAGAACCGGAGTCCGCAACAACCTGAAAAGGAATAACACCAAACTTTACAACACATAAAGGTTTGCTTCTTTCATTTTCTCTAACATTTAAAACTATATTACACTGTATGTTTCCAGAAGAATTGGGCGTAGAGTTGCTCACATCAGAATCGTAATCAGAAGAATCAGTGTCAGTAATGCATGTTACTTTAGAACGTTAAATGGAGTTCTTTTTACACACTTTCGCATACTGTCCTACAATCCCACAATTAAAACACTTAGCAGATATCACCGGGCACTTTTCAGAACCTGCATTGTGGTTTTTGTATCCACAGTGGTAGCATGCAAAAGTGAATGAGTTATTTTGGTTAAACCTTGACTTGTTAAATGATTTGTTATTGAAGGATTTTGTTTGAAAATGCTTGTTGAATTGTGAATTCTTGTTACCTTTTCTTTAAGAATACTCATTCTCTTTCTTATTGTCAGAAATCTTGTTGACAGTAGGAGTGGAAGTAGAAGCAGATTCAGACTGTTCAGACAAGGCTTTTGAACTTCTGTCTGAAAGTTCAGCCTTTTTTAATAAGGTTATGACATCCTTAAGGCTAGATTCTCCCTCAATCCAAAGTCTATTCTGGATAGTTTTAGTCCTTGTACACACAACAACTTGATCTCTAATGAGTTCATCGTGTAACACGCCAAATTTACAATGTGCTGCTAAAATCTTAAGCTGAGAGACATATTCTTCCACCATTTCATGTTGAAGCTGTTTACGTTTGAAAAAGGTACATCTAGTAACACCAATGCAGACAGTAGGTGAATAATGCTCAGTCAAGTCTGAAATAGCTGCCTTGAAAATATCAAAGTCACCTGACCTTTCTGGTTTTTGCATCTGGTTATAAACCCTTAATCCTTCAGGACCAAGACTATGTAAAAGCATTCTCATTTTTCTATCAACAGACAAAATACCGACATTATCAGTGGCAATGTAATTTAAAAAATAGTCTTTCCATTCTGTCCACTTAATGATTGGTTCACCAGGTGAAGTTAAAAATTCTTTAGGTGTGCTGATATTAATATTAATACATGAAGAAGTGCTGGAAGTGCTGGTAGAAGCTGAAGAATCATTTGTATTACTATTACTCATGACAGCAATACTTTAACTAGAATGCTTACCGAGGGTTTATTAAAACGTGCACAGCGCTTGAAACGATTCAAAAAGAAAGTTCAGAAATGTGTGAAATAGTAATAAATAACCCAAAAAAAACGTACTCGCGGAGAAAAATACATGAAAATCTGATGAAGAAGCAGAATCAGACGTGCTCGATAAATGATTGCAGAAAATCCAAAATGGAGGCACGTACATGTTACATGAGGTCACGTTGTTTTGACCTTTAATATGACACAAGCGCAAGGTAAGGCGTCTGATGTAAAATGCGTCGCTTGAAACGTTGCTATGCACCGCTGCCTCAGAACGAGGGTGCCCGAGCAGAGCGGTGAAGTCGGCAACATAGACGCGATTCAAAGGTAAATAACCTTCACCTTTTAGCGCTCTATGTCTGAAACACACCATAGAAGAAGAAAAATAGTACAACCCTTGCAGCGTTTCTACTCACAGTTGACTGCTGAGAATTGAGTTCTTGCCTGCCTGGGTTCGGTTTAGTTTCCTCATGTTTTTTTTTTCTTGAGAGAGAGGCTGGTCGTTTCAAAGACCACTACATCCACTCAAAAAAAAAATGTTGGACGCTGGTAGGTGAATTCTTTTATCACCATTAAAAATTATAAAAGTAAGGCTCAACTTGACAGTATCCAATCGAGTTAATTTCAGAAAGAAAGCAAGAAAAAAAAAATATGGGACTTCCATAAAAAAAATCCGCAGAATCCCGATCGCCGCCAAATGTTTGTAGTATTTCATGAAAGGATGAATTAAATATGAATAGTTGAATGAAGATTTATTCCAGATAAAGAGCACGTCAGTAGCAAGCAGGAAACTGACCATCAGTAAGGAACACTACATTCTATACCAACTTGTAATAGAACCAAGAATGCAAACACATTCAAAAGGATACAAGAAATACAAGGAATACTCTTAAAGGAATACATACCAACTAATAACTAATAACTAGCATACTACACTTACCCTCTCACAGTCATTCCACACAAAGCATCTACACCAAACCTGTTGTGGTAGGCAAACAACATATGACTTACCCTTGCACAGGCTTCCCACACCAAACAATGGGTGATTTACGCTTTCACAGTCATCCCACTCCTGAAAAATCATGTATATGGCAAGCAACGGTTTAACTTACACCTTCACAGCCATCCCTATCAATGAAGCAAATAGCGAACAACAAGGAATGGGTGACATCCTCACAGCCATTTATGATGTGTAGACCAGTGCACAGCGGCTTAGTCGAAGGTTGCTGTTGGGTACTGAGTTTAGTAGGTGCTCCCTAGGTGTCGTCTCCCTCCCGGCAGACGAGTATAACTTGAGTATCGAGTGTGCGTTCAATTGGAAATTGATCGCATCCCTGGGGGCACTCTTTGCGGGAATAATTCCTCAATTAATTCTCTAAAAATATTAGTGACGCGGAGTTGAAGATTGTAAAGTCCAAATTTATTTCTTCATATTCACGATGTTATATTAGTAATTTTATTCATTTTCATACAATGGTTCATTCCAGCTCCAATGCATTTCGGGCAACCTCCCTTCATCTGGGAGCATATCTACAAGGAACAACATAACTTAGATTTACTGTTTGAGCAACTCATGTCATATACAGGGGTCAAGAGATCGCTCTAAATGTCACAGCCACCTGTGACATGAACAATGTCGTCTACCTACTGAAATGCCCATGTGGCAAAGTCTATATAGGCAAGACTGAGCGCAAATTAAAAACCCGTCTCAATAACCATAAGTCCAATATAAGGACTACAAATCTTAAATCATCAGTGGCAAACCACTTCATTGAAATGAATCAGAACATTTCCCAACTCAGGTGTATGGTGTTAGAAGTGGTTCAAAAAGTTGAAGGAAGAGACAATAGCAAACATCTACTCCGTCGAGAGAATTATTATTATTATTTGTAATCTTATATAGCGCACGGTTACCCTCGGGCATCACAGCGCTCGTTCATGACTCATAGGAATGGAGCTAAGAAAAGACATCATTAAGCGGGGAATAGGTGGGTCTTAAGTAGCTTTCGGAACCGAATAGTACCAGTCTCTATCCGTAAATTCAAAGGCAGCGCATTCCATAACTTGGCTGCATTCACCGAAAATCTTCTACCGCCCGTCCGGGCTCTTTTTACTCTGGCCACTTGTACCAAAGATATGTGGTCAGAGCGTAGGGCTCTAGTAGCCTTGTAGGGGAGCACCGTATTATCCAAGATGGGAGGACCTTTCCCTCTCAGGATTTTATGAGCCGTACAGAGAGATTTAAATTTTATCCTCTCCCGTACTGGAAGCCAATGCAGTGCTCTTAATGCTGGTTTTGCTGACTGTCTCCTTGGAATATTCATCAGCAGGCTTGCTGCTGCATTCTGCACTTGTTGAAGTTTATTGAGCGTTGCTTCCGGAGCGCCCAAGAAAAGCGCATTGCTGTAGTCCAACCTCGAGACAATCAGCCCCTGGATAAGAAGTTTCCTGGAGGTCGGAGGGAGAAGGGGTAAAATCTTACGGGCTGATCGAAGCAAAGCAGACTCCGGCAGTTTTTTTTGCATGGGTCTTGAAAGACAAGTCTTGTTCAAGCCACACACCCAGACTTTTGATCTCCTTTTTTGGGCTTGGAAAATCGCCAAGGCAACTCCGCCAGCTGCCTGGAGGCAAAGAAGGCCCCGCATGTCCCAGCAAACTCAGCTCTGTTTAAGAGCCGTTCAATTTTAATGCTGAGTTGGCCATCCAAGTGTACACCTTGGACAAGCAGGAGTGCAACAAGTCTGGATAATCCCCAATTGGGAAAGGGCCACCACCAACTGGGTATCATCAGCATAGCTGATTATTTTGATACCCAGTGGTGCCACCACATCCTCCAATGGTGCCATATAGACATTAAACAATGTGGGGCTCAGGGAAGAGCCCTGAGGCACACCACATTGAAGGGGGATGGGGGCAGATTGTGCACTACCTTCCCAGACTTGGTAGGTTCGTTGGTGCAGAAACGACACGAGCCACTTCAAGGCCATTCCAGTCAAGCCCACCTCTGACAGTCATTGGAGCAACACCTGATGGTTTACGGTGTCAAAAGCCGCACTAAGGTCCAGGAGGATCACTGCCACCGATCATCCTGAATCCAAAATGCTCCTGGCTTCTTCAACGACTGCAGGAAGGGCAGTATCAATGCCTTGGCCCGGCCTGAATCCTGTTTGGGAGTTCCGCAACAAGCCATTGGACTCCAAGAACTGTGACAGTCGCCTGTTCACCAGTCTCTCCGCGATCTTACCAAAACCGGGCAACAAGGAAATCGGTCTGAAATTAGCCAGGTCCGATGGATCTAGACCGGGCTTTTTCAGAAGGGCCTTTACAACCGCCTTTTTCCAACTAGGTGGAACCAACCCCTGCGCAAAAGATGCATTGATAAGATCTGTTACTGGAGCCGCAATAGTAGTTGCTATCTGCTTGAGGTATCTCATCGGGACAGGATCTCTCAGTGAACCACTCTTCATGGCCCCTAGAACTTTGAGGACTTCGTCAGAGGTCTTTGGACCAAAGACGTCAAGCTTAATCTGAACATCAGCTCGCTGTTCGCCTATATCTGATTCCTGGGCTGGTTGTGGTAAGGAACTTATGATGTTTTCTACATCATTGTGAAAGTAGTTAGCCAGTTCCGTACATTTCTTTTGAGGACTCTCATGGCTCACTGGCGGTTCCTGAGTTTTCAAAAGGTCTCTAAAGACCTTGAACGACTCTCTAGAGGAGTTAGCCGAGTTGCCAATTCTCTCCTTGTAGAACTTGGCTTTGACGTCCCGGAGAGCAGCTTTATATCCTCTAATTGCCGTACGATACTCATTCCGGGTTGCCTCTCCCCAATCCTTTCTTCAAATCCTCTCTAGCCTTTTGCAGCCTTTCCTGAGAGTTCTCAACATCTGGGTGTACCAAGGGGCTGATCCCACTCTTTTCTCCCTCTTCGGCATTCTCTTTTTGAGGAGAATGGCGTCCAAGGACCTGTTTAGCCAATTTTCCAAGTTTATATCAGCAATTAGTGGATCCAACACCGGGCGCAGGCAGGTAGCATCTAGGTTAGCAATCCAGCGCTCTACTGGTAACCTGGACCAAGCCCTGTCAACCGAGTAGGTCCTAGGAATAGTTACATCTGTTAAATCGTACTGCCAATTAAAAGGAACCAGAAAATGGTCTGACCACGGTAAAGCCAAGGGAGTCGAGGCTTCAATCCTGTCCATATTTGAGTAGACTGGATCCAGTAGGTGGCCCTTACAATGCGTGGCCCCTGAGTTGATTAGACTCATATCAAAGGCTTTCAAATCACCCAGCAGGTCGACAGAGAGTGTGTCAGCGGGGTCGTCGAAATGGAGATTAAAATCTCCAAGTGCCACAAAATTGGCAGTCGACAATGCCAAAAGCGTAACAGTTTCCATCAATGAACTGGCGAAGTTGCCTACACACCCCGGAGGGCGGTACACTAGGAGGCCTGATATGGAGGTCTTGGCTGACATCCGTAGTGAGAATTTACAGCTCTCACAGTCGAGCACCCCTCCGTCCTGGGCTATACAGACCTGCGTGTCCCTATAAATGATAGCAAGGCCACCTCCTCGTCCAATAGGCCTATCTAGATGATAATTTAGATGGCCAGGGGGGAGAGCTTGCACCATGTCTGGGCCCGAACTTGACGTGGTCCAGGTTTCTGATAAAAATAGGATATCCAACTCATAATCCAATACTAGGGAGTTGATTTCGGTGGAATGACTAGGGAGGGACCTACAATTCAGCAGAGCCATTAGTAGAGGCTTATTTTCTATGGCTCTCTGGCCCTTAATGCATCGACTACAAGTCACAAAAGGTAAATCATTTTTAAGGATTAAATTGCAGGGCACATCATCCGAAGGGCGTAATGATATCAAATCACTTCTAGTATATGTTATACCGACCTTAGGGGAAAAAGCCAGCGTATCTAGCCCTAAGCCCGTCTGGGCCCGGACGGGCACAGACGGTCTGAACTCTGGCGTAACTCTGGCGGAATGACGGCGGACCCGCTGCGCGTACTCGCTGCGCGTACTCGCTGCGCGTTAGCATGGCCGCTTTTTGTAGGAGGTCTAGCGTCCTTGTGACGACTAGACCGTGTGAGGAATAGCGTCCCACTTACCTCCAAGATTGCCGCAAAAGTCGGAATCAGGAAGGCAAGGAAAAGGACAAGGACCCGCAAAGAGCGGTGGGTTTTCCAGATTACAGTGCAAGTTAGTGGGTATTAAAAGCAGGGGATAAAGTAGAACTCCAAATAAAATTATATACAAAAAACGGGCGTTTTAAAATTAGTCGCGAAATACTGCTTGTGAATTATTGGATTTATAAACTCAATGCCACTAAGCCTAATGGACTCAATGATCGCATTGAATTTTCATGTTACCTATAATGTAGTGTCATTTTTGTGCCCACATTTACTATGACCCTTTATAGCCCGGGTCTGGGAATCAACAGTTCTGTACATCATCCTGATCATATTTATGCTTATGTTTACTTTTAGACATTTGATTATGTTTATGCCCATGTTCACATTATCTCATTACACTTTTCACACCAACACGCGACCCACTAACAGATCCGTTTTCTCTTTCTATCACTTCCCACTGTCTTTCGCTTTTGCAAATTCAGCCCGCCATCTTCAATCGGTATTCTCACAGTCCGATTTTCATACTTCTGATTCACCCCGATCACGTGATGCGTTCATGTGACCTTGATTTATGTTAAAGACTCACCGGAGTTTAGTTTCACAGCTAGTAACTTTGCGACCCAGCCGTGCCGAGACCACGGAACCCTGAACTTTAACGGAGACCGTGTTACCGCTTCTAACTTCCATTGTGAGTATCACTTTCAGCCTTTGCTCATTTAGGCCAGTTTTAGACTTTGTCAGTCTTTTTAATCTAGCTGCTTAAAATTACGCTCACTACCTCTATTTTCCGTTTCAGCTCCGGCACTTTCAGATCTAAAAATCTGCCGATCCCAGTAAGTCCCGTTCTCGTACTGGAGAACGACACATTTCGCCGTATTGCATGCCCTTCAAACTCTGCTCACGTTTTCCCTCACCACACACTTTTTCACTTGGGATAAATTGGTTAAACATCATCGTATTGTATACTTTGTATTTGTATATAACATGAGGTGCTTAAACAGTAAATATAAGTTATGTCGTTCCTTGTAAATATGCTCCCAGATGAAGGGTGGTTGCCCGAAATGCATTGGAGCTGGAATGAACCACTGTATGAAAATTAATACAATTACTAATATAACATCGTGAATATGAAGAAATAAATTTGGACTTTACAATCTTCAACTCAGCGTCACTAATATTTTTCGAGAATTAATTAAGGAATTATTCCCGCAAAGAGTACCCCCAGGGATGCTATCAATTTCCAATTGAACGCACTCAAGATCCTCACAGCAATCCCATACAGCAGCAAGAAATGGGTGACATACAACTTCACAGTCACCCCAACAACAAACAACCAAGTCCACCAGAAGCGGCGGGTGACTTAACTCCTCACAATAATCCCACACTAACAATCACCAATACAGCAAACAACGGGTGACTTACCTCCACAAAGCCATCCCACACACTCAAAGCATAAACTGTACAGCACACCCTAGGTGAATTACACCCTCACCAAAATATAGGGTTTACTACAGCAAAACAACAACAAAATGGAGGTACTCCACCCCACACTTTGTCCTTCACAGAAAGGGCCACTAGGATATTGTAAGCAAAAGGGTAAGTGACTAGCCACTCGCAATAATCCCTAAACAAAGACCTCAACAGTTTAGGAAGCTATGGGTGACTTACTCCTTAACAGTCATCCCACAAACAAACAACTAGAGTAGCATTAGGTGACTTTCTCAGTTACAACCATACCACAACCATAACATCTGAAGCAAAAATAAATAGGTGACTTAACCCCTCGCAGTCATCCTTCACCAAACCTCTGGAGTAGAAATGGGTGAAATACACCCCATACACAATGATCACAAACAGAAAGGCACCAAAAGTAAGAGAAACAGTGGCAGATAACATTTATCAAGTATGGCTGGATGCAAGTGATCACCTCAAAAGATCCACAAAACTTGAAACTCTGCACACTCACAAAACATATGATAAAACCTGGTAGTACTCACACACTGGCAGTAAATACAACAACACCAGACAGCAAACATGTCCCACTTGTATGCATCAGAACACCAAAAAATGTTATTTCCCTTCTCATATACAGGTCTGAGGTGTATTCAAGACTGCAGAGGGCTGCATGTAACCTCAGCCCACAGACCGTAAGAGTGCTGAAAAGACAGAGACATTGTGGGTGACACAATGAATCACTGGGTTAGCACACTCCTGGTACCAGAACAGCTGAGCTTGGTTAATGAATCTAGGCTCTGACATGACAGCTTACTCCAAACCCAAAGTCACGGCATGCAGCAATAATACGTGCCGTGTGGCTCCAGGCACAAGCGTGCCCCAAGGTTGCTGTACCACACTGTTATACAACAGAGATCAAAATGTTGTCATCACTAGCTCTGTATCACCTCCACAAACAAACACCTAGAGTAGCAATAGGTGATTTGCTCAGTACAGCCATCCCACCAACATAACATCTGAAGCAAAAATAAAAGGTGACTTACCTCCTTGCAGTCATCCATCACCAAACCTCTGGAACAGAAATGGGTTAAATACACCCCACACACAATGATCCCTAAAAGAAAGGCTACAAAAGCAACAGAAACAGTGGCAGATAACATTTATCAAGTATGACTGGATGCAAGTAATAACTTCAAAAGCGCCACAAAACTTGAAAAGCTAAACACTCAAAAAGCATTTGATAAAACTTGGGAGCACTCATAGACTGGCAGTAAATACAACAAGACCAGACAGAAAACATGTCCAGCAAACAACATGCATATAGGGGAATAAAAAAATCACTGAGCGATATCTCACTCGAATCGGTACGAAACAGCATTCCCAGGTAGAAAGTCACTCCCGAAGCACATTGTATGCATCAGAACCCCCGGAAAGAAAAGTTATTTCCCATCTCACATACAGGTCCGAGGTGTATTCAAGACTGCTGGGGGCCCAATGTTACCTCAGCCCACAGAACGGAAGACTGCTGAAAAGACAAAGACATTGTGGTGTGAAACAATGTCTCACTGGATTACCACACTCCTGGTACCAGAACAGCTGAGCTTGGTTAATGAATCCAGGCTCAGACACTTGACATCTTACTCCAAGTTTATCCTCTTGTAAACATGGTTTCTCAGTCTCTCTCTGTAAGATTTCTTCTTTCATTCAGCTTACACACATAGGCTCTTCTGTAAAATTGTCGCCAAAATGCTGTAATACAAAGAAGCCTTTATGCCATGTGTAAGTAAGTGCATTATGATGTATTAGAATGTTACGGTGTCTGTGTGTGTCAACTGGAGTATGAGCTAAGCAGCAGGGAGGTTGCTCCTGGTGGGGCTCATTACTATAGCACTTCTTTGAAGCTTATTATTGGAACTTATTACCTTCCTGCAACTAAGACAATAAACCATTTTACAGAACTTACACTTGGCATCAAGGCTTCTTTGTATAACAACATAAACCCAGGTTACTGATTCCGTTTTAGCATTGTACTGTATTGCTCTTTAATTTAAAATGCCTATAAACAAAAGTATTAACACTAATAATTCATTCAATGTGTAATTTCGGGTGCGGGGAGATCGATGCATAATTCCGTTATAACTGCAGTACTTTTGATGGAGCTTTTAGAGTTAAAATACACTCAATAAGACATTGTTTCCCAGATCCACATAGTGCAATGTTCGTAATGTTTGCAAAATGTAAGCACAACTTCTTAAAAGGGTGTCTCTACACGTCTAATGGGTTTAAGGGCAAGTGCATAATGTTCCTGGCTACCAATGTGTTCATCAACATTGGTAGTCTGGATAGCTTTTCAGAACAATGAAAATAGGAATGTCAAAAAACATCTCTATTCTGAACACTTATCTTTTCAACACTTCCAAAACTAGCCCTAACACAAAGACACTGCTGCAAAAGAGTCAATAGATCGCTCTGTATCATAAGTCCATTAGCCATGCAGAAGATCATATTTGATGTGTTCAGAAAAGTCATGGGGAAAGTCTTTCTTTAATACAACACCGTTTAGTGGCAAGGTCCTGCTATTGTAATGCATTAATACATTCCATATCATTGTTTGTAACAAAGCTTGTAAGACTTGCTTCATGTAAAGGGTGGCACTTTTCTCAGGTGTACATAATGTACACAACATGATTTTATGATAATAAAATGGCCCTGAACAAAAAATGAAAGGCTTCTATTTGTTTCTCATAAAGGTAGCTGTTACTTTAGGTAAAGAAACAGATATATATTCATGGTCTACAGAATCACCTCGTGTCACTTTTGTAACTAGAACATGAAATGCATAAATGCAGAGGAATGTAAAGAATAATGGAAGTTTATATATATATATATATATATATATATATATATATATATATATATATATATATATATATATATATATATATATATATATATATATATATATATATATATATATGTATATATATATATATATATATATATATATATATATATATGTGTATATATATATATATATGTATATATATATATATATATATATATATATATATATATATATATATATATATATATATATATATATATATATATATATATTCATTGAAAAAAACATGGGTTTCACACACATTTTTGTTAGGAATTAGCATTTGAAAAAATATGCACATTCATTGAAAAAACCATGGAAGAATAATTGGGTAAATAAGTGTCTAAATGGATGTTTGTTTTGTAAAATTGATTGTATAACAAACTGACTTACTAAGTATATCTTAGTGAATAGGTGTACTAGCGAGTAATCTTTAAATATTTAAATATCTGTATCAGGGTCTCACTTTGTATATAAGTGGCTGCATGGGTAGGTGAGTAGCTACATGAGTGTGTATATGGGTTATTAGTTGGTTTTTTGAGTACCAAAATGAGTTTTTGTACGGTTCAGTGGGGAGTATTAGTTAGCGCACAGATGCATGAATGACTGACTCACTGTTTGTATGTGTTTTGAAGACAGCATGTGTGCAGGGCTGTATGGGTGGATGAGTGTGTGTATGGGTGTGTTAGTGAGTGAATGACTCTCTCAATAGTATCTTTATGAGTAACTACATATGTTTTAAACTGGTATATGTGAGTATTGATGTATATAAGTGAGTATATCTGAGAGCGACAGATTCTAAGACTTCCTGTATAAATAAGTATGTGTTTCTATAAGTGATTATTTAAGAGAGTAAGTATGTCTACGATTCTGTAGAAGTTAGTGTAGTGGTGGGTGTATAGCTGTATATGCAAGTAAATGGATATTTTATAGTTTATTTGCATGTGTGAGTATGTGTGTGAGTAACAATAGATGAGTGTCGGTGTATAACAGGATATATAGGTGTATGAGTACATATGATGAGTCACTACATGTATGAGTGAATATATAGAACTGTTGGTGAATGAGTGGATGTGTATGTAGATTTTGGGATTACTCAATAGGTTGTTATAACTGGAATTGGTGTCTCCATTTTTTTGAAAATGTTTGTTTCTATTATCGATCGTGTGTATCAAAGGTTATATTACAGTGAGAGGAGGTGTGCTACAAGGATGATGTCATCAGGGATGTCATTTGAGATGTCATCATTGATGTCATGAGTGATGTCACTGACCATGTCGAGTGATATGTGACGCCATCAGTAGTGCATTGCGGGCGCCCAATTTATAGTTATCTAAGCTAACTATAACGGAGGAATTTCAAAGGTTTTGTATTAGAGAAATGTTCAGCTAACTATAACATGTGAAACCTATAGTTTTTTCAATGAATTTGCATGTTTTTTTAAATGCTAATTCCTAACTATAACGTGTTTGAAACCTATATTTTTTCAATGAATTTGCAAGGTTTTTTAAATGCTAATTCCTAACTATAACGTGTGTGAAACCTATGGTTTTTTCAGTGAATTTCAAAGGTTTTGTAAATGATAATTTATAAATGTATTTAATATTACGTCTTTCTTTTTATACTTATTTCTTTTTAATATAAATTTTTATTTTATTTTTTAGATTATATTTCATATTCTTATTATAAAATAATACCAAAACTAAATTACAAAGTAATTTCTGGATGAATTATTGCTTGACGTTGGTTGCACGTATTACACAGCTCCAGCAATTCTCTTGGGGCCCTATGCTCACAATGCTGTATCAATCCTTACACCTGGTTCAAGCATGTGCAAGGTTTTGACGCAGCATAAGCTCAAAAGTCACTGAATAAAATGTTTTACATTTCACTCAGTCACTTTTAGGAGGCCTTGCTGCACTCACTTCTGCACAAGAAAGCATCTTCTGGCGCAGCGCTTTACAATGTAATACACCCTCCAGATGCGTCACATTGTTATTAGCACACACCATGGCACATCTTTTGCACCACCGCTGTGTCACAAAAGTGATGCAATGGCTGTGTAAAAGAGGCACAAGGGGATTGTAAATCCACCCCTAACACATACAAATTCACCCAGGCACTTTCACCAGCAGCACAAATTGAAACATAGACTAGTAACATATTTATGTACATATGATAAATCCAAGTGCTTCGGACATACTACACTATACTATAGATAACACCTCATATATTCATGTAAATGTAAATTGATATTTGTATAGCGCACTACTCACCCGCAAGGGTCTCAAGGCGCTTGTACGAATACCGCTGTGGAACCCATCCTGGCTTTCCCTGTGAGGTGTCCCCTCCTGGGCACCCCCAAGGTGGAGGCCAGCCATCCTTAGCGTTGTGGGGGCCGTTGTGGAGATTAAGCAAGCTATTGCCCAGAGTTGCAGAGTGGGACTCCATGATTGGAATAGGCACCGAGGCGAGAATTATCTGGTCCTTGGAATTTTGAGCCCAAGACCCGCCGAGGCAGGGAATTGAACCCTAGTCCCGGGCTAGACCTCTGCATCAGGGTCTGCCGCTCTAACCATTTAGCCACACTTCTCCATTCATGCTGTAGCAGTTCCTTATAGTTCTGCACTTTCACATTCTCCATACACTAGTAACATGTTCATTCATTCCTTTATGAACTACACATTCATTCTGACAAACTTTTACAGCCTAACATAGAAATTTAGGGGCATATTACCAACGTTAGGCGATATTTATCGCTAACGATGCTTAGCAACGATTTTTTTAACGCTAAGCATCGCCGGAAATTATCGCAGAGATAACTTGCTATTAGCAAGGTTTATCTCAGAAGTGATAAAAATCCTCACGCTTACTGCCAATTGAGAGATTATCGCTGGAAAACCAACGATAAACTCTCAAAGTTTGGCGTTAGCTTGATGATAGGGGCTCACAAACTTAGCCATGATATCCACCTTCCATAGGATATCATGGCTAAGTCAGGAAAATACCAGCGGCCTCATTTATGAAAAGTGACGCATCGCTGCGTGAAAACAGCAATGCGTCACTTTTCACTGCGCACTCCTTACGACATTCCTGATGCGTCATATTTAATGTATGACGCATCATGTCGCAAGGAGTTACAGATACGTCAGTATTTCTGACGTATCTGTAAGCGCAAAAGTGACGCATTGCTGGAGTGTGTCACAAAAGTGACGCAACTCCAGCAGTGCGTCCTTTCACATGGGGAAAGCCCCATGTGAAAGGGCTTGCATCAGTCTTACGCCGCTGTGAGGCAGGCGCAAGATTTTGACGCAACAGCGTCCTAAAAGTGACGCAGTGAAATCTCATAGATTTCACTGCGTCACTATTACGAGGCTTTTTGCGGGGGAACGCCCCCTCTGCATACATTATACCTGACGCAGGTATAATGTGGAGCAGGGGTTAAAAAAGTGTCACTTTTTAAATATGGCGCAACGAGGCGCATTTTTTACACCGCTGGTGCGTCACAAAAAGTGACGCACCGGCGGCACAAAACTGACGCAAGGCCTTCATAAATAAGGCCCCAGGTGTAAAAAAAGCAGTGCTAACCGCGGTTAGCGCTGCTTTTTTTATCACTAACAGGGTTAGCGAAATCCTTGATAATAGGAGAAATGTCGCTTAACAACATTTCTCCTATTATTTTTCCCTGGAACGCCCCCTTTGCATCTCATTAGAGATGCAAGGGGAAGCATAGAGAAAAAGGGTGCTAACATGTGAATTTGTTTGTTAGCACCCTGTTGCTGATAGGGAGATAATTTTATCTCCGCTTTCTTGGCTTTTAAAGCCAAAAAAGCGGAGATAAATCCCTTGATAATATGCCCCATAGTTCTTTCTTTGACCAGTGAAGGTAGTTCTAAAAAATAACTTTTTTTTTGTTTTGTATTTATTCCAAGCAGAACAAAATAGAATGAAAAAAAGAACAACTAATGTCGAGGACAGCAATGATCCTGCATCCTGCGTTTCATCAAGTCTATAGACTGTTCCCCATAACACAAATGCATACAATTTTCACTTTAGCAAAGTCAGAATCAATATGTGGGTGTGGACTGCTTGCTGTAGGTGGGTTCTCGTGCAACCTCCGTCTTGCAGCTCGAGCAAAGTTATTGGGGTGCAAATTCTTTACGTGTTGCACCATATTTGCTGTGCAAAGGAGTATTTTTTACATGGATCACCCCTTGAAAGAGTTGTTTCGCAAAGTTTACAGGTTACTTTTGGAGCATTAACTTTTTTTTGACCTTCTAGAAAAGTGAAAAACTTCCAAATTAGAGCTTCTTCCCTCTTCTTTGGACGTTCTTCAGGAATTAAATCTCTCTATGAAGAATTGCTGGAAGATGACTTCATTACTCTTATTATGGTGATCTTCCTTCTATTTGAGGAGATTCTCAGAACAAATGCTTCTTCTTAGAAAGTCAAAGTCGGATAATTATTACGGGACGTAACTTTCAACAGTCGCAATAGGAAAAGTTATAAACCAATCAAATCTCTCCTTTTAAAGTCACATGGCTTTGCGTACGCTTATGATGCGCTTGCGCAGCTCTTTCAATACGAGTACGCATGATGTTCTACCGCGATTTGTGTAATTCTTTTTAAAAGTAATATGATTATTTCAAGTATTAAAAAAAATTCATAGTTATCCCAAATGTCTGCCCTTAGTATGTACATTAAATACATACATGTTTTAAACCAAGTATAAACATTGCCCCCTTTCGCATACAGAACGCCGTACATGACGTCACACTGAAGCTTTAATGCGACGCGTAACGTCAAAGCATATTCTTACCGTATGCGCGGGTACACGGTGAGTATGATAAGCAGTACGAGCTATGGTGCGATCACCCTCTCAGTGAAAAATCAGAGCTCAGGGCGCGCTAAGGAGAATGATTAGAAGCGCTGACTCATTGCAGATCCGATTCTGGGCCTGCCTCTGCATACATTATAACACCTCCCCCATCTCACTCTGTTGTTAATTGTTAGAGCACACACTCACACTTGAACATGCGCGGTGCACAACCGCCCACACTACCCACATGCCACCACCTAGCATGCTAGCTATCATTTAGCCTGCAAACCAATACATTACCCAATGGCATGTCCTCCAGGGCCATCATTCTTGCAGGCCTCGAAAACGCTACCAATGACGGCCTTGGGCTTGGTTTGGTCAGCCCCCGCGGTTCCCATATAATGCGGGCACTGACATGAGCACGCTCTCTTTTGCCTGCCTCTGCTGCGGTGACAGACAGACTGTCGAAAACACCCCAGACTCAGCGAAACCGCAGCCTTTCAAGACATTGACAAAAGACGACAGAAGCAAAGGTAAGAGAAGACGTCACAACATCAGCCTCCACTGTAAATTGTATATGCATAATGCTTTTTTTATCCTTCATATGGCTTTCCTACCCCTCAATGGTTTTAAATTGTACTTACATAATTGAAATATTTCTTTATAAGTCACAAGGTCCTATACACCTCTAATCTTAAAAATGTATGCTTGCATAAAATTCTGTGTCGTATTTCTGTACTACGCCACGTGCTTAGGCCTCTATTATTATTAATTGGTCGTCCATGATAGTATTTTTTTTTCTGCGTCACAAGGCCGTCCCAGGCCTCTATTAACTTATTGATCTTCCTTTTTTTTGCTGGAGCTGCAACAGTCTTAACTGCGGAATATTAAGAACCCACATTAAAATTCACTTTTGACAGTTGCGCAACTCAGTTTACGATGACTAATCAAAATGTCCTTTTGTTTCCTACAGCAAACATCGTTCAGAAGCAACCATGGCCTATCGAGCAAAAGCAATGGAATTCTCTGCAACTTTTTGAATATACTTGTTCAAGTCGAATGGTTAACTCTGGTGTCGGTACTCTTTAAACAAGGTAAGCACTGCACTAGATCTACAAATCCTTCATAGCAATGCATTAGAAATAGGTCACCATAACGGGCGTCAGTAACGCAGTAGGCACTTCCATATAGTCACCACTTGAATGCTACACTATAATAACTGAAATATACCAGGTACACTGCACTCGTAAAAATGTAGTGTTAGCTTTATTTGTGAAACTAGAGAGGGCCATATTATCAAGAAGCAAAGGTAAGAGAAGACGTCACAACATCAGCTTCTGTCATCAAAGCCCATGGGATGAGCCTTACCTCATATGCCGATGATACGCAGCTCGTGCTGGCCATCAAAGGGGATGGAGAAAAGGTAGCACAAAATTTTCAAGAGGGCATGCGAGCGATTGGAGAATGGATGGCCTCCAATTGCCTAAAACTAAACTCCGAAAAAACTGAGGTGGTCATTTTCGGATGCCTTTCACCTAGCTGGTCGACCACCTTGTGGCCTGCCACTTTCGGAGTCCCCCCTAAACCAGTTCTTAGCGTCAGAAATCTTGGTGTGATTTTTGATGATAATCTGAACTTTATGGCCCACGCAAACAAAATAGCAGCCACTGCCTACCACAAACTCAGGCTGATTAAGAAAAAAATGCCGTTTCTACCAATTGCAGCAGGTAAAACGCTGGTAAGCTCGCTAGTGTTGGCTTCTCTAGACTATTGCAACAGACTATTTATCAACACCCAAGCCAGAGTGACAAACAAAATGCAGACGATTCAGAACGCTGCAACCCGTCTCCTTTCTGGAACACCGAAGTTCAAGCCAATCTCTGAGACCATAAGAAACCTCCACTGGCTCAAGATCCAGAACAGGATTAAATTCAAAACACTCTGCATAGTATACAAGGCACTACACAACCATGGCCCGCATTTTCTTAAATCTCACCTTAGGTTCCACTCATCCACAAGATCGCTCCGCTCCAACAATCAAAAACTTCTGCTGACACCACGTACCAAAACAGTCACTTGGGGTGACAGACGCTTCTTGGTGGCTGCTCCCAGACTGTGGAACTCTCTGCCAGTTGCCATTAGAGAAAGCCCGTCTTTGATGCAATTTCGTAGAAAAATAAAGACCTGGCTGTTTGGTCAAGAATAGCAGCCGACTTAGTCTCTGGGAATCTCACACACAGCATCTAGTGCCAAGATGCCTACAGGCATTTATTCGCGCTGTATAAATTGCAAAAATAAATAAATAAATAAATCAAGCCTGGTGCGACAAAATTATCGCCACTTTATCAGCAGGAAAGTGCAGCTAAAGTGGCGATAATGGGTTTGATAATATGCTCTATGGAATTCCAATCGAAGCTCATGTTGCATGTGAAGGACATCAGACATGAGCTTCGATTGGAATTCCAAAGAGCTTATTATCAAACCCATTATCGCCACTTCAGCGACACTTTCCTGCCAATAAAGTGGCGATAATGTTGTTGCCCAGGCTTGATATTATGGCCCAGAGTGCGTAGTGTACAGCAGCTTCTCTCTAAAATCTATAATTACCTCCAAGCAGTGACAACAGAAAGCTTACAACAGTCTGACAAACAGATCCACAACCTTATTACGCCACCTTTGAGTCACTAAAAGATTGTAAAGTGATGCAAGGAGCTAGTAAATCAACATCTGACTCCAGACTCTGCGACACAGTTTTAATGTTGTTTTCTCTCTCTTTCTTTCTCTCACTCTCTGTGACATCATTTCTCTTTCTCTCCTAAACTTAGACACTGCTGTCTTAGACGTGTAGACGTGTAGAAGAATTGTTCAGAATAAGTTGTGACACCAACTGCCTGAAATGTTTGCCCTCAAGGTTTATACAACGGTATGCACAGAGGCCTAGATGTACAAAGCCTTCATAGGAATGCATTAGAAATAAGTCGGCCTAACGGGCGCCAGTAACGCAATAGGCACTTCCATATAGACACAACTTGAACGTGGCACTATAACAGAACTGGAATGTACGAGTCACACTGCACACATAAAACCGTGAAGTTACCAAAACTTGTAGGGACATAGTATCGGCGATAAAATAATCTCTGTTTCAGCAGCAGGAAACTGCCGCTAAAGTGGTGACAATGGGCTTGATAATATGCCCTTCTGAATTCCCATAGTAGCCCATGTTAACACCAGAACCTGGACTGCTATGGGAATTCACAACAGCATATTATCAAGCCCAGTATCGCTGCTTTAGCTGCAGTTTCCTGCCGCTGAAACAGCAATAATTTTGTCGCCCTTCTTGATAATATGCCCCGTAATGCTTCAGCTCATTTACTCACATCCATAATTCTAAACTCTAATTTTCTTTTTTTCTTTTGCAAATTACCAATCGGACACCTTTTGGAATCCATTTCACAATTTGTTTATAACATGGTTTAAGTTATTTTTCCAGTTCTAATATAGTTATAATTGAGTTTTGTTTATATTTATTGTTTAATAAAAGTTAATAAAAAAAACTACATACTTCTTTTATTTTGTGGGGGAGCGGTATGACGGCCCACAATAAAAATAATGTTGAAATACTATAGTAAGATATTCAAGACTAGGATTGAAAACTACTGAGTTCTAACTAACAGATATAATAAAAACAACGGTGAGAAACTACGAAAATGGCGATGGACGGAGTACGTAATCAACGTTTGGCACCTCCGCACTACCTTTCAAATAAATATATAAAAAATATGACTATTAATACTGTACAAAAGTACAGGAGCGGATGACACACACGAACCAGGAAAAGAAAGCAACAGATTTACTAACTGACACAAAGAAAGATTTGCTTGTTGAACTTGGAGAAAAAGAAAACGTGGGCTTCGAAACGACGCTGAGCATGCGAAGAGAGTACAACTGCTACACCAAAAAAAAAGGAAAGCTTTACAAACTACCATAGAAATGAAGGAGCATAGTATCAACAAAAGGCAATACGCTTTTTCGGCAGTTTCCTGTCGATAAAAGCGTTGATAATGTGCTTGATAATAGGCCCTTGTAACTTCCCATAGCAGCCCAGGTTCTGGTATTAACCTGAGCTCCTATGGTTATTCACAAGAGCATATTATCAAGCCCATTATCGCTGCTTTATTGGCAGTTTCCTGCCGATAAAAACGACGATAATGTATCGCCTTTTGTGGATAATATGGCTCATTGCTCTTTTTTTGACCAGTAAACTTAGGTGCATATTATCAAAGACCGGTGTTACAATTATCGCCGTTTTATTGGCAAGAAACTGCTGTTAAAACGGCGATAATGACCATGATAATACGGCCTTTTTATTTCCCATAGAAGCCCATGTTAACATCAGAACATAGGCTTCTATGGCAATTAACAAGGAAGTAATATCAAGCCCACCCTCCCAACATTATTAAAAAACCATAGGCCCTTGTAAATTCCCATAGCAGCCCAAGTTCTGATGTTAACCTGGGCTGCTATGGTTATTCACAAGGGCATATTATCAAGCCCATTATCTGGGCCTAAATATATACAAGGATATAAATGAGATAGCTCCAGCAAATTTCTCGCTCATTGCTAAAGAATGTCGTAGGTTAATGAAATCATGGTCTTCATTTCCACTATCCTTATTAGGCAGATCCAATCTAGTTAAAATGTCGATCTTACTGAGGGTTACATTTTTATTTAACACCATCCCCCTTTTTTTTAACCTACAATGATAGCCAAACTCCAAGGAGATATATGTTCTTTTATTTGGTATAATCGTAACCCTAGAATTGCCTGGAAGAGGATCAGGCACCGTAGAGAGAAGGGAGGTTTAGCGGCGCCCGACCTACAGCTATATGGGTGGGCCTTTCAGATGTCCCATGCCAGGATGTTGTTAAAATCGCCGATAAACTTGGGATGTGGGCATATGTTTGCTGCATTACTCAGAGGGGAAAAGGTTGCCGATCACAAATTTTTTTTTAAGTTTGGGGATCCCAAGTTTAAAAAAAAAGTAAAACTAAAGGTGCTAAGAGATTCATGTAGAACATGGGCTAAACTTAGGCGTACTATTAAAATGGACTATTATTCCTGTAAGGCTCCATTATGGAATTCACCTGGGTCCCCGAGCTGGCTTTTGGATAGCCTTGCAGTACCACTACGAGAGGCAGGATTAGTAGTATGGGGGGATCTCTTTGTTAATGGTTGCCTACTTCCGTGGGAGATATTGAGTTTAAAAATAGGGACTCGGTTCTCCAGGTTTAAATACCTACAAATACAAAGCTGGGCACACTAACAGATTTCTGTTAAAGGTAGATTTCAACTAGGGGGTGATAGTACATTAGTGTCCCTCTTAACAGAAAAGCCTCTATCCAAGAAAGAGGTTTCACTTTGGTACAATCTCCTATTGGATGAAATCGAGGGTGAGTTCCAGTTGCCTGATCTACTGTGGACCGCACACATTACAAATACTAGTGTGGAGAACCTGTGGTTTGAATCCTTTAAGATAATGTGGAACATTGTGAAACCATCTTGGCTAAGCCGAAACCACTTGTTCACACTACATAGGGCCTACTATTCGCCCCAACGTTTATCTAAGTTTTTGGATAATTCACCTGTCTCATGCCCTAAATGCGGCTTGGTAGAAGCTTCAGATTTACACATGTTCCTGGATTGCCCACTTTTATCACCCTTTTGGAACTCAGTTTGCCTATCACTCTCCACCTCCCTGGGATCCCAAGTTACATTATGCCTTGCTCTTGTTATTTTTGGTGTTTCTCCAGAGTTTCATGGGCCGGCAAAAAATGTACTTTTCTTTGGCATTTTGCTGGCCAGGAGGGAAATATGTAGGAAATGGAAGGATCCGTTACCTCCTACCTTGCTTGAATGGCGCACCTCTGTGCTACAAACATCGAAGTTAGACCTTTTAAGATCAGGACATTCAGGAAAGAGAAACTTCTGGAGATTATTAAATTGGTAATGTTTTTTTAATCGATCTTGTTTTTTTTTGTGGTTTTTTTTCCCAAGGTCCAATGATTACGCTGCTTGGCACCTTTTCTCACGTTTGACTATACCCAATAAAGTTGATATCGGTATAAGATGGGTATATGAACGCAGCATCTGTCCCTGACGGTCGTTCCAAGGTAGCTTAGTTGGAGTTTGGCATCACTTACTGAGGGGCAATTTGGGTGGCCCTTCTCGGAGCCCCTGCCAGTCTATCTGTGACAGTAAGTTCATCTCCACATGCTACTAGTTGGTCACCAAGGGCGAAATATGAGGACACAAAAAAAAAGATAACATGGCCAATTGCTCTTTTTTTTGACCAGTAAACTTAGGTGCATATTGTCAAGGACCGGTGTTAAAATTATCGCTGTTTTATTGGCAGGAAACTGCTGATAAAACGGCGATAATGAGCTTCATAATACGTCCTTGTTATTTCCCATAGAAGCCCATGTTAACACCAGAACATAGGCTTCTATGGGAATTTACAAGGACGTATTATCAAGCCCACCCTCCCAACATTAATAAAAAACTCCAGACAATGCAGGTACCCGGAGCTGGAAGGTCATTTTACATATCACTGCCCCAGAAATGTGGCGTTCCCCGCGACATGTACAGGGAGAGAGAGAGAGCTCAAAACATATTTTTTTTTTAAAAAGACTGCGGGGAGTAGGACCGTAACCTCCCCGCATACTTCAAAATAAAACCAGAGGAGCGCTGTTCCCCAGTGCTGGGGGCACCTTACAAGCCCCTATTATGCAGAAAAAATTCCCCCCGTAATTTGCCCCCCGGGACCTAATCAATTAAACAGACTTCTACTTTTTTTTCACCTTTTCTACCACGTACAAGTATTGCACGAGTACTCTGCCATTTTTTATTTAAAAAAAAATTTAAATTGAGCCTAAAGATCCATGTACCACCCCATGACCAAGACAATAGGCTCAGAAGGTTTCTACCTCGCCCCGTTTCCTTATTTCTCAACTTTGTTTTACTGTTTTCTTGTGACTCTGCTCTCCCGACAAACAACATGGCTGCCAACATTTCCTGGTTTGGAGTATTGACAGCCAATCAGCATGCAGCTCCTGCTCGTAATTGTACGTATTTTCATACACATACGCTGCGATTTAAAAAAAAAATAAAAAAAAAAAAATAGAGCCTGAACATCCATGTACGACCCCCTGACCAAGCCTAGAGGGTCAAAATGTCTCTATCCTACCCACCTTCCCTAATTTCTCAACTTTGTTTTACTGTTTTCTTGTGACTCGGTTCTAGCGAGTCACAAGAAAACTATGATTTTACTTGCAATTTTCTCAGAAACTACAGAACAAATTTGCAACATTTCTCGACAAGCACAATCTGCGAGCGGAACTCTACTTCTCTGCCAAATTTTGTGTAATTCCGTTCAGCTGTTCGGGCTGTAGCCCAGACTAAAGGTCCCTATGGAAAATTGCATGGGGAAAACCCGTTTTGGGACCCCCCTTTTTTCTTGGCCCCCCATTTAACGAATCACCCCCAAACTCTCAGGGAAGGAGTGGAACTGATCAGGCCATTTTCTTGGAGAAATTCACGAAGATTTGTCCACCGGCGCCAAAGTTATTCCAAATAGAATGTTGTGGATTTCCTATGGAAACAAGGTCCTAACTATAACTACCGACTGGCGATGGCAATGGATGATACCTCCACCTGTGAGCAAGAGGTCAGCTGACCTCGAAACGCGTAGGGTATTTTTTCTTTGTGCCAAATAAACCTTTTCTGCACACTATTGGGGCCTCGATTCTGGTTTCTGTGAAGGATTTATAACCAGGAGGTGATTGAATGTTTATGGGTCGGCAACCCTGCCGAGCGCCCGCCGAGTGAAAAAAGAGGCAAGAGCACGCCGCTTTTGTGTGTCTGGATATATATGTATATGTATATGTATATGTATATGTATATGTATATAGATTACCTACTGGCAGTCTCCAGTAGGTAGTTATAGTTAGGACTAAGTTACCATAGGAAAATCGCTACGTTCTATTCCCAATACCTTTGGTGCCGATTGACGAACCTTCCCAAAAATTTTTAAACAGATGGCCCGTTTCAGTCCGCTCCTATCTTGAAAGTTTCGGGGTGATTCGGCAAGTGGGGGCCGAGAAAAAAGGGGGGTCCCAAAATGTGTTTTCTCTATGCAATTTTCGATAGGAAACTTTAGACACGGCTACAGTCCGAACTGCTGAACTGAATTACACCAAATTTGGCAAGAAGGGTAGCCCTTGATTCAGAAAGAGGCCTTTTTTTTAAATAGTGTATATCCATTCAGTGTTTTTTTAAATATTAATGGAAAAAGAAATATATATATCTCATCGTGAGATCTGATTGGCTCTCAGCACTTTATCCATGAAGTGTTGGCAGCCATCTTGGGACCAATTTACATGATAGCACCTCATTAAAAAGCATTGCAGATAATACAAGGTTTTAAGACTTTAGTTTACATTATAAATTATTTCTTGATAGGACCATTCTCATTTTAGGAATTGTGGTGTGTTCTAAGGTGATTCTAAGGTGATTTTACCATGTGATAAAGCCTTCTGCTGGGATATCATGAATCATGTTTGAGAGAAAACTATGGGGCATATTATCAAGGGTGTTTATCTCCGCTTTTTTGGCTTTAAAAGCCAAGAAAGCGGAGATAAAATTATCTCCCTACACCAGTTAGTGACAGCTAATAGGAGATAGCGACCATCTTAGGCCCCGCTTTGCATGTCAGTGATATTTATCACTAATGACATGCAAAGTGGGCGTGCCAAGATGTTAGCGACTGGAAACAGTCCCTAACATCGCTATCTCCTATTACCAACTTTTGGAGATATTCGCGCTAAGCGCGAATATCTCCAAAAGCTAACACCTACCCTGAGCAGTTCTTAGCCATGTTATCCAATGGGAGGTGGATAACATGGCTAAGAGCATTTGCTCGATAATGCATGAATATCGCTGACTTTTCAGCGATATTCATGCATTGCGGCCGTTTTTTATCGCATTTGCGATAAACCTTGCTAATAGCAAAGTTTATCTGCGATAAAAATCGCCGATTTGCGGCGATAATTTCTGTCTCTAAACAAGTTAGAGACAAAAATTATCGCGAGTTGTTGGTAATATGCCCCTATGTTCTCATGCTTTTCCCACACAGGTTTGGAAGGTGATCTATAAGCTGAACTGAGAGCATATTTTCTGTAAATTCACATTATCTTTCTCAGTCATGTGAGAATGAAGTCTGACATTCTCAGTAAAACATGTACATCCAACAAGGGCAGAGACTGTCAGTTGATTTCTTTGTGTTCTCTCCAGCTTCCCAGAGTGTTCTAAAGAACAACTAGAGCGCTAACAGTCCTACTTATGACAAACGTATTGCACACCTGAGGCCATCTTGATTGGACTAAAGTGGTAACTCTTAAAACATTTAATTTATAAGGAACAAAATGTGGGGGTTCATTTTGCCATAGAAAGTATGATTAGTGCTGCAGAAAGAAAAATTCGGGCATATTTTGAGTGACTTCTCAAATCCTCTTCTATATCACTAAAACATTCCGACATGCAGACTGAAACATGCACTTTCAATACCAGAAGCAGACTTCCCTGGTGAGCAGTAGCGTTACTACAGTGATCAAATAAGCAACTAGAGTGCTAACATTCTGAATTTATGGCAAATGTGTGACACATCTGAATGCCTTCTTGATGGATTCAAAGCAAAAAACTGAGGAGACTGTAGTAAATGAGGAAATTAGGAGACTTCATAACAAATAAGTCTCCCAAGATTGCCACCAGAGACAAAAGAGCCCAAATGTAGCCCAAATATCATCCAGATGTAGCCCACTTGTAGCCCAATGACAGAATGTCCCAGAGTATTCTTAAGAACAACTACAGTGCTTACTGTTTTACTTATGACAAAGGTATGGCACACCTGAAGCTATCTTGAGTGGAATAAACTGGTAACACTTAAAACATTTAATATAAAAAGGAACACAATGACTGTGTTCATTTTGCAATAGAAATTATGATTAGTGTGCAAAACACTTTTTATTTTTTGTGATTTTGCAGTTTTATATAGTGCAGGCTTGTCAGGTATTGGAGTGCTTTAAATGAGCATTGGTTACATCTCACAAGAACAAATTCATTTTGGTTTTAGACATGGGGAGATTAAGTGATTTGACCAGAATCACAGAATGCCGAGCTGAAGCAGAAACTCCAAGCTGGTACCCCAGTTGCAAAGTCTGCAGCCCTGGAAGTAACACCACATCCTCTCCCCTGATTGCAACATTTAATCAAGTGGTCAACTGAATAAAAATACATAAAGATAACAAATAATTTAAAAGTGCTTTGTTGCTATTTGAAAACTCAGAAAATATGTCCTCATTTTAATTTTTTAGAGCACTAACCATAATTTTGATGCAAATAAGACCCTCTCATATATGTAATTTCTAAAGGAAAGGCTCTAGGTATTACTGTTTCCATTACATCAAGATGAAGTCAGGCGTTCCACACTTTTGTAATAAATATAGAATGTTAGCAATCTAGTTGTTCATTTGTATACTGTTGAAAGGCAGAGGCCAGGGGCACGGACGCTGGGATTCGAAGGCAGGTTGGAGGGTGGAGAGGCAACAATTTTACCACACTGGGCAGGCAGGAATGGCAGTGGCAGCACATCAGACTATGGAGAGCAGTGGAAAGGGGGGCAGGGGTAAAAAAAACAAAAATACAGGACTGGCAAGAGAGTCTGTGGCAATATAATAGACCACTGTGGGCAAAATGAAGAGGCAGTGGTAGTACAACCATACAAGCCAACAGACCCAATTCAGCCAGGAAATGTCCAATGTTTTTAAGCCCAAATGGGCTTTATTTGATCTGTCTCCTGTCTACAATCTCCTCTTTTTCAATGTAAGTCAAATTGGAAAATCAATACCCCAGTTTTTGTCAAAATCTCCGTCTTACCAAGTTAAAAATTTTAGCAGGTATGGTACATTGGATCATGGAAGGCAAGAGGAATTGGGGTAGGGACATGGGCTCGGATAACAGAGGACAGGAGGGACATGGAGAGGTGCACCAAACTGACCCTACAGGGCAGGCATCAGTGTTTGTAGCAGCACAATACACCACACAGGGCATGAGGGACGGGAGTGCAGCACAACAATCCACAGAAAGCAATAGGTGGGGACAGGACCATGCACTTGGACAACCGGGAACAGAGGGGAAAGAGGCCATGGTAGCTCGCTGACCATAATGGACAGACAGGAGAGAAACCTGCAACATAACCGACCATAAAGGGCAGGAGGGAGGATCTGGGGCACTGCAATGGACCAGACAAGCCAGGAGGGAGGGAATAGGGGTCTGCACATGGAAACAGAGGGCTGGGGCAAGAGGGCGAAGCAGGACATGAGCAGCAAGATGGGCACTAGAAACAAGACACACCATAGAGAGCAACAGTGAGACTATAATGGCATACACTCAGACCATGGAGGCAAGGTGGGAGGGGGTCAGGGGCACGTAGCGGACCACACAGGGAAGGTGGGAGAGGCCATGGCAGCACAGAAGACCGTGGATTCGAGCGGGAGGGTTGGTGGCAGCAAAATGGCCATGATGGGCAAGAAGGAGAGTGCAGGAGCATGCACAAAGGACCATGGAGGATAGAAGGGAGGGGCAGGACCTGGACACAGACAGGAGAGTTCAGGGGAAAGGACCTCACAACAGACCACGCGGGGCAGTCACCAGGAGCAGTTGCAGCAGAACAGACCAGGGAGGGCAGAAGGGTGCAGCAGGAAAATGGACCATGGAGGACAGGAGGAAGGGGATAGGGGCATGGAATGTGGACAGGCAGGCTGGAGGTGGCAGGGACAGGTTACAGTCATCTGACAATGCTAGGCAGGTGGGAGGGGAATGGCAGCTCAACAGAACACTGAGAGTAGATAGGAGTGGCAGGTACATGGAACATAGTGGGTAAAAAGGATAGAACAGGGGCATGCACACAGACATCGGAGGGCAGGGGGAAGGAGAATAGGGGCAGCAAGCTAAGCACAGAGGCTAAGCAAGAGGTCAATGATGGGGCACATAATTGGGCAACGGAGGGCAGGAGAAGTGGACTGCTACATCATGCTAAATGGAGGGCAGTGGAAGCACATCAGACCATGCATGTCAGGAGGGAGGAGGCTAGTCAATGGATTCAGACAACAGAGGATAGGGAAGAGGTGGATGGGGCCGCAAGCTAACTGTTCAGGCGGGAAGGCCAGTGGCAGAACAACAGCCACACAGGGTTATAATTAGACTTTAGAGGTGGGTGGAATTTGCATAATCGCGTTACACAAATCTCTGTGAAACGGTAAAAAATTTCTGCGAACACGCAGAAATTCCGTGAACACGTGGAATTGCTTGTTTGCGATGCTTTTTTCCTGTTCGCAATTGCTGCTTGGTTGCTTGGGGGGAAATATCTTGCAAACACGAATTTTGAGAACTCGAACAAGCAAAACATTTCACGGAGTCACTGAACGCAGAATTTTGGGCAATTTCCTGTTCTCCGCGGAACACGAAATGACCCAAATTCCGCGAGCGAACGGAATTTTCCACCCAGGCCTAGTTGTAATAAGGGAGCAGGGACATGGACTTGGATAATATATGGCAAGGAGGAGGGAAGGCATAAGCAGCAAGCTTGGGTGGGGGCAGAACAAAGCCAGGCCCTGCTTCCAACCCCCCCACCATCCATTGTGATATGCATCTTACTTAATGTTAAAAAAAACTAGAAATTTTCTGAAAAAAACAAAGATTAAAGGGAAGGTATCTTTAGACTAAGATTTCACTCATACACAGCCAGTGAAATTCAGCAGTTATAGTTACCTAAGCTAATTATAACTTACGACCCCGCAATGTACTGCTAATGATCTCAGACATTACATCATTCATGACATGGTCAGATACATCACTCATGACATCACTCATGACATCTCAAATGAGCTGTGAATGGAATGGAATCACTAGACCTTTATTTAGGCCTTTTTAGGTCAAGCTGGAGAAAGCAATGCGAAGGATTGCATCGAGCGAAGTATCTAATGTTGCCCATCTCCTGGGAATCTGAGACACGGTCAGGCACGCGCGGCGATTGGTGTCTGTGGACGTGCACATCCAGGCTGGCGCCGTGCACATCTCCTGCCTCAGATTCCCTGAAGTGTGCAAACACACACATACACACGCACAGCTACATACATGCATACACACACGCAGCCCCCCACCACTCACGGGCTCACGCGCACACACATGTGCATGCACACAGACACACACATATCTCCCCCTCCACTCACCATGCTCTTTTGTCACGTCGCCTGGCTGCGCTTTGCAGGCTCCGCACTCCCCTGGTGTTTTCTCCGCTGCATCTCTACACGCGGGGCTTCCCTCACACCTGGGAGCCCCGCGTTACCGCTGCTCTCAGTGGGCCGGGCTTCCCGCAAAAAGTGAAAGTCCCGCCCCACGACGTGATGCTCCCAAACTTCCAGAACCTGCTGTGAAGAGACACACAAAAAACTGATACGACACAGCATATAACCTCAAAGGATGAATAAATACACAAACTGGCAAGTTTTTTGAACTACAGTGCACCTATTGATACTCGGAAACCACAGGCCTGCCTCATTGGAGCTGGGCACGAGCTGATGAGCCTTCGCCTGGAGCTGTGGGGGGAATGTGAAGAATGTGACCCGAGGGGGGACTGGCGGCTCTTCAAGTAGAGACCACGTGGCCTGCTTCCACCCGGACCTGCTCTCAGCACCACAGAAGCTACATATGGTATGTAAGCTGCGGCCAAGCGGGGGACACGCAAATTCGAGCTGTGCCCTCTGCAGGAGTCAATTTAGTACTGGGGGAAGAGGGTCAATTGGGTGACCCTGTGGGTCGTGGACTGAACTGCACGGTGCAACAGCTCATCAGTGTGATGCAGTGAGAGGTGCTGGACAGTGGCCTCATACATCAATTGGAATAATTAGGACACACAGCGCTGGGTCCTTCCAGGGCCTAACCATCAATTTTGCTTTGGACAGGAAGTTCATCTCTTCCGGCCCGTGCCTGTCCCACTCCAAGAAGGCCATCACAAGCCCGCTATGCATTCCGCACCCCTTTTTCCTAGCGCACTCTGTCGCCTTAAATGACAGGATTCATCCTCCCCTCTAGACCGCCCATCAATGCTCCCACCAATGCCTCCACCGAGGGCACTTGTATGTGCGGCCCCCTGCCCCCAACGCCCTTGGCCATTCCTGCATCCTTCACTGCCATCACCCTTACCGCCAGCGCCCAGCCTCCCGCTTTGTCCCCCCAGCGCCCGCAGCACTGAATCCCCATACCAACCGGCCCTAGAATGATGAAGGCGCCTGCATGGTGCCCCTCCATCCACGCACCAGTCCCCTCCCTTCACCACTGATCCTGCGCAAAGTAGTCTACGGCCGCGTCGGCAGCTCCATGCTCCGTTTCCTGCCAAGCTGTGTGTCCCCATGGGCACATTACTCATGCCTTTGCAATAAATGTTTGCTACGTCTTACATTTTATCTCCTTTCGATATTTTCACACGTGCCACCATTGCCTATGTAACTTTTGTTGTTTATGTTGCAGTGTCTGCCATTTATTGCAGCATTATGCCTCTACTGGTACTTTGTTTGCTGTTGTAACCTGCACACATGTCCTTTCTCCTCCTGTAATGCACCGTTTGCTATTTTCTTTTTTTTTTGCTGCTCACAATTGTCTGTTCCTATTGTGAAGCCTTTGACACCATCGGGTAAAGTCCACAATGTTAACAATGCATAAAACGTCCCCACCCACAGGACTGCAGCAGCCTCCCAGTAATCCTTCATATCACCCACCCCCACGGCCCTCTGCATAACGCCCCCAGAACACCCAGTGCTAGAACACACTTTTGAGGAAATACCAGTAGTTTAAGCACTTGGAAACTGTGCAGCCTGCATTCTTTTCCAAATGGACCGAACGTAACAGTGGTAATACTGCCTGGGCCATAGTTTGCTCTCTTGAGTACAACTCAAGGCCTGACGACAGTACTAATAACCCCTATGCGCCTCCTGACTACCAAGGTGTCACTAGACCTTCTTTTACCTGCTGTGTTGCCCTTGCCTCCTTTTTATGTCTCGTAGAAGCAACGCACCACTCAGCACCACCACAGCACCACTCAGCACCACCACAGCACCACTCAGCACCACCACAGCACCACCACAGCACCACTCAGCACCACCACAGCACCACTCAGCACCACCACAGCATCACTCAGCACCACCACAGCACCACTCAGCACCACCACACCATCACTCCCAGGTTATAGGTGTCACATTTGCGAAAGTTATAACTATTGGCATTGTAATGACAAAGCTATTAATTTAGCTATTTTCAAAACCAACACATAAATAAAAAAAATGTCATTTACAAAACCAATAGCTCAAACTTTCCTAATGCGAGACCTATTACATTGCAAATGCTTGTTTTCTTTGATTTTGTGTAAGAACCATTATAATACACAACGTGCCCAGATTAATATGGCTGATAGCCTCTCACTTTAAAGTAATGTGTAGTCCATTGGTTAGGTTAATGCTTGCAATCCTAAACATGTTTATTGTGAATAAGTCACATTGACGAACATACAGGTACGGCGGCCACGGGGCAAGATATGCTGAAATGACATTGTGTGCATATTAACACTTGTTTTCTTTTCTTTATGGTATCAATTCCTGAATTTTCACATTGTGACCATGCAAATATGGCCACCAGCTGATTGGATTAAAGTAATATGTAGCCCTTTGTTAATTTTGGCAACTTTAGGCATTTGTACATTTAAATAAGGATGCTACAATGAGTCTTGTATCGCTATCAAGATTCGGAAGAGCCAAAACGCGTGGATCACGTCCTTTGCAGATTAAATACTTTCAAACTACAACATGAGTGCTGATTCCTTCCCTGTAAGACTTATCCTATTACTCCTCCAATACCTAAGCACTTATAAATTTACTATACACTGTTTGTAATACTGTAATTATTCTAGCTACTAGTCATGAATTTATGGAATGGCCTAGCTACTAACACAAGTGCAGCTATAATATTTTGTGCACTATCTATGCAAACTTCTGACTCGCTGCATACTATTGATACACTCTTCTAAATACCCAGTTAGTACTCATGCATTGTTGGAATCACCCAGTCTGTCCCATGCACTTCTTTAATCACTTATCTACCACTATCTACTTAACCTATCACTCCACCAATACGTAGGCACTTATAAATTAGGTGTGCACTCTGTTTGCAGCACTGTCATAATTCCAGTTACTAGTGGTATTCTTATAAAATGACCTAGGCACCAACACAAGTGCACATAAAATATTCTGTGCATAATCCCTACAAATCTATAAGCAGATACATACTATTGGTCCACTCCTTTTAAAAACTGAGGTAGTAGACATTCAGTGAAGGATACCTCCTGTCAGTCTCATGCAATTCTTTAATCACCCATCCAGCACTGTGTTCTTATTGTATCAGTCTGCCAATACCTAAGCACTTATGGGGCAGATTTACAAGCACCCTGCGCCACCAGTATGTCACTTTCTGTAACGTAGTGATGGCGCTAGGCACTCCTTAATATTTGCAAGGAGAGTAAAAGCCATCCTGCATGGGTTTTCCTCTCCTTGTAAATACAACCCCTTCATACACAGAACTTTGCATCGAAGCGGCGTTCCATAGGTGTTGCTCTGGGTGTTCCCACGCAACACCCATAGAACAAGACACATCTCCAGATTTATGAGAGATCGTACATCTGGAGATGTGTGTGAATGCTGCGCCATCCTACAGTTGGTGTAGAAAGGTGCAACAAGGAGAATTGTTTTCATTTCTCCTAATTTTTTCCTTCTTCTATTCATGCTGCACTACACAGCATACATTGACAAAGGAAAATGCCTGTTTTTGTGCAGGGAGGTGTCCCTTCCTGCACAAAAACAATCTCTGCACAACACATACATCCTTGCACCATGGTGCAAGGGGGCCTGTGTCACTGCATGCCTGCAGTTTGTGCAGCAGTGCAGAGGGAAGGACGGAGTTGCAACATATTCATGTACATATGACACATCCCTGTGCTTCGGAAGTACCGCAGTGCAGTGCAGCTAAAGACCTTGCAGTGTCACGCAGCAGTACTTCCTCATAAAGCTTCACCTATAAATTCACCATATACTACTAATGCATTCTTTCAGTCAATCATGCTGTATACATATATTCAACCAAACTTTCACACATTACCTTGCCAGTATAGTTATTTCTTTAACCAGATAAGGTAGTTCTGAGAAGAACTTTTTTTTCTTCTTCTTTCTTTTGTATTTTTTTTAACAATTTTTTATTTTTTTTGAGTTTTTTCAAAAAATGAACAAAAAAATAACAAATAAAACAGAAAACGTTTGGAATTACTTATCATTCCAAATACAAAAAAGAAAAAAAATGATGGTTGCGTTGGGCAGCACAAACTGCATCCACCGACTGCTCACCGAAGCATATACGTTACTTACATTTCACGCAGTGTTGCTCGAGAAAGGCGAATTCTGGCCTAATGTCCATTGTAGGTGTTCCTGAGGATGCTCCAGATGTACTTGCCACAGCAGGTGGGGGGTTCAAAGCAGCTCGCCTCATTTCCTCCCGAGCAAGATTGAGAGGATGTGTGGTCCGGAGATGATTGTACATAGAAGCAGTGCCACAAGAGTATTTTGCACGTCACCTTTGTCGCATTTACTTTCTTCTCTCCAGGTGGAAAAGTGAAGAATTTCCAGATGACAGATTCCAGCCTCTTAGGACGTGGTGCCTCCTGTAAGAATTCTTCTTCAGAAGATACTTACTCCTGCTGCTGTCCAGATGCCATTTTGTATGATATTTTTGAAAAACACCAAAAAAAACAAGCAAAAAGGGTTCTTATAGGAAAAGAGATGTCTCTCTAAAGATGCTCAAACAAGAATGATTAAAATGGGTGGGGTCCTTCAATAGTTACAGTGGGAAATGGTATGAACCAATAAAAACTTTTTTTTTAGGTCACATGGAATCCGCGCACTCTGCAATCACGAAGCACGCACCCGACGGGAATATACTAAAAAATAATATAAGTTTATTATAAGTACAAATACATTATTTTTATGAATATCTTAGATAATCTCCTGCCCTAATGTGTATATTAAAGACACATACATACCATTTTAGAACATACATTTTTTTTGCGGGTGTCGCGCACCCAGTGCGCCCCAGCACGTATATGACGTCACGCGGGACCCGCGACCGCACAAGCATCGCGTACCATAATGCACATGTGTTGCGGACTGATCGCATACCAATTGCGCACATCACGTAACATTAAATGTATATGATGTAACTTAAAAGCACGCAGCCGTCGCACACCGTACACGGATCCTTCACGACTTTTCTAAAATTACAGTTAGAATCCGCGCACCCACCATGATGTGTACGCTTTAGGTGCGCGACTCCGAAATATTTTTGGGAAAAAAAGCTTTGAAATTTACTGAAAAAAACACAGGTTTCAGGGGTGCTATAGTTAGCTGATCGTTTCACTCTTACAAAATCATAGAAATTCTTCTGTTATAGTTAGTTCTGCTAACTATAACTCACGCACCCTGCAATGCACTGCTAATGATGTCACATATTACATCATTCATGACATGGTCAGTGGCATCACTGATGACATCACTGATGACATCTCAAATGACTTCACTGATGACATCATCCACGTGACAATCTGATACACCTCCTCATACACTAGTATAATCTTTCAACACTCACTGTAAAATACAGAGTGCCATATTTGAAACCATTGACACACTAATACCAGTTACTACATACCCACTCACTGATTCCTAAGTCTACACACACAACTACCCATTCAACAACCGAATCACTTATACATGCAGTCACTAATTAATACAACACGATCAAATGCACTTATACACATATATAGACGTTGACACACCAGCAGTCATCTTAGTTGGTTATGCAGTAATCCTACTCACTCATGAAACAAATTATTCACACTTACATTTCCTCACTTACACAATTATACATACAACACCTCATTTATTCAAACACATAGTAACTCATAGTTAATATGTTAAAAAATCACCATTACAATTATACACTCATTCATACAGTTACTCTCACAATCACTGACTCTTACACATACTTATTTATATGCACCAACTCTCACATACAATGCCTTTTATTTTTTTTACTTTGTTGAAGATGTACAACTAAAACATATATTCACTCACCAACACACAAATAAATACACCCTGTCAACCAAACAACTGTTTCCCCATGCATTCTTAAACCTATACACCTAGTCAATCAACCATTCACACATCTACGTACGTGCCGCGTAAGCGCCGCCGGAAGCGCCTACGTACGTGTCGCGTAAGCGCTACAACTAATGAAAACCCCACCCATTCCCTTCACTACCTCTTTCACTTTGGAGAGAACAAGACCTATTCTTTTCTTCTCTTCAATTGTTTGCAAAGAATGGCTGCAAGACCACCAAGCAGCAGTGATGACTCCGATGACTTTCTCCAGGAAGAACCTCCTCAGCCAAAAGTGAAGCAGCAGTTCATCTGGAAGTTCTTTAGCATTCCAGAAGGGGAGAAGAAGGTGAATGCTCCTAAAGTGGAATGTAAGAGCTGCAAAACTATTCTGTCTCGTGGTGACCCCAGGAAAAAATACAGCTTTGGGAACTCCACAATGATCAGGCATGTCCAAAGAAGGCACACCCTAAACAATGCCCGGGAGAGTGTCAGGGACCTCGCAAGGAATGCACCTGGAGATGGTGCCTCGACTTCCACCGGAGGAGCAACATCATCGGGGAGAGGAAGAGCAGTCGAGCTGATACCAAATATTCAGCCTGTTTTTAATAACATTACCATTAGGTGTAAGCAGTGTGACGAACTGCTTTGTTATGGAGAACAGAGTATCCGACTAATTGTTCGAAAAAGAGAAGAACATCGCTGCCCTCCCCAGCCCTAATTTGTCCCCTTTGTTTTGCTCCTGTTGAGCAGTTGGCATTCCCTCGTTTTTTTTTTGTTCTGAAAAAATCCCCCCAAAAAATTTAAAACGTTCGGAAAAAGTAAAAAAAATAAATCAAACTAAAAAAGAAGAAAAAAAACAGTTCTTTTTAGAACTTTATCCAATTCTCCAAAAAGAGCTATATTCTTTATATATTTTAAAGGAGTGAGTGAAGTGGTGAGCTCAAGATGCACGTACAGGTGAGCGTACATGGGAACGTACCCAGCGCTTCCCCCATGAAAATAGAAAAAAAAAAGGTTTTTTACCCTTCAGGGGCCTTCTTGGCCCCCCTCAGAAAACCTAGAGGGGCAGGGGGTGTGTACCCTGCCCCATTTTAATCATTTCCCCCTTTATATTTTCACCTCTTGTGTCTCAATTCTACCGAGACACAAGATGGCGGACTCTCCGGACTGTTTAGAATGTCAACAGCCAATCAGCTTTCCGCTCGCGCACTCCCGTAAAGCGCCGGGTGCGCTCCCCGGTACGCGTACCGGTGAGCGCTCGGAGCGCGCCTATAGATATATATGTTTTTGAAGGTAATTTAAAAAAAAAACACTGGAGAAAATTTCACCAAATATAGCAAAGGCACATCTGCGTACCAGTCCCCACAATTTAGCAAAATTTTGCGTAATTCCGTTCAGCGGTTCAGGCTGTAGCCTTGTCAATTCATCCTATGGAAAGTAACATGGGGAAAACATGTTTTGGGACCCCCCTTTTTTCTCAGCCCCCACTTCACGAATCCCCCCGAAACTTCCAGGGAAGGAGCGGAGCAGAGCTGGCCTAAATTTTGGAAAATTATACGCAAATTCCTCAACCGTCGCCAAAGTTATTCCCAATAGAATGTTGCGGATTTCCTATGGTAGCTATGTCCAAACTATAACTACTTACTGGCGATCGCCAGTAGGTAATATGTATATATGGGTATATGTATATATATACATATGTATGCATGTGTATTATACACACACATACACATATACTTTTCGAGATGAATTTACTAACTATGAATATTAACACATTTCTAACTGAAAACTGATGTTGTTAAAAATACCTTTGTTTCAGAAATCGCTCAAAAGATCTTATATATAAAAATGAACTCAAAATTGCAGATGGCTCTAGGCGAAAATGTGCAGCAGACAGTACTGGGCCATGGTAAAGATGAGGGGAAAATACTGAAAACTGAAGCACTCTAAAACTTAACAAACTGAGGGCAACTATTGATCTGGAACAGGCTCACAAAAAGCCGTTAAGACTACATTACCAAAAGACACACCCATCCAATCACTCCACAGTGGAGCTTTGTCGCATGACAAAGCTGCATCCAGTCAGAAAGCAGCTACAATTAACAACTACTTACAAAGAACACAATGAAATGTTGACAGACACAGTGTATACAGAAAATATTGGCACATAAAAATTGCCATGCTCTGCATGCCATTCTATCACAAATGTATCCCTACTCAAGACAGTCTTTTCCACCTGCAGGTTCACATTGCAAAAACCCACAGACTAAAGCATCAGCTTCAAGTGGCTTCTCATACATGGTAAAACAGTCTAGAATAAAGAAATAGTTTCTCCACAGCCACACTCATTATCACATACCCAACATTGAACAAAAACCATAAAATAAAGTGACTTTACACCACATTAGTTCTTCATCTCTGAACCACATGTATCATAATGCACTCATAGTGATACCCAAACAACATGTCCTAATGCCAACAGTCATTTACCAGCTTGTTACCATATTGATCACTGAACTGAACACAATTACAATCACTGATCTTGAGTACTTGGTCTTAGGAAAAAAGCTATGAAAAAGTCATTCACATGACCTTAACAATTAATGTCCCATCTTTAGCCTAACTTTCATCACAAAAGTAACCATTCAGAAATAAGGCTCTCCTCAATTAAAAGGTCAGATTGACAAAAAAAGGTCCTGCATAAGACTATCAATCCAACTGCAGACCACACTTCAGCCTGGAGACTATCACACATTCAGCTATCCACAAAAACCTGTTCATTAATGATTACCTTTGCCTCCTGCTCTACCGCTCAGCAGCTTTTAACACAATCAACCACTTAGGCATTAATCCATACCCTGGAAACAAGCGTGTGTTTTTGTGGCACACTTCCTCTATTGTTTCTCCTCCTAACTCAAAAACAACCCGCAATTTTTCCAGAAGATTCAAAACACTACCCTACCAGTGGAGTATCCCTAGGGTAATTCTCTCTGCTATTATCTTTAATGTCTGCACACAACCCCTTGGGCTTAAGCTCACTGACAGTGGCATCAAGATCTATCAATATACAAACAACTTACAACTTCATCTCAACATCATCTCACCCACAAAAAATAACTTCTCATGCTCATTGATAGTTCCCAGATTCAAGTGTGGCTAGGTCATAAACCTAGATGGCTACATCCACCATCTGACTCACAAATCAACATTACTTAGATCTACACTTAACCATACCTTTACTTCAAAGAACAGTTTGTAAAGAAAACAAAGATAGAATTGTAGTAGCTTTTATTCCTGATAAAGGAACAACTTCCTCACACATATCCTACTACAGGAGGACAGTGCATGCCCTTCTCCCCTGTCAACTGGAAAGAGATAATTCTTTTGTCAGTGGCCTCCCCAAAACTAACTAACTATTCCAGCACTCCTGAAAGGTATTCCAGATACTGCAGTTTCAGTCACCAAAAACTTGAATACATTCAGCCACATTACCTGAACACTCAGTGATCTACATTGGTTGATTCCCCAAACCTGCATTATCTTCAAAACTATCTATATCAAATACAAGCCAAAGAGAAATGGCATCCTCACATACCTGGCCCAGAAATACACATCTCTGGAATCAGGACAAGACTAAGAGCAAGGATATTGCCAGACTGGACAGGAGATGAAGAAATGCAAGCAGGAAATGTCCAGGAAACAGACCAAGATCTGTCAAGGTGTGACCTCTACAAACTTAATAAACACAATCTGGTAAGGTCAAGAACCCTTTTGAGATAATTTCTGCTCAATCCTGGTAGCAGTGAGGCAAGAAGAAGGCAATCACCAGGGAAGTGCATTTTAAGTTTAGTCAGGACTACTTTAAATGTAAAGAACAAAACAAAATAAAATTCCCAAAATAAATTTGAAAAATAAAGACAATCTAATGAGCAGAAAGAAACCAATCTGCTTAAAGTAAGGTAAGGGGAACTGGAGATTTGAATGTTTAAGGTTGTGTGGAAAAAAGTGCCCAGAAAATAATAGCACCCCTGAAAACACTATTTTGCAGTTGACTGTGACCCAAATGCAATTTTAATCCAACTGAAATGTAGTGGAAGTCGAATGCACTAGACAGAATATTATACAACTGGAAAATTGTTATGGCACACTCATAACTGAAAGTATATCATGCTGCACAAATCTCTACACACGGAAAACAACCCCACATTTAAGGATTATACAACGCATCTTGACCGAATTACACTTGTGTGATTGAGTAAGCAACAGCCGTTTCTTGCCTCTCCCATCATGCAAGATGAAAGTTCTACAGTCATTTCCAGCTTGCCAACATGTAAGGCACCAGGAAACAATAAACTCCATGGCTAGTTTTATCATCCATTCACCACATTACTTGCCCCATGGCAGCTATAAGTCTACAATGATGCATTAAAAGCTGAGACTCTTGCCATCTCACTTAGGGAAGCTTTCTTAGTAACACGGTTATATTCTTGGCATACTTCCTTCCAATGTGACTCATACAAACTGCTTACTCAAACCTTGTTAATAGTTTTCTCCTCCCTCTCCCACAGATGATCTTGCCAGATCAAACAGCCTTGACCTGACCCTCTTTACTGTGATCATTAAACTGAAACCCTTAAATGAAAGTTGTGTAAGTCTTATTAGATGTCACCAAGGGTTTTCATTTCTTGGAATAGGAATTCATAACGCTGGAAACACGCAGAGATCAATGCCCTACTGAAGAAACCCGCAGCTGACACCAAAGACCTCAAAAACTTCCGCCCAATCTCTCTTCTCCACTTCCCGGCAAAAGTGATTGAGAAGATCATCAATAAGCAGATGACCGCATTCCTCAAACGACCTCCAAGCCAATAAATTCCTCGACCCATCTCAGTCCGGATTTAAGCCAACCACAGCACCGAGACCGCCCTCATCGCAGCAACTGATGACATCAGGACCCTACTGGACAAAGCAGAAACCACCGCCCTCATTCTCCTAGACCTCTCAGCCGCCTTTGATACCGTCTGCCATAACCCGCCTCCACAACGCCAGGATCCAAGGCAAGGCCCTGGACTGGATCACCTCTTTCCTCTCCGACAGAACACAGTGAGTCTGCCTCCCTCCTTTCCGCTCCGCAGCCACCGAGATCATCTGCGGCATACCCCAAGGCTCATCGCTCAGCCCAACCCTCTTCAATATCTACATGAGCCCCTTTGCCACCATCGCACGCAAACACAACCTCAACATCATCTCATATGCTGACGACACCCAGCCACCGCCAAACTCAACTTCCAGGAAGGAATGAAAAACGTTGTGGAATGGATGAAACTCAGCCGTCTGAAACTGAACTCAGACAAGACAGAGGCCCTCATCCTCGGACCATCCCCATCCGCCTGGGACGACTCCTGGTGGCCCACAGAACTAGGCACCGCACCGACACCCACTGACCACGCATGCAAGCTGGGATTCATCCTGGACTCCTCTCTCACGATGACCAAGCAAGTCAACACCATCTCATCTTCATGCTTCAACACCCTGCGCATGCTCCGTAAGATCTTCCGGTGGATCCCTACCAAAACTAGAAAGACGGTCACCCGGGCCCTCGTCACCAGCCGACTTGACTACGGAAACTCCCTTTATGCAGGAACCACAATCAAACTTCAGAAAAGACTACAACGCATACAGAACGCATCAGCACAACTCATTCTCGACATCCCCCGCCACAGTCACATATCAGACCACCTGAGAGACCTGCACTGGCTTACCGTCAGCAAAAGGATCACGTTCAGGCTCCTCACCCACGCACACAAAGCGCTCCATGACACAGGCTCAAATACCTCAACAACTGCCTCATGTTCTACACTCCAACACGCAAATTCCACTCCGCCAGCCTCGCCCTCACCACCGTCCCACGGATCCACAGAACCACCACCGTAGGAAGGTCATTCTCCTACCTGGCGGCCAAGACGTGGAACTCCCTACCCGCCCACCTATATCTGACCCAGGACCGCCTCACATTCAGGAAACACCTCAAGACCTGGCTCTTCGAGCAGTAGCAGCACTTCCCCCCCCAGCGCCTTGAGACCCCGACGGGTGAGTAGCACGCTTTACAAGTGTACTGATTGATTGATTGATTGATTGATTAATTGCTGTGTTACATAGAATGCGTGTCCCAACAACTTTTTGGGTGAAAGTTCATCAATTGTATACTAAATCTAATGCCAGGATACAGCTAAATCCACTCATATCTGACCCAATGGATATAGGAGGAGGGACCCATCAGGGATGCCTCCTTTCCCTGCAAATATATGCCCTTGCTTCTAAACCATTGGTGTGGGGCATTAGACAACACCATACCAAGAAAGGCCTTCAGTTCAGCTCCCGGAATTTAATAATGCCCTTGTATGCTGATTACATCACTCTTTATTTGAAAACCCAGTCCAAAGCCTCAGCCCAATCATGAGAGAATGTATTTCGTTCAAAGCACTGATAGAGTTTTCAATAAACTGGAATATGTCCACTATATTTTTCCTGATCTGATGGGCACGTCTGTAGGGTGGACTTTTCCCCGACATGGAGTCAGTCCTGATTCCAATTCTCGGGAATATGGATACGTTGTGATAAAATCAAGATGGGTCACTCTTACACATGGGAAGAATGCCTTTATTGAAATTGGTTGTTCTGCCTAAATTAACAATACTGTATGAACAGAGTGGGCTCTCTGCCCCGGACTTTGAATTGAAATGTTTATGCGCACGAGCACAATATGTTTATTTTCTCCATCCCACCACCACATATGGCCCATCTAACCATCCCAAAAGACAGTGTTCGTCCTACCTTTTATCAATACTGATTTGACAGCCCCTTCAACATATGCATTCAGAAATAAATTACATCACCAGCGCACAGTGAGCCAGGGATGAATTCATGGAGCGAACCCAAGTTCTCGACGCTGCTGAGCAACCTTTGGACCATTTTCTGCTATACCAGCTTACAGAAGAACGAACCTCCCTCTACCCGATCCAAAACTGGGGACTGACCATGATGTGAAGTTTTTTCGAGAGAAGAAACATTCCTGAGTTACTCTACCATCACAGACAGCATAGAGACCAGGGGCCTCATTTATGAGGCTGTGCGTCACTTTTACGCTGCCGGTGCGTCACTTTTTGTGACGCACCAGTGGCATAAAAAATGCGCCTTGTTGTGCCATATTTACAAAGTGATGCATCTAGGTAGATGCGTCACTTTGGAAACCCTTGCGCCACATTATACCTGCGCCAGGTATAATGTATGCAAGGGGGGCATATTGACGCAAGGAAGGGTCGTAGAAGTGACGCAATGAAATCTGTGAGATTTCACTACGTCACTTTTAGGACGCCGTTGCGTCAAAATCTTGCGCTTACCTCACAGCAGGCGTAAGACTTACGCAGGCCCTTTCACATGGGGCTTGCCCCATGTGAAAGTACACATTGCTGGAGTTGCGTCACTTTTCTGATACACTCCAGCAATGCGTCACTTTTGCGCCTACTGATACGTCAGAAATACTGACGTATCTGGAACACCTTGCGACATGATGCGTCATATGATAAATATGACGCATCAATCATGTCGCAAGGAGTGGGCACTGAGAAGTGACGCATCGCTGCTTACATGCAGCGATGCGTCATTTCTCATAAATGAGGCCCCAGGGCATTAGGGGCCTCATTTATGAGGCTGTGCGTCACTTTTACGCCGCAGGTGCATCACTTTTTGTGACGCACCAGTGGCGTAAAAGATGCGCCTTGTTGCGCCATATTTACAAAGTGACGCATCTAGGTAGATGGGTCACTTTGTAAACCCCTGCCGCACATTATACCTCCGCCCGGTATAATGTATGCAAGGGGGGCATATTGACGCAAGAAAGGGTCGTAGAAGTGACGCAGTGAAATCTATAAGATTTCACTGAACCAATTTGTAGCGGAGTGCGCAGTAATGGGCAACAGATGGGTTTTTGTATGTGTAGGTTTTATTTGGTGAAATAGAATATCGGTAAAAGTTTTCCTCGGAGGGGGTCTCCTCGGGGACCGGCTTCTCTCAGGCCGCTGCTTCGGTCTCGTAGCCTCTGCCTTCTTCCGGATCGGGCTCCGTCGCATTTCTACTGGATCCGTCTCCGTGGTTGAGCCTTCAGACGCCTCGGAGGAAGGGACAAGAGAGGGTGTCTCAGTAAGTGTAAAACACACTTTTAGTGAGGGGAAAAGGAGTGAGGAATCCCAAGTTGCATATGTACAATATCCGTGAACGGGGAGGGGTTATGTGCTGGAAGGGTTCCCGGGGAAAAGGAAAGGATAGGGCTTAAACTACACGCAATTTCCCCGCCTCTTCACCCAACCCGAGATACGATCACGTTCCTCTGTAAGCCACACGCCTCCAGGTCGCGTGCGGCTGGGAGGCTCGTGATGCCGTTGGCCTCCTGGCTTCCGCGCCGTCAACGGGTCTCGCAACATCTCCTCCGCCTCGATAGATGTTAATTCGGGTCTTTCCTCTGCCGTCACGTTTCCTCTCCCTTCTCTCCACCACTCTCCTCTCGGCTCAGCGTCCTCCACTCCAACTCCCACGCCGGTGAACAAGCACACTCGGCTCTCCTTCACGGTCGTATTTACTTCCTGGTTAGGCTCTGACTCCGCCTCAGGTCGTTGCCAGTTAAAGGGCCAGTCCAGGTTGTCCTCTTCATCACAGCTATAACATTCGGCCGGTCTGGCCGTGACCTGTGTCTGGGAAGGCTGAAATGACAGGAGGGTGGGGGGTCACAAGATGAAACTCCACTAGGGTAGGCACCAGCCTTCGAGGCACCTTTCGGAACACTGACCCCGTCACACACTTCTAGGATGCAAATGCTTCAATATCTTACGCCTGCCTCACCGCAGGCGTAGGACTGATGCAGGCTCTTTCACATGGGGCTTGCCCCATGTGAAAGGAAGCATTGCTGGAGTTGCGTTACTTTTGTGACACACTCGAGCAATGCGTCACTTTTGTGCCATACAGATACGTCAGAAATACTGACGTATCTGTAACTCCTTGCGCAATGATGCGTCATACTGTAAATATGACGCATCATTGGTGTCGCAAGGAGGGTGCAATGAAAATTGATGCATCGCTGTTTTCACGCAGGGATGCGTCACTTTTCATAAATGAGGCCCTAGGTATGTTCACATACTTTCGGGCTTTTTGCCTAATGTAAAGCTCCTCACCCTTACGTTTCTCAAGAGCTTCTGTCATGTAAGGCGCTATCCCTCATTGTTAAACTTCTGTGGGCTGAACATATTGTCGCTAGACTACACACAGTTATGCAGACAGAGACCCCAATAGCAAAACCTCATGTGAGAACTAGATGGGAATCTGCTTTGGGTACTGTAGCGCGGAGTGGCAACAGGGCACTTGTGGAGGGCAGTGTGAGCACCGAGTAATGATGACCCAAACACACTTGTGGCCTTCTCTGTGTGACCCAGCACGTAGGTCGGACTCACTTCCTTTTATTAGCTTGTCCCGACCTCTAACGTGGGGTCAGGGCATGCGTGTATGCGTAGCAGCGCTGGACATTACCATGGGCTGTGTTGCATTCCTCTAAAACATTAAACAAAGACAATAGCAGCACAGTTCAGCTGCTACAAACAGGGCCCTCGGGGGTTTTGCAAGTCAGTTCTGTGAAGGTGACGGCAGGTCAGCCAATTAAATCACACACACAGTCCTCGAAACTGCTCGATCTAGTGATATTGTGCCTCAGGTTGTAAGGGGGATGCTCTAGAAACTTTTTAAAGAAACACAGACACCTGTCAAGGTTCATAAGTTCTTTATACGTGATTACAGGACCAGGGGCTATTCAGCATCATATCCAATTTGAGGACCTTTCTTTAGGTCTATTATACACAAAAACCACATAGGCGTGTTTGAGACATATCCAATCATGATCCAAAAAAGGGGAGTTCTTCATTATTCTGGACAAATCCATGGTGGTGACTGTTCATAAAAGGCCAGAATTATACAAGCACTACGCATATGACCCATCAGAGCAGAAGAACATCTAGTGATACAAGTCTGACACATTATGGTGGTGGGCATGATTTTCAGATGCCAACCGCCTGTGCTTCTGCAGACAGTATGTGTACAATACCTGTCCTATCAAATGTCTTAGCCTTATGTGGCCATTGATATGTGTGGCCGTTGCTGGGTGCGCGAAGAAATGCATATCACACGAGGTGTCCTTGAGCAAGCCTGTGTTATAAGCTATTCAGCAGGGTACAGTAGTCTATCCAAGATTATTAGACTTCTGTGCACGTTTTGCAGGCCCCAACATCATTAAGTATCACAGTTAGGACAAATAAAATGGACTCCAGACAAAACCAAAATTCATTCCACATTCCCTCCTGTTCCTGACCTTCCACACTTGTTGTCTTTATCAAGCTATCTACTCCCGTTGGGGAAGGTCTCTGGTATATTGCCCTCATTTCTACGTATTGGTGTGCTGGTGGCACTGGAGGGGCTCCGAGATACAGCTACTCATGACGGAGGACAAAAGGTTAGGGGCCATCTGACCTAGAGCATATAATGTAACCAGTACCACCACGCCTATCACTAGTGCTTCCAACAGCCAGGACCCCCAGTTTCCAAATCAGAATGATAGAGATGCCCATATGTCTCCTCCCTGAATATTGTGTGCCTGTTTTTCTACCTCACGTATGATACCTATTGGGTGCCTGATATTATTGGTGTTTTCCGGTATGTATGAACAGCACTTCTGGTGCATGACCTGACATACTTTGCCTTCTTTAGCCATGATAATTTCCAAGGGAATGCAATTTTGACTAACTACCACCCTTAATAAAGACAGGTCCTCAGTGATATTCCCAAGTGCGGCTGCAGTGGAGTCTTCCATATTCTCAATCATCCTAGCTAACACATGTATCTGGTGCCTGTTGTGGGCCATCCCTAACGGTGGCATCATTATGCTGAATCCTATTACCAAGTTATCGAGCCATTTCGCTTATCTTTTCTTCTTGGTATTTTCCTCACCGAATTGGGTCATATGTGGCAGGTGTGTGACGAGACATCCATGGTAATACAAAAGAGAGGTAGTAACTCCCCATACAAACGCATGGGGAAGTAAAAATAGGCTAACTTAACACACACAAAGAGCCGGAGTTTGTATACCACTGTTAGAAGTTGGGTTTCCGGTTGGCAGAGGTATGCACTCTGTTTAAGCAGGAACCACAACCCTAGTCAGGGCAAGTACAGTACACAGTAAAAGTTTGCCTGTGCACACCCTCTGGTAGCTTGGCATAGAGCAGTCAGGCTAAACTAGAGAAGCAATGTGTAAAGTATTTGTGCACACACACAATATCACAGTTTGGACAAATAACCAACATCTTAGACAAGTAAGACAGAGTAAGACAAGATCAAATTGTGGGGCTTATGTGTCGTTCTCTTTTAATTTTTGCATTGAGGAGGTGTTAGATATGGGGTTTCTGGTTTGATAGGGTATGCACGCAAGCCAGGCTGAACCCACCACTCTAGCCAGGGCAAGGGAGTTACACACCATATGGGGAGCCTCTCGTAGTCGCGGACTTGCTGTTTGGGACTGCTAGCGCTGAGGGGAAGAACTACAGAGACCAGGAGCCCCTGCATTGACCACACCTGTGCCTGCTTGCTCCACCCCCACGCGCCATATAGCGGCCCGCGGCCCCCGCTTGTAGCCGCAGACTTGCTGTTTGGGACTGCTAGCGCTGGGGTGAAGAACTACAGAGACCAAGAGCCCCTACATTGACCACAGCTGTGCCTGCTTGCTCCGCCCCCACGCGCCATATAGCGACTCGCAGGCCCCTGCTTCGTGGGTGCCGCTCGTAGCCGTGGACCTGCTGTTTGGGACTGCTAGCGCTGAACGGAAGAACTACAGAGACCAGGAGCCCTTGCATTGACCACACCTGTGCCTGCTTGCTACGCCACCACGCGCCATATAGTCACTCATGGCCCCCGCTACGCGGGATGCGTGCGGACATGCGCCGGGCCAAGCCCGGGCAAAGGGCGGGCCGTCATGACCGTCAGGGGCCGAAGGAGGCCGGGCAGGGCCACCCCATTTAGCTCTCCTGGTAGCGAATATATGGGACTGATGTGGTACTTACTACTATCTTATCTAGTCAAAGATAGGCCCTATAGTGCCTTGTCTTTTTTAGAAAGTCTATAGAGACTTGTTGTAGGGCCCTATTATCTTTTATCGACTACTCTATATCTTTTGAATTAAATTTTTTATTTAAATTTGAGTGTTTGAAAATATAATTCATTAAAAATTTATGTTGAGAACTATGGGTAAATCTATCCCCCCAATTTCTCGCCCCCTCACAAGGCAAAAAGCCATTGACAAAATGCTTCAAAAAAACAATAGGGGTGGTAGCGTCGGCTATAGAGAATACTGAAAGACGTCTCTCACTTACTCCTGCTATGCCCCCCCTTTGCCTACTGGGGATCTCTCCTTAGCCACTGCGCAGCGGGCGCGCCGTTTGCGCGCCGAAGGCGCGCCTAAGGCGAGCCCGTCTGCGCCCGTCCGCGCCTGGACCGTGCCCAGGGCCAGGCACCCTGCTAGTCCCGCTGGCTCTACCCGCACGTGCTGGACCAATACCCAATTACACCTTTTGAATCCTTCCCGCTGCTCGATCACTACCCGCTGCAGTCCTGACCACTTGGAAAATGTCCCCTTCCTTTGCCCCCAATGTAACTTCACACTCCCGCCCTATACACCTCGTCGTCCTCCATGTCCTAAACTGCAGCATCCTCCGTCCCACCCCCGGATGTTGAAAGCAGGCCTGGTCAACTGCCGGTCACTGCCCCGTCATTCCAACGATATCTGGATGTCAATCACCTCTGACGACTGGGACATTCTATTTCTCACTGAGTCATGGATCACCGACGCCTCCTCTCCGGATATTTACCTTGCCACCCCCCCAGGGTACGACATAAAGTGCATTAATCGGGCTGGGGGCAAATCTGGAGGTGGATTAGCCGTCATCCTTAAATCCCATTTTCATTTGACTACCACCAAACTAACTAACATAGGGATAATTGAAGCTATGTACTTCTCTGTCTCTGACTCCGCGGCAGCAATACTGGCTGGTACCTTAGTTTACAACCCTCCTACTGCCGCCTCCCCATCACTTACTGCACTTACTCACCAGCTGGCTGATCTTTCCCTTAAACACCAACACTTTCTTGTCCTTGGTGACTTTAACCTTCACGTAGACAACCCTCTCTGCGCGAAAGCCAACAATCTGCTGGAAATCATGAAAAGTTTAAATCTGATACAATTAGTCACGGGCCCCACTCACGTTGCGGGTCATACTCTGGATCTTATCTTCGCTAACTTCTCGACTATTACAGTCCTCCCCCCCCCCTTCCCCTCACCTGGTCTGACCACTATCTTATCCCCTTTTTCCTTGCTTTGGGCTTGAAACCTGCCCCCATGCTCCCCAGGAAAGAGCTGGGAAGAAAGTGGCACAAGGTCACATGTGCCACCTTGGACCCAGTATTCTACTTCCAGGCGGAACATCTCTCCATTGACATTGATGGAAATGTCTCTAGGCTTAATACCGCCCTATTCAAAGCTATTGATGCCATTGCCCCCCAGAAAATCATTTCCTCCGCTAGATCCCGCCCATCCGCCCCTTGGTTCTCCACCTCCCTCCGTGAGGAAAAAAGTAGATGCAAGGCACTCGAACGCAAGTGGAGACAAAATTATGACCCTGAAGCCAAACTCACCTATAAATCCGCTCTGAAAAAATTCCTCAAACAAAAAAAAACTACTATGAGAGACCACTTCTCTCTTCAAATTTCAAATGCCAAAAACTCGTCAAAAATCCTCTTCACCATTGTCAAAGACTTCATTAACCCTCCCGCTAGGGCCACACAGAACTCTGCTAGTCAGGCCTTATGCGATGGACTCTCTGACTATTTCCTAGAAAAAATAAATAACCTTTGCATCTCCTTTCCTAATGGGATATCCGCCCTGCCTGCCCACACTAGGTCCCCAGCTTCCTCGTCTTGGCTATCCTTCAATAAACTTACCATGGACACGGCTATTAGGTTACTCATTCACTGCAAATCTGGTGCCCCCTCCGACCCGGTCCCTGCTAAACTTATGGGCGAGCTAGCTCCTTTACTAGCCAGCTCCTTCCTCTCCATCTGGAATGCCTCCCTCCATCATGGCTCTTTCCCAACTACTTGGAAGGAGGCCCTGGTGATTCCCATCCTGAAAAAGTCAGATGCTGATCCTACTATTTTCGCCAACTACCGCCCCATTTCCCTTCTCCCTAAACCCGCTAAAGTCCTGGAAAAAGCCGTGCAGCTGCAACTTACGGAGTATTTGGAGAACAACTCTTTGCTGCACGACTCACAATCCGGATTTCGAGCAGGATTCAGCACAGAGACAGCTCTGTTGGAAGTGTCGTAGACGGTCCGGGAGTGCGTGGACAGGGGCGAGGAGGCCATGCTGGTCCTCCTCGACCTGTCCGCTGCTTTTGATACGGTCTCCCATCCCATCCTCCTTGACCGACTCAAACAGATAGGCATTGGCAGCACTGCCATCAGCTGGATCGAGTCCTTCCTTTCAGGAAGAAGTCAGAGGGTCTTGCTGAGGCCGTTCAAATCTGAGGATAAACCCTTGTTATGTGGTGTACCACAGGGCTCTGCCCTGAGCCCTCTATTTTTCAACGTCTATCTCGCCCCTCTGGCCGACGTTGTGGAGTCCTGCGGAGTCAGGGTGGTCTCGTATGCTGATGATACTCAGCTGATGTTTTCCTTTAGAGACCACTCGGACTCCGCGTTCACCAGCTTCCGCCAGTGTCTTGACAACATCAGTGTCTGGATGACTAACAGCCATCTAAGACTTAATGCAGATAAGACAGAGGTGCTGTTTTTCAACCAGAAAAGTCCCATCCCTTCCTCACGGTGGTGGCCCACGGCACTTGATCCTGCTCCCTCTCCCGTTCACTCTGCTCGCAACCTGGGATTCCAGTTCGACGACTCCCTCTCATGCAAAACTCAGGTTAATAAAGTTACATCTGCCTGCTTCCTGAAGCTGCGCATGATCAAAAAGATACTTCCCTATCTCCCTCTGGACTCCCGCAGAACGGTTACTCATGCTCTCATTACGTCCCATCTGGACTATGCCAACAGCCTCTATGCTGGTGCCCCTCAATATCTGATCGACCGGCTTCAGATTGTCCAGAATGCGGCTGCCAGACTGATTGGAAACATTCCCTACCGCCAGTCAGTCACCGCCTATCGCAAAGAGCTCCACTGGCTTCCTGTTGCCAGCCGTATTCAGTTTAAGATCCTCACCCTTGCTTACCGAGCTGTCAATGACCTCGGACCCAATTACCTGAAAAAACGAATATCAATATCTCACTCCATCAGATCCCTGAGATCCAACGATCTCCGCCTTTTGATCTCTCCCCGTTTTAATCTCACCAGAATGGGCGGCAGAGGGTTCAGTGTTATCGCGGCCAAGCTGTGGAACGCTCTACCAATCGATCTTAGATTCTGCCCTTCTGAATCCATCTTTCGGGCTAGACTCAAAACTTGGCTATTCTCTGGACTTTGATACTCACACTGCTGACTTCCTCCCTGTTTGTTTTTTTTTTTCCCCTGAGGATCAGGTTCTAGCGCCGGGACACCCCTTCGGGGGTAGCTGCGCGCTTTACAAACTACATAAATAAATAAATAAATAAAATAATTCTCCCGATTCCATGTCAATATTAATGTCCTCTTTTGCTGAGCTTCCATGTGCACCGACTGTGCCAGACGATAGCGTCTCTATCGATCTTTCACTGTCCCCAGCCCCCCAGGCAGGCAAAAAGGTAGCTAAACCCCATTGCAGAACTAAGAAGTCTAAACCTGCTAAAAAAGCACCTAAGAGATGTGTACCTATACCTGATCCTCCACAGCCAGAGTCAGGCCCCCTCTTTTCCACTCTAACACCCCTGGTCTGGTCTACCCACTTATTAATTGACCTGCAGGCCCAAATGGAACAACTTATCAACTCCCACTTTAAAACCCTGTTATGTAGAATTGATAATCTAGTTTCAATGATAAATAATAAAGGTGTGGTGGAGTACAGTTACCAACTTCAACTGGGAACAATATCGTGAAAGCGGCTTTAGTTACAACTAAGCAGGCCACTAAAAACCACAGCTTAAGTGAAGGCGTTTGCTTTGATAACCCGGCACAGGATTTGGTCCCTTTAAATATGCAGAAACATACCACTGCCTCAACTGTCTCTGGCCCAGCTATCCTACCTAATGTGCTTCCAGATACAGCTGGCCTGATCCCCCGAGATCCACTTATTACCGCAAAAGCCCCTGGAAAACAACAGCCAGAAATGGGTAGGGTTCTATATAATCCCGCCTCTAAATCTTCTGAAAATGGAACCCAAAAATCCCCTCCTTGCCCCAGCTACCACTTGAAGCATCTGCGTACCTGGTGGTTTTAACAGGAGTTCCTTTGCTGGTAGGTGAGTGAGGCGAAACATTCCCTGAGTTGAAGAATAAAATCATCTTTTGGCTGAACAGATACAGACCCCTAATGGGTGCAGGCCAGGGGGAAATTTTATGCGCTAGAAGAGTCAGCTGGCTAGGGACTAGACCCAAAGATATCAGTGGGGACTGTGTAATTGTTAATTTTAGGGATCCCGGAGTGGTTAACCAAATCCTAGAAAAGGGAGGTCCCTTTAACACGGATACAATTAATACTCTCCACCTGGGGTATTTCTATTCATGAGTTCCAGCACCGGGTGGGCCTGTACTAACTTACTTTCACCAGGTTGGACAGGAGCTAGAATACAACATACCTGTAGCCAATAGCTACAGTGTCCTGAACAACGTGGATTGACTACCCCCTTCTCTGGGGCCTGATGAAATGGTCTTTAATATAGCTAGGAGCCATGTGGAGGAGGGTGCGAGTGATGAGGTGGGGCTATCCGAGTTGCCCATTAGGAATAAGGTGGATGGTATGCTAACAATCCCACCAACCCTAAATACTAGCCACACAGGAGTAGGAAGGGAGCTGGATATTCATATTTATATAGGATCCCCCCTTCTAATGTGCTTCAACCTACTACAGCCACCAGTGTTAGAGCTGAGACTCGTAGATCCTATTTGGGTCCTGGAATGTAGTGTGGCTCACTGGTTAGAGGCGGCAGACCCGAGAGCAGAGGACGGCCCGGGACCAGGGTTCGATTCCCGGCGCGGCAGGTTTCTGGACCAGGGTCAGCGGAGTCGATAATTCTCTCGCCTCGGTGCCCACTCTGATCAGCGATCACACTCGGCAACTCTGGGCATTAGCTTGCCTCATCTTCACTAACGGCCCCACCAGACCGCCGGGGATGCCTGGTCTCACCCTGGAGATACCCATTAAGGGACCATCTCTCAGGGAAGCCAGGAAGGGTTTCGCAGCGGTCGAAGCGCCTTGGGACCCTACGGGTAAGTAGTGCGCTATATAAATGCCTATACATTTACATTTACATTTACATTTACATATAGCTGGGCTAGGGTCTAATCTAGACAATCCAGAATGAGGAGAGTTGATGGATAGGTATGACTTGTGTTTGTTTCAAGAGACCTGGCTGTTGTCTGCCCCTGCTAGGGTGGGCTTCGCAACATTTTATACACCGGCTGTGCAGGGCTCCAGGGGAGGACCTGCGGGGGGTTGTGCATTTGGGTTGCCTCACATTTGGGGTGTTCAGCTAAGGTAATAGGTTCCCTCTCCCCGGACATCCTTTGTATTGCACTCAAATTTTTGGACGGTTCAACGGTGGTAGTGATTAACATATATTTGCGCCCTACACCCCACCAGTTGGATTTATCTATGTTAGAGGCCCTCGAGGAACTCCTTCTTTTATTTCCCCCACCGACCCATAGAATTATCGGGGGTGATTTTAATTGTCATTTTGAACCCCTTCTGTAACTTTAGATGAGGACTCCATTTGGCATATCCAGGAGTGCACCATGTACCCGGTAAAGCGCATTTCGCCTCTGGCTCTCCAGATTAATAAGCTGGCAGTAACCTACTCCCTTAGGGCCTGTAATGGTAGACTCCCTCCCGATGTACCCGGCCCAAGCACTTATAATAGACCGGGGAAAAGCACAACCATTGATTACATCTTGGTTAGTGTGGAATTCTAGTCCCAAATGAAGGCCTTTACTGTTATCCCAAGGGTAGAGAGTGACCATAACCTTCTGTCACTAGAACTAAACTGCACACTGGGACACCAAAATCGGAGACTTTTACCAATTCGAATCTAGTTACAGCGGCGGGTGGCAGACGCATTAGGTGGGCGAAGGTCGCGCAAGCCCCAGATAAACTAGCTGAGTTATACCAACATGTTGCCTGTTCCATAGCAGAGGCCTCTGACCTCTTAGGTCCCAACTACAACCTGCCTATTTTCAGGATTTACAGGATATTCACAATAATATCCCCTCTACTTTGGCTGATTACTTCTATACCACAGATAATAAGAGGCCACAAGTAAAAAATCAGGCCCATTGGTATAATTAAAATTGTAGGGTGGCTAAAAATGCCCTTGTAAAGGAGGTAAAATCTGGGTCTCTGTCGAGTATTAGACATATCTACAAAAGAACGATTAAGGAGTCTAGGTCGGAGTGGGAGGCTTTAAGGTGCGAAAGCATTAAAGTAGCCCTGGATGGTCATGAGTACAGGGCCTTTTGGAATCTAGTTAGATCAAGATCGGCAGAGGGGTCGTCTGCCATAATTCCTAACCTAAGTGAAGAGGTCTGGCTAGCCCACTTTAGGCCCCTCTACTCCCTCACTGACTCCACATTTCTAGTACATCCAGCTCCCTTAAAGAGTACACCTGATCTACGGGCATATTACCAAGCAATAGCGATAATTATCGCTATTGCTTAGTTAGAGACAAAAATTTACCGCAGCGCTGCGGCGATTTTTACCGCAAATAAACCTTGGTATTACCAAGGTTTAACGCAAATGCGGTAAAAATCGCCGCAAAGCATGAATATCGCTGAAAAGTCAGCGATATTCATGCATTAGCGAGCTAATGCTCTTAGCCATGTTATCCACCTCCCATTGGATAACATGGCTAAGAACTGCTCAGGGCAGGTGTTAGCTTTTGAAGATATTCCCGCTTAGCGCGAATATCTCCAAAAGTTGGTAATAGGAGATAGCGATGTTAGCGACTGTTTTCAGTCTCTAACATCTTGGCACGCCCACTTTGCATCTCATTAGTGATAAATATCACTGACATGCAAAGTGGGGCCCAAGATGGTCGCTATCTCCTACTAGCTGTCGCTAACTGGTGTTAGCGGCAGCTAGGTAATATGGAGATAATTTTATCTCCGCTTTCTTGGCTTTTAAAGCCAAAAAAGCAGAGATAAACCCCCTTGATAATATGCCCCTAGTTCCTCTGGATGCAATAGGTCTTGATTGCCCACCTTGTACGTTGCTCGAAATCCAGGCGGCCCTTAAAAATGTAACTTCTGGGAAAGCTCCGGGCCTAGACAGGATCCCTGGAGATCTGTACCTGAGTAAACAGAAGGTATGGGCCCCCTATATCTGGCTATACTTTAATGCCATCCTACAGGGCATGCAGATCCCCAAACCTGGCTGGCTGCAGAAAGCATTCCCATTCACAAAAAGGCTTCCCCTCTTGACCCGGCCAGTCTCATTGATGTCCTCCAGAAATTATTTACCCGCTTTTTATTATCGAGGTTGCAGAGTTGGATGGATGAACACCACATCTTAGCCTCCCTCCAAGCGGGCTTTCGAGCGAAGGTCTCTACCACCAACCAACTGTTTAGACTACAGTTGGTCTCCTGGAAGACGGTATCCTTGGGGCTGGGTAGTTTGTATTTGATCTTTGTGGATCTTCCATCCGCATTTGACTTGGTCCAGAGGGATAAGCTTTGAGCAATATTACTAGAGATGGGCACCCCGGGTTATTTGTGCCATTTATTTAAACGTATGCACCAAGGTATCTACGCAAGGGCGAGGTACAGGAGGAATGGGGAGTTCTCGGTTCTGTTCCCAGTCGAAAAGGGAGTGAGGCAGGGGTGCATGCTGGCCCCCACGCTCTTCTCCCTTTTCCTCAACGTGCTGATCGAACATTTAATGGGAGCGAGGGATCTAGATTCACCCAATTTAGCAGGCCGCAACATACCAGCCCTGAGGTTCGCTAATGATACCCTTCTGTTAGCAAAATCTTCCATGGGTATACAGTGAATACTGGAGGCGTTCTGCTCCTTTTGTAGATCGAGGAACTTGGAGATTAACCTCTCCAAAACTGAGTTTATGGTTTACAACGCCAAATCATCCAACTGTCCCCACCCCCATTTGAATGGCTCGGTGTTGGAACGAGTGTCTACTTTCGACTACTTGGGGGTGACATTAAATGATAGAATGGATTGGGGGTCCCACATGGCTAAGGCAAACCTGAAGTTGGCCCAATCCTCTGGCGGTATTCTAAAGGTTTATAATGAGAGCTCCCTTAAATCATTGGGACCGCCCGTGGAAATCTACAAAGCCCAGGCGAGAGGAGTTTGTTAAAGCGCAACTACTCACCCGTAAGGGTCTCAAGGCGCTAGGGGTGGGGGGTGCAGGTTCCATTCCATCAAGGAGGGGGTCTGTCGAAGAGCCAGGTTTTGAGGTTTCTTGCGAAGATGGGGAGCAATGTTGTCTGTCTGAGGTGGAGCGGAAGGGCGTTCCATGCTTTGGCCGCGAGGAAGGAGAAGGAGCGGCCTCCCGATCTGGTCTTTCTGGTGCGGGGGACCTCGGCGTAGGAGAGCTGGGCTGATCGTAGGGTCCTTTGGGGAGAGCTGGAGCAATTTACGGTGCAGACCTTTAAGGTCACGTCTGCGCCAGCTCTCTATCCTCTACCAAGAACAGTTTTATCAGGCGCCTTTTGAGACTTCCTCAAAGTACCCCTCTAACCCCATTACGGTTAGACTGTGGCTTGGCCCCTATACAGGAGATCATTTCAAATTGCCCCCTGCTGTACTGGAGGCGACTTTGGTCCACAAGAGCTCTCAAGCTACAGAGAGGACCTAAGGGACCTTCTGTCCATAAAGGGTGTGGGAAAAATCCCCTGGCTAAAGTACATTAAACAGCTCTGCCACGCGCTTGGCAGGGGAGACATGTGGTCCTCTCCTGAGGAAACCTGTATCTTGACTACCAAGAGGTCATTGAGCTTTGTACTTAAGTGGTATCGAACGGAACTTACATTAACGAACCCCTCTTTGGGTAGGCTGACTAATACTTTCTTGGATATCAAGGTTATTCCTCACTTTTAAGAAATTCCTGGATGATATCCAGACCTTACTGGCTAAGAAATTATATGTTCAGTTCAGACATGGAACATTGCCAGTAAGGGCCGTGACAAATAAGTGGTCGAATGCTTCTCATACATCGAGTTCTTGCCCAGGGTGTGAAAGTAGTGAAGAGACGGATCTGCACGTTCTGCTCTTTTGTCCTTCCTACTCTAAGGCAAGAGGTAAATGGATCATCCAACTTTGTAAGTCCAGGGGTCTCAGGGACTATAGGGAGGTATTTAAAATCTTGAAATATGACACCACCCCATTGATTGTGTTTGCGACTGCCAGATACCTTCTGTCTATGTGGAGCACAAGAGGAGCCAAAATCAAAAAATGTCAAACTGCCTCTCCTGCGCTAGCTTAAACATTGTAATACAGAAGGTACCTTACAAATAATTTGCCAAGGGACTGTCCATTGATTGCTATATCTTAATTTGTTTAGGTCTTTGCTATGTCTGTATCTTTGCATCTTTTTTAACCATTTTATGAACTTAGGCTGTTTTATGAATGTACTATACTGTTGCCTAATGTCTTGTTTTTATTTTTAATTGTGTATATATGTGCTTTTATGGTTTTTAACCAATAATAAAGCTATTTGACTGACTGACTGCTCATCAGACAACCCTATGGTAGGTCTAGTATACACCCTGGACAGGGTGCAGTGCATGTGAAAGGTAGAACATGTACTTATGGTGTGTGACATGCCCTGACACTTAAATAATCTCCATTTCGTTTTTCACAGTTGAAAGGGTATCTTGCCCATGGGCCAGAAAGGGAAGGCTGGGTAAAATGCTTTCCAGCCCATCTTCCTAAAAGCTTAAGATGGAAAGGTGAAGTTTAGTATGCCTGAACTCACAGTGTAATAGCATGTATTTTTATGTATGTGGTTTTTGCATTGTGTGTTCAGAAGCCATTCTTTCAGAAGTGGCTGAGTTTTTGAGCTCTGACATTTCTGTGTGTCTCTGCCTGGCTTTGGATTGACTGTCTGGATTTGAAAGCAATAGGATCTGGGGAATGTATTGACCCAGGGGGGGAGGTGAGACAGCAACAGGATGACCTGCATATGGAGTGTAGGGGAAGGAGAAGCCCATAGAGGTGAAGAGGCCTGAGTTGCTGCTATAAAACAATTGGCTCATCTCCTGCTGAGTGATTGAGAATCCAGACCCCCACTAATCAAAGGAAGAAAGGTGTCAGTGGCAGGGAGGTATCCAGAGCTGGCTTGAACAGGGGTCAGTGCCTCCTGAAACACAAAAGCTTCAAAGCAATTGAGGGGTATAGCCATGAGAACTGAAGCCCCTGAACTTTGAAGAATGGCTTGATCATGTGTGAACAAGACTGGAGCTACTTCATGGTCAAGACGACCTTTGCCAAGGAAGAAAAAACTGAATAGACTGAAGAATAGGACTGATCCTTGCTGTGTGATCTGGGGATGGCCTGCAGTTTGCTGTTTCAACCAAGGGAAGGCTAAAGGGACTTTGCTGTGTGCTGTGTCCCCCTGCTTGAAGAAATTTGCAGTGTGCTGTGTCCTGAAGTAACTTATGCCCAAGGGCCTGAAGTAAGCTGGCTCCCTGTTCGGAAACATAGGAACACAAAAGTTTCCAGGAGAGTCTCAGCAGCACTGTGTGTGCATGCTTGTTGCAGCCTGAGAACCTCATGAAAACGGTGCTGTGATCGTAGTTGCCTGTAGTCCAAGGGAGTCTCAGTGACGCTGTGTGCATGTGCTTTGTGCAGCCTGGGACCTTCAGGAGAATCGGCCTGTGATTGGGGGCACCTAGAGTCCAACAAAGGATAAGCGACACGGTTTGCATGTCTTTTGTGCAGCCCCAACCCCTTTGTGAGGATTGTCCAGTGATCGTGTGCACCGTAATCCAAGTGAGTCTCATCGCCGATGTGTGTGGGTGCGATGTGCACTGTCAGATCATCTTGAGGATTTGCCTTGTTATCGTGTGCACCGGAATCCAAGTGGGTCTCATCGACGCTGTGTGCATGTGCGTTGTGCACCGTGAGACCTTCTTGAGGATTTGCCTTGTTATCATGTGCACTGGAATCCAATGGAGTCTCATCGCCGCTGTGGGCAGGTGCCTTGTGCACCGGGAGACCTTCATGAGGATTTGCCTTGTTATCCTGTGCACCAGAGTAAAGTGAGTCTCAGTGAAAGGAATCTTTGTGCAGCCGAGGACCTGTGTGTGGAGTGCCCAGTGATCGTGCACTTGGAGTGAAGGAAGATTCAGCAACGCTGTGTACGTGTGCTTTGTAGCAGCCTGAGATCTTCGTAACTGAGGTGGCCCAGACCCGCAGTCTCGGAAGAACTGAGTTGCCGGCCCGAGCCGAGGTTGCCATTTCAGAAAGCTGCATTGGAGGCCCAGCCACTGTATGAAGAGAGGAGAGTGAGTGTGGGCCCCCCGGTAACGTGTGTTGACTCCTGGGGTGGGGCGAGGGCTCAGAGGCAGACGCTTTGAGCCTCTCTCTCGTGTTGGCAGCACAAGCTTCTGCTTCGGCTCATGTCGTGGCCCGTATTGCCAAGGGAGTGGCAGTACAGGGGCCAGAGTGCGAAGCTGCATTTTGGGGATAACATCATACTGTGTCGGGGGCAACTGTGAGAGACTGACTTCAAGTCAGAAGGAGAGGCGGAGAGACCACCTAAGGCCCGGTGATCGGGCCTGAGTGTACCACGTAGTATATCTTTTCTACGGAACGGAGTACCTGACTGTTGGATTACAGATTGCATTATTCTTGCATAACAAACTTCCTGTTGGTTGTATGACGCATTGCCTTGTTTCTGCATAACAAACTTCCTGATTAGTGTATTGCACATTGCATTATTCCTGCATAACGTATTACCTGATTTGTGTATACGCATTGCCTTATTTTTGCAGAACGACATATTTGGTGGTTGTTTTACCATTGCATTATTTTATCTTGCAAAGTGCCTGATTGTTGCATTACACCTTGCATTCTTTTCATTTCAGAGTGTCTGATTGCTGCATTACGCAGTACAGTATTTTTACATTACAAAAGTGCCTGATTCTAGCATTACAAACTGTATGAGGACAATGTTTAGAAGTGCTCATTGACATCGCAAGAACTTACAAGGGCTGGCTGGCCTAGCAACCGGCCAGGAGAAAAATTACACAACCTCATATGCCGGTTTTATATCATGTGGTCTTATCATATATCTTTTTACATAAAGTTTATACTCATTTTATAAAACTCGTGTGGAGTCTACTTGTGGTGTCATCATTGGATTATTGTGAGCGTGGTTGCAAATGCTTTACACATTTGCCTTGAAGATAAGCCTGGCTGCTCGTGGCAAGCTATCGAGGGGGTGAGCAGGGCTATGTAAGAAGGTGACCTTCCTTTCCCTGACGTTGGTACGCAGGTCCCTACTTGGCCTAAGGTACCTACCTCAGCCAACCAGGGATGCCGGGTCTAACATTATGGTGGCAGCGGTGGGATTTGAATGTGTTTCAAATTCATTCACAGTGATTGGTGTACGTCATAAATAACGCAGACCACAACACAACCACATATTATTATGTTCTTGATTTGTTGGTTCTAGTTGGTTTCGTTTTGAGCAACCTTTAAGCCACACATTATGTCTTAGAGGAGTCAAGGATCTGGAGAGGTTGCAGAATTAGAGTTCAACATTGAGGCATTGCTTACCTACAAGGTTGATCAATTGAGGCAATTCTGTAGGGCTTTGGGATGTCCCATGAAAAGTAGCGACAAGAAGGAGGAGCTGCAGGAGGCCTTGGGGGCCTGTTGGGAAGCCAAAGGGACTCAGGAGGCGGGTGATGGTGAGGTGGATGAGGATGACCCAGGGAATGGATTTGGTCCACAGGATTTGCCTGTGGAGAGACATGCTTCAGTGGCTGGTAGTAGCCATTCAGGGGGAGTTTTTCACCAGAGGAGTTGGAGGAAAACCAAAGGGTCAGAGAGTATGAGTTGGAGGTGTTGAAACTTAAAACTGAGGCAGAGGAGAAGAAGCTGCTCATTGAAAGTGAAAAGCAAGCAGAGGAGAGTAGGAATGCTCTCACCTTGGAAGAGAAAAAGATTCTCTTAGCTCATGAGTTATGCATGAGGTAACTGGAAATGAAAGTTAAACAGGCCGAGTCCAGTTCAAATGGTGGCAGCGTACAGCCAGTGCCAAGTGTGGATGAGTACAAACGTGCACTGAATGACTGGGTGTTGGTGAGCATGGCAAATGATTTGAAGGGGGTGCTCAACCTTACCCCTAGGGAGCCTATTCTCAGTAATTATTTTCCAGGATTGTGCCAACCTGTGTTAGGTGCGAGCTCTTCCTGGGAGCTGGAACAAGAGCCCGAGCCCAGGTCATGGGTCCAAGGGCCTAAAAAGGCCCTAGAGAGAGAAGAGATGCAAACTAGAACCATTCCGTCCCACAGTAGTGTGGGGGCATGCGGGCTAGCGCCCTGTCTCAAAGGAGAGGGAGGGAGTGTGACCTGCAACCCAAGGGGTTAGCCACCCCATCCCAGAGACTGGAGGGCTCTTTTCAGGTGGGACGCCTAGTGCCTACTTGCCAGCTGTGAAAGGAAGAACACCTAGAGTCAGGAGGGCCTAGGGTGTCTGCCACCAGAGTGAACCCAGTCCTGAAGTTTGTGGGTCCCATTCCTAAATGGCAGACACAGAAATATAAATGGAAGGTTAAGGGAGGGAAGTGTCCCTCAGTGGGGAAACCCATGGGACTCTGTACAGTCAGTAGGGCTGGGTCTTCTAGGAGTGACCAGGGTATACCCACATCTAACCTGGAAGACAGGATAACTGGGAACAGTGTCCTGACTGATGGGTCTTCCAGGGATACCATTCTAGGTGGAGGTTGGCCAGCACCACTAAAGAGGCCCCAACTGTCTGGAAGCACCCATGGAGTGACAAAGTTGTCCCAGGGAGTAGTGACGAAGAGAATCCCCTGGGGTCAGAAAGGCATAGAACCGTAGGTTGTCCCTGTGGTAGCTGGCCTTCATCCGTGTCTATCGCCCTAAACAGGGAAGTCCATCAAGCTAATTGATTGGTCTACCCTGGCTTTTTACTGGTGGGGGTTGTGTAGGACTTGGCCCTTTTTGGCTAAAGTCCCTAAACTTTTTGCTTTCCCCCTAGATCTTTTTTTTAGGTCGAGCCTGGAATACGCATCCGAAGGATGCGGTCCAGGTGGAGAACTATAGCTAGCTGACTCGGGGGAATGAAGGACAAGAAAGTGCCACGCGCTTGGATTTCACTGCGTACACGCGCACCCACACTCACACATGCGCACATACACAGCCACACGCATACACAGCACTCACGTATGCGCACATACACAGCCACACGCATACACAGGCACACACCCCCCCTGTCGCCGTCGCCGCACCTACACACACACTAGCGCACCTACACGCACACACTAGCGCACCTACACGCACACACAGAGACCCCCCATACACACACCAGCGCACACAGACACACACGCGTACACCCCCCTCCCCTCCCCTCCCACTCACCGGGCTCTTTTGGCAGCCCGTTCCGTGTCTCCGTGTCTCCTCTGCAGCTCTCGCGGCACCAGGGGGCAGGACTTCATTTCCTCGGCGGCGGGCGGGACTTCCTGCCGGATTGCAGGCCCCGCCCCGTCTCGTCCAAAAGTGCCTGACTTCCGGTTTTCACGGAGCTGGGCTGCGGCGGTGATTTCTTTCGGGGGGAGTCTGGGAGGAGTCAGCTAAACTTGCACGGGTGTTTCGGTTTCATTTCTCATCCCGGGTAAAAGAAAGAGAAACGAGGGCGAGAGGCGGCAGAACAGATCTTGAACGCGGCTGAATATGGAAGCAGAAACACAGTTTTGCGGTAACTGGTAACAGCGGCGTCACTAGGGAGGTGCAGGGGGTGCGGACCGCACCGGGTGTCACCCCATCATGGGGTGACACCAATCTGGTTACGCTGCTCTGGCTCGCTGTGTAATAAAAACACAGCAGGAGTACCGTAATTCTCACGGGCAGCATCATTCAGCAGCATGGCACCAGGCACCTGAGTGGCCTCGGGCGCTGCTGAGTCACCGCTGCCCCGAATTGCAAATGCCAGGGAAGGAAACTGTGCAACAAATATTCCAAGACAGTACTCCAGTCGAATAACTGTGCTTAGGGGGCTGAAGCATAGTCGCGCTATGCTAATTGCGCGGTATTACCCCAGCCGGCATTTCAGTGCCGGAGTTTCAAGAGGCCAGATACTGTGCGGGTCAGTGGTTTCTGCTTTGTTTATTTTGGCTGCCTGCAGGCCTTGCTGGGTCTTATGCACAGGACGGTGTTTTCACCGATATTACACGGAAGTGGGGGCTGTTTGGGGGCACGTTGAATGGTTGTGCAGCATTTTGTTTTATTTGCTGCGCTACAAGTTTAAATGCACAATCGCCATCACCTGTACCTTGCAAAACCTAATTAGAGCGTATCAGGCGGCAGCTTTCACACACCAGCGGTCGAAGGGTGCAGGCAGCGAGGGCAACTGACCTATCTCTACTTAAAGTGGGGCAGGGCACCGTGGCCAAGACTGCAGAAAAGGGGCAATACAATTAATGAATGGAGCCAGGAAAGTACTTCCTTGCCTGGACGCTCCAGAGACTTTTTTTTTACAGTACATTGCTCGAGCAGGTTTAGCTGCACCTTCCTGATCACCTTGTCTGGCAGTAGCTAGACCAATTATATACATTAATAGCTGCACGTGGACAGCTGTGCTTGTGTCCTGAACGGGGTGCTAAAGTCCGCCAGGGTCGATGGCAGCTTACGGCGCCCTTTCGCCCTCCAGAGACGCCTACACAGGGGCTCTGGATCAATAAGGCCTCTTGGTGCTATTAGCATACAGAGGAACTAGTTAGACTTATAAAGTGTCAGTCCAAACGTCTGGGGTTGCGGAAGTAACATCATGCATGCTTTGATCCCAAATGATGCCACATGGCTAACCCGTTTTACCACTGTTAACTTTTGAGTGAGGGAAGAGAAAGAAAAAGTTTACTAGAGACGAAAATGAAAAATGTGACAATGGGAAGGAGGGAAAAAGCAAGAAAGAGGATAAAAGGGGAGAAGGAAGGAAAGAAAGAACATGAACCACACAGTCACAATACTGTATTTTATGAGTATTATCTGTGAGCTACTGCTTTTTACTAGGTTAGTGCCCTTCCATTTCTACCACTTTACAGCGCTTTCAAGATCTGAGTTTTTCATTGCCCACATGGGTGTAATGTCTGTTATTTAAATGTTTTGCACTTCTTCATTGCTTGATTTTGCTTGCGAGAAAGTGTCACTCATAGTCGTTGAATGTCACTCATAATTACGCTTCAATTATGAAAATGTCACACGTTAGCAATCAGAAACCTTGGCAGCTATGGTACTGTGCATTCACGAGTTAGACCCAGTACCGGCTTGCAGAGGTATGAGCAGGGGGGCGGGTGGTTGAAGCCGACAGACTACGAGTTAAGTAATATTACATTTTATTTTTTTATTTTACAGAGTTTTATATAGCGCAAACTTGACCCGAATCGGGTATCAGAGTGCTTTACATAGCACCAGTTGCATTACATGAAAACACATTCATTTTTTGATAGGCACGGGGAAATTAAGTTATTTGCGTATAATCACAGGTTGTTCAGCGTCATTGCGGAGACTCGAGTCCATGCGGTAAGTCGTAAGGGGGTGACACCATGAGTTACCCGCACCGGGTGACACCAACCCTAGTGACGCCACTGACTGGTAAGACTATTTATTGCATAGCTTTGTGTTTTAAATTAGATCTCAGGAAATTGTGGCAGCAATGCAATGATCAAACATAAGACAACAGCTCGGGGAATACATGCCTCTTAGAAACTGCCATGGTGAGGCTCTGAGATGGTTTATTTAAATGTATTGTTTGTTAGTGTATTCATATAGCGCGGCTTGTCACCTGTGTGCGTATCCAGGCACTGCCCATGGGTACAGGGATCGAGTGATTCGCCTAGCATGGCAGGTTGCTGCGCTGACGCCGAGACTGGAGCTCGGGTCTGCAGCTCCCAGTCGGCAGTTCTGGTCGCTGCGCCACATCTCAACCCCATTGTGACGCTAGGCGTAGCTTCCTTTCGTGCAGGTGGTGCAGTGTCACCTGGGCACAGAGTCCCGAGGGGCCCAAAGAACCCTGATTATATCTGTATTTTATAATTCATGCAACAGCCAGGGGGCATATCCTTCCGTGCCCTAGTGCCCGTGGCCCACTGTCTTCGCACCTGTTTGTGATCGGTAGGAGTTTGGCACTTTGTCCATTTTTTGGCGAGTGGCGGCTCAGTTACGTATTTATTGCCACTAGTGCCACTGACTTCGGAGCCTGCTGACAGCTGTCTAGCACTCGAACGGCGCATTTCTACATTCCCCGTAGGAATGAGAGTCAGAGGACTTTGACACGCCTGCAGTTTGCATTTGTGAGAAATATAGTCATGCTGTTGCGAAACTTTATTCCAAGAGCCGGGACTCTCAGTAAGTGCATGAAATGGAAAAATGGAAGTGCAGGTATCCTCTCCCAGGGTAAGTACTTGCTTCTGAGAGGTGCCGGGACTCTCCAGTTTAAAGTACTGTACCTCTGGTGAGAAGTGCGGGTACTCTCCCAGATGGACCCTGAGAAAGAATGATGTAGATGCCTCTCATTGTGCGTTTGATTATATTTTGATTATATATAATTTACTTATGGCGGCCGCCGACAGAGAGTAGGATCTGACAGTCTGTTTTCAATTGTTTTTGCTCTAACAATCCACTATGAGTCCCGTGTTACCAGCACGGTATTCACGGTACAAACGCGGAGGCTAGGTTGATGCGTCAAGGATAACCGGCAACACAGGTACAGTCCTGGAGGATTACTGAGACCGTATGTCTCTTAACGTTTCAATATTCATTGTAGTACTGAGCACAAGTGCTCACCGTCTGTTTCTTTCGATCTTTTTTAGATGGTGACCAGGGGTTTTAGCAGGAGGTAAGCGCGACTGAGAACCGCACTGGCATAACTAATTGCAATTCTGATATTTTACGGTTATTGACGTGGGCTATTGATGTTTGTTTCAGCTTACGCTGAATTATAACAAGCAATCTGAGGTAAGAGGCTTCAAAATTCCTGTCACAGTAATACAAACCATTTGACTAGCTAGCGAGTTGTCCAGTACTTATGGCGTTTTTGGTCAGTTTCAGTTTATGGAATGTGTACACTGGATGTCGAAGACTGCTTTACATAGAGGAAGGTAGGGCAACCCACATACATGTACACACAAAAATGGGTTTATGCAACAAAACATAAATACAAATTGTCTAATTTACAATACCAATAGCTCAAACTTTCCTAATGCGAGGCCTATTGCATTGCAAATGCTTGTCTGACATGGTGTTGCCAACTTAGATGCTTTGGACACATTGTCACTGCTAAACAGTGTCAAAGTGTAAGTGTTACCTGTATAAAGTAATAGTGATTGGTTGTCAATGATTGATATGTTTGCCTTACTAATGAAGTACCTAGTAAAGTGCACTATGTTTGCCAGGGCTGGTAATGCAAATGCTACTAGTGGGCCTGCAGCACTATTTGTGCTCCCACATTAGTAGACTTAAAAAAGGGAACTCAGGTCTGCCATTGCAGGGCCTGAGCGCAGTTTGTTAAACTGCCATGTTGTTCTGTCAAGTGCATTCACTTGCCAGATGTTACCCTTACATTTTTATGCACATCAGACACCCCTATGGTAGGTCGAGGGTACCCACTGGACAGGGTGCAGTGCATGTGAAAGGTAGGACATGCACTAAGGTGTGTGACATGTCCTGACAGTGAAATAATCTGCTTTTCGATTTTCACTGTTGAAAGGCCATTTTGCCCATAGGACAGAATGGGAAGGGTTGGCAAAATGTTTTCCAGCCTATATTCCTAAAAGCTTAAATGGAAAGGGGAAGTTTAGTATGCCTGAACTCACAATGAAATAACAAGTCTTTTTATGTGGGTGGTTTTTGCATTGTGTGTTCCGAATCCACTCTTTTAGAAGTGGCTGAGGTTTTGTGCTCTGACATTTCTGTGTGTCTCTGCCTGGCTATGGATTGACTGTCTAAATTTGAAAGCAACTGGATCTGGGGAATGTCTTGACCCAGGGGAGGAGGTGAGACAGCAACAGGCTGACCTGCATCTGAAGTGTAGGGGGAGGAGAAGCCCCTAGAGGCGAAAAGGGATGGGTTGCTGCTATAAAACTATTGGCTCATCTTCTGCTGAGTGATTGAGAATCCAGACCCCCACTAATCAAAGGAAGAAAGGTGTCACTGGCAGGGAGGCACCCAGAACTAGTTTGAAATGGGGTCAGTGCCCCCTGAAACACATAAACCTCAAAGCCATCGAGGGGTATAACTATGAGAGCTGAAGCCCCTGAACTTTGGAGAATGGATTGATCAAGTATGAACAAGACTGGAGCTACTTTGTGGTCAAGAGGACCTTCGCCAAGGAAGAAACAACTGAATAGTCTGAAGGATAGGACTGACCCTTGCTGTGTGATTTGGGGCTGGCCTGCAGTTTGCTGTTTCAACCAAGGAAAGGCTAAAGGGACTTTGCTGTGTGCTGTGTCCCCCTGTTTGAAGGACCTTGGTGTGTGCTGTGTCCTAAAGTAACGTATCCCCAAGGACCTGAGGTGAGCTGGCTCCCTGTTTGGAAACACAGGAACACAAAAGTTTCCAGGACAGTCTCAGCAGCACTGTGTGTGCGTGCTTGTTGCAACCTGAGACCCTCGTAAAAATGGCCCTGTTATCGTAGGAGCCTGGCATCCAAGGGAGTCTCAGTGATTCCTGGAGTGCGTCCAGTGGACTTTTAAGGATTTGGTCAGCTGCATTGTGGGAATTTTGGTCTAGGCAATCCAGAGACGATTGAGCAGATTCCAGACCTTTAGATTTGTATTCTGGATGAGGAAGGCTCTCACTTACCCTTGAACAAAGAGTAGGAATGTGGCCCATCAGGTTTGGCTCTGCAGACAGCAGCAGCACTACCAGCAGTATCCATGCAACAACTCCCACCTCAGCTACAAACACCCAACTGACCCCTACCACAACAGATGCACCATCGCCATGGGCTACAACACATCACAGCTGCACAGTCCACTCTGGAGTTAACAGACACAAACTCAGTCAATGAGGAAGGAGGATCTGCTTGGCCAGTCCATGGGGGAAGGGGTGGTGGGAGTGCATGTTTGGATCCATGACGCCAAACAGCTAGTGCCATTGTTGCCCAAGCCAACCTCTCATGGGTACTTGATGCCTATGAGCAGTCCCAGAGAACAATGAACCAGGTTTCTGAACACCTCCAGAACATTGAACAACTGCAGGTGTCACAAGACCGAATATTTGAGTGCTTCAATGATCAAATGTTGAGGAAGATCAGTTTCACTCCCGCCCAGGCATTTGAACACACAAGTGCCCCTCCCTGCTGAGTCTTGTGGAGAATCTTCAGTACCCCAGGAGCCTGCAGTTGTTTGCCCCCTCCAAACGTGGGGTGGGTTGTCCAAATAAAGATAAGGGAAGGTTGGATGGCAACGCACAAACTCCAGACCATAAAGAAAGACTCAATGGATATCCTTCTTTGTGCGCTACCCGTTCACTTTGTTGAATATCCATATCAACAGAAGGAAGTAAACGGTTGAACTTTGGACTCTGATAACTGTGCCTATACATTTTTGAATTTCAACCAACAACACTGTCAACTCTTCTTTTTTATTTTTTTATTTTCTCTGATCCATAATGTGTGTCTTCACCTATCCACCATGTTTTGTAAATAAACTACACTTTGCCCATCCATACCAGCTCATATTGTACCTTTGACATCTATCTCAAATTGTGGTATTATGTGAGCACTCTGATGAATGAGTAATCAACCTACATCAACAAATACATGTATATTGCAACTTAAGTCCCACAAAGTCAATCAATCGAGGCACCACAAGTTAATCATACAGATTCAGTGTATCATACAAACATTGGTCCATGGTACATATTCACAGATAGTCATTTATAGGAACAATCATCACCGGTAAACATCCCACTTAACAATGTATGCCACCTACCTAGTTTGTCATGTTCAAATAACTGGACAACACATTTGGAGGAGCTATATCAGACAATGCAAACTTTAATGTGAAACACATCTTATTTTCTGTGAACACCTGGTAGAAGATCACAAACACCATAAATGACATAAAAAATCAGTGGACAAAAGCAAAGCACACACAGGACTGTACTACTGGCCAGTGTGAACTGGTCCCTTTACAACAAGTTGGGCAGCGTCTTTAGGTAGGTTACAAGCATATGTCAGTGGTGTGGCACTTGCACTGTGACATACCATAAGGACAACAATCTACAGCTACATCAAGTTTTCAAACCTTGATTATCTAGGCGATATGAATGGGAACCACCATGGTCTATCGCCACTACCAAATAGTTTTGATGGTACACTTATTGCAAAACAAAGAACACACAATGGGATGAAAGTCCATTGTTCTTGTAGCAACTTCTATTTCTAGTATTGCAAGCAAGTGTCATAAAAGGTATGTATCCTTAAAGTCTGTGTCAGACATTCCCAGGATCATTCTATGTCTAGGTTGTACTTAGACACAGCATCATATGCCTGGTGATGGCACAAATCAGAAACTCCCTTCAGTTGATGACATGGCAAAGTGAACTGCAACAACAAAATTAAATCGGATAAGCAAGGGTAAATCGTGCCTCACTAATATGATCAAACTGAAACTTCAACCAAACAATGTCACTGTTAACACTAGTTAGACATGATTTACACAGTGTGCATGTAACTATGACCATATCCCAAACCTGTCCTGATTAAACATTGGCACACTTCTACACTCTGATGTGTACATATACATAGTCCACACAGCTGCACAACAACAAACACTGTGGAATTGGAAATAAATCTCAGTGCATACTTCCATTAATGAAAAGAACTTGTTGATAAGCTGTTCTCCTAATTTACCTCCTACCTCCTCACCACTGTCTTCATTGCCCAGTCCTGGATCACCAGCTGGTGGCATTTGCTGGTCTCAATCAGAGGGATGTCCTTCCTAATTGCCAGGCTGTGGAGCATGTTGAAGGCAATGGTGATCTGGCAGACCTTTCTAGGAGAAATGTGTAAGGCTCTTCCAGTTTTGTCAAGACAGTGGAATCTTGCTTTCAGGAGAGCAAAAGCTCACTCCATTTTCCGCCTTGTCCTCCAATGGGCCTCTTAGAAGGTTGGGGTATCCTGTGTCTCCTAAATGGAAGATAGACATGAGTACGATGTTCAAGCAAACACTTACAGATAAGGCACAGAAAAAAACAATCTCAACAAGCATCATTAAAAAGCTTACTTACCAACAAGCCAGGCCAGCTCTGGAAGTACTTGAGTCATCAAATGGGGCATGATGCTGTTCCTTAGAATGTGTGAGTTGTGAGCTAAACCAGGAAATCGGTCACAGATGTGAGAAATACACATATTGCCAAACACATCACCTGAATGTTGATTGAATGGCCGTGCTTCCTGTTCCGATATACTTGTTCATTGGCCTGTGGTAGAATCAAAGCAATATGTGTCCCATCAATTTCTTTAATGATGTGTGCCCAAAAAATCAGCTTTGATAACGGTCAATTCTCCTGGTTTGAGAAACTTAATGTAGCTGTCAATATATCTGGTCAATGCCTGCAGTACATCCCGAAATGCATTGCTAAACATAGGCTGGGACATTCCGCCAGATGTTGCCACTGTGTACTGGAATGACCCAGTAGCCAACAAATGCACTACTGTTATCACCTTAACTTTGGGTGTCAGTGTTGTGGGATAGTAACAATGTGAAGGCAATGAAGATGCCAACTGTTGACACAAATCATTGATTGTGGCCTTATTGAGATGGAATTTTCTGATCAGGTCTCTCTCTTCCATTGTTTGTAGGTCAGGAAAGGGTCTGTAGATGGGAGGCTGTCTTATGGCTTCTCTGTGATACCTATGTGTGGAGTGTTGACATAGTAGGTGTTAGATCACATAGTGTCCAGAAGCATGAACTTAGATAAACACCAAATACCAAGTGAACACACATGAGAGTCCATGGCAGTGCAAACCGACGTCACAGAACACAAATATACTAAACATACCACAACATACATGACATTTTTAATTACATCTCAAATATATAGTTACACAGGAAGGAAAGTACACTTGACTCCTATCACTAGCGGCAGTTGTTTTAATACAAAATCAAGCAGGACATAGTACAATTCTCATAAGCCAAGAACACATGACTTAGGCATGTCTAATTACTGAGCAAATCTTGTCATAAACACAGTAGGATCATGTTATGTATGGCATCATGTCCACCACATACATCTTGAGTTTTACTCAGCACTTCATTGAGACAAATGGCACATGGTGTACACTGTCATGCTTTCATGTTCGAATTGCAAATATAATGACATACACAAGCCATTTACAATGTACATCTTTCTCAATATGCAGATGTGTACTTAAGTATGAAACACAAAGATCACTTACAATATCCCATTTAGTCTCAATTACTCTGTAATTTTGAGTTTATAGGCCCTCCGGGAAGGTAGGATACTGTACATCAGACACACATAGCCTTTCCACATGGACATCACACACATCTCACACTGAGTGACAGTAGCTTCCCAACCTGTTATCTGGTGTATTTACACCTGTTAATAGACATAGGCCTCATACAGCCTGAGAGAAAGTTGAAAATCAGAAACTGTACAGTGTACTTTCATGTTGGTTTAGCCTGCCGACAAGTGTTTTGTGGTCCTCTCGACTCCTCCGCCCCAGACGTCACCTTCCTGACCGAGACCTAGTGGAACGACTCCTCCGCACTGGACATCGCCATAGCCATCCCGGATGGCTACAAGATCTCCCGCAGGGACAGCACCAGCAGAATCGGAGGAGGAATAGCCATATTCCACAAGTCCACCCTCCAGGTCCACAACCTCGCAGACGACTCCCTCGACTCCGCCGAACACCTCCACTTCTGGATCCACACCGATCCCAACACCACCCTCAGAGGAACACTCATCTACAGACACCCCGTACCATGGGCCCTGTTCAGCGACTCCATCGCTGACCTCGTCAGCACCCACACACTCGACTCCACGGACTACATCCTCCTCGGCTAACTGAACTTCCACCTCGAGAACAACAACAACGCCAATTCCGCCACCCTGATTGACAACCTCGCCAACCTCGGTCTCAAACAGCTTGTCACCGAACCCACCCACACCGCTGGCCACACGCTCGACCCCGTCTTCACCACAAGCACCCACGTCTCCTTCAACAACACCACCGAACACCACGGACTGACCACGCTGGATCCACTTCACCTTCAAGAAACCAACCACACACCACCGCACCCAACAGCTGCCCCGCGGCTGCTGGGGCAAAGTCACTGAGGCCCAACTGACCTCCACCCTCACCCAGAGCCCACCCACCGACCCCGACGCCGCCACCCGTAACTTCAGACAGTGGACCGACGACTGCGCCAACACTCTCGCCAAGCTCAAGAAACCCTACTTCAACCACCACAGCAAGAAAGCCGCCTGGTTCACCGGAGAACTCCAGACCTCCAAACGGACATGCTGAAAGCTGGAGAAGAAATGGCTCCACAACCGCACACCTGACAGCCACGCAACCCACAAAGACGCTCTCCACAGACATCACCACCTCATCAGAACAGCCAAGAGATCTTCCTTCAAAGCACGACTGGATAACAACGCACACGACAGCAAAGAGCTCTTCAACATAGTGAAGGAATTCTCCAACCCCAGCGCCAACACCAACGACATCCCACCCTCGCAAGATCTGTGCAACTCACTGGTCACCTTCTCCCATCGAAAGATCGCCAACATCCATGATAGCCTCAACACCCCGTCCACTCCGACCACAACAGACCCCACCCCGATCGCCAACTGCACCAATCAGCTGACCTCCTGGGCCCACGTCAACGACGATGTGACACGCAAGGTCATGAACTCCATCCACTCAGGATCTCCATCTGACCCCTGCCCGTACCATGTTTTCAAAAAAGCAGACGCAACCATCGCACCAATGATTCCTCCGAGCACTTGCAGTAAAAATAACAGTCCTCCATTTGTATTTCCAGTTGTCTCTATCCAATTTTTATTTTCTCCAACAAATTCAAAGCCCATACACTAGGGGCAGCACAGCCAACACGTGTTTCGTTTACTCAGTTATTGACTTATAGACTTCTTCAGGGCTGCAACCCAAACAACAATATATAAGACAAATAGTACACTTCATAGAAATACTACACCGTAATGTAGTCTTATATCTCAATTCCATAGAAGGTTAAGAGATTCACCCTCGAGTCACCAAGTGTTGTTTCAGCGTGAAAAAATAGGAAAAAAGAGAGAAAAAGAAAACCAAAAGGCCAAGCCCAAACCAGAGTCAACATTGTTTAATAGCTTATTCACTAACAAAGTGACATGCCATGATGCCAGTTTAAGCTTTATAGCAGATACATTTTAATTCAGTCCTTCCTCCAACCATCGCACCCAACTACGGAAGGTCATCAACGTCTCCTTCGACACAGCAACATTCCTGGAAAGCTGCAAGCACGCCAAAGTAAACACCCTCCTCAAGAAGCCCAAGGCGGACCCCAAGGACCTCAAGAACTTCCGGCCCATCTCCCTGCTCCCTTTCCTGGTGAAGGTCATTGAGAGAATCGCTAACATACAGCTGACCCGCCACCTAGAGGACAACAACATCTTAGACCCATCCCAGTCCGGATACAGAAGAAACCACAGCACAGAGACAGCCCTCATCGCTGCCACAGACGACATCAGGCACCAACTCGACAACGGCGGAACTTCAGCCCTCATCCTCCAGGACCGATCAGCCACCTTTGACACGGTCTGCCACGGCACACTAAGAACACGCCTTTAAGAGGCCGGAATCCAGAAGAAGGGCCTGGACTGGACCACATCCTTCCTCTCCGGCAGAACCCAGAGAGTCCGCCTCCCACCCTTCCGATCCGAAGCCACCGACATTACTGCAGCGTACCCAAGGCTCATCCCTCAACCCGACCCTGTTCAACGTCTACATGGCCCCCCTCGCACAAGTGGCCCGCCAGCACAACCTGAACACCCTACTCCTCCTCTCCCTCACCAAGGACCCGTACACTGCCAAAACCAACCTCCACGAGGGAATGAAGGCCGTCGCCGAGTGGATGAGGAGCAGCCGCCTGAAACTGAGCTCAGACAAGACCGAAGTCCTCATCCTCGGCCCCACCCCCTCTGCCTGGGACGACTCCTGGTGTTCGACCTCACTGGGAACAGCACCAACACCCACCGACCACGCACGCAACCTTGGATTCATCCTAGACTCCTCCCTCTCCATGTCAAAGCTGGTCAACGCCATCTCCTCCTCCTGCTACAACACCCTCCGCATGCTCCGCAGGATTTACAAGTGGATCCCTACCGAAACCAGAAGAATGGTGACCCAAGCCCTCGTCAGCAGCTGGCTGGACTATGGCAACACACTCTATGCAGGAATCCCGACCAAAACCTACAACGGCTGCAACGCATCCAGAACGCCTCCGCGCGCCTGATCCTCAATATTCCTTGATGCAGCCACATCACCTCTCCCCTAAGAGACCTGCATTGGCTCCCCATCAACAAGAGAATCACCTTCAAGCTCCTCACCCATGCACACAAAGCACTTCACAACACCGGACCTGCCTACCTGAACAACAGACTCAACTTCTACACCCCCGCCCGCCAGCTCCACTCTGCTAGCCTCGCACTCACCACCTTCCCGCTCATCCAACTAACAACATCCTGCGGCAGATCCTTCTCCTTCCTGGCCGCCAAGACCAGCCATATGCTGTAACTTGTTATGGTGACAGTTGCGACTTGATGATTGTGTGCACCTACAGTGAAGATCGACGCAGTAAATTTCCATTGCTAATGTAGCAATCGTACTCGCGGAGCGCCGGCTATTTTGAACTGTGCAGTATACGGAGTGTCAGGCAGCGTTTGAATGCATTGGACAACTTTGGAAAATACAATTGTCGTGGACCAATCCCTTTGACTGCCTGCACAGAAGAACTAAGCATGGGCGAATTTTGCGAATCTCGCGTTCGCGAATTTTGCGGATTTGCGAACTCGCAATCCGCAAAATCCGCGAATTCTCGCGAATTTGCGGATTTTTTTTTTGTGTGTTTGTGCGGGTTTCTGCCAGTTCGCGAGGGTTTTTTACAATGTCGCAAATTGCGAACTTACCTGTCGGGTCGCAAGTTTCGCGAACTTGTTGTTTCTACGTGTCCAGCCTGTTTGGGACACTCTTCTTCATCACTGCCACTCTCTGTCACCACTGCCACTCTCTGACTACTCATGCCACCCTCTGGCCCACCCATGCCACCCTCTGTTTCATCACAGCACCCTCTGGTTGTCCAGTCAGTGTACATTATTGTGGCAACGCAAGCACACCTTCCCTGCCTCAAGTGACCTAAATTAATTTGGGGCTGATTAATGTGTCACAGAATATTTTTTTAGCTGGCACCTGCTTCCTTAGTGCTTCCTGATTAGTGATCTTTTGCACTTGCTAAGTGCCTTCATTGTTGCAAAATTAGTTACAACACCTGCCCTGCCCCAACTTACAATAATGAATTAGGGGCTGATTAATGGATTTGAACTTCCAGCCTGGCTCCTGCTTGTCTCCCTTAGCTGTAATTCAGGACCTTTGTGGCATATGTGTAACTATTCTGAGGTTCAGAGCAGGGTCACATAATAGTTGCAACTGGCAACTGAACTCTGGAGGGGCCCCTCAGGAAGCACTACAGGAAATGGCTACTAATGATGAGCCTGAACTTTTGAACCTGGTAAGTAGTTACTTTCAGTTTTGCTAAGATCATATTTCTGCAATTTTGCACTTATTCGCGGGGCGCGAACTCACGCGAACAGTGCGAACAGTGCGAGCAAAATCCGCTGCTCGCGGATTTGCGGATTTTGCGGGAGATTCGCAAATCTCGCGGATTGCGAATTTACCGAAAATCCGCAAAATCCGCGAGCGAAACGGATTTTCCGCCCATGCTTAAGAAGAACCCCTATGCGATTCAGATATAAGCCTTGTGTTTTGATACACAGATCATTTCTACAGGCCTGCTCATCTCTCTGCTGCTGTTCACATCCTCTGGGAGCAAAAATGTCTCCCTGTACAGGGATCAGGGCCCCTGCCTTCACAGCTGAGGAGCTGATGATGCTGGTGGACAGAGTCCTTCCCCTGTGCAGGCAGCTGTATAGTACGCCAGAGTAGCATGGGGGGGAACAATTCAGACAGGATATGTATTTTAAATGTCAGCTAACCATGCACATAGGGTAGATTGTTGCAATGAGACAGACATTTGAATCTGTAGCCAATTGTTTAAAAGTGTGTTTGGAAATAAGTACACTGCTGTATTAGGAGCCAAATCAAATTTAAGGCTCTGCGCATGGCCTACAAAACCATGAACAACGCAGGACCACAGTTTCTAAAAGAAGCTCTCCGCCCAGTGGAACAACGCAGGACCCTAAGATCTTTCTCAGCCTACTTGCTGAACGTCCCTCGGACAAGAAAGGCCAGCTGGGGAGATAGATGTTTCACTACTGCCACGGCCAAATTGTGGAACACACTACCACTCCACATCAAAACTGCCCCCACGCTTCTCAAGTTCCGAAAGAGCCTCAAAACATGGCTGTTCTCCTCCTCCTAACTCCCCCGTTTTACCATAAGTGAGTTCTGTAACAATAGCGCCGAGACACCCTTATGGGTATTTGTGCGCTTTAAAAATTGCAAAAATAAAATAAATAAAATAAATATGTGTGTCAGTACTGTTCCGGAGTTTATATCATGTTCTCTTCCGAATATGTCATCATCAACCACAAACTTCATATGGTGGATTATTTATGCATGTACACAACAGTATGACATGATGATGCCTTGTTTTTGTCATATTTCAAAGTACATTTGCTTGTGGAGTCATTGCTAAACTATAATGGTGAATGTGAAATGTAATTTGCATACGTGGTTAAGTTGTTACTGTATACAGTCACATCAACTCCACAGACAAAGCAATATCAGTGTTACACCAGTCGTGTCCTCCTCACATGGCTAATCAGAGTGCTGCACATTGGTCATGTCAGATGTAGGAAGGTGGCCAGGTGTATGGGTCATAACATCCCTTCAGGCCACGTGTAGATCATGTTATACAATGCTTAATTGACAAAGTGTGATCATTGGTAATTTAGCATACTAGTTAGGTGTATGTCCAGGGCCAAAAGGCTAGTGCTCCCTTCCACAGAAGACATATGTGTTATAAGGTTAATAGTTAAGAGTTTTCATGCCACCAGTGTTGTTCTCCCATCCAGTGTAGTGAGAGGTGTTGTATGGTCACTTAGGGCAAGGTTAGGTTGGAATGTGGTGTCAACAGAAAATGAAAAAGTGTCATGAAACATGTTAAGATTGCATGTTTGACAACAAGTGCAGTGTTGAGAATTGTAGTCTGCTAGCATGGTTATTGTTTATGCTAATTATTGCTGACCTATGTGACAGAGTACCTGGATATGTACATCTTGCACGTGTGCTAAGTGTCCGATACTATATCAACCTTACAGATCCATACCCATCAGTGGTTTTCATGTGAAGGACCATCGCCTGGAAAGTGCGCTTCCTGGGGGTCACATGTCAACGAAGTGCCCAGTGCCGCCAATGGTAGCAGGACCTAAGAGGCTGGACAAAGATGATCGCTGAAGTCCAGCAAGGCCTGGCATTACCAGGCAGGAGGGGCGCATGTCACACCCAGCTCCTCCCTTTTGCAGCGCATCCTGGCAGTGGCCTATCCTGACATCAATGGGCAGTGGAGAGCTAGACAGCAGCAAGGAGGTGCTGAGTATGTGCCATGAAGAACTTTGTAGAACACCATGCATGTCCACAGTTTGCAGCCAGTGTCATGACGTTTAGGTTTTGTGACAACTGAGACACATGTAATGTATAACATGTATCATATGCAACAAGAGTTGTTGTTGCATGGTTAGGTCCCTTGAATCAGGGCCAAATAAGTTTAAACAAGGCTGGGTATTACCAGTAGTGCAATGCCATCGTATAACGGGCACTTGACAACACAATGTGCAAGAAAGAGACTCTTTACATATTTCTGTGATGCTCAAAAAAGTTAATCACAGATACCATTGTTTGCCATGCTCTCTGTATTGAGGCAACACAACTTTTGTGTGATTTGATACTTGTGACCTTGACTGTGACATACCATGCAATATCACCAGGTAGCAGGTACTGTGTAATTGCAGGCCTTGATAAGTGGAGGTTGATCTGTGTTAAACTATTTACAAACAGCACTGTTGTTAGCTGTAGTCCAAAGTAGTAGCTGGCAATATTCAGACTTATGTGTACTGATGTCACATGTCAGAAGGGACATTATGATAAGTGAGTGACAGAATGCATCCTATCTAAATCTGAGTTAATTCCATTTTTTGGACTATGTCTAGGTGCCAACAGATGTCTGATGAGTGCCTAACAAAGTAGGTGTTAGGTTGTAAGTTACACATTCACAATAATATTCATGGTTGTTACAAGGACATTAATCTTTGTGTGCAAATAAAGCTATGGTTTAGCACTGTAGCTCATATATTTGGAAATGTAGCTTCACAGACATCTGAGAAGGGCAGATATATGCAGGTGAAGAACACAACAGCGTCCAAGCTGGACTACATGTGACTGATGATGTCTATCAAGCAGGGAGGGATAGGCTGACTTGTCCTTGTGAGATGTGGACATCAGCATTATGTGCACAATAATAGTGTTGTCAAAAGGTATCAAGCAAAATGTTGTGCACTAAGATTGCGGCCACACATTGATTCTACCTTGTCCCTAAAGTCATATTAAGTCACTGTCATAGGTAGCAATGTGATAAGCAGTGTTTACATGGCAAACTGTTAAAAGTTTAGCAATATGTCTACGTAAATTTGATTATCGCACTGTGCTGACATGACACAATACTTGTAGACATATATTTTTGACTTGCTATTTTTATATTCCATGTGATACAACAAAGAAATGGTCACAGTGGAATTCTAATACATTCCAAATGAAGAAGACAGATTTTAATCATGCATATAAACAATTTAAACATCACCACAAGGAATCAATGAATAATTGTGATTTGATTTTGATCACAACTATTGAGAAGAATAAGCATGAATCAAATGAAGAATACAATAAATGTACAATTTAGAGTCATGAGCTTGGTGCTCAAGAGGAATGGAAGGTGGTGATTGTTTTAGAAGGGTTGCTTGATGGTGCAAAGCGAGGGAAAGGTATTGTGTTATACGCACATCACAAGATTGTAGTCCCTATCCCACCTTTAATTGGCAACAGAATGTAAAATAGGACATAACATAGTAGGGACAGATACAAAATCTCTTTCACCTATATTTACTAAACAACAAAATATGTCGACGTTTTGACCTTTATAATCATCACGGTGACTTCAGCCTTATTGGTGGGTCTTCTTCAGGACCATGGGGGACTCCTGAGGGGGGATGAAAGCACCAATGAAAGACAGCACAAAGAATCAAGCTGCATTTAGAGTGGAGGGCCTTTGGGCTCTGTGTATGAATTACGATAGTTCACAGTCTGTTAATGGAGCTGGTGAGTGTTTCTGATACACCGAGATGTCCGACAAAGTTGATGAGTAACCCGACGGCAGCTCTGGCGGCTCAGGTATGAGCCCGTGGGCCCTCCATTCTAAACGCAGCAGGATTCTTTGTGCTGTCTCTTAGTGGTGCTTTAATCCCCCCTTCAGGAGTGGGCAAGAGGGAACCAGTGGTAAAACGGTGATGGGAGCACCACTGAGGAGCTGACCGAAGTTATGGCCGGAACATCTTCATCCGAGTTCAGTTCCAGTGAGCCCTCCCAGGTGCTGGTGGATCCCACTGGACCTGATCCCACTACATCCGAGTGCACCACCCCCTACCATCTCCACACTCACAGCTGCACCCAAGCCTGCTGTCCATGGCAAATTCCCTAAGAGTGGCTGAGTCTCCTTTGTGCTAGGCACCTCACCCCTGACTCTGTCTCCCCTGCTGCCCTGAGTGTGGAGGTCATTGACCCCCTGAGACAGATCTCTATGGGTCAGAGAGCAGTGCTGAATGTCGACCATGGCCATACAAATCAGCAGACCTATATGGTATCTTTCATAGAGGATATTCTCTCTGACATGTCTTCCATACAGAGATCCATTCAGGCTTTAGCTTCCACACTGTGAGGTAATATGAATTTTCATGGTCAATTGTGTCCCCTAATGTAGACCCCAACGGCTCCATGTACGTGCTTCAAGTACATGTATGTTCCCTCCACAACCAGCTATGAAGACGCAAATACATTTGCGTCCAACGTTAACATGTCCTCTTTCAGATCCACCATGAATGGGTCGAATATTCAGTTCCTAAGTATGCCGTGCCACCGTCTTTACATGGTGCACTTTCACGTTTTCCTGGCTCTGGCGAGCTAGGCCCTGATTTCTGCCATCGAGCCCTTTCTGCCTTCTGTCTCTGAAAGCTGCAGCCTGGATCAGCATCCATGACCCTTACCCTACTCCCTGTGCGGCGAGCGGTGCCCGGCTCGGCCTGCTTGCCTGCCTTCAAGTTATCTGCTCCGCTCCTCGAAAATACATTCCTGTCTAGTGATTTAGGAAAACATCTCCCCAGCTGCAGAGCAAAGGGCCCGGCCTTTCTGTCTGCATGCAAGTAATTCATTGCTCCCGTTACCATGGTAGGCCCATGGCCCCCTCGCATTACACGTAGACACGTAGTCACATATGCATGCACTAGCAGTCAGTATAGAATAGCCTCTGCCCGAGAGACTTTTCCTTCTAGATAATACAGTTCCTCAAACACAAGATATTAGATATGATTTGGGTTTAGGTTGTTTTGACACGCCAGACTTCTGTCTCCACGTATGGTGCTAAATGTCAAGTCCCCTTCACCCTCCAGTTCCACGTCAATCACACGTCATGTTGCTGCGCGCGCATCTCTGCCATATATTTCTGCTGACACTGCAAGATTCTCCTATGGATCCACCCACCTGTGACACTTTCATGTGATGTTGTCTAGCACACACCTCCGTGTACGCCCTCGTGCACGCCTTCTGTTACGTACATGTGTTCTTATCTCTTTTCTCTCAGCTGTTACGCCTTCTGTATCCATCACCATTATATGCCTTTACTATATATATTGTACTCTGTTAATAAAGCATTGTCTATCCCTTCCTGAACCTTTGTGGTGATGGAACATGATACCTGGTTCGAACCAATTCCATTTTATGGAATAAAACCCTTATAAACTCAGATGCCACGGACTCTGCCTCTCATTTTTTTGATTGAGTTATTCTTATTGAACTTTACCGCATAGAAATTCAGCATAGGTAAATTTTATTTACCACATAATTGGCGCCCGAACAGGTATCCCTCCCCCACCTTACGCGCCGGCGGTGCGTTGCAGGCCTGGTCCCCTGCCACAGCCGTGACGGACAACTACGCGTACCCGCAGGATTTCCTGTATCTCCCTCAGGCCAACGGAGGTGACTGAGGCTGCGATCGACACCCAGACGAGGCGGTGAGGAGTGCGGAGGATCCCGACCAGAGCCCAGCCGAGAGAGCAAGGTCCAAGGTGTTCAGAGGCCCACCAGTTCCGAAGTTCCGAAGTACCTACGTCACGAGTCGAGTCGAGTCCAGTCCGGTCCAGTCCAGTGTCGAGTTTCCGAGGCCTTCCTTTCCGTGCTTCCCGGTGAGTACCGTTGCTGGGGACGCATCTAGACGGGTGCATTAATTTGTGTCCGGTCAAGACGGGTTTGGGTACACAGACCCGGTCTGCACTGTTTAGCAGTGTATCTGTACTGTTTAGCAGTATATCAAGTATTCAGCTATCAAGTTATTGTTCGTTTTCCGAAATGTTTTAATGTGTTTTAATGTCGTGGTATGAGTGATTGTTTGATTTTCATTACTGTGTTTATTGTATTAGTTGTGTCCAAGTCCAAGTAAGTATCAAGTATCAAGTATCAAGGCTCAAAATGCCACTGTTTTCTAAACTGAAACAGATAGGAACTAGGAAAGGAATACTCGAGGAAGCTGTTCCCATCCCACCCAGGGACATTCCCGGATATTTTATGTACCACAAGCACGGCTTAGACGCTGTATTATATCTCGACTTGTGGGTGGATTACACCAAGGATTTAGCAGAGAATCAGAGATGGCCCGCTACAGGGACATGGGATGCCGATTGCATCATGAGAGTAGAAGAAGCATTATGGAAAAAGAAGGCCAGACAGTCACAGAAAGATGCCATTGAACTATGGCGTAAAGAATCACACAGACGGACAGAGAAAGCACTCAGAAAAGCGGAGAAAAGTAGAGAGGATTCTGAAAAAGCCAAAGAAAAAGAACTACTAGAAGAAGGAGAACGAGTTAGAATGGAACAACACGATAGACAGAGTAATGCCATTATGACAGGATTGTATCCAGTCCTGGCCGAGGGCCTGCCCAAGGCGACCCCGGAAGTACCGAAAGATCTGCCCCCTCCATTGGTTCCGACTAAATTACGTCACAAAACCGCAGCAGATATTTTCCTTTCTTCCTATTTAGACGACGTAGCTCCCGAATATACAAATGTTCCACCGGTACCTGTACCACCCGCTGATCGTCGGCCCTCAGGTCCGCAACAGCTTACCCCTCCCGGTCTGCTTCCTCCACCCTTACCTGCACCCCCTATTAATCTGCTTAATCCTTTTGGGCCTGACACGGCCCTACCGACAGGTGATGCTCAAGCCTCCGCTTCAGGAGGTGCATCAGGAGGTTACCATACCCCGCCACCAGTACAGCGATTAACTATTAGAGAACTAGCGATGCAACGTACCCCGAGAGCAGTCCCAATTGAAAAGCTTAAAGAGTATCTTACAGACTGTAGATATGATCCAGTACCAGGCAAAGACGGTTGCATGATATTAGCCTCAATACGTATAAGACGTGCTGCAAATTTTTTAGTTCTATTTCCGGGAATGAAAAATTATCTAGACAGGATATATTATTTTGTTCAGACTGGGGAGGGTCAGGAATGTATTCACGAGGCCATGGCACATCAGAAAGTAGACATTCAAAGTATGATTTTAAGATTCCTCATAAACTGTTTCATAAGAGAACGAGACCGGCCTGGTGTAAATAAAGAAGAGATGGAGGTACTAACTACATGGGGTCAGAATATTGCAGACGGAAAACATGATAAAAAGACATGTATAGAGGCCATGTACAGAAAAATTCGTAAAGAAATAACAGTATTTCATGAAAAAGAGAAAGCTGAAAATGAAGCAGACAGTGACAAGCCTAAATCCTCAGAGGAGGATGAGCTAGAAGAAGACATATAAACAATGGCATATGTAGGAAAGGGTAGACCCTTTAATAAAATGATACGTCCAGAAAGCAAGAGACTTTTTCACTCTGCTATGTCAAACCCGAAGACTCCTGAACATTTATTTCAGGCTACTGATAAAATACTTCAAGAACGAATGGGGTACCATGTACTCAATTCCATGGATGAACAAGAATTAGCCAGGTCAGCAGTACAATGGGCTGACAATTCCGATAAATATAATGATGACGCATTAGCACAAACATTTTTGAATCTTTCCCCAGACGAACAGCGACTAGCTGGTATGTACATGATACAGCACCTCCTTATATTGTATAAGAGCCAACATTCTGATCCAGGTCCCTTACCTGATGTGCTAATAGAGTTACTCATGAATAAATGGAGAGGCCTGGGTACCGATTTAATTAAAGTAATTTTAGAACATCGACACAGATATAGTGCCTTCCTGAATCCACAGTTTGTTTCAGCTCCACCCCCAGAAAGAAAAATGTTTTACATAGACAGACAGAATCCCTTGCGAGAAGTACATCCAGTCAGGAATAATGATAACACCCTTACACGTGTATTCGTATACACACCCTTAACTAAAATGGAATTATTGGAAATGAAGAAATTAGTGCCCAGTCACGATAAACACCCTGCAGGTTTTCACCGTGAAATAAAAGACATGTTACTCATGGGAGATTATACCTATCCCGACATTATGAAAATATTGAAAGTGTTATTGCCTGCCGGTATTTACGAGAAACTCAAAGAAAAAGAATGGGAGGTGGGAGACACAAAGATTTTTTGGCTGCATTAGAAACTGAAGAAGCGACCCGAACCCCAGGGTTGGGTCTTGGGGACAAAACTAAAGCATTACCAGGATTGTTAGTACAGGTCTTGCCACGTTTGTTAGCAACTAAAAAGGAGGACTGGGATGCAATCTCAGCCTGCAAACAGAAACCCGACGAAGACACTAGTGATTTTTATTCCTGATTTGAGAAATGTTTTATTAATAATAGTGGCTTGAAAGCGAGTAGCGAATCATACCCACACCTTTTTGTATCCAAATTAGTCGAGAATTCTCTGCCCCAAGTTAAGAATCGTGTACTGAAAGTCGAGAGCACATGGCAAGCAAACACGCCTTCACAAATGTTACAAATGTTACAGTACCACCAGAACAGAATTAGAGAAGAACATGATCACGAACAAAGACGTATGAAAGACACGAAAATGAAAATGCTAGTTGCTCAGTCAGTTCCAGCTGACGGTCAGAAAAAGGGCATGACACAGTCCAATAATCCAGCAGCTCCTGTTAAAGGGATATGCAACTATTGTAAACAGCCAGGTCATTATGTAAACGATTGTGCAGTTTTGAAACATAATATATCTACAGGTAAAACTAAAGAAAGACCACGTCAACCTAGACAAGACCAGGCCCAACAACACGTTCCACAGAATGTACAGCCTATGCATGCTCCACAACAGACAGTACAGACCGTAGCGGTACCACAGCCACAACCGATTGCCGCAACACAACATACAACTCAGCAGATGTACCAGTATGCACAAACTGATTATCCCGATTATCAGCGATACACATGAAACAGCCTAGAGAGGGAGGTTGGCTTGCCTCTTATTGAGGTTCCTGTGGATCAAGAGGGTCCTTACGTGCATAGTCAAGTATTAGGAAAAGATAGAAAGTTTTTGATAGACACAGGGGCAAGCAGAACAACAATCAGTCACGACGAGGTTCCAGGGGCACCCCTCTCAGGCTCACAGAATGTTTCCCTTGGATTTTCAGGAAAGCCTATTGTAAATGAAGTATCGAAACCAGTTCCCCTTTCAGTTGGTCCATTGTCTCGCACTACAGATTTATTGCTCACGAAATCATGTCCAGAAAACTTGTTAGGTATCAAAACACTGAAAGCTCTAGGAGCTGTAATTTGTTGTTCTCCGGAAGGAGTAAGATTGTTTTTGCGTGACTTTAAGGGTCATTATGTGTTGAGAGATATTGATTCCAGATTACAGAATGTTCCTGCTCATTTATGGGCACAAGGCCCCACTGATGTAGGTTGTATGCACATCACTCCATATCGTGTCACACTCAAGCCAGGAGTAGTACTACCACAAATCCGACAATACAAGTTACCCCCAGATGCTGTAGTGGCCTTACTGAAAATCATTGACGAGCTCATTGCACAAGGAGTGGTTGTAGAAACCGACTCGAATCTATGTAATTCCCCTATCATTCCAATTCTTAAACGTACTGATCCAAATGCACCTCCAGTTTATCGATTAGTGATCGATTTACGAGAATTGAACAAATGCATTGTCCCACAGTACCCTGTGGTTCCAGACATCTCTTCATTATTGACAGCTATTGATTCAGAGGCAACGTTCTTTACTGTAATTGATCTGAAGAACGCCTTCTTTAGTGTCCCAATCGACCCGGAAAGCCAATATCTTTTCGGATTCTGTTTAAATGGCCGAAGCTTCAAATTTGCACACGCACCTCAAGGATTCACAGAAAGCCCCAGCATCTATAGCCAAGCATTGAAAAGACAACTTGACAGTATTCACATGCCTGACAACACTGCCCTACTTCAGTACGTCGATGATCTATTGATCACCGCCCGAAGTGAACCAGAATGTGAACAAGCATCACTGACGGTTTTGCATTTCTTGGCTGACAAGGGACACAAGGTGTCTCCTTCGAAGCTACAATTCTGTGTTCAGCAAGTGGTTTACTTTGGGCACTTGCTGTCCAAAGGGGGGAGACAGTTAACACCTGACCGTATCCAGTTAATTGTAAACATGTCACAACCCAAGACACAAAAGGAGGTACGGGCCTTTATAGGCCTCACTTCCTACTGTAGACAATGGATCCCTCAGTACGCATTTCTAGCCAAGCCACTCATACAGTTGACAACCCAGGAGGGAGCGTCTTCGACTGTCCTCCCTTCGACTCAGGAACATACACAAGCTTTTGATGACTTAAAGAAAGCCTTATGTCAAGCACCTGTTTTAGCGACACCATGTTACAGCAAACCTTTTACCCTTTTTGTCACAGAACGCGAAGGTACTGCATTGTCAGTACTCACCCAGGATCAAGCAGGTTCACACAAACCGTGTGCTTATTTTTCTAGTACGTTAGATCCAGTAGCCCAGGCTCTGCCTGCGTGCTTGAAATCAGTTGCAGCAACAGCTCTAGCAATCAGACAAAGTGATTCCATAGTGTTAGGACACCAATTGACAGTACAAGTTCCACATTCCGTGGAAGTTCTTTTAAACCAAACACAGACTCAGCACTTGACTATAGCACGACTGACAGGTTATGAATTGACATTGTTTCAGCCACACATAGAAATCAGACGTTGCAATACATTGAACCCTGCTACACTTCTGCCATTAAGTGAGACAGACCCTTTGTCACATGATTGTATTGAAGTCATTACCATTACGACGAAACCCAGACAAGACTTGACAGACACCGCATTACCAGATCCAGACCTGACACTTTATGTGGATGGTTCATGTATGAGAACAAGTACAGGAGAGTTAGTGGCCGCATATGCAGTAACGACAGAAACTGAAGTCATAGAAACGAATTGTATTGACACCCTGTCAGCCCAAGCAGCAGAGCTCATCGCTCTGACTCAAGCCTGTATTCGAGCAAAGAACAAGAGAGTTAACATATACACAGATTCACGTTATGCCTTCGGAGTCGTACACGACTTCGGTGTACTCTGGCGAGAGAGAGGTTTCTTGACCTCTCACGGAGCCAAAATCCAGCACGGTCCCCTCATCCAAGCTCTGTTAGACGCAATACATTTGCCTACAGCGATATCCCGCCCTAGATGTAATTGACATACAGACACATGCTACACCAGACGAAATCAAGAAATGGACTGAACTAGGAGGGATCCAGACAGAACAGGGATGGATGACGAAGGGGAAAGCCACATGGTTTCTCCCCGACTCTATGGTTCAAGTTATCATTAACACAGTACATAGTCCTGCACATTTAGGAGAAAAAGCCATGTTAGACAGTATTCAAAACCTTTGGTTCAATAAGCATTTACGAGCAGCAGCCAAACAGAAAGTGCGTACTTGCATGATCTGTTGTCAGTTCAACCCAGGTAAAAGCATTCCCGTAGAGCAAGGTGGATTTCATCCTCCCCATCACCCTTTTGAAGTCCTCCAGATGGATTATATCCAGATGGAACGTTGTCGAGGATTCAAATATGTCCTCGTAGTTGTATGTGCACTCTCCCGATGGACAGAAGCATATCCAGTCCCAGATTACACTGCTCCGACCACTGCCAAGCAGCTGGTTCGTGAATTCTTCCCCAGGTATGGTTTGCCCCGTATCGTGTACTCAGATAATGGTCAGCCATTCTCGTCCGAGCTTATGAAGCAGGTATCACTCCTGCTAGGTTATCAGTGGAAGTTCCACTGTGTCCGACATCCCGAGGCAGCAGGTCTCGTGGAACGTCATAATCAGACCCTGAAAATTCGCCTTGCCAAGATATGTAGAGAGAAAGGCGTTGACTGGATAGTAGCTTTACCAGTTGCACTCTTTTACATGAGAATGATAGCACATTCAAGAACAGGGCTATCCCCGTATGAGGTGGTCTTTGGTAGGCCACCGAATATGTGCCTCTGCCTCGTAAAATAACAGATGTTGACTGTAATATGCTGACAGATTACCTTGCCTCCTTGATGTCTGCACTACAATCATGTCGTTCACAGGTAGCTGCAGCTTTTCCCGACAACACCGAGGTGAAGCCACACGAGATCGTCCCTGGTGAATACGTTTTTTCTATCCGGAATTTCGACAGGAGGAGTCCGCTGGAGCCCCGTTGGCAGGCGCCGAAGCTCGTGTTATTAACAACAAGGACAGCAGTGAAAGTGGAGGGCCGCAAGGGCTGGCTCCACTCGAGTCACGTGAAAAGACACTATGGACTGCCTACGAAACTAGACTCCCAGCCCTGCCCCCTTCCAGAGACTGATACTAAACTCCCCCTGGTAGAGAAAACTCCTTCTCAAGAATTTCGCATGAAGTTGAGGTCTAGCAAGTCAGACAGTTTAATTGTTTAAGTCCTCCCCTAGGTGAAGCGGTTAGACAGGTTCCTGACATGTACAAGTTAGACCCCAATAGAGAGAGAGATAGACAGAAACAGATCAAGAAACATGAATACTGTAAATCTCTCCGTAGTCACTGCATTGTGACATTATTGATTATGTTTTTTCTGAGTCTTATGATTATTGCTGCAAGCATATTGCTACACATGTACTTTCCTATTTTCAAACGTGCACATTCTTCTTCAAATGTCACTGCCGAGCATACTTTCAGTGAATTGCCTCCGCACGAGTTATCTTACTGACTTGCGCTGCGCAACAATACATTCATTAGTATGTTACATCATTCCCATCAGACCAGCAATGCTACCAATTGTTGGATATGTGGCCGACTCCCTCCCTATCAGAAATACAAGGGAGTTCTGCCCCTTTTTCCGTATCCGTTCACACACAATGGTTCCTGTGGTGCATGGTTTAGTTTAATGAACTCTTTAGATTCTGATTCCGTAGTTTACCAGGGCAATTGGGTATGGGGAAATCTGAACACAGTTCTGCATAAAGTATGTTTCCCTGACAAGGAGGGTCTTCCCCAAAGGACAGGGACTGATCTAGAAAACGAAGTATATGGATTAGGTAATTTTACACTTAACCTCATGATTCTGAATGTCCAGTCCGAAGCCGAACCAGTCTTGCCCGCTATGTCAGTATTACCAGTCAAAGGTGAATTATGTGTCAGAAAGAATGGTTCAGTACACCTGGGTCATAGTAGATGTACTACTGTGATCGAATTCAGTGATAAAGGCAAGTCTACATTCAAAGCTTCCCGTCATTCCTATTTCATTTGTGGTCATATAGCATATATACGCTTACCTCTAGATTGGGATGGTACTTGTTACATTGCATTCCTTCTGCCACCTGTTTTCCTAGCCCCTCCCGATTATCATAGGGACTCCCATCTAGTACACAATAGACCCCAGAGAGATCTCCCGATTGTCGACTATACTGAAACGGCATGGGAGCAGTATACAGACTTCAATAAAGGTTTCCTTCCCTATTTAGGTGCTGTCTTTAATAGTAAACTGATACGTAAATTGACCGGAACCCTCGAAGCAGTAGTGAATGAAACTACTTCCGCCCTAGGCAACTTAACAGAGGAGCAGTCTGCTATGCGGATTGTTGTTCTTCAAAATCGCCTTGTTCTTGACGTCATCCTGGCCGATAGGGGCGGAGCTTGTAGAGTCATCGGATCGAGTTGCTGTGTTTTCATTCCAGAAAACGCACCATCAGTATATAGAGCCATAACCCGTCTCCACAAGATTGCAAGTCAGATACACCAGAATCCAGGCACCTGGACTTGGTCCGGTTGGTTCTGGAGCGTGTTATCAGCCTGGGGATGGAAAGTCCTATCCTTCCTCGGAATAGCCCTTCTCATAGTGTTCAGTTGATGCTTATGTTTACAGTGTGGGCCAGCGATTTGCGGCTTGTGCGCCACATCATGTATTCCCCATTCAAGTTCACGTTCTAAATCCCGCCAGAAAAAGCAAGAGCAAATGATGTTATATGAACAAATTGATGGATTAATGAAGATCGATATATCATGAAGGGTCCGTAGGGGACAAGGAGGGAATGAGGTAATATGAATTTTCATTGTCAATTGTGTCCCCTAACGTAGACCTCAACGGCTCCATGTACGTGCTTCAAGTACATGTATGTTCCCTCCACAACCAGCTATGAAGACGCAAATACATTTGCGTCCAACGTTAAGATGTCCTCTTTCAGATCCACCATGAATGGGTCGAATATTCAGTTCCTAAGTATGCTGTGCCACCGTCTTTACATGGTGCACTTTCACGTTTTCCTGGCTCTGGCGAGCTAGGCCCTGATTTCTGCCATCGAGCCCTTTCTGCCTTCTGTCTCTGAAAGCTGCAGCCTGGATCTGCATCCATGACCCTTACCCTACTCCCTGTGCGGCGAGCGGTGCCCGGCTCGGCCTGCTTGCCTGCCAAGACTGTATTTTGCCTTCAAGTTATCTGCTCCGCTCCTCGAAAATACATTCCTGTCTAGTGATTTAGGAAAACATCTCCCCAGCTGCAGAGCAAAGGGCCCGGCCTTTCTGTCTGCAGGCAAGTAATTCATTGCTCCCGTTACCATGGTAGGCCTATGGCCCCCTCGCATTACACGTAGACACGTAGTCACATATGCATGCACTAGCAGTCAGTATAGAATAGCCTCTGCCCGAGAGACTTTTCCTTCTAGATAATACAGTTCCTCAAACACAAGATATTAGATATGATTTGGGTTTAGGTTGTTCTGACACGCCAGACTTCTGTCTCCACGTATGGTGCTAAATGTCAAGTCCCCTTCACCCTCCAGTTCCACGTCAATCACACGTCATGCTGCTGCGCGCGTATCTCTGCCATATATTTCTGCTGACACTGCAAGATTCTCCTATGGATCCACCCACCTGTGACACTTTCATGTGACGTTGTCTAGCACACACCTCCATGTACGCCCTTGTGCATGCCTTCTGTTACGTACATGTGTTCTTATCTCTTTTCTCTCAGCTGTTACGCCTTCTGTATCCATCACCATTATATGCATTTACTATATATATTGTACTCTGTTAATAAAGCATTGTCTATCCCTTCCTGAACCTTCGTGGTGATGGAACATGATACCTGGTTCGAACCAATTCCATTTTATGGAATAAAACCCTTATAAACTCAGATGCCACGGACTCTGCCTCTCATTTTTTTGATTGACTTATTCTTATTGAACTTTACCGCATAGAAATTCCGCATAGGTAAATTTTATTTACCACAACTGATGGCAGCATTATCCCAAATCCAGCTTTCCACCACCCCTTTCTGCCTCTATCCCAGCCACAGTCCCTGTTTCCATGCCTGACCAAAGCACATGCAATCCTGACCATGCACGCAGAGTAACATCCACATGCAGCACATAAACACACAGACCTAAGACAAAAGAGAGACACACGCACTCAGAAGACACAATACACCCTGACATCCACATCCACTGACTTGAAGGCAAATCCAATACCATCACACACAGCCACGAGAGACACCACACACAAACATGCTACATACATCACTACCCTCTGCCTCCATACCCCCTACTATTGTCTCTCCTAGTACCCAATTGGCGCAGAAACTCCACCTCATTGCCCTTGACCCCTTTCCATCCTAAACTCACCAACCCCTTCCTGAACCTAAAATGAAGACCCTTGTGCCCCTGTCACATCCACCCCAAAAACACCTAGCCAGCCCCCTACTGAGTCCCAAAAGCTACAAAAAGGAAGCCGGAGAAAGGAAACCTCTCCCTCCTGCCACCACACCACCCCTCCTAAACCCAGAAGATATTCTTCTCGATTCTACCCAGTACCTCCACAGGTAAGAAATTAAAAGTCAAACAGGTCCCCCCATTCCCTGTATAACCCTTCAGGGCTATACAATACCTAGCCCCTCATTCCCTACATCCTGTCTTCCTACTGACCCAGCGAAATCTCTAAATCATGAGCCCAGGTAATGCAAGGACCAACCCATACCCCACTAGCTATTTTATTTTGGTGCCTGGCATCCCTCCTATATGTTCTTCCAGTGGAGGTAACCCTCAGCGGTTTTTATTGAAGGTAGGTTTGGGTCGGCCATACATTGTTGACCCACAATATGGACATTTGGAGTGGCCACTGGCTTTGTTTTTCATACTTGAACTGTGGAAGCTGAAAAAAACAATCTTCATGTTGTTTTGGTATTAATATCACTTGCTGTTATTAGTTATGCATACGAAATGTGAAATTTGTGAGTACAGTTCTGTTAGTATGACAATGATAGCATTGGGTTCCTAGAGTAGGCAAGTCTATTGGGATGTTATGTGGCTTTGAGTACCTACATTGGCTGGGTGTTCATGTCCGCATGAGGTTTGTGTAGGAGTGTGGGATGAAGGGCCAAAACCTGCATTGGAGATCATATGCATTCATAGTTTAGTTCAATTCCTAAGACCATTGTGCAAGTATGTCAAAGGACAAACCTCAATGAGATGTATTCTGCATATGTATTTGATGTGCACAAAGTGAACTGTATCTTCAATACATTTGGAGGTGGAGTGAATCTACATAGATGATGATTAGTTTAGACAAATATGTACACAAAGCAATGTGATTTAATAGATATGGGCTAACTACTGTTCCTTCAGTGAATCTACTGCTGCTCCTTCAGTGGATCTTCTTAAAGTACTTCCAAAGACAAATGTGCCACATGTGGATGCCACTTTGTGCCAATAGCCATTAGTGAGAGTTGAGACTGATTCTCAATGTCCACAAGGAGAGTGTAAGGTATATAGAAATCAGACTATGTCCTGGCCATGTTGTCTTCAGGACTCATCTTAAATTTGAGATCCATTGTATGCAGGTTGTCTATGCACTGTGGCCTCCTATTTAGAGAAATGTGGTAGGGGTGAGCAGAGTTCGCGGAGTTCCACTGTGGGAAATTCTGCGAGATTGCAAAAAACCTATGCTGCGCTATGCAGAGTTATGTATTTGGAGGAGTTTGCTGGCATGCCCATCCGCACTACGTTTGGAGCGCGGAGTGCATTGCACGTACCAAAATCATGCGGGAATAGCACTACGAAGTGTGCTTGCATTCTGAATCACCACAAACAGCACACACGTTCCGCATAGGTGCGGCCATCTTGTTTTTCTGCTCTCTGTTATGGTTCTGGCCTTACTTTTTGATTTCTTGTTTCTCTTTGTGATTCTCCTCCTTTATTACTTTTCTAGCTCTAATTTTTACTTTTTAGAATAGTGTGCGTCTTTGTGTGTGTGTATTTTACATATTTGTGTAAATTGTTTTGTGTTTTTGTGACGTTTTTGACTTAGTTAATTTGCCCTTCTTTCCTTATTTCTTTCTTCTTTATTTCACTTCCTTCCCCTTTTTAGTTTATTATTCCCCAACCCAGCTCCATGGGAGAGGGGCAGTTTCCATGCAGGCATCACTGTCGCCCAGGTGTGAAGCCCCAGGCGATCTTTGGAGAGGAGAAGGAGACAGCACTAGTTTTCCTTGTGCAGCACCACCTCTCCTCTGTGCCGGCAGCAGGTGGCAGGCCCGGTAGCGGCTTCTCCCTGCAGGAGCATTGGCGGTGCTGGGGGATGGTGCACAGGAGTGTGCAGAATACCAGTGAGGTTTGGTGCACCGCCCAGCAGCTGAAACTTTCTCAACCAGTAGCAGGACCTGCTTGACCTGCTAGACGTCAAGATTCCGGGGATTCGTAAGTAATATTTGTTGTTTTTGTGTTCTACAATGCCAAAAAAAATCTGAATAGCATGCTGCTCACACTCAGAGGTAAGTTATATTCTGTAAAGTTTACGCTGGTATATTATTGTGTGATCCAGTTTCTAGTTACTTCTAAGCAGGTGCAGCTGCCTAATCTCATTCATCAGGTGCTCTCTTTGGCTGATAAATTAAGAAGCTATTGCAAACTGTTTCTTCTGTCACTATAGTGAATCACTGAGTAGCGTGTTCTTTCTGTTACTGTGTTTATGTAGCTTGTACAGTTCAAGGTTATTTAAATGAATTAACAATGATAATGTGAAGTATGCATTTTTGCATTGTAAATAAGGGCGTCTGAGTTGGCTTTTGAGTGTTCAGAAATGTAAATATAGAATGAAATGCAAAATCACTGCAACACATTAGTTCCAAATGTAGCATGTATTAAGTAGATTTGGAATATGGATTTAACGACAGTATATACACTCAAATCGATACTATTGGTATATACTATAGGTGATCTGTTTTAGCGACTGCATTTGCTCTTCATAAAACATTTTGTGCCGATTGTTAACGGAATCACTAATCTGTTTTTATTTATTTTCTTAATTTATTTCATTAAGCACCCAAGGGCAAGAAGAGGGACAATTTGGAGACTGGGGGTAAGCTGATCAGCTGGTGCCAACCACCTGCACCACTGCAGAGGGCTCTGCAGATCCCAATACGTTCTTTTATGATTGTTGTGGACTTCTTAGGGTAGAACCATAGAATCTTGGGATATTTATTGGTCTTTATGTTTGTTCAGAGGGCTTTCCTTTTCTTGCTTATGTATAGCTCCAACACAGTTCACATTAAGAGACAGTGGCCATGGTCATCATGGGCTACACCCTCCCCAATGTAGCGTGCTGTGGACCCCTTCATTTATAGTTACAGTTTACCACCAGTTTCCAATGACTGTACAGCAAGGCTGGAAAAAAGTATAAGGTCCCACTTGCATTGCATTTGCCACCTAATGCTCTATGTTTTTTATTGACCGGTAATCCATACCTGGCTTATTTAACTTTGTGAACTAACCAATCAAATGTCCAGAGTGATATTTAAAAGATATTTACTAACTGAGCTGAAGTGTGGCATTGCTGTTGTATTTGGGGTTGCGTATCTGGGATCTAAATTATGTGTACTATTTTATATATTAGCTGACACAGAGCATAGGTGATGCTGGCTCTAGTGCCACTGCAGGACAAGACGGTGACAAGTCAGTTGGAGGGGGAGAATTGACAGCTGGGACGGGTACTGGTAAGTAACATATTTCTTGCAATTACTATGCTCACTAGATATTGCCATGGCATCACTCATCGTCATAAAAAGTGACTGAGGTGAACCCCTCACCAGCTTTACCAGCCATAGCAGATTTTTAATTATTAATATGGACTTATCTATCTGCAATGCACCAAAATCTCACATAATGAGCTTTGATGGCATGAGGGAGACCTGAAAAAAACGGAAGGTAACTTAAAAGAAATAAAAAATGGCGGGGTTCTCGTGCAGTACTTGTACACGGTGGAAGGTGAAAAAAAAGAAGAAGTCCGTTTTATACATTAGGTCCCGGGGGCGCAAATTACGGGGGCAATTTTTCTGCATAATGGGAGCTTGTAAGGTGCCCCCAGCACTGGGGAACAGCACTCCTCTGGTTTTATTTTGAAGTATATGCGGGGGGTTACGGTTCTACTTCCCGCAGTCTCGGGGAGCGGCACCCCTCGGGTCTTTTAAAAAATATATATGTTTTGAGCTCTCTCTCTCTCTCCCCGTACACGTTGCGGGGAACGCCACATTTCTGGGGCAGTGATATGTAAAATGACCTTCCAGCTCCGGGTACCTGCATTGTCTGGAGTTTTTTATTAATGTTGGAAAGGTGGGCTTGATAATACGTCCTTGTAAATTCCCATAGAAGCCTTTTGTTCTGGTCTAACATGGGCTGCTATGGGAAATAACAAGGCCGTATTATGAAGCTCGTTATTGCCGTTTTATCGGCAGTTTCCTGCCAATAAAACGGCGATAATTTTAAAACCAGTCCTTGATAATATGCACCTAAGTTTACTGGTCATACCCGTATGGAAATACGTACAATTACGAGCAGGAGCTGCATGCTGATTGGCTCTCAATACTCCAAACCAGGAAGTGTTGGCAGCCATGTTGTTTGTCGGGAGAGCAGAGGCACAAGAAAACAGTAAAACAAAGTTGAGAAATAAGGAAACGGGGCAGGGTGGAAAGATTCTGAGTCTATAGTCTTGATCAGGGGGTGGTACATAGATCTTTAGGCTCAATTTTTATTTTTTTTTAAATATAAAATGGCGGGGTACTCGTGCAGTACTTGTACGCGGTGGAAAAGGTGAGAAAAAAATTAGAAGTCCGTTTAATTCAGTAGGTCCCGGGGGGCAAATTATGGGGGCAATTTTTCTGCATAATTGCGGCCTGTAAGGTGCCCCGAGCACTGGGGAACGGCACTCCTCTGGTTTTATTTTGAAGTATGCTGGGGGGGGGGGGTTACAATCCTACTCCCTACAGTCTCGGTGAGCGGCACCTCTCCGGGTACCTGGATTGTCTGGAGTTTTTTCTTAATGTTGGGAGGGTGGGCTTGATAATACGTCCTTGTAAATTCCCATAGAAGCCTATGTTCTGGTGTTAACATGGGCTTCTATGGGAAATAACAAGGCCATATTATGAAGCTCATTATTGCAGTTTTATCGGCACTTTCCTGCCAATAAAACAGCGATAATTTTAACACCGGTCCTTGATAATATGCACCTAAGTTTACTGGTCAAAGAAAAGAGCAATGGGCCATATTATCAACAAAAGGCGATACATTATCGTCGCTTTTATTGGCAGGAAACTGCCAATAAAGCGGCGATAATGGGCTTGATAATATTCCCTTGTGAATAACCATACCAGCCCAGGTTAACATCAGAACTTGGGCTGCTATGGGAATTTAAAGGGCTTATGGTTTTTTATTAATGTTGGGAGGGTGGGCTTGATATTACGTCCTTGTTAATTGCCCTAGAAGGCTATGTTCTGGTGTTAACATGGGCTTCTATGGGAAATAACAAGGCCGTATTATCATGGTCATTATCGCCGTTTTATCTGCAGTTTCTTGCCAATAAAATGGAGATAATTTTAACACCGGTCTTTGATAATATGCACCTAAGTTTACTGGTCAAAAAAAGAGCAATGAGCCATATTATCCACAAAAGGCGATACATTATTGTCGTTTTTATCGGCAGGAAACTGGCGACAAAGCGGCGATAATGGGCTTGATAATATGCCCTTGTGAATAACCATAGGAGCCCAGGGTAATACCAGAACCTGGGCTGCTATGGGAAGTTACAAGGGCCTATTATCAAGCACATTATCGCCGCTTTATCGGCAGTTTCCTGTCGATAAAAGCGTGATAATGTGCCGCCTTTTGTTGATAATATGCTCCATCATTTCTATGATAGTATGTAAAGCTTTCCTTTTTTTTGGTGTAGCAGTTGTACTCTCTTTGCATGCTCAGCGTCGTTTCGAAGCCCACGATTTCGTTTTCTTCAAGTTCAACAAGCAAACCTTTCTTTGTATCAGTTAGTATATCTGTCGCTTTCTTTTCCCGGTTCGTGTGTGTCATCTGCTGCTGTACTTTTGTGCAGTATTAATAGTCATATCATTTATATATTTATTTGAAAGGTAGTGTCGAAGCGCCAAACGTTGATTACGTACTCTGTCCATCGCCATTTTCGTAGTTTCTCACCATTGTTTTTATTACATCTGTTAGTTAGAACTCAGTAGTTTTCAATCCTAGTCTTGAATATCTTACTATAGTATTTCAACATTATTTTTATGTGGGCCGTCACACCCCTCCCCCACAAAATAAGAGAAGTATGTAGTTTTTTTTATTAACTTTTATTAAATATAAACGAAACTCAATTATAACTATATTAGAACTGGAAAAATAACTTAAACAATGTTATAAACAAATTGTGAAATGGATTCCAAAAGGTGTCTGATTGGTAATCTGCAAAAGAAAAAAGAAAATTACAGTTTAGAATTATGTAGATGTGAGTAAATGAGCTGAAGTATTACGGGACATATTTTCAAGAACGGCGATAAAATGATTGCCGTTTCAGCGGCAGGAAACTGCAGCTAAAGCAGCAATAAAGGGCTTGATAATATGCTGTTGTGAATTCCCATAGCAGTCCAGGTTCTGGTGTTAACCTGGGCTACTATGGGATTTCAGAAGGGCTTATTATCAAGCCCATTATCGCCGCTTTAGCGGCAGTTTCATGCCGCTGAAACTGCGATTATTTTATTACCATTCTTGATACTATGTCCCTACAAGTTTTGGTAACTCTACAGTTTTACGAGTGCAATGTGTCTCGTACATTCCAGTTCTGTTATAGTGCCGCGTTCAAGTGGTGTCTATATGGAAGTACCTACTGCGTTACTGACGCCCGTTATGGCGACTTATTTCTAATGCATTCCTATGAAGGCTTTGTACATCTAGGCCTCTGTGCTTACCGTTATATAAACTTTGCGGGTAAACATTTCAGGCAGTTGGTGTCACAACTTATTCTGAACAATTCTTCTCCACGTCTACACGTCCAAGACAGCAGTGTCTAAGTTTAAGAGAGAAAGAGAAATGATGTCACAGAGAGTGAGAGCGAAAAAGAGAGAGAAAACAACATTAAAACTGTGTCGCAGAGTCTGGAGTTGAGATTTTTTATTGAAAAGTCAGACGTAGATTTACTAGCTCCTTGCATCACTTTACGCATGTTAAAAGTGACTCAAAAGTGGCGTAATAAGGTTGTGGATCTGTTTGTCAGACTGTTGTAAGCTATCTGTTGTTACTGCTCGGAGGTAATTATAGATTTTGCTGAGAAGCTGCTGTACAGTGCGCACTCTGGGCCATAATATGAAGCCTGGGCGACAAAATTATCGCCACTTTATCGGCAGGAAAGTGTCGCTAATGTGGCGATAATGGGTTTGATAATATGCTCTTTGGAATTCCAATGGAAGCTCATGTTATATGTCCTTCACATCTAACATCTGCTTCAAATGGAATTCAATAGAGTATATTATCAAACCTATTATGGCCACTTTAGCGGCAGTTTGCTGCCGATAAAGTGGAGACAATTTTTTGCCAAGGTTTGATAATATGGCCCTCTCTCCTTTCATAAATAAAAGTTACACTACAGTTTTACGAGTGCAGTGTACTTGGTACATTTTACTTGTTATAGTGCCGCATTCAAGTGATGTCTATATGGAAGTGCCTACTGCGTTACTAACGCCGGTTATGCTGAACTATTTCTAATGCTTTCCTATGAAGCATTTGTTGATCTAGGCCTCTGTGCTTACCGTTGTATAAACCTTGCAGCCAAATACTTCAGCCAGTTGGATTGACAACTTCCTTTCAACAATTCTTCTACACATCCAAGCAGACAGCAGTGTCTAAGTTTAAGAGAGTGACAAAAATGATGTCACAGAGAGTGAGAGAGAGAAAGAGAGAGAAAACAACATTAAAACTGTGTCGCAGAGTCTGGAGATGAGATTTTATATTGAAAAGTCAGTTGTAGATTTACTAGCTCCTTGCATCACTTTACCCATGTTAAAAGTGACTCAAAAGTGGCGTAATAAGGTTGTGGATCTGTTTGTCAGACTGTTGTAAGCTATCTGTTGTCACTGCTCGGAGGTAATTATAGATTTTGCAGAGAAGCTGCTGTTTAGCATGCACTCTGGTCCATAATATGAAGCCTGGGCGACAAAATTATTGCCACTTTATCGGCAGGAAAGTGTCGTTAAACTGGCGATAATGGGTTTGTTAATTTGCTCTATGGAATTCCAATCAAAGCTCATGTCTGATGTCCTTCACATGTAACATGAGCTTCGATTGGAAGTCCATAGAGCATATTATCAAACCAATTATTGCCACTTTAGCGGCACTTTCCTGACGATAAAGTGACGATAATTTAGTCGTCCAGGCTTGATAATATGGCTCTCTCTCGTTTCACAAATAAAGCTAACACTACAGTTTTACCAGTGTAATGTACCTGGTTTATTTCAGTTGTTATAGTGCTGCCTTCAAGTGGTATCTATATGGAAGTGCCTACTAAGTTACTGACGGCCATTGGGCGACTTATTTCGAATGCATTGCTATGAAGGCTTTGTAGATCTAGGCTGCTCTGCTTACCATGTTTAAAGAGTGCGGCCTCCGGAGTTAACCATTCGACTTGAACTCTGCTTCTGTACGTCAAAGCACATTCAATAAGTTGCAGAGAATTCCATTGCTGTTGCTTCTGAATGATGTTTGCTGAAGGAAACAAAAGGACATTTTGATTAGTAATCTTAAACTGAGTTGAGTAACTATCAAAAGTGAATTTTAATGTGGGTTCTTAATATTCCGTAGTTAAGACTGTTGCATCTCCAGCAAACAAAGGAAGATCAATAAGATAATAGAGGCCTGGGACGGCTTCGTGACGCAGAAAAAAAATACTATCATGGACGCCCAATTAATAATAATAGAGGCCTAAGCACGTGGCGTAGTACAGAAATAAGACACAGAAATGTATGCACGCATAATTTTTAAGATTATAGGTGTATAGGACCTCGTGACTTATAAAGACATATTTCAATTATGTAAGTACAATTTAAAACCATTGAAGGGTGTGGGAAAGCCATATGAAGGATAAAAAAATAGCATTATGCATATACAATTTACAGTGGAGGCTGATGTTGTGATGTCTTCTCTTACCTTTGCTTCTGTCGTCTTTTGTCGTGTCTTGAAAGGCTGCAGTTTCGCTGATTCTGAGGTGTTTTCGACAGTCTGTCTGTCACCGCAGCAGAGGCAGGCGAAAGAGAGCGTGCTCACGTCAGTGCCCGCATTATATGGGAACCGTGGGGGCTGACCAAACCAAGCCCAGGGCCGTAATTGGTAGTGTTTTCACGGTCTGCAAGAATGATGGCCCTGGGGGACATGCCATTGGGTAATGTATGTTTTGCAGGCTAAATGATAGCAAGCATGCTAGGTGGTGGCATGTGGGTAGTGTGGGCGGGCGTGCACCGCGCATGTGCAAGTATGAGTGTGTGCACTAGCAATTAACAACAGAGAGAGATGGGGGCGGTGTTATAATTTACGCAAAGGCAGGCCCAGAATCGAATCTTCAATGAGTCAGAACTTCTAATCATTCTCCTTAGCGCACCCTGAGCTCTGATTTGTCACTGAGAGGGTGATTGCATCATAGTTTGTACTGCTTATCATACTCACAGTGTACCCACGCATACTGTACGAATATGCTCTGACGTTACGCGTCGCATTAAAGCTTCGGTGTGACGCCATGTACGGCGTTCTGTATGCGAAAGGGGGCAATGTTTCTACTTAGTTTAAAACAATCTATGTATTTAATGTGCAAATATTACTTTTAAAAAGAATTACACAAATCGCCGTAGAACATCATGCGTACTCGTATTGAAAGAGCTGCGCAAGCGCATCATAAGCGTACGCAAAGCCATGTGACTTTAAAAGGAGAGATTTGATTGGTTCATAACTTTTCCTATTGCGACTGTTAAAAGTTCCCTCCTATAATACTTATTCGACTTTGACTTTCTAAGAAGAAGCATTTGTTCTGAGAATCTTATCAAATAGAAGGGAGATTTCATTCCTGAAGAACATCCAAAGAAGAGAAAAGAAGCTCTAATTTGGAAGTTTTTCACTTTTCCAGAAGGTCAAAAAAAGGTTAATGCTCCAAAAGTAACCAGTAAAATTTGCGAAACAACTCTTTCAAGGGGTGATCCATGTAAAAAATACTCCTTTGGCACAGCAAATATGGTGCGACACGTGAAGAACTTGCACCCCTAGAACTTTGCTCGAGCTGCAAGACGGAGGTTGCACGAGAACCCACCTGCTTCTGCACCAAGCACATCAACTGCGGCAGCAGAATTTTCAGCAAGCAGTCCACACCCATATATTGATTCTGACTTTGCTAAAGTTAAAATTATATGCATTTATTGCAATAAACTTATGTGTTATGGGGAACAATCTATAGACTTGATGAAACACATGATGCTGGATCATTGCTGTCCTCAACATTAGTTTTTTCATTCTTTTGTTCCGCTTGGAATTTGATGAGAAAACACAAAGAAAATATAAAACAAAAAAACTGTTCTTTTTAGAACTACCTTGACTGGTCAAAGGAAGAACTATGGGGCATATTATCAAGGGGGTTTATCTCTGCTTTTTTGGCTTTAAAAGCCAAGAAAGCGGAGATAAAATGATCTCCCTATTACCTAGCTGTCGCTAACACCAGTTAGCGACAGCTAATAGGAGATAGCGACCATCTTGGGCTCCGCTTTGCATGTCAGTGATATTTATCACTAATGACATCTCCTATTACCAACTTTTGGAGATATTCGCTCTAAGTGTGAATATCTCCAAAAGCTAACACCTGCCCTGAGCAGTTCTAAGCCATGTTATCCAATGGGGGGCGGATAACATGGCTAAGAGCATTAGATCGGTAATGCATGAATATCGCTGACTTTTCAGCGATATTCATGCATTTCGAATGATTTTTATCGCTTAGGAGCTATACCTTGATAATAGCAAGGTTCCTAGGCGATAAAAATCGCCGCAGCTCTGCGATAAAAAAATCGCAGCTAAGCCAACATAGCGATAATTATCGCTAGTTGTTGGTAATATGCCCCTATATTTCTATGTTAGTGTGTAAAAGTTTGTCAGAATGAATGTGTAGTTCATAAAGGAATGAATGAATTTGTTACTAGTGTATGCAAAATGTGAAAGTGCAGAACTATAAGGAACTGCTACAGCATAAATCTATAAGGTATTTATCTATAGTATACTGTAGTATGTCCGAAGCACTTAAATGTATCATATGTACATAAATATGTTACAAGTCTATGTTTAAATTTGCGCTGCTGGTGAAAGTGCCTGGGTGAATTTGTATGTGCTAGGGGCGGATTTAAAATCCACTTGTGCCTCTTTTACACAGCCGTTGCGTCACTTTTGTGACACAGCGATGGTGCAAAAGATGTGCAATATTGTGTACCATTAACAATGTGACGCATTTGAAGGGTGTATTACATTGTAAAGCGCTGCGCCAGAAGAGGATTTCTTCTGCAGAAGGGGGTGCAGCAAGGCCTCCTAAAAGTGACTGAGTGAAATGTGTAACATTTTCTTCAGTGACTTTTGAGCTTATGCTGCGTCAAAACCTTGCACATGCTTGAAGCAGCTGTGAGGATTGATACAGCATTGTGAGCATAGGGCCCCATAAGAATTGCTGGAGCTGTGTTATACTTGCAACCGACGTCAAGCAATAATTCATCCAAAAATTACTTTCCAAATTAGTTTTGGTATTATTTTATAATAGGAATATGAAATATAATCTAAAAATAAAATGAATATAAATATTTATAATAAAAATATAGGAAATTAGTATAAAAAGAATTACATAATAATTAATACATTTATAAATTATCATTAACAAAACCTATGAAATTCACTGAAAAAACCATAGGTTTCACACACGTTATAGTTAGAAATGTCATCAAATGACATCAGGGATGTCATTTGAGATGTCATCAGTGATGTCATGAGTGATGTCACTGACCATGTCATGAGTGATGTAATATGTGATGTCATCAGCAGTGCATTGTGGGTGCACAAGTTATAGTTAGCTGAGCTAACTATAACAGAGGAATTTCAAAGGTTTTGTATGAGAGAAATGTTCAGCTAACTATAACGTGTGAAACCTATGGTTTTTTCAATGAATTTACAAAGTATTTTAAATGCTAATTCCTAACTATAACGTGTGTGAAACCTATGTTTTTTTCAGTGAATATATATATATATATATATATATATATATATTCACTTAAAAAACCATAGGTTTCAGGCCTTTTATAGTTAGGAATTAGCATTTAAGAAACCATTGAAATTGCTCCTATACAGTTAGTTGTACTAACTATATTTGGCGCACCTGCAATCCACTGCTGATGATGTCACATATTACATCATTCATGACATGGTCAGTGACATCACTGATGACATCACTGATGACATCTCAAATGACATCACTGATGACATCACTGATGACATCTCATTTGACATCACTGATGATATCATTCATGTGACAATACGATGCACCTCCTCACACTCTAATATAACTTTGATACACCCAGTGTTAAATACAGACTACCATTCTTGAAACCATTGATACACCAATACCAGTTACTACATACACACTCACTGATTCCTAGGTCTACACACACATTCACTCATTCACCCATAGAATCCCTCATACATACAGTCACTCATCAATACAGCACTATCATATGCACTCACTTTTTAAGTGAATTTGCAAGGTTTTTAAAATGCTAATTCCTAACTATATAAGGTCTGAAACCTATGGTTTTTAAGTGAATTTTGAAGGTTTTTTAAATGCTAATTCCTAACTATATAAGGCCTGAAACCGTTGGTTTTTTAAGTGAATTTTCAAGGTTTTTTAAATGCTAATTCCTAACTATATAAGGCCTGAAACCTATGTTTTTTTAAGTGAATTTGCAAGGTTTTTTGAGTGCTAATTCCTAACTATATCAGGCGTGAAACCTATATTTTTTTTCAATAAATTTCAAAGGTTTTGTAAATGCTAATTTTATTAGCGGATAGCGTTTATATATGTTATTATCCTTCTGAGACCACCTGAGCAGCCATCTTGTTCCTCAGGAGAAGTGCGGCACAAGAGAGCACAAAACAACAGTGGAAAACGCGAAAAGGGGGCAGGGTTGAGACCCCCTGACCCCCTAGCCCTTCTCAGTGGGTGCCAGAAGGACCACCAAGTGCACAGTTTGGAATGTTGACAGTCGACTGCCAGCCAATCAGAAACTCCCTCACGCACGTAAGGGTACGCGCACGTACGCGTACAGTACGCGTACGGTACGCCTACGGTGCATGTACGGTGAGCACATATAGATATAGAATTTGCTCTAATTCATTTTTCTTAACAACTACTAGAGGGATTTTCACAAATATAGAAAAGGCACTACTGCATACCTGTCCCTACCATTTTGCCAAGTTTGGTGTAATTCCGTTCAGCCGTTCGGGCTGTAGCCGTGTCTAAAGGTCCCTTAGACAATGCCATTTGAAAAATTTCAAATTCAATTTTCTCAAGAACTCCTGGAGGGATTTTCACCAAACATAGCAAAGGCACATCTGCATACCAGGCCCTACCATTTTGCCAAGTTTGGTGTAATTCCTTTCAGCCGTTCGGGCTGTAGCCGTGTCTAAAGGTCCCTATGGAAATTAACATGGGGAAAACCCCCCTTTTTTCTCAGCCCCCGCTTGACGAATTCCCCCGAAACTTTCAGGGAAGGAGCGGAGCGGAGCGAAGCACTTTTAAGGAAAATTACACGCAGATTCCTCAATCGGCGCCAAAGTTATTCCCAATAGAATGTTGGGGATTTCCTATGGTAACTAGGTCCTAGCTATATACACCTACTGGCGACCGCAGGTAGGTTATATATATATATATATATATATATATATATATATATATATATATATATATATATATATATATATATATATATATATATATATATATATATATATATATATATATATATATATATATGTATATATATATATATATATATATGTAAACAGACTGCTGGCAGTACACTAGCTCGTAAATCAGCAAGACACCAGAGCCGGGGCCCAAATGTTCGTTCAGTGCAGATATTTTATTGGCACACGGAAAACCCAACGCGTTTCAAAGCTTTCGCTTCTTGCTCACGGGTAAGAGTGCAACAGTGGCCATTCCATATTTAAAGTGATACAAACATTTAGAAACGTGCACGTGACCATTAATGAACATTGAAGAGATACTTAGTAACAAACAAAGTTTTTCAGTGTCAAGTCAGCCGGTTACATAGCATATTACACATATAATTGTAATTGGGAACATAAATGTTCATGTACTGGCATGAATTAATTTGCCCACTGGGGCTTGACATCGCTTTTTCGATTCAATCACTAAATGATCAGAAATGCCAAATCTATGACAGGGTGTTCCGTTATATATTGCTTTGTATTTTTGAAAAATACGCTTTCATTTTCATTTATGTTCCCAATTACAATTATATGTGTAATATGCTATGTAACCGGCTGACTTGACACTGAAAAACTTTGTTTGTTACTAAGTATCTCTTCAATGTTCATTAATGGTCACGTGCACGTTTCTAAATGTTTGTATCACTTTAAATATGGAATGGCCACTGTTGCACTCTTACCCGTGAGCAAGAAGCGAAAGCTTTGAAACGCGTTGGGTTTTCCGTGTGCCAATAAAATATCTGCACTGAACGAACATTTGGGCCCCGGCTCTGGTGTCTTGCTGATTTACGAGCTAGTGTACTGCCAGGAGTCTGTTTAAATACTTTGGGAGGTGGCGATCCCGCCGGGAGCCTGCTGAGGCGAGAGGCGAGAGCAACGCTAATCGAGTGTGTGTTCATTTTAAGTGAAACGCTCCCGCCCGCCGATGGAACTGCAGCTTTCCAAATTGGTGTAACCGCGAGGAATTCGTCTTACTGGTGTGAATGAGCGCAGTGGGCGGCTGTCTGCTGGCTCTGTGAACGCGAGGAGGCTGAGTCTTCGAGCGAAAGGTAATACGCTTTACAGCGCTGTTCCAGGCACTCAGCCCTAAGTTCAGTGCTCACAGCTACACGCCGAGTGCGCGCTGTGCTGCATATTTTTTACAATGGCAGAAACACGGACTGATAAAAGGAAAGAGGCAGCATCCAAGTTGTTTGCAGCCACTGTGTCTGATGTTGGCAATGAAACGCTACCACCCAGCTCCAGGGTGGATGATGTCAAAAAGCTTTGGGATGCACTATGGAAAGTGCTTAAAAGGGAACAATCCAAGTGGTGGGAGGCGGCTGCCCTCACAAAATATGTAGAATGCGGACGCATTCCACGAGGTTTACGAATTTTTATAATTCCCACTTTCCAGAAGCCTAATCCCGATTTGATCAATTAGTGGATGACCAACAATCACTCTTGCTCTATGAATATGCTCCACATACTAATAAAATATGCTGAAAAGGAATGTGAAGAGCTCAACACTGAAAGTGAAACGCTGATAGTGAAATTGAAAGAAAAACTTACCGAGAGTGAGTTCACTTCTGAAATGAACAAGATGGAAAAGAGATTGGAAAAAGTGGAAGAGGAAATAAAAGCCAAAAAACACAGGAAGTTTGTACGAGATGAAATTGATTACAAAAAGGGACAGATCCTCACCTTTGCCAAAAAATATGAAGCTTTGCGTGGCTCAATGAAAACACCCAAAAAAAAAAAAACACCTACAGAGGAGCAGGCAGCTCAAGATGAGACACCAGTGAAAGGTATTTCCACACTTAATGAGTCAGACGGGGAGAGTGTGGAAAGTGATGTCTCTCTCAATATGGAACCACAAAATGTAAAAGACCGTATTTTAAATGAGGTGGTACTCCTCTCCAAGGAACGCCAAACTCCGCCAAGAGGTCGTGGCAGAGGCGCAAGAGGAGGCAAAGGAGCAAGAGGAGGATTAACAAATACCGTGCAATCAGCAAGCCCAGTGGGAGTACAAACAAGGGGCAAGAAAGCGAAAAAATGAAGAACCAAGACAACAAAACAGTGGTAAACCTTTCATCTCATGTTTTAACATCAGAACAGTTGTATGTCTTGTCACGTGGATTGTCTTTTTGCCCGACAGCAAAATTTAATTTTACTGAAACTCGCATTGACCTGTTCAAGTTTACTAGAAAGTTAAAACTTAAAAAATGGTTTGCTTCCAAGCCACGTCTTAGACAGGAAAAGAATGACAATGCAAGTGCCTTATGCATTAATGATGCAGAAACATTGCAAATGGTACACGAATTGGCGGAGTGTGAGGGCATATCAGACAATCCAATCCTCAATTTGTTGGAAAGTGACATTGACATTGGGGCAAGCAGTGGAAGTACTTTTAAACCTAAATCGTTGTTTGTTCCTCAAATCAATAACAATTGTATTGAATGTTTTGAAACAGGTATGATAAAAGAGATGAGAAAGATTGATAGACAGAGCTCCCATTGTAATTTTAACTTAAAGAAAAAGCAGTACTTGGCACTGAAAGAAATACAAGATTGGTCTGATGTGGTTATCAAGAACTCCGACAAAGGAGGCAATGTGGTAATTTGGCCTCTGGACATGTATTTAAAAGAAGGTTTGATGCAGTTAAACAATACTGAAAATTACAAGTTGTCTACAATGCATGATTATAACGCATCAAAGGAAATGTACTGCTTGAAATTAAGTGATTGGAGAGATAGAGGCTTGTTGGAAGTTGAGGAATATAATTTTCTTACATGTAAATATCCCCGCATTCCTGCACTCTATCTTCTCCCAAAATTGCACAAAAACATGGAAGTACCCCCAGGAAGACCTATTGTGTCTTCCAATGGCAGCCTGCTGGAAAACACCTCCAGGTATATTGATTATTTCCTACAGCCACTTGTACAGTCCCTTCCCTCTTTCATCAGGGATACCTCTGATTTTTTGAAAGTCATTAGTGATCTAGTTTGGCAAAAGGAATACTTACTTATCAGCTTTGACGTTGCGAGTTTATATACTTGCATACCCCATGATCTGGGAGTTGATGCTTGCAAACATTTTTTGGGTAAAAGATCTGTTTCCCATCTCTTCCACACGCACATGTTATTAGACATGATTGATGTTTGTCTAAAAAACAATTTTTTTGTTTTTGACAAACAGATGTACCAGCAAACCCGGGGAACTTCGATGGGCAGTTGCTTCGCCCCCAGCTTTGCGGGGTTGTACCTTGGCTGGTGGGAGGAGCAAGTGGTGAATAACATCTCCCACTTCTCTGACCACGTAGTTCTCTGGGCACGCTACATCGACGACATTTTTTGCGTGTGGAAGGGTACCTTTGAGCAAGCTAGTGAGTTTGAAAGCATCCTGAATAATAACTCATTGAACCTCCAATTCACCAGCCACATGAGTTCCAATAAGTTGGAATTTCTAGTTGTCAGTCTAGAAATTATCAACGGGTCATTAATCAGCTCCCTTTTTCGTAAACCAACTGCTGGAAACAGTTTGCTCCATGCCAGAAGTTGCCATCCACCGTCATTAATACGCAGCATTCCACTAGGGGAGCTTATCAGAGCTAAGCGTAATTGTAGTGCAGAAGCAAATTTTGAAATAGAGAAAAACACCATGTGCAATAGATTCAAAGAAAGAGGCTATAGCAACAAAGTCATCACACAGGCTATCTCCAAAGTTGATAACATGCAAAGGTCTGACCTGTTAGTTCCCAAGGAAAGAAAAGAATCAGAACAAATCAGGTTTATAACCGGGTATGACAGTCAATCATGGCAGCTGAGGAAGAGCCTTGACAAACACTGGGGTATTCTCAAACTTGATCAAGACCTTAATGAAGTACTCAGTGAAAACCCGGCCCTTACCTTCAGAAAGGCAAAGTCTTTGAAAGATTCCCTGAGCAGGGCAACACTACAACACCCTGTGCAATCCCCTGTAGTGAGTGGATTTTTTCCTTGCACCAAATGCAAAGCGTGCAAGAATAGCCACAAATGCAAAAGCCTCAAACTTTGTAAAGATCAGACGGAGCACAAAATCACGAAAATGCTGGGTTGTAATACCGAGTATGCAGTATATGCACTCAAGTGCCCGTGTGATAAGTTTTATATTGGCATGACCACCAAAAAAGCTAAATTACGGGCATTAGAGCATCTTCGTGCTATCAAGAATGCAAATCCACAGTACCCAGTGGCTAGGCATTTTGCGACTGAACATCATCAAAACCCCAATTTGGTGCAATTCTATGTGATTGACTGCGTCCATAGGAATGAGAGAGGAGGCAACAGGCTACTTGAATTGCGCAAACTCGAATCCAAGTACATCATCCGATATAACACCTTACAACCCTTTGGGCATAACATAGGGGAAGAATTATCAGTACACTTACAATCATAAATTGCATTATAATGTCTGCTTTCCTATATATAGTCTTTCCATGCTGACTGTTTTTATAAAAATGCACTGTTTTTTGCGTGACCAGGAATTTAAATGGTATCACTGATACATTGTTTTTTTCAATCTTTAGGTACGCTGCATAGAAACAAAGACATTGGGAACCATCTAGCCCACTAGGGCATGACACCTTCTAATTTGTATCATGGACATTCTTTTTACCTTTAATATGTTTGGTGAAACAAATACCCACCTAGGTAATACAACCTTGTCTATCTGTTCATGTACTGGCATGAATTAATTTGCCCACTGGGGCTTGACATCGCTTTTTCGATTCAATCACTAAATGATCAGAAATGCCAAATCTATGACAGGGTGTTCCGTTATATATTGCTTTGTATTTTTGAAAAATACGCTTTCATTTTCATTTATGTTCCCAATTACAATTATATGTGTAATATGCTATGTAACCGGCTGACTTGACACTGAAAAACTTTGTTTGTTACTAAGTATCTCTTCAATGTTCATTAATGGTCACGTGCACGTTTCTAAATGTTTGTATCACTTTAAATATGGAATGGCCACTGTTGCACTCTTACCCGTGAGCAAGAAGCGAAAGCTTTGAAACGCGTTGGGTTTTCCGTGTGCCAATAAAATATCTGCACTGAACGAACATTTGGGCCCCGGCTCTGGTGTCTTGCTGATTTACGAGCTAGTGTACTGCCAGGAGTCTGTTTAAATACTTTGGGAGGTGGCGATCCCGCCGGGAGCCTGCTGAGGCGAGAGGCGAGAGCAACGCTAATCGAGTGTGTGTTCATATATATATATATATATATATATATATATATATATATATATATATATATATATATATATATATATATATATATATATATCTGTATATATTTGAATGTTGCTTATTATACATACATAAATAAATGCATGGATAATAATAATAAACACAACCAACAAATAATACTGGACGTCCCTCTTTCTCCTCCTTTGCTGCTGTTTCAGGAACAGTGTAATTGTGTGGTATAAAATGTTGGTTCCTTTTGATCATGATCAATCTCTCCACATTTTGAGGCAAGAGACTGGTCATTGTCACTTTGATGACCGCACCAGCTGCACAGAACACACATTCAGCAGACAAACAGGTGACAGGACAAGCTAGATACTTTATTGCCAGCCTGCTGAGCTCTTGCCATTGGTGCATCTTCCCATACCAGCACATTAATGGATTTTGATCCACATAGATCATCCAGATACTCCTGAAACATCCTGCGGAAGGTCATTGATGCTGCCACTTGTTCTCCCTGTTTTGCCATCGCCTCTGCATTGGACTTGAGCCCCGCCAATTGAAACCAATACAATGCAGAGGTTGGGTCTTGTCCTTCTTTTGCTGTTGTTGCCAGTGTTCTTGTTGATGGTGTTGTTGGCTGCTGTGAAACAAGACTGCCCGCTCTGGAAGTTGAAGGCAGTACCCCAGAACTGCGGGTGGGACTCAAAGTTCAAGCTGTTCTTCTACCAATTCTCCAGCTTGATCTACAATCCACTTCAAATATATTTTAAAACATGACTTTCAGAAAAAGGGATGAAAGTGGGAAGAATTTCTTTGTACCGTGGATCAAGTAGTGTGGCATTTGGATTCGATGATGTCATGCTGCAGCCTTATAGAAGAAGCCAAGCGCAGGACTAAGCTGTCAACCAAGGCATGTGCTTCTGTGTTTTCATTTACACCTGCAGGGGCAAACTTTTCAGACGCCTTCTTACCTGGTCTTGTAGGAGATGCAGCAAAGGGATAGCTTGGCCCATTGTACTGTCTGTCTTGCTAACTTCCTGCGTAGAATCCTCAAAAGGGAGCATCATCTGTATCAGGCATTTGACTAGGCCACATTTGTTGCAGCCCATGGTTATATCTTTCCCAACTGCATCCCCTCCTCTTTGAATGGCATAGTAATTTTTATGTTTGTATTGCTCAAACAGGTGTTGAAGCATGTAAAATGTGGAATTCCAATGTGTTAGCACCTCCTGTCTCAGGGCTTTAACTGTTGCTCTATTATTCCGTTAAATAATTTGCAGCTGCTTCCGGGCTTTAAAGAATAGATGAAATGGGTGCTGATTCCTCTGCAGGTGGTCAGTACCCAATTCCAAGACCTCTTCATCGCAGCCATTCATACATATAGCTGTTAAATTCCTCCAAGATGTTTACAGCTGTCTGTGATTTCTTCATGACGAACATGGCCACTGTTGCATGCCGCCGAACGTTCTTAAAACTTTCTTCGGGGCCAAGATCTGAGTATATCTTTTGCTTTACCCCTGCAAAAGAGATCCAGTGTGCAGTGATGCACATGTAATCAGTCACCTGCAAATTGGTCCACATGTCTTTAGTCAGGTGGATGGTGTGAACAACACCTTGCTGCAAAGCTTGTCCAACCAACTGCAGCATCTTAATGAAGCACTGGAACAGCCACTCTGGAAAAAAAAAGGTCCCACTTGGTACCATCTATTTTGGGCAGATAGAAATCCTACTCCTCCAACAAATGAAAAAGGGAGGAGGTCCAGCACCAACATTTATGCCAGCTTCCCATTGTACACACGTGCAGTTGAGTGGTTACACTCGTAGGGTCCCTCCTGCCTACCATGCCCGTAATAGCAGCAATGATTTTCTTCTTTTCTTGTGGCACTGACACAGATGTATTTTGAGTGGTAGATGCTAGTGGTAGACTGAATTTGCGTGGTGGTGGTGGGGCAGTCACTGTATGCTGCTGTGTCTCCATCATCTCACTCTAAGTCTTCTTGTGCCACTGTGAAGTTGCTGAGGTGGGTGAATCTGCTGCCACACTGCTGAGGATAGGGTTTCTTTGCTTGAAGAAGATGCCATCCTCTTCTTCCTCATCATCACCACTTTACCCCGTGATTGGACTTGTAGCTGATGTTCCCCAGCTCTTCCCCCCACCACATTTAGTAATTTTTTTAAGGTGCTCTTCTCACTTGATTGTGTGGTGCTGTAATGTGTACCAAGCCTACCTTGATGAACATTTGTGTGGCGAATTGTGCATATTGCAATGTACTCTCCCTCTTTGCTAACTGTAAAAAAGTCCCAAACTAGGGAGGAGTACTTTTTTACCACGCCACTGACAATGCCTGAAGACAAACTGGAGGTAGGTGGGCAAGTCATCCATTGCCTCTCCGCTTCTCCTGAGAGACGGATTTGTGTTGGTCTCAGTGGGGGCTTTGCAAACATGGGAGCTGGTGATGGTGCTAACTGTGCCACATCCCTCGAAGCTGGTTGAATAGCAATGTCAGATTCCTCTTTGACACCTTCCACCATGACTACCTCTTTATCATTACCCTCCACTTCATCCCCTTCCATAAGTCTAAGTCGTTCTGGAACTTTTCATTTCCCTTCCCTATCATGTTGTCTCCTGGTCTCTTTCAGGATCCACTCCATGGGGCATATTATCAAGCGGGGCGTTACAATTATTGTCGTTTTATCAGCAGAAAACTGCAGCTAAAGCGGCGATAATGGGCTTGATAATATGCCCTGGAGAATTCCAATAGAAGCCCATGTTCACACCAGAACATGGGTTTCTATTGGAATTCACAAGGCCACCGGAGATGTTTGCTTGTATATCAGCTAGCTCACAGTGCCACTATAAACTCCTCTTACCAAGGAGAGAATAGTTTCTGGCAACTATCGAACATGACAACCCTGTCCCATCAGGGATCGTGGAAACAGTACAGTACTTTTCACTCAGTCACTCGCGCTCACTTTGTCTCAGAGAGATACACGTAATAAACAATAGGGAAGTTTTCAATAAGCATTTATTGAACAAGCATTATTCAAGTGTAAAATATGTGTGCTAAACAATTATAAGCACCAACAGATTAAATGGATGATAGATTTCTACCTTAATGCCAAACAATGAAAATATGCAGGCGTATAAATACATGACAGTAATAATTCGAACTCCTACGATGCAGATCCTAGCTAGATGTACCTGAATGTACCTAGCATATGAAGGAAATGACCAGTTTTGGGCCACCCAGGTCACTATTGACCTTCCATACTAGATGAAGACTCGGTCAGACAGTAGAAAATACAAACCAATAACTGTTTATTAATATACACTCAGAGTGGAGCCCCATCTGCACAGTCGCTAGGAGTGCTGCAGAGGGTTCTGAAATTGACAAGCATAAAGATACTTTATGTACGTTTCGTAACCAGGTGAGAACACACCCACATTGGAATTTTCCAAGCAGATGCAGTTAAACAGCGAAATACAGACAAAACGGTTTCAGCACTTATATCTTACACAAAGTAACATAGTCCAAGGTTGTTCCATCCGGAGCCCGCCACCAGACAAGGGGGAGAGGGCCTCTATTTAGTGAGAAAACTATGAACTGACATGAACATAGTGCTCATTACGGGAACAAACCTAACGTGGCAGTAACAAAACTCAGAGAGAAGCATTTCTCAGAATTTGAACTAGATCAGTTTCGAACATCCTAAAATGGCACCCAAATAGAAATTGGTGCAGTAAATGCTATCTTACATGGAGCACTGCGAGAGCATAAATAATTTCTATTCTAACAGACCCTCCTTTTAGCATGAGCTAAAACATTTTCTAATAGCAACAAGAAGAAACCAAGCTACAAACAGTAATAAGAAATCTCATTAATAAACAGTTATGGGCATTCCATACTATCAACATCAGGAAGTGAAACAGTAAGGAGGAAGGAATTCTCGAAAATTCCTTCATCGATGTTCATCAGATCCTCAATATCTTTCTAAATCATTATAGCAGCATTTGTGTCAGGAATCGATATCTTCTTTCTAGGGGTGAGTATAGTGGTACAATAGGAGCAGCAGAAGGGAAGACACTGAATAAGGGCACAGCAGAGCACCAATATCCCAATCAGATAAATCACTTTCTCAAGAATCCAGCCCAAGCTGCCAAAGAGAGACCAACTCCAATTTCCACTTTCCATTCGATTTTCAAGGATATCTAGCATGTGTTTGGTAATATTCTTTTCCATATTCTTGATCCCAACCACACACTGATCGCCCACTACTGCACATACACCACCACTGTTAGTTAAAATAAAGTCCACTGCATATCTGGTCTCTTTTGTATATATTTGCATACTCTCTAACTGATGGTGATGTCGCGCAAAGCTGCTACCGTAATATTGGATAGAATTTGCAGCTTGCATCTGAAATATTTTCTAGCCTTTTCACCCCTTGCCATAGAGGTACAACCCAAAGTGAAAATAGAGTACAGAATATACCCAAAAGTAATCCAGCACTATATCCCATTACTATAATTATTAACTTCTATATCGGTCACTCTCTCACAGAGTTCCTTCGTTAGAGTCCTTTTAACCCATCGTATATTAGGCTTAACATATTTACAAGGTACACTCAAAGGCAGCACCATTCCAAGAGCTACATCATCTGTACCATTGTGGACATTAGCATATGTTCCCTTGGACAAAAAGTAAAACCCTGGGTGTGCATAAATCTGCCCTTCATAGTCTAGTGCTGCATACCTGGAGTTCATTCCAAAAGTTCTTGGATCCTTGCCATTCACCAAAGAGATCGTATTTTTTTACTGCACTATTCCTGAACAATGTGTATACCGGGAAGTGTTAGTCCTATTCACGATGAGACAACAAGCAGGATAATAACCAGCCTCCCGGGTGACTATCAATTCCTTGTAATGCCAACCCACCAATGTAACATTTTGTTTTTCCATACAGAACTTATCACAATATGTATTATTATCACTACCTGGATAACCTGTTCCCAGTGGCTTTCTATGGTAAAGACACGGTCCCGGATACCCAAAACCAAATACTGTCATTTCTTAAAATTGTGGTGTCGAGTATTAGTATAATTCAATAGTGACAATGGATATGCAATCCACAGACTAGTGACGGATTGGGTGGGATAACAAGCTGTCCCTTCTCCAAAGAATCTCCTACGTGTCTGCAGAAATACGTTACTCAGGGCTGTTCTTTTGTTTCTCTTCGAGGAGATAACCTTATCCTTACTGCATTAAGGTACAATTTGATCATTTTCCAAAACCCATGACACCCCATGCAATATTATTATCAGCAAAACCAAGAGAACAACACATATTATTTTGTTCTTCTGTGTCCACATCATATTATGCTGTACAGTAAGAACCATTGGCTGATCTTCGTCAGCAAACTTTCTACCAAAGGGATGCATAATGGATTGCAAAGAGGCAGAAATACAATGAAAATATACAAGTTCCCAGTGTCCTTCAAAGCCTCACTGGTACAGGCTCCTATCGTCCATCCATAAGTTGGCACTCTTGAGCACCGGCAGTGGAGTTGGCTCTGTCCTAAGCTCTTTTAATGTATCCCATGTTGATAAAGATGGTATACCTGTAAAGTATACTTCTTCTCACCCTAGCTAATGTTCAGAAGATAAAGGCAAAGTGAGTACAAAATTATCCACTAATTTCAGTTAATTCCATTGGTACTATGACTCAGTACTACCTATCTTGAACAGTCCATCCCTAATCGTACTCTGTATCGTCCATGCCCTCTTTCACCCACTGATTGTATGGTAATGGCAAAGGAATCCTCCAGCAATGCATAGCATGAACCCTGTTCCTTTGGCCAGCAACCTTTACAGCCGTCCTTGTCACCAACAGTACCTGCTCAGGACCCTTCCACCGTGGCTCCAAACTATTCTTCCGCTGGAAATTCCTGATAAGCACAAAATCCCCAGGCTGAATGTCATGGCTGAGCCCCTTTGGTACAGAAGGTAGGGACTCCTGCACCTGTTGGTGAATAGAACGCACACTTTCTGTTAACTGGCCAAGATAATCAAGTAACACAGGATATTTAATATCTGAGTATCCACGAGGGTGAGAGATGCCCCAGACATTTGCCGGGTTCCTGAACACAAACTTGTAAGGTGGCAATCCTATTCTAGAATGAGCTGTGTGTGTTTTTGTTGACTAAAGAGATAACGGCAGGGCATTTGGCCATTTCAACCCTGTATTTTTGCCAATTTCAGTTTGAGAATACCATTGTACTTCTCAACAAGGCCAGCTGACTGCAGGTTTTTGGCAGCATAAAATGTCCACTTAATGTGTAACCCTTCACAAATCAATTTAATCACATTGCCATTAAAATGACTTCTGTTGTCACGCCAGATAACTTGGGGCAAGCTGAAACTAGGAAAGTACTCTTTATGGAGTACCTTTGCAGTCATAATGGCCATACTATCCTTAGTGGGGTTGGCCTCAACCCATTTACTGAATGCACATACAACCACCAAAACATACTTAAGATTATTGCATTTCTCTAATTTGATACAGTCCATTTGAAGGACTTCAAAAGGTAAAGTGGGTGGTGCAAAATTACCAGGTGGTGTAAGTGTACACTTTCCGGGATTATGCACCATGCAGACCATACAGTATTTTACCAAATGTGCAGCTGTCTCAGCGATGTTATGATAATGCTACACAGGGGCTAACAATGTAAAAATGCCTTTTGCACTAATATGAGATGGACCATGTGCCATATTAACCACAGGAAGAACATATACATTGGGCGGTGTAGAGCGGGAATATCGACGGGAAAATATCGAGTTACATTAATATCGCCGCAGAAATATCTACAAGAAGAAATATCGATATCAAAAATATAGTTTGACCAGAATATTGACAGACAGGTAAGTAATATTGATATCAAAAATATAGTTGTAATAAATATCGTTTACAAAAACATAGTTTACAAAAATTACGATTCTGTAATAATTATAAGTAATTTAGTGTTTTTAATGAGTATTGTTTGTCAATTTAGTATATTTTGTAGCATTTTATTAGTTAATAATGGATTTCATGTTGAATTTAGTGTTAATAGTTCCGTAGCGGGTTGTGGGTTTATAGGGGAATAGGGTGGGAAGTAATTTAAATATATTAAAATAATTGATTAATTAATGTGTTAATTTAATATAAATAGTTTAATAATTATTAGTTAATTAATTTCAATTAGTTAATTGATAATTAATTATCTTAATTAATTATGTTAATTGTTTAATTAATTTTGGGTGTGTGTACTGAAATTTTTAAGTGCAAATGTAGTGAAGTAATTACATTTTTATTGAATAACTAATTAATTAATGATTAATTAATTATAATTAAATAATTTTTATTTTTAAACGAGTAAATACATTTTAGTTTGTGTTGTGGTGTTTATAAGTGTATATGGTGTGAAAGCTGTCAATTAATTAATTATGCAAATATTTTGAAAATACAATACTAATCAATAATTATTTAGTACATATTAAATGTAATTGAGTAATTAATTTTAGGTGTGTAGGTGTTTGTTAATAATAATATAATTAAATGTATATATTAAATATGTTTATAATCTACATTAAATTGTATACTAAATTTGACAGATGGTTTATTTATTTTTTTAGTTCCTGCGCTTTCCCTACTGTTGTACTCTGTGGAGTGGGAATAGTAATTTTTACCCCTACGCTATCCAACGTTTTCCCCAATGTTGCACCCTTTGGAGTGGGAATAGTAATTTTTACCCCTACGCTAGCCAACGCTTTCCCTACTGTTGCATCCTTTGGAGTGGGAATAGTAATTTTTACCCCTACGCTATCCAGCGCTTTCCCTACTGTTGCACCCTTTGGAGTGGAAATAGTAATGTTTACCCCTACGCTATCCAATGCTTTCTCTACTGTTCCACCCTCTGGAGTTGGAATAGTAATTTTTAATCCTACGCTATCCAGCGCTTTCCCTACTGTTGCACCCTTTGGAGTGGGAATAGTAATTTTTACCCCTACGCTATCCAACGCTTTCCCTACTGTTGCACCCTTTGGAGTGGAAATAGTAATTTTTACCCCTACGCTATCCAACTCTTTCCCTACTGTTGCACCCTCTGGAGTGGGAATAGTCATTTTTACCCCTACGCTATCCAAAGCTTTCCCTACAGTTGCACCCTCTGGAGTGGGAATAGTAATTTTTACCCCTACGCTATCCAGCGCTTTCCCTACTGTTGCACTCAGTGGAGTGGGAATAGTAATTTTTACCCCTTCGCTATCAAATGTTTTATCTAATAATATTTTTTATATTTTTATTAAATGTATGTATTATTGTTGTTATATAATTTTATGTGTTAAATATATGTATATGTACACATTTATTAAGTTCATAATGAAAAAATGTTGTTAATTTGTTATAAATAGTTAAAATATAAAAGTAATGTAATGTATTTTGTTAATAGTACTTATATTTTTTATTTATTTAATGTAATTTTAATTAATTTAAAAAGTCCATATTTTTAACATCTATATTTATTACATCGATATTTCTGAGTAGATATTTATGTACTTACCTGTTTAGGTATAGGGAGTCGATATTTTTGTAAACGATATTTATACAACTATATTTTAGTCAACTATATTTTTGTAATTGATATTTAAACACCCTACCCATTGGGCAACATCCATTTCTGTTGCCCCGATTTATCAATCCAACAACCCTTCCTCATTCAACTGTGCTGTACTTTCCTGCCATTTCGCAAATTCTTCTATTGTGACTTCACTTTGCATCTCTTTTACACTCTCAAGGGTATTTTCAAACATGAGAACTTTGGGACCCACCTAGCTGAACCTGCAACAAACATGCGTTTCATTTTACTCCAAGGCAATTCCTTAGATACATGATATGCAAAAGCATTTCATCTACCCACATAATCTGTAACTTTTCTATGGGCACTGTACTTGATGATTGCCAATTTCTTGGGGCGCATTAAAGCAGATAAAAGCCGTAATATAAGGTGCCCATAATGAATCTTCCCACCATGAGAGGTACAAAACCCTCTCTCTGCCCAAAGCCACCCAAATCTATGAACGACCCTGAGTGCGTACTGGCTGTCAGTATAAATATTGACAACCAGTTCTTCATTTAATCAACAAGCTCGGATTAGGGCAGCAAGCTCAGCAGATTGAGCCAAATGATAGGGAACCCGTGATATCGCTGTCACCATCCACAATGTAGTGACAGCATAAGCTGCAGTGGTGGTGCCATCTTGTAATTTAAAAATGAGCCATCGAGATTTAGTTCTCCTTGAGGGTCAGATGAGGGAACATCAGTCAGGTCTACTCGTCCTTTCATCTCTTCCTCTGACCCAAAAATACAGTCATTTTTGTAGAATGCAAAATTCTCAGAAGGGAGGGTTAGTAATGTGGCTAAATTCAGAGTGGCACATCTCTTGATCGTAATGTGTTTAGGAAATAATGTCAATTCATAACCAGTAAGACGTGCACTGTTGAGGTGCTGTGTCTTTGTCTTATTCAAAAGTGTATCCACAGCATTGTGTACCATATCTATGTGGTCAGTATCAAGTATGAGTGCAGCCGATTGCCTAATCGAAGTGGCCACAGCCACGACTGCTCTCAGGCAACTCGGAAGAGCCCTAGCGACAGGATCAAGCACAGCTGAAAATTAAGCACCATGTCTCTGCTTATCCCCAAACGTTTGTGTTAAGACAGAAAGTGCATAGCCAGCCATCTCATGGACATAGAGCACAACCGGTTTTTTATAAATGGGTGTGCCAAGTGCCGGAGCCAAACAAAGTACAGTTTTTAATTGCTCAAAAGACTGCTGACATTCGGGCATCCAAGGCAACGGCTCATGCACTGCTGTCATTGTTAAAGTAAGTAAAAGGTTTAATTACTAGCAAATCATTTGGTATCCACTGTCGACAGTAGGAGGTAATACCAATAAAAGCACGTACATCTTTCTGAGTCTGTGGAATGGGCATTTTAACAATGGTACTGATAAGCTCAGGGGTCAATCTCCTACACTCCTTCCACAGTAGGTAGCCTAAGTAGGTAACCTCCTCTCGATAATACTGAAATTTGGAAAGAAAAACCTTATGACAATGATCTGCCAAATGCAATAGCAATTTCACCATGCTGTCTTTGCAACCCTGTTCCGTATCAGAAGCAATCAATAGGTCATCGACATATTGCACCAAAACATTACCTGTAGGAAGCGATACTGAGTCCAATTGACTTTTTAATGCCGGACTATAGATACTAGGGCCATCCGTATATCCTTGAGCAGCGCAACAAAATCAAAATCTTCAGCTGGCCAGTGTAAATCCAATCAAATACCTACTGTCAGGGTGAATAGGAATACTAAAAAATGCATTTTTCAAATCAATAACAGAAAAGAGCTTAGCAGTAGAAGGAATCATTGATAAGAGTTTAGTGATATCAGGAACCACTAGAAACTGGGGAACTAAAACTTTATTAGCCTCTTGCAAATCAATCCCAAATTGATAAACATCATCAAGAACATCAGGGGAACCCAAAAGTGTCCTCCCCCTGCCTCCTGATGTTGAGGGTCCCTCCTCATCCTCTTCTTCCTCACTGGTGGAAAGATGGTGTAGCCGCCGGTGCACTAAGGGCCTCCTGCTCCGGTCCTGGTCCTGCTGTTCTTCAATTTCACCAGCTGTGCCTGCTGAAATGTAAGCAAAAGCCTGATGTGGTGGTTGTGCCATGCAGGACGAGACACATACATAGATGAGCCAAGGTCAGACTTTGTTTTCCTCTGATCACATTCTACAGTTGTCAGTGTTTATGAACTTACATTACGTGTATGTTCACTGTCATTTACTGAATTGAGTCTGATATGGACATCTCACATGATTTTTTGTGGCTTACACAACTGTATTGGCCAACCCTCAACCTTGGCATTCTTGTGAGCTATGTGTCCTGTCACTGCTACATGTGCAGGTTCCAAAAGCAGTCCACAAAAGGAGAACATGAAGAGTCCAGATTTAATTGAAATTGGCCATTGATATGTCCTAAGTCCAAAATAAAGAGCTTGGGCATCTGGCTGGATCATAATCTGACAATCCAGGTTCAAGCCAATAAGACAGTGGCAACCTGTTTTGGTCTAAATAGAATGGCTAGGAAATTTCTCCCCCTGCTCCCCCCTCAAGCCGAGAAAACCATGATCCAGTACTTACTGCTCTCCAGACTGGACTATGGTAACGTGCTCTACCTAGGGTCACCCGCCACCGTGATCAACAAACTGCAGGTCATCCAGAACTACGCAGCCAGACTGTTGACTGGATCGTCAAAACAGTTGTCCACAAAACCCGCTCTCCGTCTTCTACACTGGCTCCCAGTGAGAGAGCGAATCACTTTCAAAGCCCTGTGCATTGTCCAAAAATCATTCCATGGCCTAGGCTCTCCTCTGACGTCAGCCATGGTTCAACCCTACAAAGCTAGGAGACAGCTGCCTTCGGATGATCTCCACCTCATTGCAACCCACAGAATAGAACGTTCCAGAAGTGGTGGTAGACTCTTCTCCCTCAATGCAGGCAGACTTTGGAACGTTCTGCCTCATCACCTACTCATCACCTCATCTGCCTCATCATTCCTATTCCCCTAAGCACTCCCCCCTTCTCTCTTCCGGAACAGTAGGTTCAGCCTAGCACTGGGAGGCCTCCAAGTAGCCATATGCTTTACAAATTCCCTTTCATTCAGTCATTCATTTCATTAATTCTTATGGAGTCGCAGCTATTTAACGTCTGGACAAGTGTCATCTGCTTTGTAGCATTGTATGGAACAAGACGATTGTTGAATGTGGGTCACACATCCACATAGGGTCTGGGCTATTTCTGTAGCTACATTGTGAGTCTAGCCTTTTGCTGTCCCCACACATAATCTGACAATCCAGTGCCACATATTGGCTTTGGTGACTGATAAGGTAGTGCAGTACACCGGTAAATATTGGTGTGTATTTGTGACAGCTACCTGTACATGTGAAATGTCATACAGGCCAATGAGGGTGGGATGTCTGTCAGTGGACACACCTTGCAAATTTACAAACACATAAGAGTGGTTTAGTCTGCCCTGTTCCCATGATGCACTGGGCCAGGGACAGACTGATTTGCATATAGCCAGGTTCTGAGCTGGGTTGGTGCAGTGAGATAAATAACGGTGATGGATCAAGCCCTGATCTTTGGACTGGGTAAGAGTGGTCTGCTTAATTCAGACACTCTGTTCATCACCACCCCCTTTTCTGAATCGTTTTTGGCCACTATAGGTGTGGCAGGGTATACTCAGACATGAGTCCCTTTCTCACTGCACCATCAGGATTCAAGCAAGCCGGGCCGAAGAAGGCTGAAATGCCGGAAACCGGTCCCCGGTAGCTTGTCTCCTTTCTGGTGAAGAATTGGCTTGGTAGTTTAGTCTGCCCTGTTCCCATGATGCACTGGGCCAGGGACAGACTGATTTGCATATACCCAGGTTCTGAGCTGGGTTGGTGCAGTGAGATAAATAACGGTGATGGATAAAGCCCTGATCTTTGGACTGGGTAAGAGTGGTCTGCTTAATTCAGACACTCTGTTCATCACCACCCCCCTTTTCTGAATCGTTTTTGGCCACTATAGGTGTGGCAGGGTATACTCAGACATGAGTCCCTTTCTCACTGCACCATCAGGATTCAAGCAAGCCGGGCCGAAGAAGGCTGAAATGCCAGAAAACGGTCCCCGGTAGCTTGTCTCCTTTCTGGTGAAGAATTGGCTTGGTAGTTTAGTCTGCCCTGTTCCCATGATGCACTGGGCCAGGGACAGACTGATTTGCATATAGCCAGGTTCTGAGCTGGGTTGGTGCAGTGAGATAAATAACGGTGATGGATCAAGCCCTGATCCTTGGACTGGGTAAGAGTGGTCTGCTTAATTCAGACACTCTGTTCATCACCACCCCCTTTTCTGAATCATTTTTGGCCACTATAGGTGTGGCAGGGTATACTCAGACATGAGTCCCTTTCTCAGTGCACCATCAGGATTCAAGCAAGCCGGGCCGAAGAAGGCTGAAATGCCAGAAACCGGTCCCCGGTAGCTTGTCTCCTTTCTGGTGAAGAATTGGCTTGGTAGTTTAGTCTGCCCTGTTCCCATGATGCACTGGGCCAGGGACAGACTGATTTGCATATAGCCAGGTTCTGAGCTGAGTTGATGCAGTGAGATAAATAACGGTGATGAATCAAGCCCTGATCTTTGGACTGGGTAAGAGTGGTCTGCTTAATTCAGACACTCTGTTCATCACCACCCCCTTTTCTGAATCGTTTTTGGCCACTATAGGTGTGGCAGGGTATACTCAGACATGAGTCCCTTTCTCACTGCACCATCAGGATTCAAGCAAGCCGGGCCGAAGAAGGCTGAAATGCCAGAAACCGGTCCGCGGTAGCTTGTCTCCTTTCTGGTGAAGAATTGGCTTGGTAGTTTAGTCTGCCCTGTTCCCATGATGCAATGGGCCAGGGACAGACTGATTTGCATATAGCCAGGTTCTGAGCTGAGTTGGTGCAGTGAGATAAATACCGGTGATGGATCAAGCCCTGATCTTTGGACTGGGTAAGAGTGGTCTGCCTAATTCAGACACTCTGTTCATCACCACCCCCTTTTCTGAATCATTTTTGGCCACTATAGGTGTGGCAGGGTATACGCAGACTTGAGTCCCTTTCTCACTGCACCATCAGGATTCAAGCAAGCTGGGCCGAAGAAGGCTGAAATGCCAGAAACCGGTCCCCGGTAGCTTGTCTCCTTTCTGGTGAAGAATTGGCTTGGTAGTTTAGTCTGCCCTGTTCCCATGATGCACTGGGCCAGGGACAGACTGATTTGCATATAACCAGGTTCTGAGCTGGGTTGGTGCAGTGAGATAAATAACGGTGATGGATCAAGCCCTGATCTTTGGACTGGGTAAGAGTGGTCTGCTTAATTCAGACACTCTGTTCATCACCACCCCCTTTTCTGAATCGTTTTTGGCCACTATAGGTGTGGCAGGGTATACTCAGACATTTGTCCCTTTCTCACTGCACCATCAGGATTCAAGCAAGCCGGGCCGAAGAAGGCTGAAATGCCAGAAACTGGTCCCCGGTAGCTTGTCTCCTTTCTGGTGAAGAATTGGCTTGGTAGTTTAGTCTGCCCTGTTCCCATGATGCACTGGGCCAGGGACAGACTGATTTGCATATAGCCAGGTTCTGAGCTGGGTTGGTGCAGTGAGATAAATAACGGTGATGGATCAAGCCCTGATCTTTGGACTGGGTAAGAGTGGTCTGCTTAATTCAGACACTCTGTTCATCACCACCCCCTTTTCTGAATCGTTTTTGGCCACTATAGGTGTGGCAGGGTATACTCAGACATGAGTCCCTTTCTCACTGCACCATCAGGATTCAAGCAAGCCGGGCCGGAGAAGGCTGAAATGCCAGAAACCGGTCCCCGGTAGCTTGTCTTTTTTCTGGTGAAGAATTGGCTTGGTAGTTTAGTCTGCCCTGTTCCCATGATGCACTGGGCCAGGGACAGTCTGATTTGCATATAGCCAGGTTCTGAGCTGGGTTGGTGCAGTGAGATAAATAACGGTGATGGATCAAGCCCTGATCTTTGGACTGGGTAAGAGTGGTCTGCTTAATTCAGACACTCTGTTCATCACCACCCCCTTTTCTGAATCGTTTTTGGCCACTGTAGGTGTGGCAGGGTATACTCAGACATGAGTCCCTTTCTCACTGCACCATCAGGATTCAAGCAAGCCGGGCCGAAGAAGGCTGAAATGCCAGAAACCGGTCCCCGGTAGCTTGTCTCCTTTCTGGTGAAGAATTGGCTTGGTAGTTTAGTCTGCCCTGTTCCCATGATGCACTGGGCCAGGGACAGACTGATTTGCATATAGCCAGGTTCTGAGCTGGGTTGGTGCAGTGAGATAAATAACGGTGATGGATCAAGCCCTGATCTTTGGACTGGGTAAGAGTGGTCTGCTTAATTCAGACACTCTGTTCATCACCACCCCCTTTTCTGAATCGTTTTTGGCCACTATAGGTGTGGCAGGGTATACTCAGACATGAGTCCCTTTCTCACTGCACCATCAGGATTCAAGCAAGCCGGGCCGAAGAAGGCTGAAATGCCAGAAACCGGTCCCCGGTAGCTTGTCTCCTTTCTGGTGAAGAATTGGCTTGGTAGTTTAGTCTGCCCTGTTCCCATGATGCACTGGGCCAGGGACAGTCTGATTTGCATATAGCCAGGTTCTGAGCTGGGTTGGTGCAGTGAGATAAATAACGGTGATGGATCAAGCCCTGATCTTTGGACTGGGTAAGAGTGGTCTGCTTAATTCAGACACTCTGTTCATCACCACCCCCTTTTCTGAATCGTTTTTGGCCACTGTAGGTGTGGCAGGGTATACTCAGACATGAGTCCCTTTCTCACTGCACCATCAGGATTCAAGCAAGCCGGGCCGAAGAAGGCTGAAATGCCAGAAACCGGTCCCCGGTAGCTTGTCTCCTTTCTGGTGAAGAATTGGCTTGGTAGTTTAGTCTGCCCTGTTCCCATGATGCACTGGGCCAGGGACAGACTGATTTGCATATAGCCAGGTTCTGAGCTGGGTTGGTGCAGTGAGATAAATAATGGTGATGGATCAAGCCCTGATCTTTGGACTGGGTAAGAGTGGTCTGCTTAATTCAGACACTCTGTTCATCACCACCCCCTTTTCTGAATCGTTTTTGGCCACTATAGGTGTGGCAGGGTATACTCAGACATGAGTCCCTTTCTCACTGCACCATCAGGATTCAAGCAAGCCGGGCCGAAGAAGGCTGAAATGCCAGAAACCGGTCCCCGGTAGCTTGTCTCCTTTCTGGTGAAGAATTGGCTTGGTAGTTTAGTCTGCCCTGTTCCCATGATGCACTGGGCCAGGGACAGACTGATTTGCATATAGCCAGGTTCTGAGCTGAGTTGGTGCAGTGAGATAAATAATGGTGATGGATCAAGCCCTGATCTTTGGACTGGGTAAGAGTGGTCTGCTTAATTCAGACACTCTGTTCATCACCACCCCCTTTTCTGAATCGTTTTTGGCCACTATAGGTGTGGCAGGGTATACTCAGACATGAGTCCCTTTCTCACTGCACCATCAGGATTCAAGCAAGCCGGGCCGAAGAAGGCTGAAATGCCAGAAACCGGTCCCCGGTAGCTTGTCTCCTTTCTGGTGAAGAATTGGCTTGGTAGTTTAGTCTGCCCTGTTCCCATGATGCACTGGGCCAGGGACAGACTGATTTGCATATAGCCAGGTTCTGAGCTGAGTTGGTGCAGTGAGATAAATAACGGTGATGGATCAAGCCCTGATCTTTGGACTGGGTAAGAGTGGTCTGCTTAATTCAGACACTCTGTTCATCACCATCCCCTTTTCTGAATCGTTTTTGGCCACTATAGGTGTGGCAGGGTATACTCAGACATGAGTCCCTTTCTCACTGCACCATCAGGATTCAAGCAAGCCGGGCCGAAGAAGGCTGAAATGCCAGAAACCGGTCCCCGGTAGCTTGTCTCCTTTCTGGTGAAGAATTGGCTTGGTAGTTTAGTCTGCCCTGTTCCCATGATGCACTGGGCCAGGGACAGACTGATTTGCATATAGCCAGGTTCTGAGCTGGGTTGGTGCAGTGAGATAAATAACGGTGATGGATCAAGCCCTGATCTTTGGACTGGGTAAGAGTGGTCTGCTTAATTCAGACACTCTGTTCATCACAACCCCCTTTTCTGAATCGTTTTTGGCCACTATAGGTGTGGCAGGGTATACGCAGACTTGAGTCCCTTTCTCACTGCACCATCAGGATTCAAGCAAGCCGGGCCGAAGAAGGCTGAAATGCCAGAAACCGGTCCCCGGTAGCTTGTCTCCTTTCTGGTGAAGAATTGGCTTGGTAGTTTAGTCTGCCCTGTTCCCATGATGCACTGGGCCAGGGACAGACTGATTTGCATATAGCCAGGTTCTGAGCTGGGTTGGTGCAGTGAGATAAATAACGGTGATGGATCAAGCCCTGATCTTTGGACTGGGTAAGAGTGGTCTGCTTAATTCAGACACTCTGTTCATCACCACCCCCTTTTCTGAATCGTTTTTGGCCACTATAGGTGTGGCAGGGTATACTCAGACATGAGTCCCTTTCTCACTGCACCATCAGGATTCAAGCAAGCCGGGCCGAAGAAGGCTGAAATGCCAGAAACCGGTCCCCGGTAGCTTGTCTCCTTTCTGGTGAAGAATTGGCTTGGTAGTTTAGTCTGCCCTGTTCCCATGATGCACTGGGCCAGGGACAGACTGATTTGCATATAGCCAGGTTCTGAGCTGGGTTGGTGCAGTGAGATAAATAACGGTGATGGATCAAGCCCTGATCTTTGGACTGGGTAAGAGTGGTCTGCTTAATTCAGACACTCTGTTCATCACCACCCCCTTTTCTGAATCGTCTCCTCTGACGTCAGCCATGGTTCAACCCTACAAAGCTAGGAGACAGCTGCCTTCGGATGATCTCCACCTCATTGCAAGCCACAGAATAGAACGTTCCAGAAGTGGTGGTAGACTCTTCTCCCTCAATGCAGGCAGACTTTGGAACGTTCTGCCTCATCACCTACTCATCACCTCATCTGCCTCATCATTCCTATTCCCCTAAGCACTCCCTCCTTCTCTCTTCCGGAACAGTAGGTTCAGCCTAGCACTGGGAGGCCTCCAAGTAGCCATATGCTTTACAAATTCCCTTTCATTCAGTCATTCATTTCATTCATTCTTATGGAGTAGCAGCTATTTAACGTCTGGACAAGTGTCATCTGCTTTGTAGCATTGTATGGAACAAGACGATTGTTGAATGTGGGTCACACATCCACATAGGGTCTGGGCTATTTCTGTAGCTACATTGTGAGTCTAGCCTTTTGCTGTCCCCACACATAATCTGACAATCCAGTGCCACATATTGGCTTTGGTGACTGATAAGGTAGTGCAGTACACCGGTAAATATTGGTGTGTATTTGTGACAGCTACCTGTACATGTGAAATGTCATACAGGCCAATGAGGGTGGGATGTCTGTCAGTGGACACACCTTGCAAATTTACAAACACATAAGAGTGGTGCAATGATCTCAAAGTCTGTCTTGACTCCATGGCACATGATTATCTGTCTCAATTGGAACCCAAACTCTACAAATGCAATGCAAGTCACAGCATCCAATACCTTTTGGCCTGCCATGCGCACACTGGACTGTGTCTGTACCATTGCTCATCCAATGGACACATCAGGTATGATTTCCTTGGTTCAATGATAGTGGTGCTGGCAGAGCAGATTTCAATATAAATGTACAAGTGTGGCTCATTAACCCAGTTGTCATGAAGAAACTACAACTCCCAAAATGCACTCTGCGCTGTACAGTCCATATGCCACAGTGTGCCTTTCTAATCTCGGTGGCTGCTGCATGGACACAGAATCGGTGAATGGCACAGCACTGTTTCACTCACATCATACTCCCAAACACAAATTGCATATGATGCACTTACCAGCTGTGATAGAGGATGACTCAGAATGAACACAAAATGGATGGCAACAACTTCCTGTGATGTATTCCATGTCTCACACTTCCTGTATAACATTGCCTTATGTAAATAATGTGTTCTGGGTTATTTTTTGAGATTTTTGGCCCGAAAACGTAGTTTCTGGTTCCGGAGTGGCACTCGCAGTACACTCCAAAACCGGAAATTACGTTTTCGGCCCGTAACCTCCGAAAATGACCCAGAACACATAATTTCATACAGAAAATGTTTTACAGGAAGTGGGAGGCAAGAAATACATCACAGGAAATAGGTGGCAGCCATTTTGTATTCATCCTGATCCATCCACAATCAGTAATCAAATCCACTGCCATCCTGCAGTTCTGTTGTGGAAAAAACTGAAATGACAGTGCAGCTGAGAATCATGAATATGTAACAAAAGGGGGAACAGACTGTAAAGATGAGTCCAAGAAATATTATAATTGTAGTCTTTATTGAAGAGTAAGTACAGGAACCTCCAGCTCATCCACAGCCTGCTTCACAGCTCAGTTTCATCTCTCAAGAGATAACATTCTAAGCTGCTAGGCAACCATTAACATTCTACATTAGTCATCTCTACACAGACCATTTAATGACATTTCTGCACGAACAGGGGGGGCTGACACAACATCAAACCCCAGTTTCATTTTCTCCTACTTTGCATTATGGTACATGTAGTCCATATTGAGTACTAATTACCAGAGTTGTGTGATGTGCTACATAACACTGGGGTGGAGCAGTGTGGATATATCACAGATACATGGTGCCTGATTCACCCATGACAGCATGACTTATATTCTGAGCCCTTCATTTGTGGGGGAGTCAAATCTGTTGAGGGCACAGGCCTTATTATGGTTATGGCATTTTGTGGTTAAGTGACCCATCCTCATGAGGTCCAGGTAGGTCTCTCAGGACATGTATTGTTTGTCATCTGCGTGAATAGTTGTGTTAAGGGACATTCACTACACTGATCGCTGACAGGGACACATGACCTGAAGCACGCTCCACCTTTTGACTACTGTCAACAGCTGTGATTTACATGCAGTTAGTGTGGCTTGCAAAGTCGTCTCAGGATGAAATTTATTGACACAGTCGTGTCTATCCAAGTTTCATCATTGACAGCAGACAGCAAACCACATTTTGTCCATTACACTACAGGTTGGTCAGGTGAAAAACGTGGCAACAAGCTTATCACAGACTTGCATGCCCTGACCTCGGTTATGTGTAATTGCCCAGCTTCCCAGATTCAGAGCTAGCCGAGGTTCTAGAGGTATGTGTAAGCCATGCATTAAAGCAATGTTGTGCAAATCACCCAGTAGCCACATGTTGCCAAATTCTCTGCAGCCATCCGCCAGGCAAGAGGTGATATGCGGAATATGAAGCTTTCCTGGGTACTGCCTAGAAACACTCCATTCACATTAATGAACCTCCAATTGGCATCACAGACAGCTTGCACATTGATGGAATACCATCAGTGTCTGTTGCAGAAGATGTGTGCAATGGAGCGGGGTGGCTGAAGGGCCACATGGGTACAATCAATTGCACCCAGCACACATGGGAATTGTGCAAGGAGATAGAAATCTCTTGCTGCCCTTTGTCTTATGGCCAGTTTATGTGGCATTTGTATGTGGTTGTGGGCTCTAGCAGTGATGCATCTAAGTACCTGATGCAGGCACTGCGACTAGCTCGCCTGGGAAATGCCCACATGGTCACTGGAGACCCTTTGGAAAGACCCAGTGGCAAAGAAATGGAGAGTAGAAAGGATCTTGAGATATGCTGGTATTGCATGTGAGCAGCAGGTAACAGAGTCTAGTTCCTGCTCCCACTCACATACAATATACAAGATGACTTCTGGAGGGAAACGGTACCTGGCCCTTACATCTTGACTGGACAGTCCAAATAGGTTGATCCTCTGTCTGAAAATCCTCTCTGCTCTTCCCCTCCTCCTCAAGTAGTTTTGCCGCATGGGAAGGGGCAGTGCAACAAACACATTCAGTGACATGTTGAAAGGGTTTGTGTGTGTCTGCTCTGCATTTATACATGTTGCAGGGCTAGGATTGGCTGCAGTGTGTCAGCTGATCCATGGTGGGGGATGCTAGGCACTTGGACAGGTGTTTACCCTTGGCTAAAACAATCAACGGCCACAGTTCGTATCTTCCAGCAAGGAATCAGAGATTCCGGCCTGGAATTGGAGATTCTGGCCCAGAACCGGAAATTCCAGCCCGGATGCGGAAATTGCGGCCCGGAAGCGGTTATTACGGCCCAGAAGCAGAAATTCCAGCCCCGGTGTGGACGTAAAGTTAGTAGTCGTAAGTCCATTCTGTGAATACCAAAAGTAGTTAGTTCATTCTGTGAATGCCAAAAGTAGTAAGTTCATTCTGTGAATGCCAAAAGTAGTAAGTGCATTCTGTGAATACCAGAAATAGTAAGTGCAGTCTGTGAATACCAAAATGGTAGTAATTTTAGGATTTGGTCGGCCCTTTATTTCTTAGTCTCTCTAATGAGTTTATTAAATACCTTAAGGTTTCACTTTTTCGTAGTATTTCAATTAATTACTGTCATCATGCAAGTGTCTGGTTCTGGTAGGAAAATATGGTACTATTGGAGTAAATTAATAATAAAGAATGAATGAATGAGAAAACTCTAGGCTAGAACCCACCTAATCACAAAACTCCTGAGTGAAAATAGGCTTCACAAACGGAGGGCCCGATTCACATAACTAACTTAAGACAAAATCCTAAACTTACTACCATTTTGGTATTCTCAGAAGCCACTTACTCATTTCGGTATTCACAGAAGTTAAGAATCCTAACTTTAGGACTCCTAAATGCCTTCTAGATTTTTCTCAACTTTACTACTATTAAATTGAGAAAAATCCTAATTTTAAGACTTTCGTTATTCACAGAAGGCATTTAGGAGTCCTAACTTTACTACTACTAAATTTAGAAAAATCCTAATTTTAAGACTTTCGGTAATCACAGAAGGCATTTAGGAGTCCTAAAGTTAGAACTCCTAACTTCTGTGAATACTGAAATTAGTAAGTGTCTTCTGTGAATACCAAAATGTGTAAGTGCCTTCTGTGAATACGAAAATGGTAGTAAGTTTAGGATTTTGTATTAAGTTAGTTCTGTGAATCGGGCCCAAAGTGTCAAAATCTGAAATAAAAAATTGCCTTAATATGCAGGCAACATTCTAATGTCTCTTTTTATCTGTCTACAGGTCACTAAATTAAAAAGCAAATGGGAGAAGGAACTGATGCCCACAGCAACAGGAACACCAGATCAGATAAGTATGAAGGGGTGAAGAAGGTCAAAGTAAAATGGCAGCGCACGTATCAGTACTCTAGCTTTCTGTCTCTTTTTTTCATGTCGTTTTCAGGGCAGTGCAAATTGAAGGGACGGAGGACTGGAGGCGATGGTGGCGCTCCGAATGTTGGAACACCAGGAGAGACGTTCGGGAAAAGAGAAACCCCACACCCGACTTCCAATGTCCTGGAAGTGACGAAAAGACACAGAAGGTAAGGCCCAACACGTAAAACCAGAATGCGAAGCGCTGCCACTCGGGGACGACTGCGCTTTAACTTGTCTGGTCTGTTGAGCATGCGCGTCCCCGTGTGGCGGCCATCTTAGCAGTTCACGTGGCTCCCGGTCTTTCGGCAACCGTGACACTAACTAGGTAAAAGGTCAGCACAAACTTGTTATGTATTACAAGGGTTCAGTAAATGTAGGTGAAATGTTAGGGGACAACCCAAGCCTATATTGGGGTACATTACAAATCACACCAGGAAAAGGTCTTACGTGCCTACCAGCATGGTATATTGAACAATGTCTTAGGCCCCTGCCTTCCCCTGGTCTGACTCCGAAAAGCCTCGTAGCCCAGGGGGGGGGGGGGCGGAAATGATTCCTCTAGGAGCAAGCCCACCTCCTCCGGGATGGCTTGAGGGAAGATGAGGAGCACCACCAGCTATCAAGTAAACAGTAGCTGAGGCTTAGTAGCAGACTGCCATTTTTTTGGGGCATCTCTGACATCTCCAGACTCCTGGTGCTATTTGGCAGCCTCTCTCACTCTCTGCTGGGGGTCCTCTGAACCCCTGCAGCCCCTGTTGACCAAGGGAGTCAGGTTAAGGCTCCAGGTTAAGTCCAGGAAGCACAAAATATAAACACCTAAGCATTTAAAGGAGAAATTGAGCAACAGGATTGAGGTTTGCCATGAAAAGCTATCGGTATCCCCGGCAATAGGTTCCAAAAGGGATTTGGATCCGTTCAACTGGAGACCAGATGCCTCACCATATAACTGGAGGATCTCCATACAATGGGGACCTGAGGTCTGTGGCTCTGCCAAGAATAAATATATATTGGTGAATGCCCTCTGTCAAACAAAACCCTTATACAAAAGTTATTTAACTTGCTTAAATGTGATGTTGTAGGAACAAAGTCCTTAAAATTCAATGGCATATGCAGCAGAAATTTTCAGACCAAGAGAATTATTCTTTCACATTGAAATCCAAATGACAAATGATCTGGACAGGAAGAGGAAATTTGAGAATCTGTGGCACTTACTTCCTGCTAAATAAATAAGAACACTTTTTAAAATGTGCACTTTGTTCTAAAAGATTACCTGAATCGGTTCATGAAGAATATTTACTTGAAAAGGTATGTTTGAATTGAATTAGCTCTTTCTCGAGTAGAAAATCTAATCAAAAAGCAGCCCGACTGATTGTAACTACTGACATTGCAAAATGGCGCCAGAAGACTCCCTAGACACCAGAAACTGCGCAGTGGGCCAGCAAATCTCATTTGAACTCACAAGCACACTTGATGGAGTCTCGCATTAATCCTAGGAACATTTTGCTGCTCAAACAGCAGAATCATTCCATCTCACACTGATTGGCAGAATTTAGCAGCAACTCTGCATAGGAATTATAATTCCTGCCTGGCTTAGATTTCAGTGACTTAATGGCCAAGGTCATCATCTTCATCCTCATCACTGTCATCTTGCAGACAAATGTCACCAGCATCACCCTCGGACTGCCACTAATATTCATCATCTGAAATGAAAAGTATGTTCCACCATTGATCAAAGGTGCCTCTGACAAAATGACCTGGTTTTGCAAGGGGGTCCCCTGGGTTTTTAGCCCCGTGCTCGGCAGCCAGCTAGGGAAACCTACCAAACCCACACATTTCTGAAAACTAGACACCTGGGGATTATAGGGTGGTATGGCTTGCGTGGATCCCCCAACTTTTTCATACCCAGAATCCCATTCAAACCTCAAATTTAGCAAGAAAAATCACCTTTCCACACATTTTTGTGTGGGAAAGTTGTGGCATCACTGGGCTGACATAAATTACCCGCGACAGACAAGGCCCCAAAACGTATTGAGGCAACAACTTGCCTGTGACAAAACAACCTGGTTTTGCAAGGGAGGATCACCTGGGTTTTGGCCGTGCTCAGCGGCTAGCTAGGGATTCCTACAAGACCCACACATTTCTGAAATCTAGACACCCGGGGGATTATAGGGAGGCCCAGCTTGCGTGGATCCTCAACTTTTTCTTATCCAGAATCCCCTGCAAACCTCATATTTAGCTGACAGAATCACTTCTTCCAGACATTTTTGTGTGGGAAAGTTGTGGCATCACCGGGCTGACACAAATTTACATTTTCACAAAACCATGTAAATCTGGGAATGTGTCAGAATACATGGATGTTGCATTGGAACATCCACAGCAAAACCTATGGAACTCCCCCTTCAAGCAGACAAATGCAAGAACAGGGGCCATATTTACCAGGTCATGAAAAGTTACACATGGTGGCTTTATGTAGCCTTGTAAATATTGACAAGCATACTGCGCTGAGGAGCATCTAAAAGGAGACAGACCAGAGGTGCAATGGGCTTGTAAATAAGCCCCAAAATACCTGCCTGTTATTTCCTATCCTTGCATTCTCATGCTCAGCTAAGTCAAGATAACTGACTACTCATGTCATGGGCTTAGCATAAGCAAACTTGGGGGCATATTTATAATAAAGTGGCAAGTGTGTCGTTAAGCCAAGAAGGCTAACAACATGCTTCATCACTTTAGAAATGCAGGCTGCACCATATTTACTAGAATATGGTGCATCCCTGCATTTCCCCCTGTGCTGGCACGAACTTTAGCTGCCTATAGCTAATGCAGGGCCCCAAAGCACCATATTGCAAGGGTGCCTGTGTTGAGGGAAACATTGTTTATGCGGAGGAAGGTACTCCTTCCTGCGCGTAAACAATCTTTAAATGCCATTTTGTAACTTCTATGTGTGCTGCCTAATGCGCACACATAGAAGTTGCAAAACCTAATTTAAAAGAAAATATTGTTTATGTGCAGGAAGGGGGACATCTATTGTCTCATTTTATGAACTGGACATTGGAAAATAACCTTCTGTTGGAATTTCAAACAGGCTTCAGACCTGGATGCACAACAACTGACAATAAAGTGGCAATAACTCTTCCTATTAGGAATTCGTTACAGCTAGGGAAATCTCTAAACATGTGTGTTGTAGACTACTTGCCGTATTTGACAAAGGTATCCTAAATTTGCAATGGTCTACCCTTAATGGTTTTGGTATTGACAGTTCACTGTAATATTTGGTTATGTCACTATATTTAAACAACTGATTGCAAATCAATATTTCAGGAAGAATACCCATTTTTCCCTGGATTAACATTGAAGATGGGTTCAAGCAACCTGTGTTTTAGATGCACTTCACTTCCATTTGTCAGACATAAGTTCCCGCATTTACAAATCCACATTTTTTCTCTAAAATTAGGAATTATTTAATTAGTTACTTAGGGTATGCTGATGATCTAACTTTATGCTCTTTAAGTCCAATTGGACTTCATCATTAGCAAGATAAGATAAATGTTATGAAATAAATTGTTTCTCTGTTAATGTCACAGAAATAAAAAAAACTTTCCTTTGGAAAAGGGATGAGGAAAGTTACCTGGAAACTCAGCCAATAACCAGTTGAAATTGTAGACATTTACGATTAGCTAGATTTTACGTTAAACACAAAGATGACCGCAGCCCAACATATGGAAAAGCTACAGTCGAAATACAAAATTGTAAATAAAACATTGGAAAGGTTCACCCTCACCTATTCAGCGGTCGGGTATTTGACCCAACTATGGGGCCTTCAACACCAAATTGATTCCAACTTTGGGGTTGATTACCATGCCGTCCCTAAACTCTTCCGACCAAAACATTTTCGGAATCATTTCCGACTGACTCAGGTTCTCACACTGACATCGATGGGAGTCTGTGTCCTGAACGAGAACACTAGCTCACATTGCAAAAACAGGTGGTTTGAGAAAAACATGCTCCTTGTGACGGGCACCCCATGGTGCCTGAATCACTGTGCATGGTTGGTAAGAGGGGTCCCTTGGGTACCCCCATGGGCCCCAACCGGAGGCCTTCATGTGAAGGGAGCCTTCTACAGGCCCCCAAAGTCAGATTCTGACAGCTGTTTCATGTCAGGCAGACTGAATGAAAATGGCTGTCCGAATCTATCATCGTAATCGCTTGTTCGGAAACCGTGTCCATAGAGCTGTACGATTCCGCTCCGAAAGACTCGGGCTGTCCGAATGCCTTTCGGAACAGATTCAGACAGCCCAAACAGTTTCCTTGATTTGTAATTGGTCGTACGGAATGGTGTCCAATTTGGTCAGAAACATAGATTCCTAATCAGATTTACCGAATCTGAAAACAGTTCGGAGCCTTTCCGGATGGCATTGTAATCAACCCCTTTGTCTTACAATTCTCTTGTCCCAACACGAATAACGTAGATACATTAAAAACCATTTTTACCAAAATGTACAACCATTATTTAAGCTTTGTGGCTCAACTCCTCATGCCATGATACACCTAATTTATTTTTATGTTTTTATATTTTTATTAGCTTTTTTATGATGCATAAACAAAACAGGCATGTCACATATAACCATCCTCCACATCCCTCCCTCCATCCACCCTCCTCCCTCCTCCTGCCAGCCCATATTCCCCTCTTCATCCTGACAGGACTGTATCTTGCTTTTCCATGAGTAAATACAGTGCAGAAAACATTCCAAATCCGCCCACACTCAGCCAGTGCAGCCGGGTACATCCTCCACTCTTATTTACAATCCCCCATCTAATCCATGATATTGTCGCCATTTTCCCCCATACTCTGTTGAATTTCTCTGGGCATCCTCTTGCCTTGTAACCCTATGGGTAACAGCCTACACCCTCAGCTGTCCACATTCAGAGCAGTATCTTTGAACAAAGTAGTTTCTACACTGGCCAAGATGAAAAGCGGCTCTCCCCTCGACCCGGCCCCTGTAAGATTCTTAAAAACTGTGTCCTCTAGCATAGCTCCCACTATCATGGAACTAATCAACATCTCTCTTTCGCAAGGCTCCGTTCCTCCGAACTGGAAGAGCGCTGTTGTCAAGGCTCTTCTCAAAAAACCACAACTGGACCCTGACGACATGGCCAACTACAGACCGATCTCGCTTCTCCCATGCATTAGCAAGATGGCTGAGAAATTGGTTAATGTGCAACTATCCCAGTACCTCGAGGCCAACAAACTCCTGCGTCAGTCTCAAACTGGATTCCGCCCCGGCCATGGCACGGACACCGCACTCCTCGCTGTCATCGAGGAGGCAAGGTGCATTCTGGACTCAGGAGGATCAGTGGCAGTAATCCTCCTGGACCTCAGTGCTGCCTTTGATACGGTGGACCACCGTGTCCTTCTCCATCGTTTGGCCAGGGCTGGAATCACGGGCGCTGCACTCGCTTGGAATTACTCTTTTCTATCAGGCTGCTCATTCCAGGTTTGGGACGGCAACTCACACTCTGCCCCTTTACCACTCTCTAGCGGAGTCCCCCAGGGGTCTTCGCTTAGTCCCACCCTGTTTAATGTTTACATGGCCCCCCTTGAGGATGTTGTTACCCCTTACGGGATAAAAATAGTGAGCTATGCGGACGACACGCAACTGGTCATCTCATTATCCCACCTTGACAACCACCCAGATAACCTACGGAACTGCCTCCAGGATATTTACATCTGGATGAGCGAGTCCTCTCTTAAGCTCAATGGAGCGAAAACTGAAATCATGCTCATGGGCAAGAAATGGACATCCATTCCCGCGTCGGTCTGGCCAGACGTTTTCGGTGAGGTGCCAACCCCGAAAAAAGAAATTAAGACACTGGGAGTCTGGCTTGAACCTGAGCTGACCATGAAGACCCAGGCAGCCAAAACAGCAGGAATCTGTTTTGGACTCATGCGATCCATCCGCAAGATCCTTCCACTCCTTCCTCCCCTATCCAGAAAACTACTGGTTCAAGGTCTCATTCTTGCCCGCCTGGACTACAGCAACGCCGTCTACCTCGGTGCCCTCGAATCTACCTTGGCGAAACTCCAACGCACTCAAAATGCGGTGGCGCGGCTCATTATGAATCTCCCCCCCAGAGCGTCGGCCAGACCTGCCCTCAAGGCCCTACACTGGCTTCCTGTACGCCAGAGGGTAGAATTCAAGGCCATGTGCACTGCCCACAAACTCATCAACGGTGTAGGCCCAGCTGTCCTGAAAGACATGGTCACCCCCTACAAAGCTCCCAGACTCCTGCGCTCGGACAACGAACGCCTGGCCACTGTCCCTAGATTCAGGAAGGTACGCACCGGCGGGCGACGCTTTGCGGTCAAAGCGTCCTCAGGATGGAACTCACTTCCCCGCAGCCTGCGTCTGGAATCCGGCCACCTCCTCTTTCGCAAAAGATTGAAAACCCTCCTTTTTCCCAAATAGTATCCCTCCCGCTCCCCTCAGGTCTTCACTGATTTCATAGCACGGGGATGCCCCCGGGTCACCAGGCGCTCTATAAATCGCTAAATAATAAATAATAATAAATAATTGTATGTGACTCTCTCCGCTGTATAGATCAATGCCCCTTCCCCATTCATCTAACCTCGGTGGCGTGGGGGACCCCCACACCTGGGCCACGCCCCTCTTAGCCACCACTAATTCTAGAACTACAAAGATTAGGAGTAGGCGACTCAAGTCTACATCATTTGTTATGCCCAGCAGACCCATTTGGGGTCTAACGGCAAAGTGACCTCCAGCACCTCTCCTAACTCCCCCAGAACCTCAGCCCAGTATGCCTGTATTATGGGGCACGTCCAGACAGTATGGTAAAAGTCCCCTTGCCCCTGATCGTATCTGAGACAATTTGTGTCACTAGCCCACCCCATGCAGTGCAGCACCTATCATAGTATAACCTGTGCAAGATTTTATATTGAATAAGCCGCAAACAGCACTTAATTGCGACTTCCCTTGGATGCATCAGGGCTGCCTCCCAAACCACTGTATCCATCTCCCCCACATTTTGCTCCCACGATTCTCTGAGCTTTACCAACCCATCCGTCATATTATTGATCAGTGTTCTGTAGGTCAAGGAAACTGTCTTACAAGGGATGCGTTCCTGCAATAAGCGCCCTTCAAGTGGGGCATACTCTGGTAATGACAAGGCAAGCGCCTCCTCTGCCCGCCATGCATGTCGCAGTAGCGCATATCTGAGGTACTGTGTGTGCTGCAACCCGTACTCCGCCCTCAAGACCTGGAATGACTTTAGTTCCCCCCTCTTCATCACATCCCCCAGTACGGAGATACCGATGTTGTCCCACCTCTTGAACTCTCGCAGCTTGTTCAGCCTATTCAACCATGCACAGTGCCCTATTGGGGTCTGTTTCGTTGGTGTATGAGTCCAACCAATTAGTTGCCCTTTCCCATATCCCTAGCGTAACCTTTGTTGCTGAATGCAGTCTTTCCTTCCCCTTTCCCCCGTATATATAGTGTAAGCAGTTGCACTGTGCCATTGTTCTCCTTTCTAAGCTGTATGTGGGATGGTCTGCTGGTGTGTGAAACCATTCATTGACGGGGGTTAGGTGCTCCACCCAATAATAGGCTTCAATGTTCGTCAGGGAGATCCCCCGTTATACTGGTTCCTTTGCAAGGTCCCCAAGGATATTCTGGATTGTCTCCCCAGCCAGAGCAGTGATCTCAGTTCCGCATTTATATCAGAAAAAACCTGCTGGGGAAGTGGGAAATATTCATTTTGTAAGTCGTACAGGAACCGTGGTAGCGTAATCATCATAAACATAGCAGCGCGTCCTAGGATCATAAGGGAGAGCATCTTCCACCTGGCAGCGTCATCAACAACATTTTCCAGCACCAGCTTAACGTTCTTCTGGTATGAGAGGTTTCTATCCAAGGTTATATATACCCACAAGTACACAAACCCCTCATCTGTAGTCCTGAGCCCACCAGGCAATAGCAAACAGTCCTTCCCCGCCTGGAGTCGTATAAGATTGACTTATGCCAATTTATCTTATATCCAGCATGAGCGCCGTAACGGTGCAGCGTGGTGAACAGCGGCGGGATAGTGGTGAAAGGATGGGTGGCATATAGCGATATTTTTTCCTCATACTTGTTTGTTTGCTCTATTCTAAATCTCCCAATGTCCTTGTTCTGTCTAATTTCACACACCACTACTTCTATGGTTAGGGCAAAGAGCAATGGGGACAGGGGACATCCTTGCCGGGTCCCTCTTCTTATGGGGAAATCCTCTGATAGCACCCCGTTGACTTTCACTCTGGCTCGTGGGTCCATATAAAGGAGCCTCACCCACTGCCAGCACTCTGGGCCAAATCCAAACTTGAGCAGTACTCCTTCAAGGAAGGGCCAATGCACCACGTCAAAAATCTTTTCGGAGTCCAGGGATAAAAATAGATGGGGCTCCTGATGATTGTGCACCTTTATCAGCCAGTTATGGGTCCTCCTAAGATTCAACCTAGTTGCCCTATCCATCAGGAAGCCAGTCTGAACCAAGTGGACCACTTCAGGAATTACCTGCCGCAGTCGGAGGGCTAGGATTGTCACCAGGAGTTTAACCTCCACATTCAGGACTGATATGGGGCGGTATGATGCACACTCCTCGGGGGGTTTACCTTGCTTATAGATCGGGACAATTGTGACCATACGCAGGTCTGGCGGCAAGATTCCCTCCTGGGCTGCCCCTTCAAACAGAGCCAGTAGGTGGCTACCAAGAAGATCTGCTGTTTTAAAAAAAATTCAGCGTGAAACCCATACGGACCAGGAGATTTCCCCGGACGGAGTTTAGTCAAAGCCTCTTTGATCTCTGCGATTGTTATGTCTCCCTCCAGATCCCTCTGGTCTTCTTCAGAGAGTACTGGGGTGTCAATTTGATCAATGTACGTCAGTGTATCATCTAGCACTCTCAGGTCCCTAGCCCTATAGAAATCCTCATAATAGGCGGCAAAGGCTTAAACTATCTGCACATCTGTCTGCCCCAGCTGCCCCGGCTTATCATTCACCTGTTCTACCCATCGGGCGTCCTGCTCTTTCTGACTTAACCACGCCAGGAGCTTTCCTGACTTGTCCCCTACGTCGTACAGTCTGTGTAAGGTCACTAGTGCCTGCGTTTTGGCCTCCTCCGTCACAGTGCCTTGTATTGCTGTTATCTCGTAGAAGTCTGAGAGTCTGTGGGTCCCTATCAGCCACATGTTCACGTTCCAGCTCTAGAATCTGTGTTTCCAAAGTTTGTAACTCTTCCTGCACTTTCCTCTTCTCTCAGGTTAGTCTGTTCAGGGCCCTGTCCCGTAGAACTGCCTTGAAGGCTTCCCAAATGACTACCCCTGACGAGACCGATCCTATGTTTTCAGCAAATTATACCTTAACTGAGAGCATTCACTAGGTCTTTATTCTGCATGTCCCACACAGACAGCCACCAACCCCTCACCCCCAATGTACGCCTCCCCCCCCAGCCGCACCAGAAGAGGCGAGTGGTCCGAGATACCTTGTGCTTGATACTCCACCGCATCCTCCACACTTAGAGCCCGTCGCGGCAGAAAGACATAGTCTTATCTAGAGTACACCCTATGGGCCCCTGATTAGTATGAGTAGGTACTAGCGTCTGGGTGCCGCCACCTCCAGACATTCACTAGTCCAAGGGTGGAGATGGTTCTAGCTAGAGGAGTTAGTGTAGAGTCACTAGGTCTGTTCCCCAACCTATCCCGCAGAGATGACATCACATTGTTAAAATCCCCTCTCATCACCTGCAAAGTGTCTGATGTGTTCAATAAGATATCTGTAATGCCAGACAAAGTTCTGGCCTGTAACTTTGGTGGTGCATAGACGGAGATGATCATGAGTTTCTGTCATCCCCATGTTTCCTTTACCTCCACGTATGTCCCCAGTGAGTCTGTCCAAGTCTGCGTAACCACAAAGGGAGGTGTTTTCTTGATCAGGATGGCATTGGCAACCCCTCTGGAGCTGTTGTATATCCTGCATGTGCCAGTACTCTATATGGTCCCCTCGCCAGGAATCCACACCGGGTGCCCTGAAGGTGCGTCTCCTGCAATAAAACAATATCCGGCCCCACCCTTCTCACATAAGCCAGGACTAACCCCCTCTTAACCTTGTTGGCCAAGCTGTTAACGTTCCATGTGAGGATTTTAGCTCAGCTATTAAACTGGACCTCCACCCTGGAACTACCTATAAATGTAGAGGACATCAGACAAGAAGACTTTCCGTGCTAGCAGGAGTCGGGTGCTGGAACCATATGTGTAGATAATGGTCCTAACCATGACATGTCTAAAAAACTCAACCAACAACCCAAGCCAACATGCAACCCCCCTCCCTTCCTCCCACCCCCCAACCATTTGAAATCTCCCCCGCTCTCTCCCCCCTCCCCGCCCTCCCTCTCCCCCATTGTCCCATGTCCCACCAAATAGCAGCGAATAAGATAATCGGGTGATGGAGGTCTGTTGCCCCCCACTCCCTGACACCCCAAGGAAAGGAAAAAGCTTGCTCTAAACCTTCAAAGTCACCACATACAAATGGTATACACTAGAGCAGGCATGAACCAAAAGAAAACAAAAGATCAAAACAACAGTCCAATCAGGGGGAGGGGGGGAATGTCCAGCCTGCAAGTTCCAGGCGATACAATATCTAGGCTTTTTAAAATAGAACAGCATTTTTATTCTGGGGGCTTTTAAATTGTATATTAGAATGTGATTATTGTTTAGGAACACTGACACCCCTCCACACGCTATTATTCCTCTTCCCTGCCTCGCCCAGCCGTGCGTTTTAACCGGTGTTTGGCGGTGGTGGGCGCCATTTTAGGTGTGGCTGGGGGTGCGCTCTAGTCGCGCCGGCCTCCCGCCCTCCTAGGCTATTTAGCTCGGCATCACAACGGCCGCGCTGCCTATTTGGAGCTCTCCCTAGCGAGGGCAACTAGGGCTGCGAGCTTGTTTGTTGGGAAAAACTACTTTGCTGGCAGAACACTTTTAGCAAATCGCTTTTAGGAGCTTTTTAAAATCGAACAGCATTTTTATTCTGGGGGCTTTTAAATTGTATATTAGAATGTGATTATTGTTTAGGAACACTGACACCCCTCCACACGCTATTATTCCTCTTCCCTGCCTTGCCCAGCCGTGTGTTTTAACCGGTGTTTGGTGGCGGCGGGCGCCATTTTAGGTGTGGCTGGGGGTGCGCTCTAGTCGCGCCGGCCTCCCGCCCTCCTAGGCTATCTAGCTCTGCATCACAACGGCCGCGCTGCCTATTTGGAGCTCTCCCTAGCAAGGGCAACTAGGGCTGCGAGCTTGTTTGTTGGGAAAAACTACTTTGCTGGCAGAACACTTTTAGCAAATCGCTTTTAGGAGCTTTTTAAAACCGAACAGCATTTTTATTCTGGGGGCTTTTAAATTTTATATTAGAATGTGATTATTGTTTAGGAACACTGACACCCCTCCACACGCTATTATTCCACTTCCCTGCCTCGCCCAGCCGTGTGTTTTAACCGGTGTTTGGCGGCGGCGGGCGCCATTTTAGGTGTGGCTGGGGGTGCGCTCTAGTCGCGCCGGCCTCCCACCCTCCTCACCTCCTATAAAATGTGCATCATGGCCAGACGGCGCAGCGAGCTGGCGCAGCGGGCGTGCCGGACGCATGCCGAAGCCGCGCCTAAGCCAAGCCCGTCTGCGCCCGTCCGCGACCGGACGCGGCCCAGGGCCACAACCCCTGGTCCTGACTGCCGATTCACCTGGAGTAGGAATGATTTGGTAAGCCTGTCCTCTAGCACATGTAAACTCGGCCACCATAGTATAAGGGTAGGGGAGGATGAAGGGTGTAGACACTGTCAATTTCGCTTTAGTACACGGACAGCAGACTCCAGGGCTAGTTTTAACCCTTCTATCCTGCGGTCTGATCAATGTGAGGTCGCTTCGTCGCCACAAGCATGATATATATGATCTCCTTGCGGATAAACAACCTGATCTGTTATTCATCACAGAAACATGGTTGGATGCCAACTCTGATCCCAACATCATTCAGGCACTACCAGATGACTACCAGATGGTGCGTCTGGATAGACCTGAAGGCAGAGGGGGAGGAATTGCGATTGGTTTCAAACAGCAACTGGCCTGTCATCTGGAACCAGTCCATTTGGCGGGAAGCGAGGCAGGTGTTTTCACCATAAAAATTGATGGGAGAACGACTGTGAAGGGCTTTCTAATCTATCGCCCACCGGGTCCCATGGCTAGGTTTAAAGGCAACCTATTAGAGTGCGTTACAGAAATAGCGATGAGGAGAGACAAGTTTCTGTTACTCGGAGACTTAAACATCCACTTAGAAGATTTGTCAGACAAAGGAGCAATGGAGCTCCGTCAAGAACTTCATACCCTACAGTTAGAGCTAAAGGGGCAGTTCCCAACTCATCAACATGGACACCTGTTAGATCCTATATTCGCTAATTGGGAGGAAATTTCAGCAGCTTCCCCAGTGCCCCTACCATGGACTGATCATTTCTTTGTTCCGTTTTCAATTCTTCTTCCTAAATACAAAGTCACGGACCCCACCCCTCTCAATTATCCCTGGCGAAAATGGGCTAGGTTCTCCCTGCCAGAGTTTAATAAGGCTCTCACCGCAGAGGGGCCTCCGGGAGGCGACGACGTGGATACGGCAAACAAACTGCTCAATGACCGTATCACGGCTGCCCTCGACTGCACGGCCCCTTTAGGCCAGTCAAAGAAGGGTGCCCGCAGACAAAGAACTGCACCTTGGTTCAGCGAGGCGTTGCGCTGTGCCAAGAGGGACTGTAAACGTGCAGAAAGACAGTGGAGAGTGGCATACGATGACCAGTTGAAAGAGAGATATCTCGTCAAGAGACGGGCTTATCACAATAAGATCCAGATAGAGAAAGCCGCATATTACGCAGTTAGAATCCTGGGTGCAGAGAACTCAGCTAAGGAACTGTTTAGCGTATATAAATCCCTGGCCATCCCAAAAACCTCCCTAGGAGACAATGATTACTCGGTAGCAGCCTGCAATCATATTGCAAACTATTTCGGGGACAAAGTGTCCAAGATCTACTCTGCCTTCCCTGCCTTACCCTTAGTAGCGGAAGAATTAGCAGAACCAGTAGGAGAGGAAGCTGGACAAAACTTATTGCTCAACTTTATTACCCCCACACCAGAAGATCTAATCAAAATATGTAGATCAGTGAAATCAGGCTCCCCCCGGGACCCAGCCTCCCCAAAACGACTGGGGGACAGCCTGATGACACTTGAACCCTACATTAGACACCTACTGGATGTTTCCTTCCGGTCCAGTTCCATACCTGAGGACTGGAAACAGGCCGTGGTGCTCCCCCTCCGCAAGAAGCCCAACATAAGCTATGAGAAGCTGGACAACTTGCGTCCCATTTCCCTGCTGCCCTATTTTTCCAAAGTGGCGGAGAAGGTGGCAAATGTGCAGTTAATGCAATTTGTGGAGGAGAACAACCTTCTTCATCCCACCCAATTTGGGTTTCGGCCACGTCACTCTACAGAGTCAGCCCTCCTCAGGGCCACTGAAACCCTTAGGCAGGGTGCTGACGAGGACCAAACTATGGCCTTGATACTTTTGGACCTCAGCGCTGCGTTCGACACTGTGGCACATTCCATCTTGCTACAGTCTCTGAGCAAAGGAGGGGTGAGAGGGGCAGCGCTGAAATGGATCCATTCATTCCTATCTGGCCGAGGCTTTCAAGTCAGGCAGTGTGACCACTACTCGGAGCGAGTATCTTTGGATCAGGGGATGCCGCAGGGCTCGTCCCTGAGTCCAACTCTTTTTAATCTTTACGTTGCTCCGGTTGCCACCATAGTGGAGAGTCATGGCCTTCGCATGGTGTCCTATGCCGACGACACGAAGCTGGTCATCTCCCTATCACGTGCGCCCAGTCTCGCGGGGGACATCTTCAGAGCATGCATGCAAGACCTTGCTGCCTGGATGTCCGCCAACTGCCTCAAGCTCAATGGAGGCAAGACTGAGGTGCTGGTTGTGGGGGGAGGCCAGGCGGCGTGGACGTCGGCGTGGTGGCCGCCATGCCTGGGACCAACACCCATCCCCTGCCAGGAGGCGAGGAATCTGGGCATTTGGTTCGATTCCAACCTGACCTTTGGCCCCCAGATTAATCGGGTGGTCGGATCCTGCTTTGGGACTCTTAAGAGCCTTAGGAAGGTGCTGAAGTTCTTATCCATTAGAGCTCGCCAAACGTTGGTGCAGGCACTTGTTACATCTAAGATGGTAAACAGACATAATATCGAATCCAAAATATAGACAGGACATAATATTGAGTAAAAAATATCGACTACACAAAATATCGACCAGACATAATATCTACTACAAAAATATCGAGTTATATCGATATTAAAAGCCAAAATATCGAATCAAAAATATAGACTAGACATAATATCGACTAGATAGAATACAGACAAAAGAAAATGGAAAATAAGGTAAGTTTTGACTACTTTTTAATAATTGTGTAATATAAATCTGTAGCGGGTAGTGGGTTTATAGGGGAATAGGGTGGGAAGTAATTTAAATAGAATTAATTAATTATGTAATTATTAATAATAATTGTAAAATAATTAATAATTGGTAATTAAAAAAAAGTAAATAATATTAATTGATTAATTGATAAATAATTAATTTATAGTAAATTAGTTTAAGTAGTGGGTTGTGGGTTTATAGGGGAATAGGGTGGGAAGTAAATAAATAAATAATTAATTAAGTTAATTAATTAAATTGTTTAATTAATGAATAATTGTCCATGAAAAAAAAATAATTGGTAAATAAAAGTAATTGGTATAGGAAAATAAATTTACCTGGTAATAATTTTTCTATAAATTATAATTAATTATGAACTGTTGCCTAATTATACTGTTGTACTCACTGGAGTGGAAATAGTAATTTTAACCCCTACGCTATCCAACGTTTTCCCTACTGTTGCACCCACTGGAGTGGGAATAGTAATTTTAACCTCTACGCTATCCAACGTTTTCCCTACTGTTCCACCCACTGGAGTGGGAATAGTAATTTTAACCCCTACGCTATCCAACGCTTTCCCTACTGTAGCTCCCACTGGAGTGGGAATAGTAATTTTAACCCCTACGCTATCCAACGCTTTCCCTACTGTTGCACCCTCTGGAGTAGGAATAGTAATTGTAACCCCTACGCTATCCAACGCTTTCCCTACTGTTGCACCCACTGGAGTGGGAATAGTAATTTTTACCCCTACGCTATCTAGCACTTTCCCTACTGTTGCACCCACTGGAGTGGGAATAGTAATTTTAACCCCTACGCTATCCAACGCTTTCCCTACTGTAGCACCCTCTGGAGTGGGAATAGTAATTGTAACCCCTATGCTATTCAACGCTTTCCCTACTGTTGCACCCACTGGAGTGGGAATAGTAATTTTTACCCCTACGCTATCCAGCGCTTTCCCTACTGTTGCACCCACTGGAGTGGGAATAGTCATTTTAACCCCTACGCTATCCAACGCTTTCCCTACTGTTGCACCCACTGGAGTGGGAATAGTAATTTTAACCCCTACGCTATCCAACGCTTTCCCTACTGTAGTACCCACTTGAGTGGGAATAGTAATTTTAACCCCTACGCTATCCAAAGCTTTCCCTACTGTTGCACCCACTGGAGTGGGAATAGTAAATTTTACCCCTACGCTATCCAACGCTTTAGCTATTGTAGAATTCACTACAGTTGTTACAATAATTGTTAATTATTTTGCTATGCTACGGTGAAAGTATTATATATGTTTCTTTAATAAAAAAAATTTTATATAAATATATATGTATTCTTTTTTTATATATTTATTTAATTTAAAATAAATATTTATTAACATAACATTATTTTAATAATTTTAAGTACGTTTATAACAAATATATTTATTACTACATTAGTTTTAACTTAATTTAAAGACATTTAAAAAAAACGATATTTTTTACAGTCTATATTTTAGTAACTCGATATTTTAGAGTCGATATTTTTGTACTTACCTGTTTAAAGATAGCCAGTCGATATTTTGTCCATCGATATTTTGTCAACGATATTATGGCAACTCGATATTTTTGAGGTCGATAGTATTTCAGTGATCCATCTAAGATGGACTATGGCAACCTTCTCTACTTAGGGACCTTAGAGAAGAATCTGAGTCGCCTGCAGGTCTTGCAGAACGCTGCTGCCCGACTGGTGCTCAGACTACCCAGAAGAGCTGCCTCAAAAGCGGCGCTCCAGACCCTGCACTGGCTCCCGGTAAGAAGCAGGGTGGAGTTTAAAGCACTATGCACATGCCATCGGATCATTAATGGCAGGTCTCCCCTTCCTTTGCAAGGACTGCTGACACAATACGAGCCGTCCCGTTCCCTTAGATCTTCCGGCTCGGGGCGCCTGGCCATTCCAAAGGTGTCTAAAGCACGGATGGGCGGCAGATCCTTCAGGTATCTAGCTGCGTCCAGCTGGAACAAACTACCTGCGGCGCTGCGCTTAGAACCATCTGAATCTATCTTCAGAGCCAAGTTAAAAACATTATTATTCATTCGCTAATAGGTTCCGCTTTCTGCAGTTCTCCTGTAAGCACTCGCTCCTTAGCGCGGGGACACACCGTTGAGCGTCACCAAGCGCTTTACAAAACCCCAATAATAATAATAATAATAGGCTTGGGCAGCCCCATCGGTCTTCTCTTCACGAATTCAAGTCCTGGAGGTCTCTCTGGGATTCCACAGGTTTTGGTGTGTGTTCCTGTTCCATCTCATTGATTTCAATTGCCAAAGGATGCAGCGATTGTCCTTCCTGCTCTTCCTCCTCCGAAGAGGAGCCCCATGGCTCTCCCTCCACATTCGAGCATGATGCCTCTGCCGGGCAAGAGACCCGAGATCCCGCGGTTCGATTAAGGTCAAGAGACCCCACACTTCACCTTCTCCGTCTTTCCGGTCCAGACTTAGGGATAAGGGGCCGCCCCGGGAAGACAGTCTCCGCCGCCCAGTCTCAACCTCTGCACTTTGGGCGTCCCCCTGGAGCCTCCAGGCTGCCTCTCTGTGTCAAGCGATCTAAGGGCCTCGGATGTGGGTCTCGTTAACCAAGGTCGTTCCTTCAGCCATTGCCAGGCCTCTTCCGGAGTTATCAAAAAATGTGTCTTGTCCTGGTAGATCACTTTCAGTTTGGCCGGGAACAATAGCATGTACTGAATTTAATTCAATCAATATAGACCCAGACAGGTTTCTCTCGACTGTGCGCACCAAGTGCTCACACTGTCATTCCGCTTTAGCCACTTGTCCGCGTTCCCCCAGGTGTTTTAACTCTCCTCTCTGCAGCTCACCAGCCAGATGCCCTCCATGTGTGCGCCCCCCATACCTCCTTCTAATAGCGTTCCCAATCCGTCTCCCAGCCAACTCCTTCACTCGGCGGCCTAATGATACACCTAACCTTCCATCTATTAATTTTTAACATTCAACATTTTTGTGGCTGTGCCTCCTGTGGTGGTTGGTGACTTACAAAAACAGTGGGACGCAACATACCATAAAACAAGTATACATACATTATAAAATTACATGACATAAAAAATTATGTGAAAGGAAAAACAAAAGATTCACTTACCTTCTACTGCAGCACAACCTCAATGCTCTCCAGACCCTTGCTCAAGACTCTTCAGAGCACGAGGTGACGTTAGACAGCCAACATACCTGTTTCAATCCAGATGCTTCTCTCAACCTGCATGAGTGAAGCGTCTGGATTGGTTGGAACACGCTGCCTCAGCACTCCAAAAGGCAGTGTAGGCCTGTGCCTGCTGAGTTTAAATTAAACATGTCGGTTTGTCCATAGCACGATGAAGGAAATGGCGGTCTCTAGTTGGCAATGGTTTACACCTTTGTCCAAGTAGGGACCATTCCTCCTAGTCAGGATAAGAGGGATAAACTACTGAAATAACCCCTGCTCACCCCCTTGGTAGCTTGGCACAAGTATTAAGGCTTATCTCAGAGGCAGTGTGAGAAGCATTTTCAATTAACCCACAGTAAGAGAGTGAAAACACTACAAAAGAACACCACACCAGTTTAGAAAAATACCCCATACTTTATATATTTAAAACAAGACTAAAATGATAAAAATCCAACATACAGTACTTAAGAATGTGCACTCTACAAGAATAACCTTAAAAATGCGGTAGCTCCATTCAGTGCTACTGTGGTGCTGAAAAAAACAGAATCCAACAGTTCCGTCTTACCGTGTCAGTCATGGTGTTCAGACTCATAAACAATACGGGTAATATTTACAATGCAGCGCACCATGGTGCAAGGAGGGGCAAATGTGTAATGCATCTTGTGGCATACAGGTGCTTAACGTGGTGCATCACTCCTTACGCATACTTCAAGCAGGTGTAAGGATTTGACACAACAGCGTCGTCAAACTGACTCAGTGAAACCTTGTAAATTTCACTGCAACAGTTTTACTGGGCTTTCCTGCGAGGGAACGGCCACCCTGCAACAGAACACCCACATGAAACCTGACTCAGGTATCATGGGGCGCAGGGCTTTACAACGTGACACATCTGCCTAGATGTGTCCCGTTGTAAATCAGTCGCAATGTGGCGCATAGTTTACACTGCCGCTTCATCACAAAGTGGCGCAACGGCAGCGTAAAAGTGTCGCAAGGGGCTTGTGAATCTGCCCCAACATTTTTAATCGTGGCAACCATTGTGGTTGCGATCTAAAGCTACCTGTCTAAGATCCACACGCACTAAACTTCCTGCACACACCCAGGTTCAAGAAGGCACGTTGGGTTGGAAGGAGTTTCCTACTAGGGCCAGTCAAGACATGAAACCTACTACCGATCACCATAAAGAACAGCCCAACACTTCTATCTTTTAGAAAGGCGCTGAAAACCTGGCTCTTTTCCAATTAACACATTTGGTACACTACTCCAGCAACCTTCCTGACCCACAGGTATTAGCGCCAAGACACCCCTGGGCATTTCTGTGCTGTACAAATGCCCTAATTAAATAAAATCAATCAAATCAAGCGTAGCGGTGCGGCGTGCGGTGCCCTCAAGGTGGGGTGCAGGCAGCGGCGTTTGTGAGACCAGGGCTGCAGTGCAGACTGAATGCGGTGTTCTTGGCGCTGCTAACAGATCACTGTGCAGGCAACAGTGCTAGTTGCGAGGAGCTGGCATCAGTTGTTCTGGACTGCAGTGCATCATGAGACTTGCGAGCAGTACCTCCAAACCACGGTGCGGCCACGGGTGTCAAAGTCAGTGGGTAGCAATGCATTGGTGAGACCAGGGTGGGCAAGTGAAGCAAGGCAGTTTGGAGTTTGGTGCCCATAGGTCACAGTACAAGCAGCAGCACAGTTGAGGCAGCAGTCGTTGTTGTCGTCGGTGAGACCAGGGTTGCAGTGCAAGATGCGGCAGTGTCCTCTGAGAAGCCTTAGGACATGGAGCCAGTGATGCAGTTGGTGATGGAGTCAGTTGCACCCCCCTCTGTGGCAATTAAAACCATGGTTCTAGAGGCAGTACCCAGAGGTCAGTGAAGTCTTTATGGTCCCTGAGACTTCAGAACAGGAGGCAAGCTCTACGTCAAGCCCTTGGAGATACTCAGAAACAAGTTGAGAAAGTTCAGTTCAGTCCTTTTACTGACCAAGGCAGAAGCAGCAACTGTAGGCCAACCCAAAAAAGCAAAAACACTGCAGTGGGGAAGTACTCCTCCTAGCAGCTCTTCTTCTTGCCAGGTTCCTTGATCCAAGTGAGTTCTAAAGTTCTGGGGCCTCATTTATGACTTTTTGCCGTAGGGAAGCGCAGCAGGCCTTCCTGCTGCGCTTCCCTACGGCAAAAGAAAAGGGCAGAAATGTGCCGTATCTATAAGATACGGCGCATTGCTGTCCTTTTTCCCTGCGCCGGCGCACAACGGGCTGCCTGCAACAGCTCAGGCACCCTTGCACAATGGTGCAAGGGTGCCTGCGTTGCGGGGAAGATTATTTTTGTACAGGAAGGGAAACCTTTCTGTACAAAAATAATCACAAGAGGCTTTTCCTCTTTCTATGTGTGCTGTAGAATGCAGCACACATAGAAAAAGGAAATACGAGGAGAAATAAAGACATTTCTTCCTGTTGCGCCTCCCCTACGCCTCCCCTGGGGAGGCGTAAGCTTTTGGCACTGCTTCAGAGTTACGATTTCTCGTAAATCTGGGGCAGTGTCAAAAGGCCATGGATGTTGCTGGGAACGCCCCCAGCAACACCCATTGGACGCCCCTTTAATGCAGAACACTGCCTTAAAGGGACTGATATTTATCAGGCAGCAGTATGCCACAAAAACTGGCGTACTGCTGCCTGATAAATACCACGCAGGCTTCTGCGCCACGGAACTTCATGAAAAGTGAAGTTCCGATGGCGCAAGGGGCCTCATAAATGAGGCCCCTGGTGTTTGGGCTCCAATATTTATACTGCATTTCTCTTTATATAATTTCCAATAGGAGCACTTGCATTTTAACACTGAACAGCAGCGATGGGCAGAGACACTAAAGCAGCAAAAACCAGGAGGTCAGAAACCAAAAAGATTGGGGAAACATGCCAGAAGATGCCATATCTAACACAAGGTAGCGGGCCAAGCCGACCTGCACTCTTCAAACTGAAGGGCCACTCCTCATTGCTGCCAATCAATTGGCAGCAATGATCCACTGTCCCTGCCCCACATCACTTTCGGCAGAAAGTTAAAAATAAAATGATAATAAAATCATCTACTACCATTTTATTTTCCACTCTTTCTGCATGAGTGTGGTGGGGGGGTGGGGAGACCCAGAGAACCAGCACATTGCCATGCATGATTGTGTCCCTTCCTGAAAAAAAGCAATCATTAAAAAATGACGATTTGCAACATCTCTGCGTTCTGCACAATGAAGCACACACAGAAGTTTCAAATTGCCATTCTGGATTGTTTATCTGTGGGAAGGGATATCGTCCTGCACATAAGCAATTATTCTCTCAACGCAGGTATCCTTGCAGCATAGTGCAAGGGCACCTACATTGGCGCTAGCAGCTTCATTTAGCGCCAGTTCAGGGAGAAACACAGGGGTGCACAGTATTATTGTAAATATGGTGCATCCCTGGGTTTCTAAAGTGAGGGAGCATGACGTTAGCTATTTTGATGCTAGCCCGCACTACACTACTTTATTGTAAATATGCCCCTTAAATCGTAGACTGGTCTCAAATAGAATGCCAAAACTGTGTCTCATCAGACTGTCAGTTACTCAAGTTGATAGTATTTGATCAATTGATTCTAGTACGTTTTGTATTGAAATTTAGTGCTAGGATAACAAGATTGTAAAGCAAATAATATTTATTAGGATTTTAATTGTTTTTTGTAGTAATCAATTAAAAAAATGTACACAATAAATCATTATTACTAAGGGCCATATGTATCAAGCCTTTTGCGATTCGTTAAGGCCGAAATTCGCAGAATTTCGGCCTTAGAGAATCGCAAACGCCCTTTTTACCGATTTTGGAATGTATGAAACATTAGCAAAATAAGGAATCGCAAAAATTGTGATTCCTTATTGTGCTTAAGCATTTAAGGAATCGCAATTTTGCGATTCCTTAAATGCTATGTATGAAGCTTTTTCAAAATGGGATTTCAGGTTTAGAAATCGCAAATTACCACCAACTTGTAGTTGGTGGTAATTTGCGATTTCTTGCAAATATGCACAATTGTGCATTTGTGAGGGTGGCATATGACGCACATACATGCCCATTGGGCATGTATGTGCGCCATATGCACACACATGTAATTTACAGGGGTGCAGCAGGGTGTCCTTGAGACACCCATGCACCCTTGAAATAATTCTCAAATTGCGATTAGCAAATTGCGAATTCGCAAATTGAGAATTATTTCACAGTCATTTCTATGGGCCTCCTGGCCCATAGAAATGAATGGGAAATTATTCCTTATTTGCGAATTCGCAAATAAGGAATAATTGGAAATCGCTAAAAAATACCGATTTTTTTCATACATACCATTTAGCGATTACCAAATAGCGATTCCTTAAAATTCGCTATTTAGAAATCGCAAATGGTGATGATGATACATATGGCCCTAAGACACTAATAATAATTGATGAACTGTAAAATAATACTAAGTAAGAGGCTGGAAGCTTTTTTGTTGTCTTTATTCACATGTTGTGACATAAGAAGCCCTTGTGAATTCTAACCTAAATCCTGATTGTTGGCCTAACATCCAAGTTGTGGTTTTTCCTCAACTTTTTGCCTCCCACCCTTCAGTTTTAGTGATTTTGTTTTTGATGGCTTAGGACTCTACACACTTTACCACTTCTAGCCAGTGCTAATGTGCATGTACTCTCTCCTTTAAATCTGATAATTTTGGCTTACACTCATCGGCATGTTTAAATTACTAACTCCTAGTGAAGTGGTACTTCATGTAGCTAGGGCCGGTAAATTAAATGCTACTACCGGGCCTTCAGCACTCATTGTGGCAACCACTTAGGTAGCACTTCTAAACATGTCTCAAGCCATCCACTGCAGCCTGAGTGTGCAGTTTCCAACTGGTACTTCAAACTGGCAAAGAAAAGAAAATAGAAAAGCCAGGCCCAAACCTCCCTTTTTAATACATATACTCCCTGAAGTAGAAACTGCACAGCCCAGAGTGCAGGGTGCAGAGAATTTTGAAAGTTTGACATCTACATTAACGTTTTGCATGTTCTGGGTGTGAAAAACTCTTCAATAGTTCTTCACTCCTCTGTGGCATATCTCGTAGCTAAAGACAGAGTGGGGAAGCCATAGTGGGCATCTGATAAATTGAAAACCCCCCTCTTCAAGAGAAAGAGAAACAGGTATTATGCACGATAATTGATTTCGTACATCTCTCCTAATATATCTGCAGATACCATCCGTTCCCCGAAACCCCAGAAAAAAGAAGTCCTGAGGAAGGTGCCACAAAATCAACTGTACAGCACCGAAACGCGTCGACGCACTGTTTTTTGTTTAAAAGAATCCAGTCAGGGCCGGGTAAAACTTTAGATGGGTATTTCATTTTTCCACTAAAGCTTTATAGTAACAGAACTGTTTCAGGCCATTGGATCTGGTTATATAGAGTGGCATAGATATCTGGTGGGCCACATTTGTATTAGGGGTTTTTGTGACTATGTGTAGTTTGCTGTTTATTTATTGTGAATATACTTTGATTGTGTCCCTATTTATCGTGTACCGTAATATTGTGTTTGTGTAACATTGTTGAATATTTATTTTTATCCCTCCAAGGTACCTTTCCCTTGGATTTTAAACTGTATTGCAAAAATTGTATGAATTTGCTTTGCTTTTTATTGTTTAATTGATTGTAATTTTAATAAATATAGATTGTTAACGATTCTATTTCTTTGTGGAAACCTATTTTTATTTCCGTTTAAATACCCACTGCATTCTGTGACCTTTTCTTCTGAAATAGGAAAGGCCAATAGTTATCGGTCGACCAGTCGACTCCAGGGATTCCCCCTTTTGACTAACTGTCTTCCCACCCTGTTCCCTGGTGAAAGTGGGGTACCCTCTCCTTTTGAAACCATATCTCCTATCTCTCCCACTGGAAAAGATTAGGTTAATCTATTACAATGAATAAGTGATAACGTTCGATTGGCATACAAAACAGTGATGGATAGAGTGCTTGAATTAATGTTAGATACTGGAAATCATTCGGGCCACATCTTAATCCATTGTTATTTTGCACACTATGCCAGCTCAGTTTGGACCCAGCCAAATGCAAATCAGGCTCTAATAGGAACACTCCAGCCTTAACTGCCAAGCCAGGTCCCCCCTTAACCAGAACACCAGCAACCCAGAAGTGGTTTTGTTCTAGATATAGGCTCATCAACCGGGTACAGCTTGGTTCCAGTGACACAGTGTGCTCGGGACCCAAATTTAGGCATAACCATCCCCCTTAGGGTGACACAATAAGTATACAAAACAGGGATGGATGGAATGCTTGAATTACTCTCAGCCACTGGTTATCACTCAAGACTGCATTAGAATCAATCGTTATTTTGTACACCATGTCACCTCACTTCCGACCCAGCTATATGCAAATCAGTATTGTCCCTGCTCCAATAGGATCGGACCATCCTGAACAGTCAAGACAGGACCTCCCTGAACCGGAACAAATGCAACCCAGGACTGATTTTGCCCTAGTTATGGGTTCATCAGCTGGGTACAGCTTGGCTCGATACACACTGGACCCAAGTTTGGGCATATCTGTTCAACTTAGACCGAAGTATACAAAACAGTGATGGACAGAATGTTTGATTAAACTCAACCACTAGTAATCCAGGCCACATCCCAATCCATCATTATTTTGTACACCATGCCACGTAAGTTTAGATCCAGATATATAAAAATTAGCTTTGAACCTGCTCCAATAGGAACAGTCCAGCCGCAATGGGCCCATCAGCCAGGTAAAGCTTGGTTCATTGACACGGTGTGCACAGGCCCCATGTTTGGGCATATGTGTCTAACTTAGGGTGACCCAATAGGTATACAAAATAGTGATGAATGGATTGCATGGATTAATCTAAGCCACTGGTAATCACATCCCAATCCATCATTATTTTGCATACCATGGCATCTTACTTTGGACACAGCCTTATGCAAATCAGTCTAGAACTTGCTTCAATAGGAACAGTCCATTCCAAACTGCCAATCAAATGCTCCATGTATCAGCACACATGCAACCCTGGACCGGTTTTGACTTAGTTATAGACAAATCAGCCAAGTACAGCTTGGTTACAGTGACACAGTGTGCACGGGACCCACGTCTGGGAATACCCATCCCACTTAGGGTGAAACAATAAGTATACAAAACAGTGATGGATGGAATGCTTGATTAAACTCTGTCACTAGTAATTACCAAGGCTGAATCCCAATTTATTGTTATGTCAGTCAAGTCAAGTCAAGTCAAAGGATTTATATAGCGCACTACATACCCGGAGGGTCTCAAGGCGCTTGAGAAGGGGTGGGGAGTTACTTGTCAAATATCCAAGTTTTGAGTTGCTTTCTGAATGTTAGGTGGTTCTGGGTAAGGCGAAGGTGAGTGGGAAGAGAGTTCCAGGTTTTAGCTGCCAGGTAGGAGAAGGATCTACCTCCCATGGTGGTCTTGTTGATGCGAGGTACAGTGGCAAGGGCTTGGTTGGAAGATCGAAGCTGGCGGGAGGGGGTGTAGAAGGACAGTCGTGTGTTGAGGCATTCTGGTCCGATTTCGTAGAGTGCTTTGTGTGCGTGGGTTAGGAGCCGGAAAGTGATCCTCTTATTGACGGGAAGCCAGTGGAGGTTTTTCAGGTGTCCAGAGATATGTTCTTTACGCGGGATGTCTAATATGAGCCTGGCAGAGGCGTTTTGGATTCGTTGGAGTTTTTTCTGGAGTTTAGCGGTAGTCCCGGCGTATAGGGTGTTTCCATAGTCCAGGCGGCTCGTGACCAGTGCGTGGGTGACCGTTTTCCTAGTTTCGGTGGGGATCCAACGAAATGTTTTTTTGAGCATGCGAAGAATGTTGAAGCAGGATGAGGAGACGGCGTTGACTTGTCTGTTCATTGAAAGTGAGGAATCCAGGATGACGCCCAGGTTCCGTGCGTGGTCTGTCGGGATGGGTGCTTTTCCAAGGGCTTCTGGCCACCAAGAGTCGTCCCATGCGGAGGGGGAGGAACCTAAGATGAGGACTTCTGTTTTATCAGAGTTCAGTTTCAGACGGCTGTGTTTCATCCATTCGGCTACTTCTTTCATTCCTTCATGTAGGTTGGTTTTGGCGGTGCTAGGGTCATTGGTGAGTGATAGGATCAGTTGAGTGTCATCCGCGTAGGAGATGATGTTTAGGTTGTGTTGGCGGGCGATGGCCGCGAGTGGGCTCATGTATACGTTGAAAAGGGTGGGGCTGAGTGAAGATCCTTGTGGTACGCCGCAGATGACTTCAGTGGCCTCTGACTTGAATGGTGGGAGGCGGACTTTCTGGGTTCTTCCGGTGAGGAACGAGGTGATCCATTCCAGTGCTTTTCCTTGGATTCCGATGTTTCTGAGTCGGTGTAGAAGGGTGCTATGGCAGACTGTGTCAAAGGCTGCGGAGAGGTCGAGGAGGATGAGGGCGACTGTGTCTCCATTGTCCAGTAGGGTTCGAATGTCGTCTGTTGCTGCGATGAGGGCGGTCTCAGTGCTGTGTTTTGCTCGGAAGCCGGACTGTGAGGAGTCGAATGATTTGTTGGCTTCGAGGAAGGCGGCGAGCTGGTTGTTGACAGCTTTCTCGATGACTTTGGCCGGGAATGGAAGGAGCGAGATAGGGCGGTAGTTTTTGAGTTCGGTGGGGTCAGCTGTGGGTTTCTTCAGGAGGGCGCAGAGTTCAGCGTGTTTCCAGCTTTCCGGGAAGGTGGCGGATTTGAAGGAGCAGTTGATGACGTCTCGGAGGTGCGGTGCTATGATGGAGTCTGCTTTGTTGAAGATGTGGTGAGGGCATGGGTCTGTGGGGGAACCTGAGTGGATGGAGTTCATCAGGCGGATGGTATCCTCAGTGGAGATTGTGTTCCAGTCATTAAGGATGTTTGAGGGGGGTGAAGGTCCAGCAGATGGTTGGGTGAGTTGGTCTCCGGGTTGGTTGTCAAAGCTGTTGTGGATGTCTGCAATTTTGTTGTGGAAGAATGAGGCTAGGGAGTCGCAGAGGGCTTGAGAGGGGGTGATGTCGTTAGAGTTGGCCGAGGGATTGGTAAATTCCTTGACGATGTTGAAAAGTTCCTTGCTGTTGTGGGCGTTGTTATCTAGTTGTTCCTTGAAGGCGGTTTTCTTGGCCTTTCAGATCAGTTGATGGTGTATGCGGGTGGCGTTTTTGAAGGCGTCCTTGGTGCTGGTGGTTGGGTCTTTTTTCCAGGCCTTCTCAAGGGAGCGGCAGAGTTTCTTGGATTTCTTAAGATCATTGTTGAACCATGAGGCCTTCTTGCTGCCGAGTTTGCTTTGTTGTTTTTTCAGTGGTGCTAGGATGTCGGCGCTGTTGGATAGCCAGAGGGTGAGGTTGGTGGCGGCTTGATCGGGGTTTGATGAATGGGCTGGGGGGTTAAGAAGAAGCGATGAGGAGATCTGGTTGATGGTGATTTTGTTCCAGTTTCTTTGCAGAGTTGGTTGGGGGTGGTTGTTGGGTTTGGGCTTGTTGTAGGTGAAGTGAACGCAGCTGTGGTCAGTCCAAAGGAGCTTCGTGGTGTGGCTGAAGGAGACATGATTGCTGGAGGTGAAGATAGGGTCGAGGGTGTGACCTGCGATGTGAGTGGGGGAAGTGACCAGTTGTTTAAGTCCGAGGTTGGCGAGGTTGTCCAGCAGGGTGGTGGAGTTGCGGTCGTTGTTCTTTTCAAGGTGAAAGTTGAGGTCTCCTAGAAGGATGTAATCTTTGGAGGGGAGCGCGTGTGGAGTGATGAAGTCCGTGATGTCCTCACTAAATTGTGCGCGGGGTCCTGGAGGCCTGTAAAGGAGGGTGCCTCTGAGTGTGGTCTTGGGGTCGATGTGGATCTGGAAGTGAAGGTGTTCAGAGTTGGCGAGGTTGACGTCAGAGCTGGTTGAGATATGGATGGATTTCTTATGGACGATAGCGATTCCTCCTCCTGTGTGGCCGGTACGGTCCTTGCGTATGATCCTATAATCTTCTGGGATGGCAATGGTGATGTCTGGGGCGGAGGAGGCGTTCATCCATGTTTCAGTAAGGAAGGCGACGTCCGGAGAGATGGTGTCTAGTAGATTCCATAGGTCAATGGCGTGCCTATGGACCGATCGCGTGTTGAGCAAGATGCATTGTAGGTGGTTGGTGTCGGGAATCTGAGGTGTGATCGTAGCGGAGAGGTTGACGTTGCAGAGGAATTTGCAGGAGTAGCATGAGAAAGGTCCATGGGTGTGTCCAGGAGCGGCTTGGACGCAGTTCGGGGGACGGCCGGGGTTAAGGGCTAGGAGGGTGGTGGCATCGTAGGTAATGCGAGGGCCAGGGGGTCTGGCGCTGGGCGCGGTCCAGGCGCGGACGGGCGTAGACGGGCTTACCTTTGGCGCACCTTCGGCGCGGCCGTAGCGCGTGGACGCTGCGCGTGGGGGCATTGGCCATAAATGGAGAGAGGTGGGGGCGGAGCGTGGGGGGGGCAGCAGCTGGGAGGCGGTGGCAGGGAGGAGGGGCGGGCCAGGGAACACACAACAAGATGGAGGGTCAAAGGGAGAGTAAGGCAGGGGCAGCAGATGCACCACGGTACCGGGGGCACAGACCAGTTCCCAGCGTGATGCAAATCTAATACATAAAACACAGCGCTAGGTAAATTAAATAATGAATCACAGCGCTAGGAAAATTAAATAAAGAAATCACAGCGCAAGGGTAATGAAATAAATTAATCACAGCGCGAGGGGAATGAAATAAATAAATCACAGCGCGAGGGGAATGAAATAAATAAATCACAGCGCGAGGGTAATGAAATAAATAAATAAAAGCAGTTACAACTCTGCAGCCTCGATGCGGTGCCCCAGCAGGCCAGATCGACAACAGGAGCCGGGATCAGGGAGCGTGGGGGGAGCGACCGTGCTGGATGAGGTACACCATGCCACCTCATTTGGGAGCCATCTATATGCAAATCAGTCTTCACCCTGCTGCAATATAAGCTATCCTGCCTGAAATGCCATGCAAGGTCCTTCCTAAACCGGAACACAAGCAACCAAGGACAGGCTTCGCCCTGTTTATTAATGGCTCATCAGCCGGGTACAGCTAGTTTCCAGTGACACAGTATGCATGGGACCCATGTGTGGTCATATCCGGCCCCTTAGGGCAACACAATAAGTATACAAAACAGTGATGGATGGAATGAATGAATTGATCTCAGCCACTGGTAATCACCGGGCAGCATCCCACTCCATTGTTATTTGCCAACCATGCCACCTCAGTTGAGACATAGCTGTATGCAAATCAGTCTTGATCCTGGTCCAATAGGAAGAGCCCAGCCTGAACAGCTAAGCCAGGTCCACTCTGAACCTGAACACAAGCAACCCAGGACCGGGTTCACCCTATTTATGAGTTTATCAGGTAGGTACAGCTTGGTGCCAGTGACACTGTGTGCATGGGACCCACATCTAGGCATTCCAGTCCATCTTATGATGACACAATGAGTATACTAAACAGTGATGAATGTAATGCTTTAATTAATCTCAGCCACTGGTAATCACTCTGGGCTGCATCCCCAGCCACTGTTGTGTTGCAGATCATGCTACTCATTTTGGATTCTGTTCTAATAGAAACAGTGCAGCCCGAACTGCAAAGCCAGGCCCTCCCTGAACCAGAACACAAGCAACCCAGGACCGGTTTTGCCTTAGTTATCGGCTCATCAGACGGCGGGTACAGCTTGGTTCCAGTGACACAGTGTACACAGAACCCATGTCTTGGCATACCCATCCCATTTAGGGCAACACTATAATTATACAAAACAGTGATGGATGGAAAGCATGAATTAATCTCAGCCACCTTTATTTACTCAGGATGCATCCGAATCCATCAATATTTTGCACACTATGCCACCTCGGGTTGGCCCCAGCTATATGAAAATCAGGCTTGACCCTGCCCTAATAGGAACAGTCCAGTCTGAACTGCCAAGTCATTTCATCCCTGGACAGGAACAGAAATGACCCCAAAATGTTTCACTCTAGTTATGGCCTCATCCACCGGGGATACAGATTGCTTCTAGTGACACAGTGTGCAGGGGACCCATGTCGGTCAGTGAAGCAGTGTAGAGAAGAGTATAGTACAATGACAGAGATGTAACAAACTGTGGTAGAGTGGAGTATAATAGAGAGGAGTACATTGGAGTGGAGTAATGATGAGAGTAGTTGTGTCATTGAGTTGAGTGGCATGATGGAGTCTATATTGGTGTGAAGTACAGTAGAATGGAGGGGGATTAGTATACAGTAAAGTATCATAAATTGAAGTACCATGTTGTACAGTAGAGTGTAGTAGGGTGTCATGGAGTTTTGGAGAGTGATGGAGACTACAGTAGAGTAGAGTGGCATTGTCGTAAAAAATATTGATGTTAAAAATATCGAGTAAAAAATATAAATAGCAAAAATATTGACTCCTATACTTAAACAGGTAAGTATAAAAGTATTGACTAAAAGATATCGATGTATAAAATATCAACTTTTATATAAATATAAAATACAATAATATATATTAAATGTAATTTTAACAAAATAAAATAAATATAAATTTTATTAAAATGTAACAAATAAACTTAATTAAAAAAACTTTCCCTAGTGATGCACTTACTGCAGTTAGAAAAGTCATTTTTACTCCTCCCCTATCCAAGACGTTGCCTACTGTTGCATTTACTGGAGTGGCAATAGTCATTTTTACCCCTTTGGTATCAAGCACTTTCCCTACTATTGCTCTCACTGGAGAGGGAATAGTTAATTTTACCCCTCTGCTTTCCAACACTTTTCCTACTGCTGCACTCACTGGAGTTGGAATAGTAATTTTTACCCCTCCACTATACAACACGTTTCCTACTGTTGCACTTATTGGAGTAGGAATAGTAATTGTAACCCGTTTGCTATCCAACACTTTCCCTTCCCTTGCTCTCACTGGAGTGGGACTAGTTATTTTTACCCCTCCGCTATCCAACACTTTCCCGCAAAAGATGGGACTCCCAAATTTGGTGTCTCTGGAATCACAATTTGAAACCACAACTTATCGTGAACTTGTTTTTCAAATTGCAATCCTGAAAATGCAATTTTTAGACTCTTGGAATTTTCTTACTGTAACCATTTGGTGCCTTCTGCTGTTCCTGGAAAAAACGGGGTGTGTGACAGCTGACTTCCTGCATTCCCTCTATACAGCCACACACAAAGGATGGGTAGGTGTGACTGAGTGGCCATCTGCATGGTGATAGGTCATCCTGGTCAATGATAGGAAGGAGGAGCTGACACACATGACAGGGATGTGTCCTGTCACACAGAGGATTGCAAACCCCACTGTGGTGAGTCCGAAGCCAGGGTCGGAAAGAATGGAGCTCTGTGAACTTCAAAGAATCTCTTTGAAGTCCACTCCATTTCAAAGGCCCAACTGGGTATAAGTACTCTGTACATCTGGCACCACCAAATCAGGCACTTCTGGAACTGGGGACATTCTACCAGGAAGAAGGACTACTGTGCAGCTGGAGAGACTGTTGCTTTGCTCAACTGCTTTGCTGTGTTGGCCTGCTGCTTGGTACCTTTTGCCTAAGAGTGAGATGGACTGAATCTGCATCTCTACATTCCCAGAACCTCAGTAGCTTCAAGGGCCTGTTGGTTTGCCTCCTGTTTTCTAAAGTCCCAGGGGTATCAAGTACTTCTCTCTGCAGCCTGCAACCAGCACCTGGACTCTGTCTGCTGTGAGGCCTGCTTTTCCAAGTGGTGCCAATTCAGTCCTGGGCCCTTGTAAGTGAGTATAAAGCGATGCATCTGCCAGAACCCATGCATCAAAATTAAGGCTGGGCCTAGTGGGCGTAGTGGGCGTAGTGGGGCTTCGTGAAGCTATGCGAAGTGGGCAAAAAACTACGTCCACCCACGCACTTTGCGTAGCCCCACTACGAGCCACCCGCCTCCCTCCCGGCCTCCCTAAATGCTTTAAATGAATATATAAATGAATTATAAAACCACTTACCTTGTCCGCCGCATCCCCGGGGCTCCCGCTCGTCATCGCGCCGCCGGCGCCGCCATCTTTGATACTAATGCGCATGCGCGGCCGCCCGCGCATGCGCATTAGTATCCAAGACGCGCGTGCCAGCGGCGCGATGATGAGCGGGAGCCCCGGGGACGCAGCAGACAAGGTAAGTGGTTTTATAATTAATTTATATATTCATTTAAAGCATTTAGGGAGGGCGGGAGGGAGGCGGGTGGCGGGCAACTTCGCTACGCCCACAAAGTGGGCGTAGTGTTGCCTGCTTCGCCTACTTTGCAAAGGGCAAAGTAGGCAACACTACGCCCACTTCGTGGGCGTAGCGAAGTTGCCCACCCAGGGTTAATCAACATCATTGTGTCAATCAGAATAGACCAGTTGTGGGAACCAGATCAATACATCGCACTTTAAACCACCATATCACCCCCAGAACTGCTGCATCAGAACCAACACATCACTGCCACTACGTGGAGAAGATAGACCTCTATAATTTGGGGAACCGACGTACCTTGGACCTGGAACATCACTCACTAAACCGACGCATCACTGCTGTTGGTTGGAGAAATCTGGTGCATCTCCCCAACTACGCAGGGATCACCAATGCAGCTTCTTGCTGGTGACCAGGATCAAGGTAATTTTGATAAGAGTGCCCTGAGTGGGTCCTGTATCCACCTGAGTTTCATCACGATCAGCCTGAACCCTTAACTTTCTCCATGTTCAGTACGGCCAATTAACTCTTTAAGTGCTTACTGCTTCTAAGCATTATTTATATAATTAATCTGCATTTTTCTAAACTGTGTTACTGTTTGAAGTGTTTGCACAAATACTTTACAAATTGCCTCTTAAGTTAGGCCTGACTGGTCTTTGCCAAGCTACCGGAGGGTGAGCACAGGTTGATTTAAAGGATGTTACTGACATACCCTGACTAGGATTGTGGTTCCTGCTTGGCATACCTCTTTCAACCAAAAAAACAATTTCTGTCATTCAGTTAAAGACATTTTCTACAGTTACTTAAGCATTTTCACTTCTCAATATGAAAACATGTGTTTTGACCATATGTATTATTTTGTCTCTTTCGCCTCTTCCATATGAAGTCTTTGCTCTTCTCAGGTCATCTGGGTACCCATTAAAGTCCTTTGTTACACGTCAATGCCTTCGCTACTAAAATTCCACTTTTGCTTGAAACTGTTTCCATTCCATCATATCTATCTTTAAGTTTTATTCAACTTTTGGATGGCAATATTTTCTTTACTGCCACCATTTACTCTTTATGAACTGTTTTCTTTCCCTTTGGTGATAAATTGGTGGAGGTGCTTTACAAATTAACTGTCTGATAAAATATTAGTACTCTTGGAAAATATTCTCCTTTTAAACCCCTGGTGGGAAGCTGCCAAACACGCAAATATCTGAAATACTGAAGAGAAGCATTAATAGTGCGATTAAAAATACTTACAATTATGTAGGAAATTAAGTGACTGGTTGAAGGGGATGGAGCACTTCTCTCACAGGGACCACAATTTCTGTCAGATTAATGTCACAAGAAAACCCAAACTAACCAGTGCTTAACCCTCAGGTAGCTTCGCACAAAAGCAGTCAAGTTTAACTCAGAGGCAATGTGTAATTTATTATTGTTTCACTTCAAACAGCAATACATCTAAAACACAACAGTAGAAAAATCCCACACTAATTTAGAAAAATAGAGATAATGTAATTGATTATTTGAGGGATATGCAATTTCAGATTTCTGTTAATTATAGCGCCAAAAAACAAATAAGCATCAATCGCGGTTAATTGTTTGTGCAAAACCAGGTGAAAGTAACACGCTCATGCTGAGCGCATAGGCGTGCAGGCAGGAAGCTGGGACCAATTTAGTCCCACTGACAGAGTAACCTTCAAAAGTCCAGTGCTAGGAGTTCCATTCGTGGAGGAGGAGCCAGCAAAGAGGAGGGAGAATGTCACAGATCAATGTCAATGTTGCACGAAGATGAGGCTGGGCGTATCAGACAGTCGTCATTGTAGCACAAAGATCCTTTCTGTTGTCATGTCGTAGATGATTGTTGCAGGGGTTTCGCATTGGTGGACACCACAGGCTGTCGATGTTGTAGGGCGAAGTGCAGATCTCTCTTTTATGTGCATCAAGTCAGTTTCAACCCAGCTTCGCATTGGCGGGCAGTGCTTGCGGCTAGACCTTGGCGCGAACCTGCCTGTCTGTAGTCCAAGGCCTGAGGGGCACCGCATGGGGATATGGAACTTACTCCAGCAAAGGCCAGCAGGGCTCACACTGGTCCAGTTGCAGGTAAAGGCATCAGGTCAGCTAGTCAAATGCAGGTAGGCCTTTGGAGCCTGTTGTGTCCTAAAAGCTCTGCACAAGAGGTCAGTCAGCTGACCCTTGGAATCACTTCATCCTGGGATGAAGGATGCAGATCCAGAATTCTTTCTCAGCACATAGGGCAGCAGGGCAACAGTAAACAGGGCAGCACAGTAGAAGTCATTCTGGCAGCAAAGCAGCACAGCACAGTCCTTCTTCTGTAGTAACCACATGTCCATAGGTGTACTGAAGAGCTGGGTCTGAGGTTCCAATATTTGTACCTGGTGCCACTTTGAAGTAGAAGATGTTATGTCTCTAGAGACTATCCACTCCCAGAGGTGCTTGGAATTACCTCCCTCCTTGTCCTGACCCCAGCTTGTTTGTGGACATAAAAGACTAGAGTCAAAATGCTTTGTGAGTGGACTGGGCAGTGCCTTCGTGATCAGCATGTGTGGTAGGTGAAAACTCTGTCCCCCTATCAAGTGAAAGATTGCCCATCCTGACAACAACTATGTGACCTACTTTTCAGGACTTTTCTAACACTGGGCGGAGCTTGCATAGTAGTAATCTGCGAAATTTCACGGAGTTACTAGAAAACTCAGAAATTCCATAGAGTTCAGTGTGTGGCGGAATCACTCATTGCCCCCCTTCCCTGGCACGCAAGCTAAACCCTTTCATCCCCACCTGCTAAACCCCTTGCCACTCCCACTCCTGCTAAACCCCTCACCCACCTCCTGCGTAGTAAGGCCTGCTGGCCAGGAGACTTACCTTCTTTCTCCGAAATCGGAGACCTGCTTGCCCCTGCTGCTGTGGCTCCACTCCCTTCCGCTGCACTGCTCCGGTTCAATTAATTTTCAGGAAGAACTGCAGTGCACATGGCATACTGTGTGAAGGCATGCCTGACCTTCTCATGGGATTTGATGAGGTCAGGCATGCCTTCACGCTCCATGCCCGGGGCATGGAGCCACCGCAGCAGGAGCAGGAAAGAACATGGATTTGGGAGTGGAGGAAGGTAAGTCTTACTCCGCTCCACTGCGATTGCGAAGTTTTGGAAAACTTTTCAAACTTTGCTGGCGGGGCGGAGTTATCTGCCCAGCATTAGTCTTTCCCGGCCCCTGTGACTTTTGTAATCATGATCTGTCTAGGCAGTTCTATGTATAGGTCAATTATGGCTTGTCTCAAGAGGTAGTTAATGTAATGTAATGAGGACTAAATGCTTTACGACAAGCGTATTCACAAAAGTGTTTATGGTCAAACTATATAATGAATCTAGAAGGTGATCGAAAACACAAGGACTGGAAGAATTCGTTTTAGAAAAGTTACCTGGTTAAAATACTTACCTGCAAAAACATAGCACAACTCGAAATTGCTAATCGCTCAAGTAGAGGTGTTATTTTTGTAAGACACAAAAATGAAAGCAAATATATGAACCTTCCCAATCACATTACCTTACAATACCTTCCGAGATTCACATTTATCAAATGTGTCTGTGATGTAGAAGGTTTAATTCACTTTACCACATATTATCTTAAATTCCACACATTATTAAATTGTCAACCAAAGATACAATGACAAAACGATTCCACTCTTAGAGCGCTGTGAGATGAATGCTGCTGATTTACAATTGAAAGAATGGAAATACTGACCAATATAGAAAGCCACTGATGTAATATCTGCTTGAGAGCATATTGATTCTCGGATGCATTAGTCTCTTAACTGAGTGATTGATTTTGAAGTGTGAGTCATGAGGGTAATACAATATATAATTAAAACAGGTGATTTCTTAATTTTTGAAATGTTCCTTCATTAAGCAATTTATAAACTAAATTGAGAGTGTAGGGGTTGGGTGATTACTCAGTTAGCCAGATGAAAAATATTTTGCTTTGTTTTTTTCAAGGCAACAGTAAAAGCATAAACTCTTACAGAGAGAGTGCCTGTGTTTAATGCACTGATTTTGGAAGCTTGCGTTCGAACTGGTATACTTCCCGTGCTCAGGCAGCTGCAAGAGAGCAATCCAAATAAATGGAAAAGCATGTATCGTCTTTCATTTTCATAAGAATTTTATTGGGGTTTTATAATAGACCGACGATTATTCAGTATTAACATACACAGAGATGCAGTCCGTCAGAAACCATGGGGCATATTACCAAGCAATAGCGATAATTATCGGTATTGCTTGGTTAGAGATAAAAATTTACCGCTGAGCTGCGACGATTTTTACCGCAAATAAACCTTGGTATTACCAAGGTTTATCGCAAATGCGATAAAAATCGCCGCAATGCATGAATATCGCTGAAAATTCAGCGATATTCATGCATTACCGAGCTAATGCTCTTAGCCATGTTATCCACCTCCCACTGGATAACATGGCTAAGAACTGCTCAGGGCAGGTGTTAGCTTTTGGAGATATTCGCGCTTAGCACGAATATCTCCAAAAGTTGGTAATAGGAGATAGCGATGTTAGCGACTGTTTTCAGTCTCTAACATCTTGGCACGCCCACTTTGCATGTCATTAGTGATAAATATCACTGACATGCAAAGTGGGGCCCAAGATGGTCGCTATCTCCTACTAGCTGTCGCTAACTGGTGTTAGCGACAGCTAGGTAATAGGGAGATAATTTTATCTCTGCTTTCTTGGCTTTTAAAGCCAAAAAAGCGGAGATAAACCCCCTTGATAATATGCCCCCATATTACTAATACAACTTATGATCAAAAGAAAATATACTATATATAATACTATATATAATTTATTATTCATTCCTATGGTTAAAAGGATGTGTAAGAGGTAGAAGTCATGGCGGCTCATCGCTGGTGGGTATGTGAGGGCCCAGAGATACATTCTTGTGGTTTAAAGAAAGATTTGTGAAAAACCTTTAATGATTGTATTCTCTCTTTCTGTCATGAAGGGTTTGAGCATTTTACAGCAAAAGAGCATGTGCGCGAGGGAGCCTGTTAGCTCGCGGCAATTCCATCATTTGAAAGAATCTGTGAGACATGTTTCATAGAATCTTTCTGGGTTCCAAAATACAGCCTTTCAATATTTTACATTGCATTATTACTTGGGAGAGTTTGTTCCTAATAGCCATTTTCCATATTTCAGACCATTGTTTATCAGATGGGGCAGAGGAAGTGTGTGGTAGGTCAGGTTCCTACTATTTTTTTTGAAAGATTTAGAAATTAATATATTTTAGCAGCTTTGTGCATTTGCATAGTTCTTTTTGTAAGTAATTTCATAAGGTCTGAGCTGAGTTTTTTTATGCTTGTGTATTGCAACTTTACCATTCAGAAAATGGTATTCAATTTACATTTTTTGATGGTTTGCAAAGATTTGGCGATGGTCTAAAGAGCCCAAGTCTTGATGAGTAAGTTATCTTTGTTTGTCCAATCAGACCCTATTGTCGAGTTGCCACCAATTTATATTTTTGTGTTTGCTCATAAGGAGCCGTGTTCAGAGCCTTGGGTTTTGTTTATAAGCTTTTCTGTCAAGTTATTGTATCTTTTGTACTTTTATTTTCTTCTTTGTCAGGGCTGATATCAGGGAGAGGGTTTCACAAGATTTTCTTCTATATGGTCCAAAATGGTGAATCAGGTCTGCCTGACTGTGTCCACCAAATCACTTGCTTACATAGCAAAGATATTAGGTAATTAAAAAATTTTGGGTTGAGAGGTTAATTCCACCTGTAGGCTTATGTACTTTCAGTTTTTATGGGAAATTCTTGCTTTCCTAGCTATACAGTTCTGAGATGAATTCATCTAGACTCTTATAGACATGGGTTGAAGGTTTAAGGGGGAGCATAGATAACATTTACCTGAAGGTAATTATCATTTTGATGCATTCTGTTCTGCCCCACCAGATATTTTTAAGGGACGAGTGGGCACTAAGGGGCATATTTACAACAAAAGTGGCAGAGCGCATCATTAAGCCAAGAAGGCTAACCCCGTGCTCCGTCACTTTAGAAACACATGGCTGCACCTATTTACAACATTACGGTGCAGCCTTCCTTTTCTCCCTGAGCTGGCACTAAATCTTGCTACCTAGAATCAATGCAGTAACCCTGTCACTATAGTGCACGAGTGCCTTTGATGTGTGTTTGATTTTTTTTATGTGCAGGAAGTTGTCCCTCATAGTCAATCATGAATGGCGATTTGTAACTTCTATGTGTGATGCTTCGTGCAGCACACATTGAAGTTGGAATTCGTAAGTTTTTAAAATGATTGTTTACATGCAGGAAGGGACAACTTCCCAGACATAAACAATCTTGCAAGGCGTTTTACTGTTTCCAGGTGTGCTGCATAATGTAGCACACGTAGAAACAGCAAAATCGAGGAGAAATAAAGCATCTCTCCTCATTTTGCCTGTTTGAGACCAGGTTTTCCCTGGTCTTAATTTGGTGCAGCCCCATATTCACTCTGCCCTTGTAAATATGGGGCAGCGCCAAAATCAATGGCTGCAACACCCAATCCCCACCACATTCACTCTACGTATAGCGCAAAAGGGTGCCTTTTTACAAGGTGGTGTTAAGCCACGTTCAGTGACTTACCCCCACCTTTGTGAATAAGGCGAGGCCCCTATGGCCACAGGAACCTCTAAGAAAGTCATGCTCCTGTGGTAATAGGGGCTTGTAAATATGCCCGCAGGTCTTTCACTTTGCAGAATAAACTTTGTTTTTAAGTAGAAAGGAAGAAACATACATTTCTGTTTTCTGAAATCATTGTCATTCACTTTACGATGTGTGAAAGTGAAATGCAAGATGTGTTAATATGGAAAGAAAATAGATTATTTTTTGATAATTCCGTTTTACCAAGCGTTAAGTCGAAATGCTAGTTCCAATGATTCACCAAATAGCCAATGGCATGAGGTAAGAGGGTAATACTCTAGTGTCAGGGCAGGAAATTGGTGACAACTGACCAGGGGCCAGATATACGACCATTTGATTTTGCGACTCGCAATTTGCAACACGTTGCGAGTCACAATTTGCGAGCTGTAAAATCCAATATACAACAGTGTCTCAGACACTGTTTGCGATTACCAATGGGGTTGCAAATTGCATTCCTCATGAATAATAATGAGGCTGTTGCGATTTGCGACCCCATTGGGAACGCCTGGAACTCCCAGGGATGGTGAGCTGCTGGGGTCAGCAGACCACCATGTCTGGGACTGCTTTTAAATAAAGCAGTTTTTTTACAATGCAGCCTGTTTTCTTAAACAAAATGGGTTGCCTTTAAATTTAAAAACAAAAATTAAAATGTCCTGTTTCATTTTTGAAGGACAGGCAGTGGTCCATGGGGCTTTTGCCTTACCCTAAAAAATATTTGTGCATGCATTCACAAATGGGTTGCAAAACATTGATACATTGGTTTTGGAGTTGCTATTAGGAAGGGATGCCCTTGAAATGCCCCTTACTAATAGCGAGTTGCTTATCCTATTTTGCAAGTCGCAAATTGTGTGTGACTCGCAAACTAAAGTTGGTAAATGGCCCACACATTTTTGCAGTTGCAAACGGGCCTTTCTCACCAATAAGACATTAAAAATAACTCAGTGGTAGATCATCCTGTAGTGACTCTCACCACAAAATAATTAAAATTTTGATAATTTTGAATTTTAAAATGTTAAAATGTAAATTGTGATTTAGAATTGAATATTTATATTTTTTAATTTTTGTGAGAAGGGATGTCTCAAATTCATAATAATTCATTTTGTAATAATTGTATTTTGTGATCATTTATTGTATTTTTTATTACATTTTTGGAGGAAAAAAATTAAAAAAATTGTGTTGCATTTAAAATTTTTATTAAAAATTGTACTTAAAAAAAGTTTTTCTTCACAGTTTTGAAATATTTTATGTTTTTACATATTTGTGATTTTTACAACATGTAGCATTTTCCTTTAGTTTGTGTGTTTTAGAGTTAGGAATAGTAATTTGTTGGGGTTTAATATCAAGCAATTTGCTTGAGTCTTGGTTTTGTAATTGGAATAATAATTTATTATGGTACATTATCCAGCACTTTCTTTGAGTTTTGTTGGTTTTGGAGATGGAATAGTAATTTTTTGGGTTTATTATCCAGCACTTTTGTTGAGTTTAGTTGGTTTTGAAGTTGGTATAGTAATTTTTGGGGTTTTATTATCCACCACTTTCCCTGAGTTTAGTTGGTTTTGAAGTTGTAATAGTAATTCTTGGGGGTTTATTATCCAGCACTTTCCCTGAGTTTATTTGGTTTTGGAGTTGAAATAGTAATTTATTATGGTTTATTATCCAGCATCTTCCCTGAGTTTAGTTGGTTTTTGAGCTGGAATTGCAATTTTGGGGGGTTTATTATCCAGCACTTTCCCTGAGTTTAGTTGGTTTTGGAGTTGGATAAGTAATTTATAATGGTTTATTATCCAGCATTTTCCCTTAGTTTATTATTATTATTATTATTTGTTAAGCACAACAAATCATCTCCAGGGTGATCTCTTGGCGCCACAGTAACAGGCAACCAAAGCAGAACTATCTCTATTTAGAGATTGAATAATCAGGTCTTGAGGAGCTTTCTCAACTGCATCAGATTAGAGTAGGAGTGGATGTGAAGCAGCAATTTGTTCCAGTGATCGGTAGCCAGGTAGGAAATCTGAGTTGTCGGGAGGGGATGTAAGGTGTTAACTTATTTTTTAGGTAAACTTTTCCCTTCCCCTTCAGTGTTTTAAAGACTATACATAGGAGCTTAAACACTGCCCATTTTTTAATGGGCAACCAGTGGAGCAGGTGCAGGAGGCGTTCAGATGGTTTAGTTGGGGGTGATTTAGAGGAAGGCGAGCGGCTGTATTTTACACCACCTGTAGCCTTGGGCGAAGACCTTTCCTCATCCCAACCACTAGGGAGTTGCCTTAGTCTAATTGGCTTACTAATAGTGCCTGAAACAGAGATTTTCTGGTGGAGAGAGGTATCCATGGGAACATCCTCCTGAGCATTGGCATCAGACCAAAAACATGTGCCCGAGATGCATTTCACATGTCAATCCATGGATAGATTGTCATCCAGTATGACTTGCAGATTTTTCACCCATTTTTTCAGCGTTAGAGACACTCCCAGTTCTGGAGGCCATCAGTCAGCAGACCATATCTCGTCTGCCTTTCCGAATTGGAGAATCTCTGTTTTATTTGTGTTGAGCTGCAGGAAGTTTGTAGTCATCCATTTTGTGTTTTGAACATGCAGTTTAAAAAAAATCTTAGTGGTAGAGGGTCAGGATCAATTGTTATTATCAATTGAGTGTCATCCGCATATGAGATGGTCTCAAAGCCACATGATCTAACAATCTTAGCCAGGGAGGAAACATAGATGTTAAAAAGAGTGGGACTACAAATAGACCGTTGAGGTACCCTTTTGTCAACGATCATGGACTCTAATCAAGTCCAGCTGCACTACATGTGTTCTATCAGAGAGAACATTTTCAAACTATTTGTGCGCCATTCAGCTGATACCAAACTCTCTCAGCCTTTGAACTAGGATTTGACGGGAGATGGTGTCAAACGCTGCTGATAAGTGTAAAAGGATCAGCATTGTTGGGGTCCCCTTCCCAAGGATAGCTTTATAGTATCATATATTTCCGTTAGAGCTGATTCTGTACTGTGTGATGCACAGAAATCTGAATGAGAGGGGTCTAGTAAGTTATTCGATTCTAGATTCTCTGTTAGTTGATTATTGACTAGTGCTTTCATAATTTTGGAGAAGAAAGTAAGTAGTGATATTGCTCTGTAGCTCTGCATGCCCTGTGGGTTGGCCAAGGGTGTTTCCAATATAAGTCTGATTCTGGACGTCTTCCACTTCTGAGGAAGAGTGGCTGTGATTAATAACAGGTTACAGATATCTGGAAGGGATGCTGCTAGGGCCGGGACAAGAGATGACTTAATATTTTGGGGGACCAGGTCTAGCGGGGAGCCTGATTTCATTTTAATTAGAAGGACATGAACGTGTTCAGGAGTGATTGCCTTAACAGCTTCCAGTGGAAAAGGGATTAATTCTAGAGTGTCTGTATTGATGGTAACTTGGCTGCTCCTTGTTAATGAATGAGCTATAGATTTTATAAATCTTTTGTTGGAAGTGATCTGCAAGATCTACACAGAGCTATTGGGTGAGGAAGAGAGATGGACTATTTACCCTTGGGTTGGGGAATTCTTTAAGAATCTTAAACAGCTCTTTGGAGGAGTTTTTTGCTTGGCTGATTCTGTCCCTTAGATGGGATCTTCCAGCAGTGTTGCACTTTTTAAAATATGCTCTCAAGGCAATTTTATAGACTATTTTATCTTCTTCCAGTTTCCATTTGCGCCACTTCTTTTCCAATTTCCTACAGGTGGCTTTTTCTGTCTTGAGGATTTTGGTATACCAAGGTGCTGGGGCATTCTTTTTCTGGGTCTTGCCTACTTTTTGTGCGGCAATAGTGTCTAAGGTCTTTACAAGTGAGACACTAGCGCTACTAGAGCTGATTCGCTGTCCACATAGTCCTTTATGGCTGGTGGGTTAAAGGAAAGGGTGAATGAGGCGAGAGTAAACTTCCTCCAGGGTCTTAAAAATTTCAGGGCGATCTGACATTCATCATTGACAATTGGATTTTTTAAGGAAAGATTTTAAGGCAAAATGTCTGTCCAGGTTAAGGCTATGGTGGATTCCCCTGCTATGTCCTGTGTATTATAGAAAATATTATCCAACGTATGTACGGATATATGCATAGGGCTAAATACTTTTGAAAAGAGAATGAGAGATACAATGGTTGCTGTCAGATGGCTGGAGTCTGGGTCTGAAGAGAAGTCCAAGCAGTAGCGGTCGGTGGTGGGAGTAGCTGCCAGGCGGTGACGTGGGGAGGGGGATGGGCAGGCAGGGTGGGGTAGTAATCTATTGATTACGGAGTATTACAGGTAAGTAAACATATAAATAAACAAAATTCATTTCGTTGCGTGCACTGCAACACATTTGGAGATGCAGTGCATGCAACAAAATTTACTTTATTTATTTATATGTTTACTTGCCTGTAATCCTCCGTAATCCATAGATTACTGCCCTTGATGCAAATATAACAACCTTATCTCCATTAGCTCTTTCTCACCTATTGGCTGGTCTGACCACCATCTATTTCTTTTCAACATCAATTCCCCTACCAGATCCCACCCTGATGTTATAAAGAAACCAAAGCTGTTAACCAGAAATATCAATCAAGTCCCAATTCTTGAACTTGAATCCAAAATTCCGTGATCAACTGCACCATCTCCCCTTCTTGTCCACTGTAGAAGAGCTCTCTTCACACTCCACTCTTCAATATCAGAAGTTCTTGACCAAGTGGCCCCGCATAAACTAAAACAATCAAGATCTTCAAAATCAAAAGCTTGGTTTAATTCCGATCTCCACAGCGAAAGGAGAAACTCAGACAAGCAGAAAGGACTTGGAGACATAACCCCTCAATTTATCACCCTGCACTACTTAGAACAACAAGGCGGTCCTACAAAAAACACATCTTTAAAGAAACAGCCTCCTTCTTCCGCAACCAACTGGACCGTGCTAAAAACAGACCGAGGGAGCTCTTTAACATTGTTAAACAACAAACGGCATCAGCACCTCCTCCTGGTATAATTGCCACAAACAAACAATGTGAAGAAATCGGTAGCTTTCTCGTCGACAGGCGCAAAAATTGAACAAACCTTCTTGCAAGTCTCCTCTACTCCCACCATCTTTCCCACCTTCGCCATCCCACCTTCCCTTGCAGCTGATCCAGCTACAGAGCCCGTTTCGGACAAACAACCACGATAATAGCCAACAATTTCATGAATCTTGCCAAACTGAAAAACGCCAACTTGTCGGACTTCAAACTTTTGACTGAAAAGGAAGTCTTCAATATAATCAGGAATCTAAAGCCAACAACTCACACCTATGATCCCCTTCCATTCACGATGGTGAAAAATCTCAAACACATCAGGCCTCATTCTGGACTCTCGTCATCAACACTTCTCTCACAATGGGTTGTGTGCTGATCTCGCACCAACTAGGACAAATCACACCCATCCCCCAAAATACCAGGGCTGATTTTAACGATCTCAAAAACCTCAAACCTATCTCCAACCTCCTGTTCCTTGACAAGACTTTGGAAAAATGAGTCTTACAGCAACTTAATCATCATATAAAAAAATTCTCCCTCCTTGACACTTTTCAATCCGGTTTTAGGAAAGGCTGTAGTACTGAAACAGCCATGCTGAACATATCAGATGACATCCACAGAGTCTTAAACGACGGTGATGCCTGCCTACTTATTCTACTTGACCTATCGGCGGCATTTGATACAGTCAATCACCCAGCCCTACTTGAGTTTTTGAAGTGACATTTCGGTTTGAATGGCACTGTACTAAAATGGTTCTCTTCTTTCCTTCAACACCGCTCACAACAAATCAAAATCAACTCTTCCCTGTCTAAACCTACTCAGATCAATCTTGGTATGCCTCAGGGCTCAATTCTATCCTTCTCCCTTTTCAATCTCTTTAGGCAATCCTTCACAGTCATCTTGAAACAGGCAGAGATCAAATACCACCTATATGCTGACGACACCCAACTTTATACAAAATAAAATCACCCAGGAATATTCGACATCTTAACGACACATTGAAAAAATTACAATCCTAGTTTCAAGCAAATCACTTAAAGCTAAACCCCATCAAGACAGAAGTTATTCTTTTCTCCCCTAAAAGCAACTGCCTTCCAATACACAAATGGCTCATCAACCTAAATGCTTTAAAGTGCTCTCTTACTTTATCAAACTCTGCAAAATACCTTGGCTTCATCCTGGACAACAACATGTCAATGAAAGATCACATCAAGAATACAGCAAAAGGAGCACTGTACACACTCAAAAACCTCAAGAAACTTAAACCATTTATTCCTGCAGATGATTTAAAAGATGTGGTGCAATCTCTGGTCCTCTCTAAACTAGACTATGGTAATGCCACTTTCACTGGGACGCCTAATATTAACCTTGCCCCCTTGAGATCTGTTCTTAACACGGCAGCCCGGCTCATCGCAGATGTTAAACAGTTTGGGCATATCACTCCTGTACTCTAAAGCCTCAACCAACTTCCTATTGAAGGAAGATGTACTGCATGTATCATCCACAAAGCCCTTCACCTAACTATTTAGAAAACAAGCTGGCAAAAGCAAGAACCACTATATCATTGAGAAGCTGCAATGCTCTTCTGCTCCTACCTCCCATTCTCAAAAAGACAGCAATCAAGTTGCGCTCTTTTTCTTCAAATGCTTCAAGAATATGGAACTCCCTACCATGTGACCTTCGATGCAACCCTTCCTTCCCTTGCTTTGGGACAAACCTAAAAATCCTACTCCTCAAACAATACTTTAATTCCTAGTCTACATATCTTAGTACAATATCGCTTTATTAAACCTACACACTCTGTCTGATGTGGCGACTCTCTCTTTCTCTTGTGTGCTTCTCTGACTATTAGATCCTCTCAAATAGTGTCTCTATTATTGGTCACTCAACTTGCACATTTGTTGGGAACCATTTGTCTACTGAACCACTGTCTCATATGTTCATTGCATAACTGCATTTACTGTATCTTATCATGACCTTGTAAAGCGTTCTGACACCTACGCGTCTAGCTAGCGCTATATAAAACTTACATAAATAAAATAAAGAAAAGTAGAAAGTTGTCCGCTTGAAGAGTGCAGGGGGCTACGGATTCCATCAGTGATGAACCAAAGTATTTTTTGTCACCAGGTGGCCGATAAACCACTGCTCCCATCCAGTTAGATATATGTGCTACCTCCAATCTGAATACTATCATTTGTAAGCTAGGGGTGGAGACTGTGTCCAAAAGCTTGATGCTTAGGGGCAAGTGAGTTGCAATGGCTATTCCTCCTCCCTTCTTCAATCTGTCCAGTCTTATGACTCTATATTGTTCTGGTAATGTGATTGCCAGAGAATGGGAGCCATCCTTGTGCAGCCATGTTTATGTCAAGAAACAGATGTCTGGTGCATGCTTTGGAATTGAACGTGTGTTGAGGTAAAGTTCCTGCAAGTCATATTGTAGCCCTCCGCTTTCACAATCAATCAATCAATCAATCAATCAATCAATGTAGCATTTATAAAGCGCGCTACATACCCGTGAGGGTTCTAAGGTGCTTGCGGAGGGAGGGGCTGCAGCTAGTGGTCGAAGAGCCAGGTCTTGAGTAGTCTCCTGAAGGTCTGAGGGTCTTCCGTCTGCCAAAGGTGGAGAGGGAGGGAGTTCCATGTCTTGGTGGCGCGGTAGGAGAAGGACATGCCTCCGGAGGTGATCCTGTGGATGTGTGAGACGGCGGCCAGGCAGAGGTCAGCGGAGCGAGTCTCCTGTTGGGTGCGTAGAATGACAGTCGGTTGTTAAGGTATGCCGGGCCGGTGTTGTGAAGGGCCTTGTGTGCGTGGGTGAGGAGCTTGAAGGTGATTCTTTTGTCAACGGGGAGCCAGTGTAGGTTTTTCAGGTGGGGGGGTGATGTGGTCTCGGTGGGGGATGTCGAGGATTAGGCGTGCCAAGGTGTTCTGGAATCTTTGGAGTCTACTGAGGAGTTTGGCAGGGGCTCCGGCGTAGAGTGCGTTGGCGTAGTCGAGCCTGCTGCTGATGAGGGCGTGTGTGACGATCTTTTGTGTGTCGGTGGGAATCCAACTGTAGATCTTGCGGAGCATGCAGAGGGTGTAGAAGCAGGTTAAGGAGACAGCGTTGATCTGGTAGGTCATGGAGAGTTTCGAGTTGAGGATGACTCCCAGGTTGCGTGCGTGGTTGGTAGGTGTAGGGGCGGTGCCCAGGGAGGTGGGCCACCAGGAGTATTGCCAGGCTGAGGGGTTTGGTCCGAGGATGAGGATCTCTGTCTTGTCTGTGTTGAGTTTGAGCCGGCTTGCTTCCATCCAGTCGGCGACTGCCTTCATGCCTCGGTGGAGATTGGCTTTGGCGGTGCGGGGTTCGTTGGTGAGGGAGAGGATCAGCTGGGTGTCGTCTGCGTAGGAAGTAATGTTGAGGTCGTAGAGTCTGGGGATGCATGCGAGCGGGGCCATGTAGATGTTGAAGAGCGTCGAGCTGAGGGATGATCCTTGAGGGACACCGCAGATCATCTTGGTGACTCCGGAGCGGAACAGGGGAGGCACACTCTTTGGGTTCTGTCGGAGAGGAAGGAGGTGATCCAGTCTAGGGCCTTGTTGCGGATCCCTGCGTCGAAGAGGCGTGTGCGCAGTGTGTGATGTCAGACATTGTTGAAGGCCGCAGAGAGGTCGAGGAGGATGAGGGCCGCCGTCTCCCCGTTGTCGAGCAGGAGTCTAATGTCATCTGTGGCGGCGATGAGGGCGGTCTCGATGCTGTGGTTCTTGCGGAAGCCTGACTGGGAGGGGTCGAGGATGTTGTTGTCTTCCTGGCAGTGTGTGAGCTGGTTGTTGACGATCTTTTCGATGACCTTAGCTGGGAACTGAAGAAGGGAGATGGGCCAAAAGTTCTTGAGGTCGCTCGGATCCGCCTTGGGTTTCTTTAGCAGGGCATTGATTTTGGCGTGTTTCCAGCTCTCAGGGAAGGTCGCCGTCTTGAAAGAGAGGTTGATGATGTTGCATAGGTGGGGTACGCTGGAGCTGTCGGTCTTGTTGATGATGTGGTGGGGGAGAGGGTCGGACGGGGCGCCTGAGTGGATGGAGCTCATTGTTTTGCTGGTGTCTTCGGTGGTTACGCTGGTCCAGACTGTGAGGTGATCGTGGTTGGAGGGTATCGGCGGGGCCGGGGTGATGAGGTTGGCGGGGTCCGTCTGTGGATTGAAGCTGTTGTGAATGTCTGTAATCTTGCAATGGAAGAAGGCAGCGAGGGCGTCGCACAGGGCTTGTGATGGGAGTATGTCGTTGGTGCAGGAGCTGGGGTTTGAGAGTTCCTTTACGACGTTGAAGAGCTCCTTGCTATTGTGTGCGTTGTTGTCTAGGCGGTTCTTGAAGGCAGCTTTCTTGGTGGTCCTGATGTGGTGGTGGTAATTGCGGATGGCGTCTTTGAGGGCAGCGTGGCTGTCGGGTGTTTCCTCCTTGTGCCAGGTGTTTTCTAGTCTACGGCAGGTGCGTTTGGAGGCTAGGAGCTCTGGGGTGAACCAACTGGCTCTTTGACTGGTATTTCTGGGGGCGAGTTGTCTTGTTGGGGCTGAGGCGTTGGCGCAGTCTTCCATCCAGAGTCTGGGGGCGCGGGCCCCTTCCTCTGGGTCGGTGGGGTTGGTCAGGGGGTTGAGTGCGAGGTGTGTTTACAGTAGTTCCTTGTTGATTTTACTCCAGTGGCGTCCGGGGATCTGTAGGGTGTGGTGGTGTGAGATGGGTTTCTGGAAGGTGAAGGGAACGCATCAGTGGTTGGTCCAGGTGAGTTAGGAGGTGTGGCTGAAGACAATGTGGGGACTGGAAGAGAAGATAGCATCGAGTCTGTGTCCCTCGATGTGGGTAGGTGTCTTGATGATCTGCATCAGTCCGAGGGAGGTGAGGTTGTTGATCAGGGTGGTGGAGTTGCTGTCATTGTTGTTTTCCAGGTGGTAGTTCAAGTAGCCGAGGAGGATGTAGTCGGTGGAGGACAGTGCGTGTGCGCTGATGAAGTCGGTGATGGAGTTGCAGAATTGGGGGCGGGGTCCTGGTGGTCGGTAGACAAGGGTGCCTCTCAGGGTGGTCTTGGGGTCCGTGTGGATCTGGAAGTGCATGTGTTTGGTGGTGCTGAGCGTGTCAGCGGTGTTTGTGGAGACCCTGATGGTGTCCTTGTGGATGATGGCGATTCCTCCGCCGACGCCATTGGTGCAGTCCCTGCGGGTGATCTTGTATCCGTCGGGGACGGTCGCTGCGATGTCTGGGGCGGAGGTTTCGTTCATCCAGGTCTCGGTCAGGAAGGCGATGTCAGGCGATGTGGAGTCGAGCAGGTCCCAGAGTTCGATGGCGTGTTTGCGTGCGGAGCATGTGTTGAGCAGGATGCATCGGAGCTGGTTGGGTTCCATAGTGGCGAGTGTCTCGGCGACTACGAAGAAGGTGAAGCTGCAGTTCCGGCAGGTGAAGGGGCCGTGGGTGCGCTTTGGGGCGGCCTTGTGGCAGCTGGTGGGTCGTCCGGGTTTGAGTGCGATGAGAGTGTTGGCATCATATCGGACGCAGGCTGCCTGGATGCTGCTTGGACCAGGGGTCGTGGCGCTGGGCGTGGTCCAACCGCGGACGGGCGCAGACGGGCTTGCCTTAGGGGCACCAGCGGCGTGCTCGCTGCGCAGCCTCGCCGCGGCTGCCATAAATGTGGGAGTGTGTTGGGCCTCACAGCTGGGAGGCGGGGGGGGCCGGAGGAGGCCGGCGAATCAGGAGCGGGGGGATGGGCCATGGGGGAGTCAGCAGCGAGAAAGAGAGTGAGCGGGGCACAAGGGAGGGGCGGGGAAACAGAGGCGGAGAGCTTGGCTAGGGTGGCAAAAACAGGCACAGCAACGGGTGCTACAGCGGGTTGAGCAGGCAGAGGCGGGAGAGCCGCTGGAACTGCCAGGCGGCAGTGGTGGGTCACAGAAGGTCACAACAGGTGCCAATCGGCGGCGGCGAGCTGTAGCGGGAGGGGGAGCGACCAACCAATTGGTCAAGGGTCGCACTCACCTCCTCGTTGCAGCTGCTTAAATGTGGGAGTGTGGTGGGCGTCACAGCTGGGAGGCGGGGGCCGGAGGAGGCCGGCGAATCAGGAGCGGGTTGGGGCTGCGGGGGAGTCAGCGGTGGGAAAGAGAGTGGGCGCGAGGGAGGGGGCGGGGGAACAGAGCCGGAGAGCGAGGCAAGGGAGTCAAAACAGGCACAGCAATGGGTGCTACAGCGGGATGAGCAGGCAGAGGCGGGAGAGCCGCTGGAACTGGCAGGCAGCAGCTGTGGGTCACAGAAGGTCACAACAGGCGGGAGGGGGAGCGACCAACCAACTGGCAAGGGTAGCACTCCCCTCCTCATTCGGCCGCTTAAATGCGGGAGTGTGGTGGGCATCACAGCTGAGAGGCGGGGGGACCGGAGGAGGCCTGCGAATCAGGAGCGGGGGTGGGGGCACGGGGGAGTCATCGGCAGGAAAGAGAGCGGGCGTGAGGGAGGGGGTGGGGGAACAGAGGCAGAGAGCGATGCAAGGGCGGCGAAAACAGGCACAGCGACGGGGGCTACAGCGGGATGAGCAGGCAGAGGCGGGAGAGCCGCTGGAACTGGCAACCGGCAGCGGTGGGTCACAGAAGGTCACAACAGGTGGCAATCGACGGCGGCGAGCTGTAGCGGGAGGGGGAGCGACCAACCCACTGGTCAAGGGTCGCACTCCCCTCCTCATTCCGGCCGCTTAAATGCGGGAGTGTGGTGGGCGTCACAGCTGGGAGGCGGGGGGGCCGGAGGAGACCTGCGAATCAGGAGCAAGGGGTGGGGCCACGGGGGAGTCAGCGGTGGGAAAGAGAGCGGGGCGTGAGGGAGGGGGCGGGGAACAGAGGCGGAGAGCGAGGCAAGGGCATAGAAAAAAATGGGCACAGCAACGGGGGCTACAGCGGGATGAGCAGGCAGAGGCAGGAGAGCCGCTGGAACTGGCAGGCGCAGCGGTGGGTCACAGAAGGTCACAACAGGTGGCAATCAATGGCGGCGAGCCGTAGCGGGAGGGGGAGCGACCAACCAACTGGTCAAAGGTCACATACACTCTTCCTTAGGGAATTCTTGCTTATACCACGTGAGTTTGTGCTAAAAGTTAAAAACTGTTTTATTCAAACAGGCATGGAGCAGCCACTAAGCGCCCACCAAGATCAAGTAAGATGCTCAGCCCCACTAGTTAATTTGGACAACCAGCGCTTAGAGGCCCCGGTGGCTATAACGCGCGATACAAATCAAATAAATAAATAAATAAATAAATAAATAAATATGACGGTCAGTTGCATGCCTATTAGGGGTGGCTGGAAGGGAATTGGTTACATTCAGAGCATTGCCCAAAACCCAGACCACTAGCCAGGGATATCTTTCCATTATACGTGGTCCTTTCAATACTGTCACCATTCTCCAGGAGCCCAGCTCTCTGGTAATCAATCAATCAATCAGTGACACTTATAAAGCGCGCTACATACCCGTAGGTCTCAAGGCGCTGGGGGGGGGGGGGGATGGGGGTGCCGCTACTGCTCGAACAGCCAGGTCTTCAGCTTCTTCCTGAAGGAGAGGTGGTCTTGGGTCAGGCGCAGGTCGGTCGGGAGGGAGTTCCAGGTCTTGGCGGCCAGGTAGGAGAAGGACCTTCCTCCTGTAGTCGCTCTTCGGATGCGGGGGACGGCGGCGAGGGCGTGGTTGGCTGATCGGAGGTGGCGTTTGGGAGCGTAGAAGTTGACTCGGCTGTTGAGGTAGCTCGGGCCTTGGTCGTGTAGGGCTTTGTGTGCGTGGGTGAGGAGGCGGAAGGTGATTCTTTTGTTGACGGGGAGCCAGTGAAGGTCTCTCAGATGTCCGGAGATGTGGCTGGTTCGTGGGATGTCGAGGATGAGTCTGGCTGAGGCGTTCTGGATCCGCTGGAGTCTCTTCTGGAGCTTGGCGGTGGTACCGGCGTAGAGGGCGTTGCCGTAGTCCAGTCGGCTGGTGACGAGGGCCTGGGTGACGGTCTTCCTGGTCTCGGTGGGGATCCACCAGAAGATCTTCCGTAGCATGCGTAGGATGTTGAAGCACGCCGAGGAGACGTTGTTGACTTGCCTGGTCATGGAGAGGGAGGGGTCCAGGATGAAGCCCAGGTTGCGTGCATGGTCTGTCGGTTTGGGTGCAGTGCCCAGGGCGGGAGGCCACCAGGAGTCGTCCCAGGCGGAGGGAGAGGAGCCCAGGATGAGGACCTCCGTCTTGTCCGAGTTCAGTTTCAGGCGGCTGGTCGTCATCCACTCGGCTACCTCTTTCATCCCTTCGTGCAGGTTGGCTCTGGCGGTGGCGGGGTCGTTGGTCAGGGAGAGGATCAGCTGGGTGTCGTCGGCGTAGGAGATTATGCTGAGGTTGTGTTTGCGTACGATGGCCGCGAGGGGGCTCATGTAGACGTTGAAGAGGGTGGGGCTCAGAGATGATCCTTGGGGGACGCCGCAGATGACTTCGGAGGCCTCTGACTTGTACGGAGGTAGGCAGACTCTCTGTGTTCTTCCGTCGAGGAAGGAGATGATCCATTCCAGCGCCTTGTCCTGGATTCCGATGTTGCTGAGGCGCTGTACTAGGGTGCGGTGGCAGACCGTGTCGAATGCCGCGGAGAGGTCTAGGAGGATGAGGGCCGCTGTTTCTCCATTGTCCATCAGGGCTCGGATGTCATCGGTGGCGGCGATGAGGGCGGTCTCGGTGCTGTGGTTGGCTCGGAAGCCAGACTGTGAGGGGTCGAGGGATCCGTTCGTCTCGAGGAAAGCGGCCATCTGCTTGTTGACGGTCTTCTCGATGACTTTGGCTGGAAACGGGAGGAGCGAGATGGGGCGGTAATTCTTGAGGTCGGTGGGGTCCGCTGTTGGTTTCTTGAGTAGAGCGCTGAGTTCGGCGTGTTTCCAGCTCTCAGGGAAGATGGTGGTGTCGAAGGATGTGTTGATGATGTCTCGCAGGTGGGGTGCGATGACAGCGTCGGCCTTGTTGAAGACGTGGTGAGGGCAGGGGTCGGTCGGTGATCCGGAGTGGATGGAGTTCATCGTGCGGATGGTGTCTTCGGTGCTGATCGGGGTCCAGGCGTGGAGGGTGGTGGTGGGGGGTGGTTGCTCGGTCATGGTGTGCGTTGGTTGGTTGTTGAAGCTGTTGTGTATGTCCGCGATCTTGTTGTGGAAGTATGAAGCGAGGGAGTTGCAGAGGTCTTGCGATGGGGTGATGTCGTTGTTTCCTGCGCTGGGGTTTGAAAGCTCTTTCACGATGTTGAAGAGTTCCTTGCAGTTGTGTGCGTTGTTGTCCAACCGGTCCTTGAATGCTGTTTTCTTGGCGGCGCGGATCAGCTGGTGGTGTTTCCGGGTGGCAAGTTTGAAGGAGGTCCTGTTGTCCGGTGTCGGTTCCCTTCTCCAGACTTTCTCGAGGGCTCGGCAGTTCTTCTTGGAGCTCTTGAGTTCGTCGGTGAACCATGGGGCTTTCTTGCTGCCGGGTCTGCTAGGCGGGGTCCTCAGTGGGGCGAGTTCGTCCGCGCAGTTGCTGATCCACTTCGTGAGGTTGTCGGCGGCCTGGCTGGGGTTCGCTGAGCTGGCAGGAGGGTGCTGGCTCAGGGAGGTGGCGAGCTGGTCTGCTGTGATCTTGTTCCAGCTTCTGCGGGCGGCCTGTTGCTGGTGTTGGTGGGTCGTCGTTCTCTTGAAGGTGAAGTGGACGCAGCTGTGGTCCGTCCATTGAAGTTCTGTGGCGTGGCTGAAGTCGATGTCTGTGCTGGAAGAGAAGACTGCGTAGGTGTGGGGGGACATTTCTAGCACACCCGCTGTGCCTGTCTGCTGTGTGTTGGCCTGTTTTAAGGGAATAGGCCAAATCCCTGTGCAAGGGATAATGGGGGACGACTAGAGCGTAAACTGCTCAAAGATGGTGGCAGTCAACGTGCCAGCCGACCTCCAACAGGGCTGCCTCTCTCAATGCAATCGGCCTCCTAGCAGGGCTGTGGTGGACCGGAGACTAAACTTGGGATTGTGGGTGCTTATGGTGAGCAAATAGTTAAAATATGTCATAAAAGTTAAAAACACACAAGGCTGCTTGCTCATCATTGAGCGGGAATTCTGTGCCAATCGTTAAAAAAGTGAAGCAGTTTCTGGGTTTAATTTAAGCTAACCTGTCAAGAAAAGCTAACATCACCTGTTTCTTGTTTGTGCTGTGTGTCTGCGTCAGGCCTGTTTTATGTGAGTAGGCTGAAGCCCTGTGCAAGGGATTATGGGGGACGACTAGAGCATAAACCACACAAAGATGGCTACCATAAATGTGCCATCCGACCTCCAACACGGGTGCCACTCTCCATACAATTGGCCTCCTAGCAGGACTGTGTTGGTCCCGGGAGTAGCTTTGGGACTTTGGGTGCTTACGGTGAGCAAATAGTTAAAATATGTCATAAAAGCTAAAAACACACCAGGATGCTTGCTCTACATCGAGCGCCTTTTTAAAATGTGAAGTAGTTTCTGGGTTCAATTTAGGCTAACCTGTCAAGAAAAGCTAATATCACCTGTTTCTTGTTTGTGCTGCTGATCCGCGTCTGGCCTGTTTTATGTGAGTAGGCCATAGCCTTGTGCAAGGGATTATGGGGATGACTAGAGAGTAAATCACTCAAAGATGGCAGTCGTAGTATATTTTTATTTTTGTTCTAAAATGATATATGTATATTAGAAAATGCTGGCTGCAGCACCCACCCCAATGGTAAAAAGGCACGTTTTGCATTTCCCTGCACTGAGTGGCAGGCACCACGCAGTGCCTGCCACATGGTGGCACCCCAAGTGCAAAACTGGAATGTCCCTGCTTAAAGGGGGCTAGCTACGGGTCCCCAAAGTACATTCTGCCAGCCTGTGTATGGCAGCTGAACCGCCATACGCAGGCTGGGAGGTATACAGCATCCTAATCTGGCGGACTTTGCCTGCTAGGCACCACCACCATTTTGTGGTTGCAGGTTGGGTCCGACAGGCAATCGTAATGATTGCCTGTGTCAGACCCATGGCAAACGGACTTCCCGTCCGCTAGCAATCTGTCCACCATACTTATCTGGTGGGCAGAGAATGGTCGAACAATGGCTGTGAATACACCACCGGCCGGCTATTGTATATTGTATTGGTTAGGGATTGCTCTAGCCTTAGCTCTTGATAGCCCTGTAATTTTTGTATGGCTTTGTGTGAGGGTGGTTGTACTCCTTGTCAGTGCGTGCAAGAAGGTTTGGACCGGACGAGAGAGGAACCGAAAGCATTTAAAATAATGTTTCCCTGAAACCGTAAAAGGAGGAGCCCTGCCCCACATCGCCTGTTACTTTCTACCGCTAAAGACCGTTTTTCAAGAGAGATGTGTCAGACTTAGAGATAAGACTTTCATCGGTTCCACTACAACAACACAGTGGTTATTTGCGTTTTTATTCATGAAGAGAGCAACCTTACACTCCAAGTCCCAGATATTGTGATAATAAGTATAACGCCGGATCCATAATATACACAAAAAACAAGCCTTTGCACAAACAATTAGAAAAAAGAAAAAAGAAAATTCCTGATAAAATAGGTAGTACTACAAAAATAAACCCTGAAGACCATTGCTGCAAATTTGACAGGAATCCGTTCCTCAAACAAAAGATATCTAATTATGCAGGGGCCATAAAAATATTGTTTGTGTCTGAGCATTCTGCAATACAGGTCCTGAGGAAGGCGGTCCACACTGCCGAAACGCGTCGACCTTGCGTACCAATTGCACGTCCATCTGCGATCCCTCAGACGCAGAATCTAAGAATGAATGCAGCATGTATGATGAATAAGGGATGTTTGTATTTGTGAGAGTGTTGATTGTTTTGTATATTGTTTTCCCTGCATAAAATAGTTTTTTTACTGATGAGATTACAAAATGATGTGTTTTATACTATGTGTTTTTTGATAAAATATATGAACTGATGTGATAAATCGATAAATGGAAAAACTGTTTTTGTACTAAGAAATATAGCTAAAAAGAAAAAAATAATAAAATGATAAAGTTATAATATAAAAAAAACTCTTTCTTGTTGTTTGCCCTCATGTACTAAAGTATTAGAATTAAAGTGTTGGATATATACCGTTACAATTTTTGAGGTCAAGGGGGAACATATTTACTGTTGGTGGTTGTACTCTTCCTATTGAGGCTTGGAAAGCATTGTGCCATCCTAAAATCACATTGTTAGTTTTAGCTTTTTGAGCTAGAGTACTATCATAGACGTTTCACCAGGAGATTTAGAACTTTGGTTGTCTACAGTGCCCTGACCTGTCTAGCCTTCCCACCCAAGTGTCTTCAAAGTAGTCTAGGAAGGGAGTTAGCTTTGTTTTTAATACCCAATGTGATCTGTTGTGGATGGATTCATTTAACACTCTCTATAGAATAGTTAAACCTGCTTGGCTCAGGCGCAACCACATCTTTACAGTTCATAGAGCTTATCTTTCTCCGTACAAACTCTCGAAATTTCAGTCTGGCAGAGTGTGCAACAAATGTGGCTTCCCAGAGGCACCGGATGTACACATGTTTAAAGACTGCCCCTTTCTATCCGAGTTTTGGGACAAAGTTATAACATCTATGGAATCTATTTTGAAAGTCCCTTTGACTATGAGCTTAAAATTAATTATTTTCGGCCTTGATGATAATATTGCGGGCCCTGCAAAATTGTTGCTTTTCTACGCAATACTACTAGCAAGGAGGCTAATATGCAAGTATTGGGTAGCATTAACAGCACCGACTCACTCAGAATGGCTGACGTCGCTGTACGAGGTCTCTAAAGTTGATTTGGCCAGAGCCTGCAACAAGAAGAAATTGGCATTTTGGGAGCTGTTAAAAACTTGGAGGAGGTAGGAGTCGGGTTTTTTTCCTGGGTCCTATGATTATGCATTCAATGCTCCTCGAACTTCCAAAAGGGTCCCCCTGGCATTCTGTCCGGCAGGTTTTGTGAAAACCTAGATGGAGTATAAATCTTCTTCCCACAAGCCTCCGTTAATTAATTGAGTGTCCCTGGTTGAGGGTAGTAAACAACGAGTATACCGAGACACGAAATGAAAAATGGAGGTCATTTTCTCCTTTTTTTTTCATTAAGTGGGGTTAAGGCAAATGAGGACAATATTTTTTTTAAATAAATGCCTGCCAACACTTCCTGGTATTGAGTGTTAACAGACAGTTCACAACCAATCAGCATGCAGCTCCTGCTCGTAATTCTACGTATTTCCGTACTCCGTAATTTTTCTTTAAAAAAAAAAAAGAAAAATAGAGCCTAAACATCCATGTACAACCTTCGGAGCAAGCGTAAAGGATCAAAATGTTTGTAGCCTACCCCCTTCCCTTATTTCTCAACTTTCTTTACTGTTTTCTTGTTACTCAGTTCTACCGAGGCACAAGATGGCCGCCAACACTTCCTGGTTTCGAGCGTTGACAGACAGTTAACAGCCAATCAGCATGCAGCTCGCGCTCGTAATTGAACGAAATTCCGTACGCGTGCTGCACCCCATCTCTAGATACCGCTATGATTTTACTTGTAATTTTCTCGGAAACTACTGAACAGATTTACACCATTTAACAAAAAGCACGATCTGCGAACCGAACTCTACCTCTCTGCCACATTTCATGTAATTCCGTTCAGCCGTTCGGGCTGCAACCCTGGCTAAAAGCCCCTATGGAAAATTGCATTGGAAAAACACGTTTTGGGATCCCCCTTTTTTCTCGGCCCCCGCTTGACGAATCACCCCTAAACTTTCAGGGAAGGAGCGGAACCGAGCAGGCCATTTTCTTGGAGAAATTCAGGAAGATTCGTCCACCGGCGACAAATTATGAAGTCTTTAAAAGTTATTATTAAAGTGTTAAAGTGTTACATTTAATTTGATTATTTTATTTATTTAGTTTCTATTTTTATTTAGTTGAGGGAAAAAAATACTTACTATTTTTGGTTGATGAAGTTTATTTTGTTGATGTTGGATGTTGAAGTTTGTAGAATCTGTGAAGAGAATAATAATAGTTATAATTTGCTATTTTATTTAATGTATTGATTTTATTTGTTTGCTCTATTTGTTGGTTAATTAACATACATGCTTAATTTTATATTTCTGTTTAATGTTGATTTTGTCCTTGTTTTTTAAGTTAAAACCTGTTTTGAGCTTTTTAGGTGGCAATTTACTGAAGTGTAGTCTGTGAAACATAAAAGAAAACGTTATAGTTTTAGTTTATTTAAATATTATGATTATTTAGACTCTATTTTTATTAGGTTATAAAAAAAGATATACTTACTTTTTTAGTTGATCAGGTTTCTTTTGTTGATGTGATTTTGTTGACTTCTTTGGAATCTGTTAAAAGAAAAGCATTTGTTAGCTATGTTTTGCTTTTTTCATTACATTAATTAGTTTTAAATCCTTTACTTTATTTCTTCTTTAAGTCATATACTGACTTTCTTACATATTTTTAGTAATGTTGATTTTATTGGTGTGTGGACATGACTCTTTGTGTTGAATACTCTAGGTGGATTTTTAGTGAAGTTTAAACTGTGACATATTAAGGCAAACATGTTATAATTTTCGTGAATTTTTTCAGGTAATTTTAAATATTTTGTTACAAAGTTTTGTTCTTATCTCTAATGAGAGATTTTCAGAATAGTTTTTTGTGTAGTTCTTTTTCATTCTTTTTTTCTGTCTTGTAAAGTTTCGTTCTTCCTCCATGTTTGTCCGTTATACTGTAAATCTGGTGTTGATTGATTATTTTTATAGTGTTTATTTAATGAGTCACAGTTTTCTAATTTTTGTGTTAGTGTAGTTTAAATGTATTGGTCGCCATAGCTTTTTTGAATTTTTTTGCAGTTACCTTTTAATTTGTTAGATTTTTATTATGTTTATTTAATATTTTCTTTATTTTGTTTATTATTGTTATTTAAATGTATATATAGGTAATTGTGATATATTGTTTTACATATGATATATATTTATGTTTGTTTATTTTTGGCAGTTGTGATTTTTTTAATCTTGTATTGTTTGTTTATTTTTGGATTTTTAGTGCATATCTTTCATTTAATGTCATTAATGTTGTAATGTTTTTGAGTATGTTTAAAAATGTTTAGAATATGTTATTTTATTATTTTATTTAAAATAATTCATTTTTATGTTTAAATATACTTTTTGGTATAGTTTATACGTATTTGATCGATGTTTGTGTTGTCATTATTATCAATGTTTTTGTTGTGTTTCATTTAATGTTATCAATATTTTTGTGTTCTTTATTTTTGTTTTCGATATTTTTGTCATTGAGATTTTTGCGAACAATATTATTTTCTCAATGTTAGTGTTATTTCTCACAAGAAAGTGCGCATGCGCGGCCGCCCGCGCATGCGCATTAATAAAGAAGACGGAAGACGGAAGATAGCGAGCCCCGGGGACGCGGCGGGCAGCGGCGGGCAAGGTAAGTGCATTTTAAATTATTTGTCTCCTTTAATTTAAAGTATTTAGGGAGGGCGGGAGGGAGGCGGGTGGCGGCCAGCTACGCTCCGTCTGCGGAGCGGCGTAGTGCCACCTGGCTACGCCCGCTCCGCAGAATGCGGAGTAGGCGGCACTACGCACACTCCGTGCACGGAGCGTAGCTGGCCGCCCACCCCTACTCTCTAATCACCTTGAAGACCCCTGATCCTGGTATTAATTCACAACAGCTGTGTGACAACATAGCAAAACATTTTCAGGACAAAATTGATGGTATTGTCTCGGCTCTTGAGCTCCAAAGGATCCCTGCATCTTTACCTGCCCTTTCTACTTCTCAGATCCCTCCCCTCACTGGGCCGGTTGGACCTGCAAATTCGATCTCGCTGTCTAGCTTTCCCTTGCTTTCCTTACAGGAATTAGAAGTCCTCCTGACCAAGACCAAGTCCGGCTCACCTCTCGATCCCTGTCCTCTCCATCTTCTTAAACAATGCAAGGAAACTCTTCTGCCCCCGTTACTTCAGATTATGAATAAGGCCCTGATTGAAGGCATCTTCCCTTCCGAATGGAAGAAAGCGGTGGTGAAGCCGCTCTTGAAGAAGCCGTCGTTGGACCCAGAAGTGCTGAAAAATTTCCGCCCCATCTCACTGCTCCCAGCCATGGAAAAGATGCTGGAAATCTATCTACACCAGCATCTTTCCTCCTTTCTGGAATCCGCTGGTCTTTTGGATCATTCGCAGCACGGTTTCTGGAAGGGTCATAGCACGGAATCCGCCCTGACTGTGGTGCTTGACAACATCCGCACTAGGGTGGAAGTACGTTGCTGATCCTTCTGGATCTTACAGCTGCGTTTGACACCCTGTCTCCCCTCGTTTTAACATCTCGTTTGAGGGAGATAGGGGTGGAGGGGCACGCTCTAAGCCTGTTGGCCTCCTTCCTGGACCAGAGGGAACAGAGAGTGAAGCTGGGAGAGTTCTAATCTCCATCCCTGCCGCTGAAGTGGGGGGTCCCACAGGGGTCGGCGTTAAGCCCGACCCTGTTCAATATCTATGTGACCCCCCTGGACAGGCTCATTAGATCTTTTGGGATGGAGGTAGTGTCGTATGCCGATGACACGCAGATCTTGCTGTCCCTCGCCCAGCCTGTCAGCTCTTGTGCCTCCAAGTTTAGACTCTGTATGGAGGCAGTTGCCCTTTGGATGATCAACAATTCACTGCAGCTAAACGGTGAAAAGACGGAGATCCTCGTGTTTGGCGAGAAGGAAGACATCTGGTCGGCGAAATGGTGGCCCGAATCCTTGGGGCCGTGTCCGGCTCCAACTTGGGCAGCACGAAATCTGGGGGTTATGATTGACCCTTCCCTAGACATGGCCCTTCAAGTAAGGCGGACTATCTCCACCTGCTGGGGCATCATTGCAATCTTGCGTAAAATCAAGCACTACCTGTCTGTGCAAGCTCGGAAACAAACTGTTGTACCTTTGATAACATCCCGGCTCGATTATTGCAATGTTTTATATGCCGGAGCCAATAAAGGTCTGTTGCAAGGCCTTCAATCAGTGCAAAATGCAGCGTCGAAGTTTGTTCTGGACCTTCCGAAAAGGTCGTCAGCGACCGCCGCCTGGAAATCTTTGCATTGGCTTCCCATTGACACCAGGATTTCATTCAAAGTGTTATGCCTGGTGTTTTGTGCCTTAAACAGAAAAGAGACTGGAGGCGTAAAAGATCTCCTCATTCCTTATTCTCCTGCTAGGAACCTTCGTTCCTCGGCGAAATTGCTCCTTACCGCGCCTTGAGTGCGAAGAGCTAAATGGGGAGGCAGAGCCTTCTCCAACCTGGCTCCAAGATGGTGGAACACTGTTCCCTTAGAGATCAGGACCTTACCTTCAATACAATCATTCAGAAAAGCTCTAAAAACATGGCTTTTTGGTAAAGCATACCCTTAGCTTTTGGTTCTGCCTTTTCTTTTCTGATTTCCTTTTGTAGGCGCCTTGATGCCTCTGGGCAAAGTTGCGCGTTTATAAGTTTAATTTCATTCATTCATTCATTCTCAATAAGTACTAATTGACTGATTGATTGATTGACCGATTGACAGAACAGGCTTCTTCCAGCCTGAACCCAACACCTGGACTCTACCAGCCATGAGTACTGCCCTCCCAAGTGTTGCCACGCCATTCCTATATCATTGAAAGTGGGCTTGAAGATGACCCACTCAACTGTAGTGCCAAGAACCAATTCATCCCTTCCTGAAACTCTGCATCAAAGCCTTTGTGTGGCACATTGCCTAACCAAACTCTACACAGAATCACAATGCTATGCAAACCCCAATGCAGCTCTTCACATCACAAGCCCATCGTTGATGGCATCCTCGACGACAACACAGAGCCTTCCATCACAGCCTTGCAGTATCCCAGAACTAACGCTGCTCAGCACATCTGCCCACCAGAAAATCTCATCACCTAGGCTGTGCAATCCAACCTCAATGTAGGATTTCAAAGCACTCTGCAACCAAGATTTACGGGTACTCTTGTTCAGCTTGCCTAAATGGGTCTCTGTAGTTGGCCCGCCCTTCATCACAGGCAGCCTGAAATTATGACTTTGTCCCTGCCGGGCACCACTGGATAATCACAGTTGGCTCTTGGTGTTTGTTGGCGCTATTTGCACTTAAATCTTTAAAACTGCATTGCTACGGTTCTACTAATTTAATTTTTGTAGTTTTGGTCTAAAATAATGTATTAACTTTTATTCAATTGTGCTGAATTGATGTGGGAGTTTTTCTTGCGTTGTTTTTCACTTTAGTACTGTTTGAAATGCTGCATAAACACTGTACACATTTCCACTAATTAGGCCTGACAATTTTTTGCCTAGCAACCTGAGGGCTAAGCAAAGGTTAATTTGGTGTTTGCTTATGACTTCGACCTGACAAGGATTGTGGTTACTGCTTGAGTACGGTTTCACCCCCTTCCTTGATATTGTGGTCTTTCTTTTCATTATCTATTAAAAGCAATAGTTACTTGTTAATTTGATTAGTATATGTGATTACTTTCAATGACCATGCAGTTTGCACCCTTGTGTGCAATAAATAAAATAAAGAATGTTTTCTTGAAGTGATATAGCTTTGCACAATTTGTTCAAACTAGCCCAGTGGTAAGTGGTGCAACAAGGTCAACCAGGTCATTCTTCATCACAATGCATGAGGAATTGTTTTTCAAAACATATTTAATCATTGCACTTTTTTTCTTTAATATGCATTTAAAGAGAGCTTTTTGGTCTGGCATTAGTCAAGACCTTTTGGTTTTATCTAGTATATGTTTGTATATTAGCTTACAGTCAGCCTTCTTCGTCCATTTGTCTGCTGTCATTCAAATGTCTCTCCGGGCCACTAGCAAATGCGTGCTCACACCACAGGCTGGCAGGCCCCTGGGACAGGTGCAGGCTTGATTCAGCCAGTCCAAGCCAGTGGCCACCAGCCGCTGCAATTTGAAATTTTTGCGGGCTCAGTGCGCACTGCCATTGACTGCCCTGGGCTGGTGGGGGTCCCCTAACATCTGACAGGGGCAACTTTGCCTGTTGTCACCTCACTCCCTTGATGCACATGATGGATTCCAACACTCCCGCCTTGCCAGCAGCAGCTAAGGCACTGACTTTGACTTTAATAATAAATGCTCTCATGCACTACAACTCCCAGGTATGCTTTGCAAAGTTGCACACATGTGACACTGACGTTTTTAGTAAGCGCCCAAGCCTTGGCCAAAAACTCCCACCAGAGTCTCCCTACAGCGAGGTAGCCTGAGGGTTGTGTTATGAGCTGAGCCCATTTTGTTGTTTTTGACTATTGTGCCACACGCTGTTTACATCCTTTGGGTTCCTGGCAAGCATGCATGCTCTGTTTTGATTTGATTTAGTTTTAGCTCCTGTTTTGGTCTACAGATGCCATGTTAGAACTTACCTCACATATCATGAGGTCTATACTGTTCATGTAATTGATAGCGCAGACTCCTGGTACGCGATCTGGTTGGGTGCACATGGGTACTCAACTCGGCTAACTCGATTTCTTCATCTATTCTCCTTTCATTTTCATTCATTTGTTTCATTAAACTATCTAATAAAGGGCGCATCGGCCTTTTTGTGCTTTGATACATAGTGACCCTGTCACGTACAGTAGTTACCTTGAGGTCATGGCTTTCTACAACAGTGCACTGACTACTTTTTTCACCCACATGATAGGAGTAGGTTACATAGCACCTGCATTTGTACATCGAGTTAGGATATATGTGTGTTTGTTGATAGATGTCAATATATAATAATATAGAGCTCTACATGTGGAGGAACTTTGTTGACGGTGAAGTCAGAACTTATTCATTATATTAGGGTAAGGATTTTAGGAATATTTACACACCCTGGCTATGATGGTGGTGGTTTACATTGGTGATTTACTTTGATTGTTATCATGCAGATGCTTGAAATTTTCTTTCAGGTCCACCTGACCCACTTGAGAATCTGGTGCCACTGCGCACAGTGGGCTAAGAGTACAGGCCTAAGTATATTTGAAATACCATATTTTGAGTGATATTATGATTTTTATACACATTTTTGGAGCAGAGTGACTTAATATCATGGTCCTGAAGATGCCTGGAACATCTTAGTCACACATGGCAGAAACATGTTAACCTTAATCTGGGTGAACATCAATAACCCTGTTTCACCATGCTTTTAACTTCTATCCCTTAGGATATAGGAATAATGTTGTTGTGCTCCTATTGAGATAGTTTTAGCACACTATTTTCCTTTGCAGTCTGCCCCTCATTCTACTCAGGAGGTATTAGTACATAGACGTGCCACATGCAAGTGAGGGTTCTTGTCCAAACACTTCTAGTGCCCCACCACCTTTCTGTATTTCAGTTTTTCCTTTGTTCTTTTTGTGCTTTGCTACTCTGTACACTGTGTGAGCCTACCCTGTTTTTTCAACCAACCTCCATCCCTTAGTTTACCGCAAGGAGGGGTGAGGGCATAAAAAGAGTTGTGCTTGGCTACAAAACAAGTGAACATCCTTGGCATCAATTGTAAGTGCAGGCTAATCCAGTAGGGAGTTGGCCTTAAGCCAATGTCCCAACTGGGGGCACAGATACACAATCTTTAGGAAAGGACTACTGGCGTCTGCTACCGCAAGTATCTATAGCCTTACCTTACAATGTCCGGTGGGTGTTTGAGAGATTTGGAGGTCCAGGTATGGCCCAGCACATTCGTGAAAGGTGGCCAGGGGGATACCTTAATGGGGGACCATGGCATGGTCGATTATGCTGCAGGAGGACCACTTTGTTGCTGGCCCAGGTTTTCTCTACAATGAGGGGGCTGGTGGATTCACCTTGTAAGGACAACGAATGAAGAAACACAACAGGTTATTTCCCCTTGCTTCAGGCCAATGGAATACAGATGATACCACAGGGAATAGGACCTGAGGGTTAGTCAAGTGTGACTCCGTCATTGTAATGTAGGCTTCAATGTGTTGGTTCCTTGCAATTCTGTTGTAGTGTGAAATAATGCAAATATTTTCCCTTCATTGTTTTTTTATTCGAGCTCGGCGGTGATGGGTAGGTGACTCAGCACGGACACGGATAACTTGAGCCTGAACTATAGGCAACTTCTGTTGTACCGACCCGCCGATAACTCAGGTGGCTATTAGTCCAAGACCTTTAGGCACAGGATTCCCCTGAGGTAAAGCACACAAGGCTCATGACACTAGCATGTCCCTGTTTTAACCCCCCACCCACACTTTCACCAGGTCCTGAAGAATCGCGGGAAAAACCCAAGCGAGAAACATGTTGACCGACCATCACATTAGTCTAGTTTGAAACACGGCACGTAACTCTCCGTGACCCAACAAACTAAACTACACCCTTTTAACAATAGTAGGAGGACCTCCAGAATAAAAGTTTTTTCCGGGACCCTCTACTATATTTTAAACCTCACCCTTCCATTTTCATGATACTATTGCCCTGGCCCACATACCCACACTTCATCAACAGGCAGCTGGACAAAAAGATCTCCGCCAAAGAGCCCCTCTTTGAGGTGAGCCCGTCGGGGATTGCACCGCCTCCCCGACGAGGAGCAACCGCCGATGATGAAGCATGACATCCCTCGGGGTGTGTGAGGCAAACATGTCCAACTTAATGGATGCCCAAGGGTGTTAACATACACCTTCGGTACAGCCAGTCTCCTTTCTTACCAGGAACAGTTCAGCAACCCCGCTTGTTGATTGTTTTTTTAATGCCATGTTGATAAGTTCTATGTTGTGTTTATGATGAATAATAAATAACGCCTGAGAATATGATTTCTCTGAAGCAACAACAGCATGGTGTACTTAGTTTGTATTCAGAGATGGAATGTACAAAGCTAGGGTCTATTTGATTGAGGGTAGGGGGGTTTGGAAAACCTGATTTGTCTGGATGTGGTCCCTCACTTGTGCAGAATTTGGCATGTTGTAAAGTTTCGGCCCATGTCAGCCATTGACTAAGTTTATTGTAGCGTTCTAGTGTTTGTCCCAGGTTCTAGCCACTGCTGGAAGCACGTGCAAACATGTATTCCCTTCTGGCCAGGCGTGGCCAGAAGGCTATAAATAAATGGGCCGGAGTCGCTCGGGACTTCCGGTCCAACTAGCCCAGCATTGTGTCCGTGTGCAGTTATTCCATTGCTCCCCAATTTTGTCCCCTCGTGGTCCCCTACACTGGCGACGAGGGTGAGATTATGTTAATACCCCCAGAAGAGACAAAAAGCAGAATTACCCGAAGGCGTGCTGAAGCCCCGACACAGGCGGAAAAGACTTTGGCGAAGTGAGGTGCCCGACGCAGGAACACGGACCGGGACGAGAGGCCTGACGACGTCATCAGCCGCACCGGTGAGCAGCGTGAATCTGGAGCTGCGTGGGGGCACCGGCGCGGCAAGCAGTGGGGAGACACGGGCACCGATAGCCTGCCTGCGTGCTGGAAGGCCTGACGGCCGTTTAAGACAAGCGTGCATGCGCAGAAGACGCCTGCGGTCCGGCAGAGACAGCAAGGAGCAGTGCGAATAAACGCAAGTGCAGGCAAACAGGAGGGGAGAGAAGTTAACCCCGCTCCTGCCTGGTAGACAGCATGCCCAAGTCCTCAATAGCCTAAGAGTGCCCCCAGGGAACAAACAGAAAACAACACACGCCAGAGAGGAGTGGAAAAAAAAAACAAGCACAAGCCGAATCAAGGGTGTGATACCCTAACAAGCAAGATTACAAAGAAGTCGTGTGAGCAAGTCTCAAGCACCAAGTGGCGCAGAAAAGGCACCTCACAATGTCAAATCAGCCGGACGCTGGGGGAGGGAACCAGCAACAACAAGCAGCGCAACAACAAGTAGCGCTCCCAGCACAACCAGCAAGGCCACCAACACTACCGTTCGCCCATTCACAAATTCAAGCTTTGCCACCATTTAGCGAGCTGATCGATCCGGCAACAGCAGCGCCGAGATGGACAGTGTGGGTTGGACAATTAAATAACTACTTTGTGACAACCCGAGAAACAGACAATTAAGTCAAAAGGTCATTACTGCTGCACTTTGGAGGGACTGAGATTTACAAGCTTTTCACTCATCTCCCAAACACTGGAGCTGCCAATGACTGTGATGTCGCGGTGCGAGCGCGCAATGCGCACTTTATCCCTCAGCTCAACCCACATTATGAGAGATTCAAATTCCGTCAGTCGAGGCAAAGAGAAAGGGAAACGATGGATGCATTTCATGCCCGTTTGAGAGAACTGGCGAGCACATGTACCGAGGATGACCAAACGAAAGAGGTCACCGCACAGCTCATTCAAGGGTGCCGGAAAAAAACTCTGAGAACGCTGCTACTGCGTCAGCCACGAATCACGCTAGATGAAATACCGATACTTGCACGATCGCACAAATTGTCTGATGCCCAATCCACGGCGATGGAAGCCGCCCTCAAGCCTCAAGCAGATGTAGGGACCAGCATATAAACAGAAAGAGTGGACGCTGTTCGCACCCCAAGTAGGGGTGGGTGAGGAAGGTGGCCGACCAGAACACCAAGACGGCCGCCATGTGGTTATTGCGGACGGGATGAACACAACCAAGATGGCTCCCCTGCGCGAGGAAAGACTTGCTCCAAATGCGGAGTGCCGAACCATTTTGCAAGCGTATGCCGAGGAGAGTTCCGTGGGAGAAACCTGTCCGGAAGAAAGACTGTCACGAGGGCAGTCAGACAACTAAGCCTGGAGAAAACACAGCAGGCACGACCCACAATGACCCAACACCACCCCCACGCACACCTGGACGGCTCTTCCACTGAGGAAGACGACGAATGCTATTTCGTTTCCTTCACGAAGGATTTGAAGGGGAGGCTGAGACCCCAACCAAAATGCCAGATCCAGATCGATGGCTCAGCGGTCACCGGAGTAATAGACACTGGTGCAACCGTAAATGTGATGGGTATACAACACAACAAAACCCTTAATCCTAAGCCAAAACTAACGCTATCTAAGGTCCGAATACTAACGTATGGCAGTCAAACACCACTTCCTCTACGAGGCAAAATGTTGGTACAGGTCAAAACAGAAGACCGTGAAGTAACAACGGCGTTCCACGTCATCGACAAAGAAGCTGACCTTCTAGTCGGGAGCCACACCGCAGAAGATCTCAACCTCATTGCGTTCTCAACGCCGTCAAAGTACTCCAGACTGAAGATATCCTACAACTGTTCCCGTCATTATTCGAAGGAGTAGGTACAATCAAACAACAACCTGTCAAGTTACATATTGACAAAGCCATCCAACCCATAGCCTTAAAGCATCAGAGGATTCCATTCCACTTGAGAACAGCAGTCGAACAAGAGCTAACACAACTGGAAAAGCAAGGAGTCATTGAAAAAGTGACTTGCCCGACACCGTGGGTATCGCCCATGGTGATAGCCGAGAAGCCCCGGCAACCGGGAAAAATAAGAATCTGCATAGACATGGGAATGCCCAACAAAGCGATACAAAGAGAAAGGCATATCACACCTACTGTCGATGACATACTAACAGACTTGAATGGAGCCCAGTGGTTCTCAAAATTAGATCTGAATGCTGGGTACCACCAACTAAGATTAGCTGAAGAGAGCAGATATATAACAACATTCTCGACTCACCTAGGCCTCAGGAGGTACAAAAGGTTACATTTCAGAACTTCTTCAGCAGCTGAAATATTCCAAAAGACCATAAGGTAAATACTGTTTGGCCTGCAAGGGGTGTTAAACGTCAGCGATTACATATTAATACACTCCAAAACCAGCGAAGAACATCATCAGCGACTGAAGTCAACACTTAAGAGGCTAGCCGAACAGGGGGTAACTTTGCACAAAGACATGTGTAAATTCTTCCAAAAGTCAATAGAATTCTTTGGTTACGTTTTCAACTCGGATGGAGTTCAAGCTGACCCTAGAAAGTCTCAGGCCATCAAGCACGCTCCGGCCCCAACAACAGCTTCGGAGGTGAGAAGCTTCTTCGGCATGGCACAATACTGTACCAGATTCATAACGAACCTGTCCACCATTGTTGAACCCCTACGGAACCTAACCAAAAAAGATAATCCATGGAAATGAACAGACACCGAAGAAGAAGCATTCGCCAAAGTCAAAACCGCACTATTAGATGGAACCACCATGGCCTACTTCGACACCACTAGGCACATGGAAATATTGGTCGACGCCAGCCCAGTAGGGCTAGGAGCCCTACTTACACAGGAAGCAGACCCAGGGGTGTGGGCTCCATTGGCTTTCATGAGCAAGGCGCTCACCGTAACCGAGGCAAGATACTCCCAAATCGAAAGAGAGGCCCTGGCCGTGAAATGGGCCTGTAACCATTTTCACCTCTACATAACTGGACACCCATTTAGGATGGTGACAGATCACCAGCCACTGATACCGTTGTTTAGAGGTACAGCTCCTCACCCGCCACCACGAATTGAAAGGTGGGCCATTCAGATACAACAATATCAAATGGACCTTGTGTACCGACCCAGAGCGAAGAACCCTGCGGAGTTCCTGTCTCGACACCCAGCTGCAGACACCGCAACAGGAGAAGAACCTGACAAACAAACGGAAGAGTTTGTGAACATGGTTTCCCAATGGGCTTGTTCCCAAGCCCTGCCGGCGGAGATGATTGTGGCATAGTATGACAACGATGTAGTCCTGAAGAGAGTGACAAATGCCATACATACAGGGTCGTGGGAAGGCTTCCTACGAGATGTCCAAGGGTGGAGTGAAACAGACCGACTGCGCCTAGGTCAATTCTGGAAAATACACAACGAAATTAGCATCGCAGAAAATTGACTCATCCTGAGGGGATCGAGAGTTGTGATCTCTGTAACACTGCAAGACCAAGCAACAACGCTGCCCATGAAGGACACCAGGGCACTCGGAGGATGAAGGCCAGAATACGAGAAAAGGTGTGGTTTCCCAACCTGGAGAGCAGCGTCGACGCTGTAGTGCAGAATTGCCGAGCATGTCAACTGACAAGTATAGCGGAAGTGCCAGCAAAAATCATCACCGAAGCCCCCGCACCGTCGCCATGGTCATGGGTCAGTCTGGACTTTGGTAGTTTCCCGGATGGGAGAGTTACAGTAGTTCTAGTGGACAGCTACACAAAGTATCCCATAGTGGAACTGGCCCAAACAACAAGCTTCACGAACATACAACCGATCCTAAGCAAAGCATTCGCCATGTTTGGAATTCCGCGTCAGCTCAAAACGGACAATGGGCCCCCTTTTTAGGTAAGCGAGTTCAAGGAGTTCCTGCAAGGGCTAGGGGTGCATCGTCGTCGCATAACACCACAATGGCCTCAAGCCAACGGAGAGGTGGAGCGGTTCATGAGGACTATGAACAAAGTTCTGCGAATATCCACAGTAGACGGAACCAACCCTGAAGATGCACTCCAACGGTTCCTCCAAGAGTTCAGGAGCACCCCTCACAGCACAACCCAGACATGATCTGCTCCCAATGGCGAAAAACGGGATGCCTGACCCTTACCTCCCAGAAAACACTCAGGCCCGCCGGAAGAAGACCAACGACAAGGCAAGCAAGAAAAGAAGACCCCAAGACCGGACACTGATCCCAGGAGACTCGATGCTCATCCGAGCGAGGAGACCAGGTGGGAAATTCCGAACGCCCTATGAGACCGTGCCAGGGACAATCAAAATAACCAGGGCACTGCCGTAACAGCACAACGCGATGAGAAGAGGTGACAAGGAACGTCTCGTGGTTCAAGCGAATACCATCAGCACCTGTCAGCGCAGAGTACCCGAGTGAGACGTCAGCGGGGTGAACGTCACCAGTGAGCCAGAAGAGCTCCAACGCTCCGACTCGTCGGCAACCTCTCCAGCTACGGCTCCAGAGTCACCAGGGTCGTCGCCAAGAACCCATCCAGAGGGCACACTGGTGAGAGGACAACGACAATATAACCTTAGGCCTAACCCTAGGCCTAGCCTGAGACTTGCAGACTTTGCGTGCTAATTGTTTTAATTTAATTTGTTTGAAAGACCAACTTGGGAAGGAATGTAGTGTTCTAGTGTTTATCCCAGGTTCTGGCCACTGCCAGAAGCACGTGCACACATGTATCACCTTCTGGCCAGGCGTGGCCAGAACACTATAAATAAATGGGCCGGAGTCGCTCGGGACTTCCGGTCCAACTAGCCCAGCATTGTGTCTGTGTGCAGTTCTTCCATTGATCCCCTATTGTGTCCCCTCGTGGTCCCCTACATTCATGACCACTGGGAGCATTCTGCTCTTTTAAGAAGACCACATCTTCCCTCTTTGTAGTTGCCTTCAGTGCTAGGGACTTATATGGCAAAGTGTTCTTTTTTTAACCAAAATTATTTTTGTGGCTTTAGACAACGTTTTTAACATTTGCTCGTGCTTGACAACTTCACCAAAAATAAACTTTTACAAAACCCATGAGAACAGAAAATATGCATGAAGAGAGCCAAAAGGTTGACAGCCATTGCCAGACCTATTGAATTTTTCTGTGCTTTTTATTTTAGTCAGGACTCAAAATGCAAGCCAGACCTATTGCTAGTTTATAATTGTAATAGCTACATCGGATCGTCAGCCGCAGAGAGGTCTTTGAAACATCATTTTAGAATTGAAGCATGGAGTAGCTTTCAGATGATTGGAATTAAAGGTTTGCTTACAATATCTGTAAAATATGTTAGTGTAGAAAGAGAACGTGCTGATGATTTGAAACAATAGTATGTGTTATGAAGCTCTTCCTCCTTCGACTGTAAACCATCCGCTCTATATATGATGTTACTGTGCTAAGTATAGTGTACTTTTTTGTATTATTTGATTCTCACGCTTTTATATCACACCTTTCATTAAGAGGTCTATTTACTCAGTAAGTGCTACAATATGTAAATGGTATGCAATTGATGTTAAAGTAATTTCATGCTATTCAATTTGCAAATGACTAATTATACATATGAATCTGACTTTCCATGAGCAAAAAGATCAAAACAGAGCCCACAAATATAGCAACATAGAACGTCCTGTATGCACACAGTAGCTATTGAAAGTTACTGTGTGAAGTCACATTTGCATTTCAACAAAACTGAATCATAATTCAGGCAAGGTCATTTCGAGAGAATGGCAATGAAATAAGTACCTTTTAGCATAATCTATAGCCAGTCTGCAATTGTTTTAATCCCTTCAGCCATTCGTTTCTTTTAATTTTTGACAGATTTGTAGATAAAGACAAACTATAATAGCGAATTTCACGAGTGCAGTCAAGTAAATCCTTTCAAATGAATGCAACAACAATTCAGCCGAAGCCACCCATCAAGGAAGGGATTTGCTCTTTAGTCTTAACATATTAAATGCATTACCGCGTTATTTCCATGAGCTCAGCCATCTACGTTTAAACCGTGTTTATTTCACGGTGAAAATACTATAAGGAACATTCAGCTTTCTTGACACTGTGCAGATGTACATAAAAACGAATTTGGTATAAATGTTGCAATAACATTTAGATGTACTTTACGCCTAAAACTGTATATCGATTTTGTATAATTTATAGAAACATTTTTACCGATATTTGCACCAACACGCCAGTGATGAAAAGAAGTCAGTGCACAAGCGATGTTAAATGTAGAAAAACAATTGCTTGGACACTAAAGCGATTTACTAACCTAGAAAAGCAGACACTCTTGCAAATTCTTACACCAGGTAAGTTTCTCATAATGACCACTCAAAATAATGTAGCCTAGAACTGGAAATTATTACTGGATTCTGTTTGGTTTTACTGTTTCACTTCCAGATAATCAGCAGGTGTGTCGGGAAAATCTTTGTTGCAGGTAAGCACATATGGAAAAGGCTGGTGGAAACAGTGTATCCACTGGTTATTTGCAGAATTACTGGTCCAAATCCAAAAATGGCAGAAAGGGATGTCAGCAATGGAAGTAGCGGATCAGCCCTTTCTGACATATTTAGTGGATCATAAACTGGGCCTGAATTGTAAGTCTAATGAACCTATAGGTCTGCTTGTGGAATCAGTGTCTTCAGTACTAACACTCAGGGGCATATTAACAAGAAAGATATTGCAGTTTTTTCGGCACATAGAGCCGAAAAAGCGTCGATTTAATTATTGCATTACTAGAAGGACACGCAAAAATGCTTTAGCGCGTGTTTCCTTGACTTAGCAGCCGTTTACCCTCCACTTTGCATGACAGCGATAAATATTGCTAATGACATGCAAAGTAGGGGTTCCTTTCCATTCCTCCATGGAAATCCTCGCTGACACGGCATTGTGATAGTTACAAGCCTCGAGCTAAACCTGCGATGCGATAAAAATAAACCGCGCTAGCCTCGGTTATCGCCGGTATCTAACACCGGGGGCCTCATTTATGAGAAATGACGCATCGCTGCGTGAAAGCAGCGATGCGTCACTTCTCAGTGCGCACTCCTTGCGACATTCCTGATGCGTCATATTTAATGTATGACGCATCATGTCGCAAGAAGTTACAGATACGTCAGTATTTCTGACTTATCTGTAAGCACAAAAGTGACGCATTGCTGGAGTGTGTCACAAAAGTGACGCAACTCCAGCAATGCGTCCTTTCACATGGGGCAAGCCCCATGTGAAAGGGCCTGCGTTAGTCTTACGCCTGCTGTGAGGCAGGCGCAAGATTTTGACGCAACAGCGTCCTAAAAGTGACGCAGTGAAATCTCATAGATTTCACTGCGTCGCTATTCCGAGGCTTTTTGCGGGGGAACGCCCCCTCTGCATACATTATACCTGACGCAGGTATAATGTGGCGCAGGGGTTTAAAAAGTGGCGCATCTACCTAGATGCGTCACTTTTTAAATATGGCGCAACAAGGCGCATTTTGTACGCCGCTGGTGCATCACAAAAAGTGACGCACCGGCGGCGTAAAAGTGACGCACGGCCTCATAAATGAGGCCCCTGGTTTAAAATTTACTCAGCCATACTTATAATGGCAGGTGGGTTGCCAGGTTAGTTCCACGTTTGCCTATTATCAAGCTTCACATTAGCCCACTCCCAATATTCCTCACGCTAATCAAGGCTATCGCTGGATTTACATTGCCTCATTAAAAAGCATTGATGATATGCGCTAACCCGGCTCTGTAAACCAGCGATACACGAGATACGGAAAAAGGCACTAAGCGCGTTTTGAAATACTTATCGCATTCTGTTGATGATATGCCCGAAGTCTCTTTACTGAGAAGAACTACATATGGAGGAAATACTTTGTAGGGTTCTTTTATTGTTTGTGACTGCTAATACCTCCTGAATTTTGCCCATGTAGAAGGGAATGAGGAGTAATGGTGATGAAACTTTTAGTACACATATTTCTGCATATTTGCCGCAGAGACACGACCGCCATTCAGATGGTTATACTGGGGCATCAAATTGCTATATCTTCAACTTAAACTTTTATGTCAATAGTACGTGGCTAATTAAAACCGCTACACCATCAATGCATTGAGAAATTGATGAAATTATGACAATACAATAACGCGATTATAAATATACTGAATTAACTTGATCAGTGCTTTCTAATTACACATTCAGTTAAATTCCAACCCACCAAAAATACATTTTAAAATGTGACAAATTCTCATCGAATGATACATCACAGGTATCTCTATGCAAATGAGAACCTGGGGTTGAGTGGGCAGCCAATATTTCTCTGCAATAATCTTTCTTCTGGCTTCAGATATTTCCCTAAAAACGTTACCGTACGAATATTAATATGTGCGGTCTGGCAACATAACCACTCAAATGCATAAGACGTGAATTAAGGCATCTTTTTCAGCACCATGGATTCAGCAGTTTGTCTTGGCAGGTTTTAACCTAGTCAGTAGTTGATCCAGGGTAGGTTGAATTCCTAGGCGGAGTCACATAAGCTTAATTTGATATGTAATGGAAACCCTGTGTCAAAGTATGCCTGCGATTTTAATGATTTGCCAGACTTGTGCTTGCTTTGCCAAAGTAGTTTTGTCATCTAGCAGAGAAAGCAATCTGGTTGTTTTATTTAATATATTTTTAAACTCCCCAATCGAGAGGCTGGCAAACCTTAGGTCAGTGGCAAGCAATGACCGAAGAGCGTTACAAAGTCGACTTCTGAATATTGATTTTGAGTTCAACCTATTGATTTCCAATCAGATATCCGCATCCAACGTGATATCTATCCTCCGCGGCTCTGAATCTATGGCACAATTTTAGAAAGGAGCATTTAAAGCCAATTATTGTTTGATTAGACCTAGTTCTAAGTCAGTTGTGCCTGCGTGGTATAATTCCGTAGCTTAATGACAGAACAGTAGGCTCATGCAAGTAGCATGCCAAGCAGGTCAAGCAGCTTTGACATCTTTTTTTCTGGCATTATTTCGCAGCCATATGAGATGGATGGAAGCAGCTTTGCCGCCATGGCCTTCCGGGGTGGTCCTTAAATTGGGCTTTGGAAGGATCTTGAAATTGTATGGAAATTTAATGTTAAGGAGGAAGCTTTAGATTTCATAATCTCCATAAGAGTGGATACAGTGCTTCTTGAGTCAAATATCATCCCAAGGTATGTGTAATTTGGACCGACATATAATTGGAGTCCATCTGAAAAGCCATGACCCCGGTATATGTAATTTTTTACTGAATCCCACCACTTTTGTTTTCCTATGGATAATTTCAACTGGAGGTGAGTGCTAAACGCCGCTCCTCTAGCGGAATTCGTGGAGTTTTGCACACTCTGCAATCTTCTTTAAGCATGGAGTTTTGGCAAAACTCCACCAAACGCCTATGCATAACTTGCCAACGGTAAGTTGGCAAGCACAAGTGTGAAAATCAAGCACTAGACCGCCTCTCTGTGAGATTTCTCAATGTAGACGTCATAGGAGGTTGCTATTACTCTTGTTGATAAAGCTGTTATTAGAGTATAACATCTACTCAAGCAGCAGATAGACGCATGGACTTCTGGTGCACTGTGTGGTGCAGTTCACACTGATTTTATGATGCGAGAAAAAGCTTCCAGCGCTAAAAATCAGCATGAGCAGCACAATGTACCACAACTCTGCCAGTTGTGGAACTCTGCAGAAACTTGCTGAGTGTTCAGGAAACTCTGCAAATTCCACCCATCCCTAATTTAATGTGTAAGCTACTTTGTGATCATTGAGAGGGCATCTAAGATCCGTTGCAGACCTACGGCGGTCATGCTCATCAAGAGCAGGTCGTCTGCACATAGCATGTGAGTGAGCCTTCGGCACCCGAGATTTGGGGGAGGTGTGCCTTTTTTAAGTCCAGTTCTGCAGACTAACTTGAAAGATAGGTGTTAACCAATAAAAGTGCCTGAACACATCCGGGGAGAGGATGAAGCATAACGGCTAGAGCGGTCAACCTCGAAGCTAGGGAACCCGGTTCGAGTCTCGGCAACAACGCTCAACATCCTGTGATTCTGGGCAAATCACTTAATCTAGCTGTGCCTAACAAAAATGAACCTGTCTATCTGTAACGAAACTGGTGTTTATGGAAAGCGCTCTGATACCCAATGTCTCGGGTCTAGTTTGCGCTAGAAAAAACTCTATTAAAAAAAAAAACTTTTTCAGGACAACTGTGGTAGGGATTTTTTGAGAGAACCTAGCCCTCCTTCTACTTTCAAGCAATTCCCTAACATTATAGGTACCAACTTAGCTTAGATTTTCAATGCAATGTTTAAAACAGGCATATTTCCTTCTATTTGGAAGAAAACTGTCATCAAACCCCTCATTAAAAGAGTACTTTGGACCCAGCCAATGTCACTAGCTACAGACCCATAGCCTGTCTTCCATTTCCATCTAAGATTGTTGAAAAAGTTATGAACACTCAGATATCAGACTTTATCGACCAAGATAACTGCTTGGATGAATCTCAATTCGGAAACAGAAGGAGACATGGCACCAAAACTGCGCTTATTAGAGCCTCTGATGAAATTAGGGGGATATTAGATGGAGGGGAGGCCGCAGTTTGGATATTGCTGGATCTCTCTGCTGCCTTAACACGGACGATCATGCGACCCTGATCGTCCGTGTCACGGCAGCTGGGAAATCCCACGGGGCCAGAGCCCTTCTCTACTCTTTTCTTGCCAATCGTGTACAATCCGTTACCTTTGGATACTTTAACTTTCCACCGTTCACTCTGCCATGTGGTGTTCCCCAGGGATCCTTGCTAAGTCCAACGCTATTTAACATCTATGTGTCTGACTTGGCGAGGGTCATTACATCCCATCACCTGGGCCTAACATCACACACAGACGACACCCAACTGGTGTTGGCTGTTAACAACAACGGAGAGAAAATGGCCCACAATTTCCAACAGGGAATGCTTGCAATAAGTGCATGGATGACAGAAAATTGATTTAAATTAAACTCTGATAAGATGGAGGGGATGATTTTTGGTAAACTTCTCCTCATCTGGTCCCCCAAATGGTGGCCAGCAGACCTCGGATCACCTCCCTCTCCAGTTGCTAAGGTAAGAAACCTCGGGGTCATTTTTAACAATAAACTGTCATTCATGCACCATGCAAATGCGTTTGTTTCATCATCATTTTATATCATTAGAATGATAAAGAAACTCCTACCTTATCTTCCTACTGTTGCTGCTAAGACTTCACGCAATTTCTATTTAAAGTCAATGATATATCTGAAAAGAGCCTTGAAAGCAGTTGTGTAGTCTATGTGTCTACACCAGTGATTTATCACCTGAGAATCTGCCATTCAGTATTTGAGGCCAGGATGATAGTAGCCAGGATGAGAGTCGTGATTCATGCTGATCGCTGAGGGGATTTCCTGTTCTGGGATATTCCATAATGTGTGCAAAGAATAGAAATGTGCAGTAACTGAGTTGCTGCATACTTTTTCTGGAAAAACATATTCACGTTGTGATTTTCAAAGTGTGAGATTCTTTATTTCTGCATCAACGCAGCAAAATGACCAATATGTTTAGACTCCCAACTGGAATCTTTATCATGGTTGATGCCATCTTGGCTAAATGATATATATGTACATAAATATGGACAATTCATAGACAGTGAAGATATACTATAAAGCCACACTAAAATGTAGGACAAATAATCCTTTCCTTTATTTCATTTCTTTTTTCATTGTGTTTTCATTTAATTCAAAATTAATGCATTAACCCAAAAATAATATTTGCTTACTAAACCATGTATAATGATAGTACAATTGTTACCATTCAACAAATGAAATGAATATCTACATTAACAATTCTAATGTATGATTGCAGAGATTCACAGTATATTGTCACTTGATGATCTTCCAAATGATGCTAAAATCCCAGGATTCATACTGTCTCATCCCTTGTATCAGACATTATATTATATTTCTGTGCAATGTATTTCCACATCCTTTTGGTTGTGTCCTACAAAATAATGCACGAGAGGTGCTTATAATATCCCTGCAATTTCAAATGAGAGCAATAACTACACACATTTGTCACATTGCATTGCGTCACTAAAATGGGTAAAATTGTTCCACTGTATACTTCAAACGTGGGCAGCATTTACACACAGTTGGTACATTTAATCGCATCACCCATGTGAGTAAAGGTCTTTCAATTATTTACAAAGAATCGCATAATGGCTGTATTTCTCCCATAGGTTCGAATAACCACTATCAAACTGATCCTGTATGTCCTTAACGTCTTTATCTATTGAGAAAATGCTAAGGGTTATAAAAATACAAAGGAAGAACAGCACTAGTTATTTCATCCAACAAAAGGAGTATAGTACACAATTTTGAAATCCTAAACTTACATTGCCAGCCAAACAGAAAAGAGTGGCTGCTAAATTACACTGGAAAATGGTCAAATAGATCTTCCCTCACATTTAAACGTTCTGGTCAAGATATGTTATACACTTTGACTCTAGCTACATAGAGAGGTTTCTCTGTTACCTTCTCTACTGTTTCTTGGAACACCATCTATACTATAATACATAGCCTCAGTCCACTCTGAGTTTTGATATTCTTAAAAGTGTCTAGAGACATGGTACTTGTGGTGATAGCTCTTAAATGCTCCAAGATTATGGTTAACATGTGAGATGGCACCTGATCATATATTTTTCTTTCCTGTCAGTCAGTCAGTCACCTTTCTTTTATATTTGCATCTCCTATAGGTCATACATGGGAAGAAACCACATATTGTACCTCCTCCTCTGATCTCGCCTTTTCTGGTGAACTTGTTAAAAGCAGGTTTCTCAATGCTGTTGCCTTCCGATAAATGAGTCAGAGGGAAATCCCTGGAGTGCGCTAGTCGACTTAATATACCTTTACCGTTGCAGTTACACTTAAACATTTAGATAGCAGGCACCTATAATTTGCTGTGTTATGGGGTGAAACTTAATAATAATTTCCACAGAGAAATAATATTCGTTAACAATCTATTTTTAATAAAAAGTCATACACTGAACAATAAAAAAGCAAGACAATTAAAATTTCAAAGAAATATTCTTTGAAAAGTAAAAATACATAGAATCAATATCTCATATGCACAATTAAACAATACAGCAATTAAAATTACAGGGCAAGGAAATACATACATGACATATCTGCAATTCATAAACAATTAATAATAAAAAAACACACTATAAAGTAATTAACCCCTAATGTGACTGTGGCTCCTGGATGTTTTTGCCACTGTTGATTTATAGATCCAAAGGCCTAGGATTACATTGACTATCGTAGACAGCTGTGACAAAAATACGTGTACATCCAGTGTGTACTAGGCTTTAGTTGGATTCTTTAATTAAGAAATGCGTCGACGCGTTTCGGTGCAATACATTTAATTCTGTGGCACCTTCTTCAGGACTTCTTGGTAGGGGTTTCCTGTGTCAAGAAAATTTCGGATTTTACTTTCTCACCACTGAATATGGTAAGGAATCCGACCAGGGCCTGTGTGGTGTGTCATTCGATTTCTGCAGTCTCTTGCTATTCTGCCCTTCTTCTTTTTGACAAAACTCCTCGTGTTGGGGTGTCTTTTTCCATTTATTCGGTCTTTTTTTTGTTGTATAAGCTCGTGTATCTTCAAATGTTCTAAAACCCTCTTCGAACGGGCATACGATATCTGGGATCCTCACGGGAACTTGATATGTTCTCGGAATTTTTGGCGCCGCGTCTCTGCCTCGTTCAATTCACTCTCCCTTCCGATAAATGGCCTGGCTGCTCGGTCCCAAAAATTGTCCCATGGTATTTTCATTCAGGTAGTATACCTCAGTGTATCAACATCCTATTCTTTATTGTTCTGATTGTTCAGGGAAATTAGTGATGAATCTGATCACTTTTGTGCTGAACTCAAAATCACCATCTCCTTCCCAGCTGTTAACCTTGACTTAAAAATTAGATCCTCCGCACAAAGTTCCCTGGCTTTATTTTCTGCAATTTAAAGTTTTCCTAATTGGTTGCCTCTTACCCTCAGTCCTGTATGGGTTAATTTGTAGTTGCCTCATATGATTCAAACATACACTTTATCTTCATTGTTACCAGTTCCCCATCGGTCAAGATGTTGAGAAATCCAACTATTTGAGGTAGAGTTAGTGTAACTCTCATAGGCACATTTTGAATCATCTACGGTTTCTGTACAGTGTAATGTAGGAGAGGAAAACGCAGAGCTTTACAATAATTCAGCCTTATGCAACTGTAATTTTAATCACTGCAAATCTGTGTTCTACGGGCCGTACAGTAATTATTTTCCTCACCTGTCATAAATGAAAAAACTTGTTAAGCCAAGTTTTGCATTCTGTGTTGAGCAATTATATTTTCCTTTTTTTTTAATTTAAATGAAATGTATTGATTTATATATACATAGTTTGGTTATTTAACTTCACATATTGTTTCCAAAGCATGTAATCTCTGTAAGAATCCAATAGCAGTATTTTTTCTATGTCTACTAAACTAAACTATTTTTATGGGAAGTTGGGGAACGGGAAGCAACTTGACAAAGGCTAATGCCGAAACGCGTCGTCCTCTGTTTTTGAGTGCACAATAAACTTTTGTGCTGTCTCCTGGTGTGCAGTCTCTTTTTCTTTTTTTGAATTTCAAATTTTTATTGGGAGACATGGCATGTAAAACATTCATACTAAACGAAAACAAAAATTAACCTTAAATTCCCTATATGTCATATATCCACCCACCCACAGAAGGTCCGACCAGGAAGTTACAGAAAAGCAAATATAAAAAAAAAAAGGAAGAACAGGATTATACTTGTATCCCATAAAGACATAAAATATACGCCATAAGAGTAAACAAAAACATACAAAAAGAAAGAAGCCCGGGAATCTTATTGCTCAGAATTTACTCAATTTCTTAAGGGTTTGCAAATCCGCTCGCCCTCTTTCCTAGCCCTGAGCCCTCTCCTCTTAGATACAGATTTCTTCCATTTATAAATATATAACAATTTGCTAAACCATATATGGATCGTTGGTGGTACAGGATCTAACCACGCTATCGTCAAGCACAATCTCCACGCAGTCATTGCTATAAATAAGAGCTTGCGCTTCGGTTCTGACATATTTTGCCCAGACACCCCTTGCAATATTAACTGAGGAGACATTTCAACTGCAAAACAAAAAAATTGGTTTAAACATTGTTCCATTTTATACAACAGTTGACTCAAAGAAGGGCAGGAGGCAAACATATGTATGCTATCTGTAGCTAATTCCCCACAGCGAGAGCAATTGATCCCTGCAGTCCCTCCCCATTTATGAATTCGAGACGGTGTTATATACAAATTAAACAATGTTTTGTATAGTTGGACCTGCAAATTAGCAGAAATAAAAACAGATTGACTAAAGAAAAGTGAATCCTCACAGGCCCCTTGGCTAGCTTGAACCCCTCTCTGCCAATAAGTAAAATGCTTGATCAAATCATCAGGTCTCTTAGTACTCAAAAGTTTATAGATAGAAGATATGCTTGATTAATTCCTATTAATAGCTTCTACTAATGGAATACGCTCCCCAGAGACAGTCCTTTTAGAAAAAAAATCTCTGACCTGTAAATATTTAAAGAACTGTCTATTCCCTAGTCCATATTTATATTTTATCGCTTCAAAGGACACAAGTCGCTCATCCTTCATTATGTCCCTAACCACACTAACCCCCAGAACAAGCCATTCATTAAAATAGGCATCCTTTAAAATTCCAGGAAAAAGAGGGTTCATAGAAAACGGTGTATATACATAAAATCTCCCAATATCGAATATTTTTCGAACCAACGTCCAAACTTTGAATGCAACAAGAAGAGTTTTAAACCTAACCCTTTTAAAATAAGTGAAGTTAATATGGCTAAATAAGAGCCCCCGTGCCTCCCCCAAAATTAAATAATAAATTGAGCTATCTAAGCAGTCTAAAGTGCCAATATCCAACATCGGTGCTATATGTCTGAGTGTTATAGACCAATAGTTCATCTGAAAGTTTGGTACTGACCACCCCCCCTTTCTCTAGACCAAGTCATATATTTCAAAGCCCATCTGGGACGTGTACCAGCCCAGAGAAACCATGAAATAATCTGGTGTAGTTTTTTTAACCAAATCGGGTCAATCAGTATAGGAATAATTCTAAGACAGTATAGAATCTTTGGTAAGAAGGTCATTTTGAGCACATTGCATCTGCCCATTAAAGTTAAGGGTAGGTTATTAATCCGACGCGCATCTAAATCTAGTTTCTTAACTAGCGGTTTGAGATTAATTTCAACAATCTGATCAATTTCCGAGGTTATCTCTATCGCCAAATATTTGGCTTTATTAATAATTCGGGGGTCTATCAAATTACCCTTGTTATTACATACAATTTGGGTTTTTATTTCATTAAGAAGATACCCCGATATTGCCCCAAAACAAGATGTTAGGATGCCTATCTGTTGTAAAGCAACCTGTGGAGAATCAGTCAAAATAGCGAGATCATCAGCATATCCCAAAATTTTGGTTGTGCCCCCTTTAGTCAGTACCGGGTGGATTAAGACATCATCATAAATCCTCCAAATTAACGGGTCTATATAAATCGCGAACAATAAGGGAGAACATGGACATCCCTGTCTGGTTCCTCTTTGTATATACATTTTCGCTGATAGATTTCCCATTACCGAGACCTGAGCAGTAGGCTGGACATACATACTTTTGATAGCCCTAAAATATTTGTCTCCAGTGCCATAATGCTGTAATGCACCCATACAAAAAGGCCAGTAGACCCTAGCAGAATTACAGCCATAGGGTCTCCTGCAACCTTAGTATAATCGAACAATGTGATGGTGCGACATATATGTTCGATGGTTTCACGGCAAGGGACAAAACCATGCTGTAGTGGAGAAACCAGCTTTTTAATCACCCCAGCTAATCGATTGGCTAGTACTTTGGAATAGATTTTGTTATCACTATTGATCAAGGTAATGGGGCAATAGGAGACAGTGTCTGTGGGGTCCTTTCCCTTTTTTAAAAAAGTGACTATCCTTGCATTCCGCCAAGAACCCGGGGGAGCATTCCTATTTTGAACATCATTGAATAGCTGAAGCATTACCGGAATTAGCTGGGTACAAAATATCTTTAAAAACTCAGCAGGCAAAAAATCCGGACCGACCGCCTTGCCACTTGGAATTGAATCTATAGCTATTCCATTTCCTCAACATTAATCTCCTTGTTTAACAAATTCAACTCATCCTCTGATAAAGCCGGCACAACCAAACCATCCAAATATCTCTGGATCGCCGTCTGCATTTCACCATTATCCTCGATATACTCCTCGTACAATGTCTGATAAAATTTTTGAAAAGCCAAAACAATAGCCACTTCAACCGTAACCAACCCAAACCTCTGGATCCATAAAACTCTTTATTCGTGTAGCTGCCATCTTTTCTCTTGTTCTAGCGGCTAGTGTTTGCCAAGCTCTTTCATTACTTTCATATGCTTTAGAGCGCCAAGCAAGAAATTTACTTGCAGCTTTGGCCTGAGAGATAGCGATAATATCTGATTTGATAATTATAAACTGGACTTGTGCTGAGTCCCCATTCCCTCCGCTCAATAAATCACTAGCAAGCGTTTTCTCGGCCTCTTCTAGCCTCAAATATAGCTGCTCCAAATGAATTTTCTCCCTTTTCTGGCTTTCCCAGTCATAGCGGGTGGTCTCTCCCCTTATCCCCGCCTTGAGTGCGTCCCAGACGTTCTGAATATTAGTGTTGCCTATATTTTCATTAATGAATCTAGCAATCCACAATGACATGGCTTCCACATAGTAGCTATCGCTTAACAAGCCTCGATTAAATGTCCATTCATCCGGTTTCCTAAGCTTTGCCTGAATATTTACCTCCAATACTAAAGGATTGTGGCCCGACATTACTCTCGGATATTTAAAAATTAAAGACCCCTGTACCAAACTAGAAGAAATTAAAAAAAAATCAAGTCTTGAATGAATTTTATGAGGGGCTGAAAAATACGTAAACCCAGGTTCCTGCCTCCTAAACAAAGCCCATGTATCAACCAGACCCTGAAGTTCCTGGAGTTGCCTCAAAGATTTATAAACTTTCGGTTTACGACCACTATACCCGAGATCTGGTCGGATGGAAAGTTCACACCCAATATTGATATTAAAATCTCCACATAATATGCACGGAGAAGGCCAACCAACTAATTAAAGACTGAGCTTTTTATGAAGTGCTGGATCATCTAGCACCAGGCCATATAAGGAGCAGAGTGAAAAAGCTCTATTTTGATATTCCACATGTATAATGACCCATCGTCCGAACTCATCCACCAAAGAACAGGTTATATTCACAGCCCCCCTACGGATAAGGATAGCAACCCCTTTGGTCTTTGCCTCCAGTTTCCTTCAAACTTGAGAAGTTTATGGCGACTTGACTCTATGTGGGTCTCCTGTAGGCAGATTATATCCGCCCTCAAGAAGCGGATATCCTCTCTAAATCTGTGTGGATTAACTGGACCATTTAGACCACAAATATTTATGGATGCAATCCTAATATTAACCATCCCCAAAGAAATATTCCATCAATGCTACTTCCAGAAACAGAAGAAAAAAGACCCATTCAATCCTATCCCCTGTAAAGCTGTCATTCGTTCCCTCCTTTCCCAGCCCCCTTTGGACCGCCCCCCCAACAGAACCCACCCCCGTTACCCCTCTCCCCCCACAAACAGGCAAAAAAGGTCCTCAGACCCTTGTGATGCCTCCCTCGTATCCTGTGCCACCTGGTCACTCCCTGGATCCTTTTACACCAACAAAGAAAGGAGAAAAATGAAAGAGAAGGAAAAACAAATTTGGCCTTATCACAAAATTCAGCGTCACATATATAATGCATTCCGGACCACCAATTTTGTGCAAAAATCACACATCTTTAGCGAAGCAATAAGTCAAAACAAGCAAATTCAGCCACGCGTTCAATTAACCATCAGTAAGTTCCTTTAAGTAGTTCTCTGCTTGAATTTCCGAACCTAAAACTCTGATCTTCCCTTGATAAATACCCTTCAGTTTTGCAGGGTTCATCAAATAAACCTTACATCCTTTTTTTTTAAACGGGGTGATCAGCATTCGCAGCCGCCACCTCCTCTCTACCGTAGCATGGCAGAAATCCAGGCGTACAAAAAAAGGTATGCCCTTCGGCCGATTTTTTAGAGTCTGGTCTCGCCTTTTCGAAAATCGCTTGGCGCAGTAAAAAGTTGCCAAAGAAGATTAATATTCCACGAGGTTTAGTGTTGGGCCAGTGTTCTTTTTTAGAAACAATGGAAATCTGTGTACTCGTTGTATCTCGGTCTCCCAGGACCAGTGAGCAAGTTCCGGGAAAGCGACTTTAAACAATTTTAGTACGAACCCCCTTATGTCTTCCCCATTCAGCTTTCTCTTCGATACCTAGAAGACGCAAGTTATTTCTCCGGAGGCGATTTTCTGAGTCTTCCAGTTTCCATAATACATTTGTATATCTTTTGTCGTTAGCTGACGTCTTAGCTTCTACAGTCTCAAGCCCTTCTTCCAAACCCACAATTCGTTCCTCCAATGCAGTACGCAGGCTTTTGCGAATAGCCCTCTGAATTTTCATTGTTGCCAACTGTGCTCTTTTGTGCTCTTGACGTGCTTCCGATTGTATAGATTTCAGCATTGCATAGATCTGAGCATTTGAGCGAGATTGTATAGGTTATTTGCCCTGTTTTGCAGATTGCTGCCCTGAGTCGCAATGTCCGCCCGTGCCAGCTAGACTAGTTGTAGCCACAGAGTAGTCCCACTGTAAATTGTTGCTGGCTTCCGAGCAGTTACTTTCACGTCGCCTTTGACTATCAGAAGGGATTTTCTTAACTTTACGATGGTGAGGAATAGCCCTTCTTAGCGTATCTGCAGTAGTAAGTGGGCTACCACTGTCTTCTCCTGTAGAGTCCACCAAATTCTCAGAATCAGTGGAGACCTCAATTTCTGATTCCTCCGCCAGAGAGAAAAACTCATAACTCTCCCCATCATGTGTGTCTGTGATATTACCTCTGCCAGGCTCCGTGTCCGACTGGCCTCCAGCTGGAGTTTGAAAAAAGGAGGCAGACTCAGAATTGATGAGTGGTGGTAGAAACAGATCCACAGCGGCATCAGTCACAATAACATTAGGGGTAGCGGGAGTCACAAGCGGCTCACCACCTTTAATCAAAATTTCTTTCCTGATAAGCTTAGCGGAGTCGCTGCCTTCTTTGCTACCGTCTTCTTGTAGGGGTGCCACACTGGGGGCGGGAGGTAAACCAGTAGAGAGTAGAGGCGAATTTGTCATTGCTTTGCTATTTACAGGCTTAGAGGAAAACATCCCAGGGACTATGGGAACTTTACCTCGGATATTGCCAGATTGGGGTGCCTGAGTGGAGGCTGCCCCCTCATTTCTGACCCCAGCCCCTTGTGATGCTACTGGTATTTTCTCAGTACATTTCCCTTTAAGCAAAGCACCTCTCTTGGCCCTCACCGCCGCTCCTTTCCCCATGGCCTTTTCCGGAATACTGGACTTCTCCTCGGTTAAAGCCGCCTTTTTGGTCCCCGTCATCGCCGCTGTCCCATGGGGTGCTCCAGGTGTTTTAATCACAGGCGCCGGTGAAGCTCCGTTTGTACGAGGCGGCATGGTTTTGCCAGAAGCTCTGAGAAATTTGCCGTTCCGCAAGCAATCCTGCTTCAATTCAGACTTTGCAGCAGACCACGCCTGCCAGGTCCACAGATGAGCTCGGCTGCGGAGCTCCGAAACTGTCAATCTAGCGGCCCGCAGCCAGAGCCTTTGGCTTTCCGAGTCCACCAGCATATGGCCCATAAGTCTATTTCAATTTTACCGATGCTGAATGTTTAGGGCATCCAAAAACCACGTTTCTCTCAGTCCTTCACCATTTCCTCCACACTTATTGGTGCATTACTTTCCAGGTATTGACACACGCACCCTTCACGCGGCCGCCATCTTGCCCCGAGCAATTACATTTACCATCAAATATAAACTGCAGGTTACAGAGTTTTCAGGTGTGGACCAATCTTCCAAGGAAGATGGCCACAATGGGTTAGTCTGTATATGAGAGGAGCTTTTCAGAATCAAAATCTTCATCTTGTCTGAGTCCAAATTTAGATCTGTGGTACTCATCTGTCCGGTTAAATTGGCCATACAGTTGTTGAAGGCAGTACCTGACAAATCCTCTTCTCCATTTAACCTGACGCTTAGCTCCCAACATCCAGCTAATACTAAATTATAAGATGGACCTATGGGATACCATACATATTAACTAAAGTTGCAATGTGTCAGGGATATCTAACATGAATTTGTCTTTCCAGATAATGGTGTCTAAAAGAAACTATAAATTATCTTGATTTTGTCAGAGAAGTAGGGTAGAAATGGATCATATAAATCTGCCATATGAGCTACTAATGCGGAACAATAGTTAGGATTAGCCAATTAATTTCCAATGTAAAAATGTCCCAACGTCTTTTTTTTTTTTTGCTGATGGTTCGGTAAAAATATGGCCAACTACATGTTTATATTTACTCAATACTTCAGCATGCTTGTCTTTTCATGTGGATCACCATTTTTACTGCCAATTCATCTCTAGGGTGTTACACTCCCATTTTTTGATCCTACTACTTCGCTGTATAATGCTGCAGATGGAATTTTTCAAAAAGACCTTTTAAAGGAGCCACTAAATTGACAATATCATCAATCCACTGATTGTTTTTTTTTCTCCACCAAATGTACAGTATCAGTGATGTGGGGTACTGCTTCAGCAAACTTAACATTGATGTTTGCTTTTGTTACATTTAATAATGTTACCTATGTCATATTATTCAGATGATTATGGTGGAGCCTAACTGTCCATAGAATACAAGATGGTCATACTATCCTAAAATACTTTTCACATGGGACTAAACAGATCCAGACCAACTCTTTATATTTTTTTCACATATATTTTTTTTATTTTTCCAATTCTTTTAGCAGAATAATACATAGCCTTTTATTAGAGTACAGACATGTTATCATGCATCATTTAGCATAACTTTGCATCTGTTTTTAAGTTACATATCAGAAGTGAAAGTATCCCTCTGACAAATGGGAAGGCTCACTAGAAAGTGAGTAGGTTTGTTGTTTTAAGGTATTTCTACTTTTGAATTGTAATGCGATCCCTAGAGTGCTGGCACTCACACCTTGGAGATGATTACTAATGTAGCGGGCCCAGGTGGTCTTCCTACAATAAACAACACTTAGAAATCAGGAAAATCGTTAACAAAAATTGGAATTCGGTGAGGGGGGATCCAGTAATTGGGGTTTGGTTGCCAACAAACCTGAATTGACATTTAGAAGATCCCCATCGATGGCCAATGCTTTGGTTAGCAACAGTCTTGATACTACAATCTCAGGCACCTGGATGGTCTTATGTCGTAATTTGACAATGATCGGGTTAGCGTTAAGCTTTGCTACACGTATTTTCCCTTATCTTGACTATAGTTGTCGGACGCCATTTTGTATGTATCGGCGGCCATTTAGTAAATACGTTGCCTCGTGGTCAGCATGCCCTTTTGTCCTTCCTCTATACCACTGACCACTCGAGTTTGCCGAGCAACAGGCTATTTTTAGTATTGGTCAAGCTCACACATGCGCAGTTTAGATTGACCAGTCATCACCTAGGAATGTTCCGCCAAACTGACCAGTGGTGTTGTAGCCCCTCCCATGAGTTGGCTGTGTTCCAAAAATGACCATATATGTACCTAAAACTCTGTAACTGTGTACCGCCTATGTTTTTATTGCTGTAAAACTGTATAAAAGAAGGATTTGCACCGATGTTCGGTGTGATACTTCTTGCATTACCGAAGGGTGCTGTAGGAATGTACCACCACCCCATGGGGTCTTAATAAACTTGTCTTTTGCATTTTCTAGTTTCCGTGACAACAGCTTTTATGGTGTAGAGGGTATTCTGCGGAGTATGTAGGCCTGGAGAACCCAATACCACACTTATGCAAAGGCTTTAAGAAATGTATGCCATGTAAAGCCTGTCGCTACGGCATTAATAAAACTCACTACTCAAGTCCCTTCAAGAACAAACCAATACAGATCAACAAAAGATTGACATGTAAAATGGAATATGTGGTATATGTGTCGCAGTGTCCATGTGGGCTATGGTAGCACCCGCTTGCCTGCCCACAAACGGATACTGCAACACATCAGAGCCATATCAGGAAAGGACCAAGCATACCCTGTGGCTCGGCACTTCGAAACTAAACACAAAAGTGATCCAAAATATCTCCAATATTTTTTGGTAGACACAATCTTACCCTTTAAACATGGAGGAAATAGGGAAGCCAAACTGCGTCTCTTAGAGACACGTTATATATTGGAATTAGACAGCAAAAGCCCAGGTGGATTAAATGCCAGCGAAGACTTATACACCGTCTTTAGCTATAATTGGTCTTTAACTGATTTGAACTAGATGGGAAATTGTAACAGAACCTTTGTAGGGTGTCTTAGTAGGAGGTTGAGAGAGTGACCACTGATTTTAACTAGGACTATATCACTCAGTATGTATTGCCTAGAAGAAGTTTTTAACATCAATGTGTGGTCGATATTTGGTTCAGTTGTTTTTAGCTGGGTAGATAAAAATTACAAAGAATTACAAAGAATTTTACAACACTTGCGCTAATGTATCATATACACTTGATCTACAGCACTCTAGGAAGGCAATAATATAATGCTATAAGAAATGAATTTATTCTATGCTACTCATAGGTTGATAATGCTCACAGGAGCTCAAATATGTTTGGAGATCTAGATAATTTTATCTCTGTTAAATTTTTGACAATTGGCTGGTATAGATTGCAAATTATATTATATATACCAGCTAAAGGAATGGATTTGGACAAGAAAATCATTTTATATATTGAATATATTAAATCAATTTGTAAATAGGTATATGAATTTAGAAAACGTATATATTTTTTTACAAATTAAGTACAGAGGTGTATATTTTTGTATGAATATTTATTTTATACATCATATGGTTTTTTAGACACTATGGTGGTCATTAGGATGATGGGTGGAAAACCACCCCAACTGCCATGGAGGCGGAAACAAACCACCCGCCTGCACAGCGGAAACACCGGCGGCCACATTAGGATCAACCGCCACTAAAGACCGCCCACGGCGGTAGTGGGCCAAGCAAAGCCGTCCGACGTGGGCGGTGATGGCCAAAAATCGACCGCGGCGGTCGGAAAATCTGCGGAAAAGCTACAGCCCGCCGCAAGGACAGCGGACACACCGCACGAGTTAATTATGATAACCCCGAGGGTGTCGCGGTTGGAACTGCTGTTACCGACCGCCGCGGTCGCACACAGGAGTGAATGGGCACAATAGCAGAAGGGCTGCAGCATAAACACTGCAGCGGACGGGATATGAAAAACATGGCGGATTATGCCAAAAGACCGCAGTGATGCCAAACAGTGCACAAATAAAATCAGCCATCACCCCAAATACATAACACACATACAAATAAAACATATAAAGCTAAAATTAAAATAAAAAATTGGGCAACTCCCACAACACACCCACACAGCTGAGTATAAAACCACCCCCCACACAAACCACAATCCTTTGCAACACTCCAGATTAGAAGGCCATACCCCACATCTAACAGAAGAGGCAAAAGAGCACAGCACACACACACATCCACCACCACCATCACCACCACCTATACACCAGCACAAATAATCCCAGAGAATACAACACACCTCACACCTCAACACCATACCCCTGCACCCACACCCCTGCACCCACAAACACCTCAACCACCACACACCATGGCATCACAGAAAATGCCCAAGTTCACCAAGAGTGAGTTGACAGTCATGGTCAATGAGATTGTAAGAGTAGAGCCACAACTGTTTGGTAGCCTGGTCCAACAGACACCATTAGCCACGAGGACACAAATGTGGGAAAGGATAGTCCAAAGGGTGAATTCAGTAGGGACCACCCCAAGATCCAAGAAGGAGATCATGAAGCGGTGGCATGATCTCAAGAGGGTTGTCAAGGAGCGGAGTAGTAAGAAATGGACGCTGGCGAACGTGACTGGCAGTGGCCCATCCCATACCACCGAAAACATTCACACCATGGGAGGAAAAGGAGCTTGCCATACTGCTTCCTGAGAGTCTCACAGGAGTAGCCGGGGGAGCGGAGGCTGGTAAGTACAAACAAATGCCAAACAACACACTGAGAACTACTTCCTTGCTATACCTAAACACCATTACACTGTCCACCCTCACACAACAGGTAGCTAGCCATCTTGCTTAGGAGGCCTGAATGGGGGAGGGAGGTCTGCACTACCACTCCCACCATGCCCCCTGTCCCACAGCTGAGCTGGATACAGGTGTCCCCACCCAGAAGCATGTTTTAGCCATTGCACTGTTCCCTTCACCTAACAGGTAGGTAGCTATCTTTCTTGTGATGTCTAACTGTTAGAGGGAGCCTGCACTACAACTCCCAGCATGCCCCCTGTCCCACAGCTGAGCAGGATCCAGGCCTCCCTACCCAGGAGCATGAGTCAGCCATTACACTGCTCCCTTCACCTAACAGGTAGGTAGCTATCTTTCTTGTGATGTCTGTCTGTTGGAGGGAGGCCTGTACTACCACTCCCAGCATGCCCCCTGTCCCACAGCTGAGCAGGATACTGGCCTCCCCACCCAGGAGCATGTGTCAGCCATTGCACAATTCAACAAACAGACTTACAGGTCGGTATCCATCTTGTATTGGAGCACAGTTTGGGGGTGGGCGGTCCTGAATCACCACTCCCAGCAAGCCTCCTGTCCCACAGCTGAGCAGGATACAGGCCTACCCACCCAGGAGCATGTGTCAGCTATTGCACTGTTCCCTTCACCTAACAGGTAGGAAGCTATCTTTCTTGTGATGTCTGTCTGTTGTAGGGAGGCCTGCACTACCACTCCCCGCATGCCCCCTGTCCCACAGCTGAGCAAGATACAGGCCTCCCCACCCAGGAGCATGTGTCAGCCATTGCACAGTTCAACAAAAAGACTTACAGGTCGGTATCCATCTTGCATTGGAGCACAGTTTTGGGGTGGGAGGTCCTGAATCACCACTCCCAGCATGCCCCCTGTCCCACACTCCAGCAGCATGGAGGCCTCCCCACCCAGAAGCATGTGTCAGCCATTGCACTGTTCCCTTCACCTAACAGGTAGGTAGCTATCTTAACTCTTCCTGATGTGTGTGCGGGAGACCTGCATCCCGAAACGCAGCAACAGTTGCATGCAATGCATTGACATCCAACATGTATGAGTAAATGATGTTCCTCTGCACCATGAAATTACACACAGTGTTGTCACTTCATAATTGTGTAGTATACAGACTGTCGTTTATACGCAGCTGACACAATACTTGGACAGTGCCCAACACTGACCATTCCCCATCTACTCCACAAGTGATGAATAACTAACTGCTGAGGACCACACCAATGACCAGCAGAGTCAGTATCCACCCCGGCACATAGACTCTCAGATGTGGACTCCCAGGACACTTTGGAGGATGAGCTCCTGCCTGGCCCATCTTGTGTCCCACCACCACGTCTCCTGCAACAACAGCGGCAACTGTCACTGCCCTTGCTTCCACCGCAGCCACCACCGTCACCACCACTACTACCACTAGTACCACCAGTACCACCTGCAGCACCCTCCCTGTCCCACCTGATGACCAGCCCACAGCAACTACTGTGGAGGGCAGGGAGAGATTGCATGGACCGACAGTGGCAATGCAAGAGGTCCGTGGCAGAAAAGCAGGTGGGAGGACCAGGGTCACCACCAGACCTCGGGAGGAATGGACACCATCCCTGGACCACTTCACCAGAGTAGTGGAGGCATACCAAGAGGTCCAGGGACAAAGTGGCCGGTCGGATGAACTTTTAAGGGAGCTCATCCTGCTGATGAGGTCCATCGACAACCGCCTTGGACAGATGGTGGACCTCATGGGCCAGCAAGTGGCGTTGCAGAGGGACAGGCCTGTGTCCCAACAACCATCTCCGTCCCCTCCTGTTGTGCCGCAGGATGACAGTGCACCATCCTCCCCTGCGCCAACAGAGAGGGAAGAGTCCCCTGATGCCACTGGCCATTCAGTAGGCCCCCACCACCAAAAAGACCTAGGGGGCATCCAAAGAAGAGCCTGGGAGTCTCCGCAGGCAAAGCACCTGCCACACGCCAGTCACGGAGCCAGCCGTGATGACAGCCCTCTTCCCTACTGCATTGACTGTTTGGACTGTCTTTACCCACATTTCCTTGGTAATGTCACCTGTCTGTTGGGCTGGGTCACCACATCCATGTGGACTCTACTCTTGCATCTCAAAGAACAGGACTGTCAACTCACTACTTATTCCCCACTGACATGTAAATATTCCCGCACAAATCACATGCCCACTGTCAAAATAAAATACCTGATGCACCAGATTTTGTGCTGTATTGTTTTTAGTGCAATATTTACAATGTAGACAATGTCCATGATGTGTCCAAATGATGTACAGTATGTAGTGCAGGATTCATCTGTAGCACCTAGGGAGACACAACAGAACAACAGTCACTGTTCTCACTGTGCCGTCACAGACAGAACACTACACAAAACATACACAAGACACTACAGGCATACCAGACAATGGGCGGCAGGTGTGAAAAAATAGGTTCTTGCATATGTTCACATATGGAACGTCAATGTCACTTTTACTACACACAGGTGACTGAACGTGTGACTGTCTGTCACATCCGTGCATAGCCCTTTACAACAACAGCAACCACACCACACAATGTACACGTTGTACCTCGTCACCCACCTTCAAGTGAAGTAGCGTTCGATGAGCTGCTGGCGCAGGTCTACTCCTTCATTCTCTCCACTGTCCTCATCACTAGACTCAGGTCCTTGAGCAGGTGGTGGCCTTGGTTCCTCAACATCGTCCAGGAGCAGGGGATCCCCTTGTGGATGGCCAGGTTGTGCAGCATACAGCATGCCAAAATTATCTTGCACACCTTCCCAGGCGAGTATGCCAGTGCACCTCCTGTCCTGTCAAGGCAGCGGAATCTAGACTTCAGCAGGCCAAAAGTCCGTTCGATTACCCGTCGGGTCCTGCCATGGGTGTCATTGTAGCGGATGTCAGCCGGGGTCCTGGGATTCCTGAGGGGGCTCACCAGCCATGGCCTACTGGAATATGCTGAGTCACCTGTGAATGACAAACACCCATTGCAATGTTGCACAGCCAGAGTGCAGCAGGTAACACACAGCACGCCATATCAGTAGGCATACTCACTCACAATCCAAGCACGCTCGGGATGAATATTATCCATCATCCGCGGCACCATGCTGTTCCTCATGATGTACGAATCATGCGCCGAGCCAAGACACTTTGCACACACATGAGAAATGGTCATGTTCGCAAGCAAAACCACCTGCACATTGATGGAATGATAATGTTTGCGGTTCCTATATATGTGCTCCGTCGCCTGTGGTGCCACCAGACCTACATGGGTGAAATCAATGGCACCAACAATATGTGGGATGCGCCCAAGGGGATAGAAGTCACCCTTAATGGCAGCCAATTCTCCTCCCCTAGGGAAATGGATGTAGCAATTCCGATACAGCATCATGGCAGCAAGAGCATCCCTCAGCACCATGCTGAACATGGGCTGTGACATCCCTCCAGCGCTAGCCAGGGTCTCCTGGAAGGAACCTGTTGCACAAAAGTGGAGTGCTGCCATCACCTTGTATGTGGGTATGAATGCTGTTGGATAGTGACGGCGAGGCTGCAGGTGGGGCTCCAATAGATCACACAGGATCTTCAGTGTTGGTCTGTCCAGGCGGAATTTCCTATTTAATGCAATATTCTCCATGTCCTCCAGCACTGTCAGGTGACGTAGGAGATTTGGCCTCCTCGTAGTTGAGAAGTAAAAAAGAAAATGTCAGTGACAACCATCATGAGATGGCCACAGGACATACCATCAATGATGTAATGCAAAAACATTGACTGCCTGAGAGATGCATGGCACACCAGGTTACATGGCTGGCCTTTTGATACACACAGAGGGCACACCTCTCCACTGTCAATACACAAGTGCCACAAACACATCAGAGAATGTGAAAGCGCACATACTGGAGATCACAATTCACATGTGCAGGCAAGGTGCAGCAACATCGGCCAATGGTTTGAAAATTACCATGTCTGTATCACACCCATCTGCTGTACCTGTCACACCTCAATGCATCATCTTAACTCTGCACACATCCATCAACACAATGATCACAGTATCAGGAAAACGTTCACTTGTGTGCATGACCTGTTGTGAATGCACCAGTCTGATACGATACAATGCAGTGACACAAGGCTTGTTAAGGTCATCAGTGACCCACAACAAATGGATTTGTACCACATCATGAACACCACCTCAAGAGTGTCAAGCATCATCAGCCATGACATGCATAAGTATCATGGCAGGGACCACAGACCAAAGTGTGTCACACTGAACGTGCGTCCACCTTTGGATGATATGGAAGTATGGCATTGTGTGTACAATGATGTGCCCTTCACCATGTTGCTGCTGTGTACTGATAGAGTGTTCAGGATTGACATAGCCATTCATGGACATGAAAATTGCGGAACCTACCGCTTGTCCCCGGCGGAGTGACACCAGCACCACCCACTTCACAAGTGCAGAAGCCATTGGCATATGGACATGTGTACATGGCGGTGGGCATGCTCCGCCACATGAATCGCGGTACCTACTGCCTGTCCCCGGCGGAGTGACACCAGCACCACCATCTTCACAAGTGTGGAAGCCATTGGCATATGGACATGTGTACATGGCGGTGGGCATGCTCCGCCGCATGAATCGCGGTACCTACCTCCTGTCCCCGGCGGAGTGACACCATCACCACCCCCTTCACAAGTGCGGAAGCCATTGGCACCTGGACATGTGGACATGGCGGTGGACATGCTCCGCCAGTGCGTAGGCGGTCATTGGATGATTTTGAATGATCACCATCGCGGTAGCGCACCCCGGCACCCGCGGCGCATCACCGCCATGGAGCACTGCCCCCAGCCAATGTGAGTGATGATCACGGTGGCATGATGCACATTTGTAAAATGCGGAAGGTGTGCCCTGCCAGCGTGTAGGCAGTCATTGGATGATTTTGAATGATGCACCATCGCGGTAGCGCACCCCGGGCACCCGCGGTGCATCACCGCCATGGAGCATTGCCCACAGCCAATGGGAGCGATGATCGCAGTGGCATGATGCACATTTGAAAAACGCGGAAGGTGTGCTCCGCCAGCGCATAGGTGGTCATTGGATGATTTTGAAAGAGGCAGACCTTGACAACCAATTGGTGCTGCTTTGCAGCTTACAGACGACCCCAGGGGGCTATAATTGTGTGGGAGTGAGCCTCACATTTCCACTGCTCACAGAGCCTGCTGCCTGGGACCCTCTCCTGCTGCTGCCTCCTGAGCCTGCTGCCTGGGACCCTCTCCTGCTGCTGCCTCCTGAGCCTGCTGCCTGGGACCCTCTCCTGCTGCTGCCTCATGAGCCTGCTGCCTGGGACCTCTCACCACTCACTTCCACCACAGGTGTTCCATGTCCACAGGGATGGCAAGGACAGAGAAGATCCGTGCCAGTCCATTCACCAGCGAGGAGCTAGAGGTCCTTGTGGACGAGGTGCTGGCACAGTACCCAAGGCTGTTTGGTGGTCCCAATGTCGTGGTAAGTCCCCATGAAGGTAGCTGTCGGGCAAGGGGGTGTCAGACGTGTAGTTGTTCTGCTGCAGAATATGCCTCAGGGTGTGGGGTTGTGTCAAACACTGACAGATAAGCTGTTTCCAGGGCGAGGGAGTGTGTGTGTCACAATGTCACTCTTTGCCATGCCTGCTCCTGTATGTGTGAGTGGGGAGTGTCACATTGTCAGCTAAACAGAGCCACAGAATGTTTGCCATGTAGGTGCAAGGACAGTCATTTCTTGTGTGAGTATTTCTGTGTGCCCCTGTTGTCTGACTCAGTGTGACCCAGAGAGTCGGACTAGTGGCTGCCCACACATTAGAAAAACACCACCAGACTTACATGTTCCTTGCACCAGTTCCTTCCCACTGAATATTACATATGCCACATCTGTGCCCTGTGTAATTGCAGACTTACACACTTCTGTTGATGCATATCATGTTAATGCATCTTGCATTAGTTAGATTATCCTGGACCCGCTACGCCCCATTGTGTGCATGCAATCACATCTGTGTGGGACATGCCAAGTACCCTTGGGAGGGGTCCCCCAGTTTTGGAGGGAAGGAGGTTACAATAAGTCATGAGTCTGGGTCTTGGTACTGTATTGAGTGATGTTGGTACCTGACATTGTGGAACTGGTGATTGACACTTCTTTTCTCTCGTACATGCAGCTCAAGGTAAACCAGCGTAAGGCTGTGTGGAGGGCCATTGCGGTAAAGGTGCGAGTCCTGTGGGTATCCAACCGCCGACACACCCACTGCCACAAGAGGTGGGACGACATCAGTCGGCTTGCAAAAACCGTGGCTGAGATGACATTGGGGCTGCTACCACGCACAGGGCGTTTGACACGGCGCAGCATGACTTCAGTGATGGCACGCATCTTGGCAGTGACTCATCCAGACCTGGATGCACGTCTTAAGGAGCACAGCAAGCAAGGCAGGGCTGGTGAGTATCTGGGGAGCTTGACTTATGCTTGGAGTGGATGCATGTGTACAGGGCCTGTGGCAGCGTTGAGCCATGCGATGTGCGTGTGTTGCTGTGCTGTAAACCTTAATTAAAACAGGTTGCGGTCCGGCGCTGCTTTGGTTCAGACTTCTTCGTCTCTTCCTTGCTAAAATTGAATGGTCGTCCTCCAATTGATCTACCAACATTGGATATTTTGTTGTAACATCTTGAAATCACTTCAGCCTAATAAGTAACTCTGGTATATAAGGATTAATCTCTTTGCCGTCAAATACCAAAACCATTGGAATTACTGGTGTCTTTTTGAACAGAGGGAAGACTTATTTGTACTTGAGTTAAAAGGGTCATCTACTGTATGTAGAATTTCTTTGTCGTGATGATGGTCTTATGAAAAATCCTTAAAAGACCGAAACGTCGACTATTTAGTCCAACCCTGCACGTGATTCATTGTATCATCTTTGATTTTCTTCTGTTTTTAGTTGAAATCATCGTGTTATTTTGTATTAGCAGTCTGGACTTTCTGTTTAGATAGATCAAAGGATGAAACAATTTATACCTTGAATATCTAACCAATATCTGTTTATGTACCCTATTTTATAAAAATGTTTTCTTCTTTTTTGTAAATATCCTTTGTCTTGAAAACAAATAATAATCTTCAGACAATACAAAATCCTGGTCTTTGAATTTATTTACTGTGTTAGTGTGGTAACACTGTATGTATTGATCTTTTATGACTTTCTGCTCTAAGTTAATGATTCATTACAGCGACTGATTAATAACAGTTCTAGGAACCTTGATTTTCACAACAAGTCCTAATAATGCTGACAAATAGCAATTGAACAAAATCCCTTGCTGGCTTCTCTTTTATAATAAGTATTGCCCGAGCCCGCAAAGGTATATTGGGTTGCTCACCTACATATCGTGTTATGTGAGTGGCTGCTGTGATATGTGCTTGTATCAGGTACTGTGCCACCCTGGCCTTACTGAGCAGATCCTCCCTGCTGTACTTTCCCATTGCTAGATGTGTTGGGATCTGTGAGAAGTTGGCCTGATATATGATGCTCACTAGTTCTAGTGATCACCTTGTATCATGCCAGGCAACCCTTATGATGATCGGTTGTAAGTCAACCTTATAGACCAGTTATCCTAGTGGTAACGTGGACAAAGCAGTCTTAGGCTAAACTCTGAAAGGCATGTGAAGCCAGCTGTATGGCCATACACAACCCCCTTGAATACCAAATAAAAGGACACCACACAGATATATATTGAAAATATATATATATTTATTAACTACAAATATCCCCTGAACTCTTTATGAGCACAGAAGCACAAGCGTTAAACAAAACACAGTTTAAAATACACGAAAGTTGCACAATATGGATGAGCCCTAGGGGACACCTAAACCATATACTAAGAAAGTGGTATAAGAGATACCAATCAAAAAGGAAAGAGGCCTAGGGCCTTGGGAATCGCTGCAGCTGATCGGGACTAGCAGTGACTAAGTCCGTAAAGGCCCGCGGGACTCGGGTGCAGTGTTTAAAGTGCACGCACTCACCAATACAAAGTCTATGGTGCGTAAAAGTTAGAAAGTTAGTTAGTTAGGAACCTTCCGAGTGACCTAGAAAGCTGAAACTTGAGACACAGGCCCTAGAGGTGTGTACCAGTGTGGGAACACCGGCATTGCTGAGTTACCTCACCCACAGGAAGCGGGTGCATAGGGTCAAAGTAGTGTCGGGTTTCGTCACGCTGGTCGATGGTGCTTGGAGCTGAAGATGCTGCAGGCGGCTCGATGTGAAGAGTTCCGGTGGATCCAAGGGTGGATCTGAAGTTGTGAAGACCTGAAAGCAGAGGAGACAAAGTTCAAAGTCACTAGCCAGTGACTACAGTGGAACCAGATTGGAACCAGGCGATGTCGGGTGCAAACAGGCAATGAGGTGTAGCTTCTCTCTGCAGCCACGTGGACACCGGGGGTCAAGGACAACCAGGAGTCGGTCACACGCTGTCCCACGCAGGCTTCTCGCTGATGGCAGTGTCGGCAACTTGATCGGATAAACAGGCCTTGGCTAATGCAAGCCACGCAGGAGTTAAAAAAGGCTTATCACTCGGACCAGCAAGGTCAGAGTGGGTGCTCCTTTTTACAGGAGCGAGGGCAAGTCTAGAGCAACCAGACCCGCAGTGTAGTTCTTCGGTTTCGTCACCAAGATGGCCGCTGACCACGTGGCTAGTGGCCGGGATGGAGCGTCGAGTGGCACAATGCAAAAGGGCGCCACGCAGATCGTGGAGATGCTGGGGGGCTGATCTTCGGTGCAAAAGCTGCTCGGTGATGGGGGTTCTCAGTCTCCAGAGCACCACATCAAGGGTGCCTCTGATGCTGCGCAATCAGCTCTTCGGGTGTCTTCCAAGATGTCCGGTCCCACGTCTCTCGGTGCCTCCACGGGTCCCTTCTTTGCAGGGACTCTGAATCGGGCTGTGAGAAGTCTGGGAGCCTGGGTCTTGTCAGGCTCTGGGCTCGGGCTCTGGCCGGAGGCGGCGGCAAAGCAGACGTTGATTCGATGGTTGGTACCTGTATTCACAGGGTGGCCACTCCTAGGCCACAAGGGAGATGCTCTTCAGTCTTCTGGGCAGCAGAATATCGAAGTACAGTCGTCTTCTTAGTTTCAAGTTGATTCAGGATGATCTGAGGTGCTCTGGCACTGCTCCCACTCTTACTCCCAATCTGAGGGGTGGATCACCTGCTAGGTCCCTCCTCTGGGTAGGACCAGGAAGGGGGGCAGTTACACCCCCTTTCCTTTGTCCAGCTCCTCGCCAGGCCTGGGTCCGGAAAGTCCCAGGACCGGTTTGGACTGGCTTATGCACGGGGACACCTTGTGTGCCCCGGGCATGTCTCAATCTATTCAGCCCTGTCCTACCCAATACACACAATCCTGTCTGGGGTGGTGCTCGCACCTCCCAAGGCAGGAAACTCTTTGTCCAAGCCTCCCTCGCTGGAAGGACTCCCAGCAGCAGGAGGTCAGACTTGTGTCTGTGGTGGCAGCATCCATTTTGTGATGGTGAGGCACTGGTTAACTTTAATCGGGGTTAAGGCTACACACATGTCGTGTCCCTCTAGAAGGGTGGAATGCTATCCCCGTCGACAGAACTGTCGAGGGGATAGTATTCCAAATCGTATGACACCTTACTCGACATATTTTGATAAAGCCAACCAAAGTTAGCATATAACCGCGAGGATTATAATGCACTTAAGAGTATATGGTATGGCAGCATACCGGAACAGCTAAGGGAATGGTTCCCGACAGCTGCAGACAGCCTCAGCTCATGCTAGAGCACCATCTCACATGTTTCCAAGCACTCTGCCTCCAGGATTGATGAGGCCTTCCATAGGAGTGGCTGATAGGAACATATGTGTCCAGTTAAGGTTAGATATAGGGATACTATATCTACGTAAGAGCTGATTACACCAACTTACCCCAGCTGAGTGATCAGCCAGTTGTGTCAAATATGGAGGCCAGGCCAGGGGTGGCACAATACATGCTGCAGCCCCTGGTAGGCCTTGGAAACACCTATGCCCTGGGTATCTAGGGTACACTGTTACAGGGGCCAATAAGGTGAACCAGTTCCAATTGTGTATGCACCTAAGGTACATGGAGTCCATTTTAAGGAGAGAGCAATCATCCTGGCGCCCTGAATACCAGGATCCCAGGCCAACTATGTCAAAAACCAGCTAAACACCAGGCAAAAAGTTTGGGGGTAACCATCGTCAGATATCCACCTTCCTACATAACCCCCCCCCCCCAAACGAAAGGAGATAAGGCTATCCTTGACCAGGTAAGCCTATATTGCCTACGTGGCCACATAAGGAAGTACCAGCTCTGGCTTGGTTACCCCCTGTCTCATGGTCCACTAAGCAATCCCTCACATTAAGGGTATCTGAGGGTCTCCACCATAGGGAATCTCTACCTGTGGTGTGTCTCTACAAAGTTAAAGGCTGATGTTGGGATGGAGTACTGAAGTGAGATTCCTCTGTAGGACTCAGGTTCCTCCAATCACTCTCCACCATGTGTGCCTTTCTTTCTTTGACTGAGTTGCACTGTGCTCTCAGGGCCAACCTCTGGATACCTAAAGCTGGAGGCTGGGTCCCTTTGGTTGGCTTACTGGAGGGACAGTTCAGGTTTGGGCCCTTAGGGTCCCTGGTTTGGCTGTGCCCAACAATATCCATCTGGGGGAGGTCCCTAACTACTTTTAAGGGGGATCCCTCAGGAGTTTTTAAAGATTTCACCTCACTAGGGCTACTAGTTTTGGTGCCCCTAATCTGTTGATGGGGGTGATTTATTTGACAGGGGGCCCTGTGGGGCTCACTGTCCTTCTTGTCCTCTGCAGCCCTGGGCTGAGTAAGGCAAGGTAGAGAGGGGCAGGTTACCTGCTCCAGACTGGGTCCCACCTGAGAAGGGTCCACTGCCATCAGAGGCTCTGTCAGGCCAGGCCTAACAACCTCTGGGACAGTTCGTTCATCAGGGGTAAGATCAGTTCCCTGAGGAGGCTGATCCTTTCCTAATGTCTGGTGAGGGGGAGATTTCTCTTCCTCCTCCATGCTCTCAGTTTGGGTGGAGTGATCCATCATTTCAGGCTTCACTACCCATGTATCAGTTTGAGTTTGGGCTGTGGCCATCACAGCCTCACCAACCTTTTCAGGAGGAGACTCAGTTTGGGTATGAGCTGTTATCATAACAGCTCTGCTAATCTTTTCAGGAGGGAAGTTAGCTAGAGATGGGGCTGAGGTTTGCTCAGCCCTCCCAACCTTTTCAGGAAGGACATCTTGTATTGGGGCTGTAGCCATTACAACCCCACTAACCTTTCCATGGAGATTTACCATTCTAGAATGGGTTTGCTGTTCAACCTCAGCCCAGGCTGAGATTTCCAAATCATTACCAAGTAGGCAATCTACAGGCAAGTTTGCTGACACTGCCACTCTCTTTGGGCCAGTGACAACTCCCCAGCTAAGATTGACTACTGCCATGGGATGATTGGTTTCTATGCTATCAATGTTTGTCACCTGATATGTGGCATCAGGTAAAAGTTGCCTTGAGGGGACTAGACATTCAGCCACCATGGTGATGCTAGCCCCTGTGTCTCTGAAGGCCTCAACTTTCAAGCCATTGATGAGGGGCTCCTGTCTATACTTGCTCAAAGTGTTTGGGCAAGCAGTGAAATTGGCAAACCCCATGCCAGTCTCATAGACAAGAGTATCTGAGGTAGGGGACCTGGTTAGGCCAGAATACACCTGAGCTCCAAAAGTAAATCCACCCAAATTCTTGGGGGTGCTCCCACCACCTGGGGGACCACTGCTGACAGTGACAGGAGATGTTGGAGTCGTACTTGGAGGTATATTCTCTTTATTGCCATTCTTGGGACAACAGCTGTCTGTTTTGTAATGCCCAACCTGTTTACGGGCATGACAATAAGCCTTTTTCTGGATCGAAGAAGTGTCTTGGGACCCACCCCCATTGTTGGAGTTTTGGGGCCCTGGGGAAGTCTTTTCCTTGCTTTTATCCCCACCCTTCTCTTGAGGCTTGGTAGTCTCTTTCTTTTGGTCACCACCCTGGTTCTTAGGCCTGATCCTGGTTCTGACCCATTTGTCTGCCCTCCTACCCAATTCTTGTGGGGAGGTCAGATCAGAGTCAACCAGGTGCTGATGTAGAAGCTGATTTTGACAATTACTTAAGATTTGCTCTCTCATAATTAAATTATATATTCCTGTATAGTCAGTAACCTTACTTCCCAGCAACCAGCCCTCCAGAGCCTTAGTGGCACATTCAACAAATTCAGACAAGTACTGAGTCTGTGTCTTCTGGGTGTCTCTGAACATTAACCTGTACTGTTCAGTGGTGAAGCCTAACCCATCAATCAGAGCAATCTTCAGGACCAGGTAGTTTCTAGAATCTCCATCACTAACTGCGAGGAGTCTGTCTCGGCCTCTACCTTGAAAGGAGAGCCACAAGATTGCTGCCCACTGCTCCTGAGGGATCTGCTGTACCTTGCAGGCTCTCTCAAGTGCAGTCATCCATTTGTGGATATCATCCCCAGCTTTGTAGGGGGGGACAATCTTACTCAGGTTTCTGGTATCAAAAGACCTGTCTTTATCCTTAGGGATAGTGCTGCCACCGGTGGATCCTAATCCACTCTCTCTAGGCTGTCTTGCTCTAGCAAGCTTCGCTTGGGTCAGGGCAACCTCTAATTCTTGTCTCTGGATCCTAAGTTCAGACTCTCTCATTTTGGCCTCATGCTCCCTTCTCTGAGGGCTAGTCATCTCCCTTCTGGAGTGACTATGAGAGCCTCTAGAAGCCTGGGAGGTATTGGAGTCACCTGAGTGATTCCTCCTCCTCCTACGCTCCTGGTTAAGTCCACTTGGGTGTCTGGGCAAGGTCAGCCTTGCTTCAGTCCCAAATCCACTTAAGTTAGCCTGGTTAAGCCTACTGACTAGCACCTGGCTATTTCTACCATCATCAGAATCACTGCTCCCCCCTTCTGTCTCCTCTTCTTCATCTTCCTCAAGATCTACCTGAGGAGCTCCAGTGATTTGGACATCCTCATCTACCTGGACTAAAGGGACAGGGGCATTAGCATTGTCATCCTCAGAAGGAGAGCCTCCTTCAGCATTCCCTGTGGGGTCTGCTTTAGAGGTCTTTAGAGTCTCAGACTTGTCTAAGATCTCTTTAAGGTGGTCTGTAGTAGGGGATGGCCCTGTCTTCAGACCCCTTAAGGCACAAAGCTGCCTTAGTTCCTTAAAGGAAAAGTTAGAAAATTTGGATGGTGCCCTTGGAGGGTCACTCTCAACAGGAGTAAGTCCACTGGACCCCTCTGCTCCAGACATTGCTCTAGTGTGGGTGGATATGTTGCAATCTACCTACACTGGTGTTTACCTACTAAACCTATCTAGTAGTCGTATTCAGGGTGTGCTACTCCCTATCCTCTACAACAACTAAGTTCAGTAGAACTTATGTATACTAGTCTTGTTTTTATATGTACCTAACAGGTACCTGTATGATCTTTCAAATGATAATCTCAAAGATTGTAATGGTAAAACAACAGCAAGCTCAGATCCCAATCCGCTACTCACCAATGTGAGAAGTTGGCCTGATATATGATGCTCACTAGTTCTAGTGATCACCTTGTATCATGCCAAGCAACCCTTATGATGATCGGTTGTAAGCCAACCTTATAGACCAGTTATCCTAGTGGTAACGTGGACAAGGCAGTCTTAGGCTAAACTCTAAAAGGCATGTGAAGCCAGCTGTATTACCATACACAACCCCCTCGAATACCAGATGAAAGGACACCACACAGATATATATTGGAAATATATATATATATATAAACTACAAATATCCCCTGAACTCTTTATGAGCACAGAAGCACAAGCGTTAAACAAAACACAGTTTAAAATACACAAAAGTTGCACAATATGGATGAGCCCTAGGGGCCACCTAAACCATATACTAAGAAAGTGGTATAAGAGATACCAATCGAAAAGGAAACAGGCCTAGGGCCTTGGGAATTGCTGGAGCTGATCGAAACTAGCAGTGACTAAGTCGGGAAAGGCCAGCGGGACTCGGGTGCAGTGTTTTAAGTGATCTCCCTATTACCAAGCTGTCGCTAACACCAGTTAGTGACAGCTAATAGGAGATAGCGACCATCTTCGGCCACGCTTTGCATGTCAGTGATATTTGTCACTAATGACATGCAAAGTGGGCGTGCCAAGATGTTAGCGACTGGAAACAGTCGCTAACATCGCTATCTCCTATTACCAACTTTTGGAGATATTCGCGCTAAGCGCGAATATCTCCAAAAGCTAACACCTGCCCAGGAGCAGTTCTTAGCCATGTTATCCAATGGGAGGTGGATAACATGGCTAAGAGCATTTGCTCGATAATGCATGAATATCGCTGACTTTTCAGCGATATTCATGCATTGCGGCCGTTTTTTATCGCATTTGCGATAAACCTTGCTAATAGCAAGGTTTATCTGCGATAAAAATTGCCGATGTGCGGCGATAATTTTTGTCTCTAAACAAGTTAGAGGCAAAAATTATCGCTAGTTGTTGGTAATATGCCCCTTAGTTAGTTAGGAACCTTCTGAGTGACCTAGAAATCTGAAACTTGAGACACCTTCCCTAGAGGTGTGTACCAGTGTGGGAACACCGGCATTGCTGAGTTACCTCACCCACAGGAAGCGGGTGGATAGGGTCGAAGTAGTGTCGGGTTTCATCACGCTGGTCGATGGTGCTTGGAGCTGAAGATGCTGCAGGCGGCTCGATGTGAAGAGTTCCGGTGGATCCAAGGGTGGATCTGAAGTTGTGAAGACATGAAAGCAGAGGGGACAATGTTCAAAGTCACTAGCCAGTGACTACCGTGGAACCAGATTGGAACCAGGCGATGTCGGGTGCAAACAGGCGTTGAGGTGTAGCTTCTCTCTGCAGCCACGTGGACACCGGGGGTTGAGGACGTCTAGAAGTCGGTCACGAGCTGTCCCACGCTGGCTTCTTACTGTTGGTGGTGTCGGCAACTTGATCGGAGCAAACAGGCCTTGGCTAATGCAAGCCACAAAGGAGTTGAAAAAGGCTTATCACTCGGACCAGCAAGGTCAAAGCGGTGCTCCTTTTTACAGGAGCAAGGGCAAGCCTAGTGTAACCAGACCCGCAGTGTAGTTCTTTGGTTTCGTCGCCAAGATGGCCGCTGACCACGTGGCTAGTGGCCGGGATGGCGCGTCGAGTGGCACAATGCAAAAGGGCCCCACGCAGATCGTGGAGATGTTGGGGGCTGATCTTCGGTGCAAGGGCTGTTCGGTGGTGGGGGTTCTCAGTCCCCAAAGCACAACGTCGAGGGTGCCTCTGATGCTGCGCAGTCAGCTCTTCGGGTGTCTTCCAAGATGTCCGGTCCCACGTCTCTCGGTGCCTCCACGGGTCCCTTCTTTGCAGGGACTGTGGATCGGGCTGTGAGAAGTCTGGGAGTCTGGGTCTTGTCAGGCTCTGGGCTCGGGCTCCGGCGGGAGGCGGCGGCAAAGCAGACGTTGATTCGCTGGTTGGTACCTGTATTCACAGGGTGGCCACTGCTAGGCCACAAGGGAGATGCTCTTCAGTCTTCTGTGCAGCAGAATGTCGAAGTACAGTCGTCTTCTTAGTTTCAAGTTGATTCAGGATGATCTGAGGTGCTCTGGCACTGCTCCCACTCTTATTCCCAATCTGAGGGGTGGATCACCTGCTAGGTCCCTCCTCTGGGTGGGACCAGGAAGGGGGGCGGTTACACCCCCTTTCCTTTGTCCAGCTCCTCGCCAGGCCTGGGTCTTTAACCGGGGTTAAGGCTACACACATGTCGTGTCCCTCTAGAAGGGTGGAATGCTATCCCCAACGACAGAACTGTCGAGGGGATAGTATTCCAAATCGTATGACACCTTACTCGACATGTTTTGATAAAGCCAAACCAAAGTTAGCATATAACCGCGAGGATTATAATGCACTTAAGAGTATATGGTATGGCAGTATCCCGGAACAGCTAAGGGAATTGTTCCCGACAGCTGCAGACAGGCTCAGCTCATGCTAGAGCACCATCTCACATATTTCAAGCACTCTGCCTCCAGGATTGATGAGGCCTTCCATAGGAGTGGCTGATAGGAACATATGTGTCCAGTTAAGGTTAGATATAGGGATACTATATCTAAGTAAGAGGTGATTACACCAACTTACCCCAGCTGAGTGATCAGCCAGTTGTGTCAACTATGGAGGCCAGGCCAGGGGTGGCACAATACATGCTGCAGCCCCTGGTAGGCCTTGGAAACACCTATGCCCTGGGTACCTAGGGTACACTGTTACAGGGGCCAATAAGGTGAACCAGTTCCAATTGTGTATGCACCTAAGGTACATGGAGTCCATTTTAAGGAGAGAGCAATCAGCCTGGGGCCCTGAATAGCAGGATCCCAGGCTAACTATGTCAAAAACCAGCTAAACACCAGGCAAAAAGTTTGGCGGTAACTATAGTCAGATATCCACCTTCCTACATATCCACCTTCCTACAGGATCCACATGGTCATTCAGCGTTGGGATGGTGTGGGTGATCTGTTATGGGGTGACCAGCAGTGTCCACTTGCTGAGTGTGAATTTATGTATGCCGACTTTGTTGTACCCTCATCATGTCCCAAGGTGTGGGCAGGCCAAGTTGTGTGTGTGGTACACTTTATCTACGGGCAGGGTGTAGTGCTGTGTGGCATCAACATGGCTCACTCATGGCAGATATTCAGTGTTGCAGGCACTGTTGTAGTCTATGTTGTGTGTTGCTGCACACTGATTGCAGGGGGGTGGTTACCATGTAGATTTGGGCCTCTACTGTAGTGCATTGTCTTGAATTCGTGTGACCAGATGATGACACTTACACAGCCCTGTATCTCTCTCTCATGCAGATTCGCTAGAGACCATGGAGGAACATGAGCCCAAACCCAGTGGTGCTGAGAGTAGCACTACAGCTGCAGCGGAGGCCAGTGATACAGAGCCCACCAGCGCATCTGAGCGGGACAGAAGTATGCAGGAGGAATCCGTGGCTGAGACACAGAGTAGCACTTCATCTGATGCCAGCGGGTATGCATCGATGCTGGCAGGCACAGGGGATGGGGAGTCTGCATCATCATCTACAACCCAGCGACCAGTGCCCAGCCTTCCATCCACTTCTTCTGGTGATGCCCATATACGTGTCAATAAGAGGGGACGGGTCACATTCACACCTGGCACCACTGCCGCTGCACCTGTCCCCCCTTCTGCCCTCACTGAAGAGTGTGTAGAGCTCCTGCGCCAGCTCTGTGTAGGCCAGACCGCCCTGCTCAATGCCTTCAGTGACCATGACAAGAAATTAGGCAAGGTGGTTGCATACATGGAGTGCATACACTCTGATGTGGGTGGGCTACACCGTACAGTCCAGACGTTGTCATCCACAGTGACATCAGCCCTTCAACAGGCACATGCACTCATTGCAGCTCTGGTGCCTTTGTACACCCCCCGTCAGTGGCCACATCAGGTGACAATGACCACGGTTCGCCTGCGTCACCAAAAAGATACAGCACAGGGAGCACACAACAGGCACAACCCACGCACTCCCGCCCATAGACCCCATCCCCATTGAAGAGCAGGGCCACCCCACAATGCACAGACAAGAGCCAGTCAGGGAAGATCAAGGCCAGGCGATCAATGAGGCAGGCATCAGGCTCACATGCCAAAGAGGCATCACCGGCAAAAGACTCTCCTGTCACTGAAACTTCACACAGACCTACACATGCAGTGTCTGTGTCCATTGAGGAGGTGTCGCGTATCAGGGGTACACCTAGGAAGAGCACAGGGACACATCCACCCACCACATCTACCCCAATTCCGAGTCCATATAAGCAGGTGGAGGAGGGCACTGTAGACACCACCCCTGGCAAAAAAGCAAAGCAGGGCACTGTAGACACCACCCCTGGCAAAAAGGCAAAGCAGGAAACTGTAGACACCACCCCTGGCACAAAGGCAAAGCAGGCCACTGTCAACACCACCCCTGGCAAAAAAGGCAAAGCAGGGCACTGTTGACACCACCCCTGGCACAAAGGCAAAGCAGGGCACTGTAGGGGGTACACCAGGCAAAGAGGGGAAGGAGGTCCTGAGGCGTAGCCAGACCAAGCGTTCCGCAGGATACAGCACATCACCAGAGGCAGTGCCAGTGTCTGCACCTGATGTGGGACAATTGGTGAGTGTGCCTGTTGGGTCATCAACACTTCCCATCAACCCCAAGACAGGGACCCCTCCAACCTCTCCCACCCACACTGTGTCAGAAGTCTGCATGACTCCACCTCCACGTGCTACTATGCCACCTGGTCCACACAACCCTCCAGCTTGCCAACCCACTGTTAGCCCAACACCACCTGGGACTATGTCACCCCAGTTAAGTGGGCCTGCTGTCACCGACACAAAGCCAGGTCCAAGTCTGCAGGACTTCCAGGAGTGAGTTGACATCCCCCTCATGCACCTTTGCCTCATACAGGTGTGCTAGTCCTGACCATTGTTCACTAGCATGGACACTGGCCCTGTTGCTCTGCTGTGTTGGCCTCTCCCCTTCCATGGACACTGGCCCTGTTGCTCTGCTGTGTTGTGCTCTCACCTGTGCCTTGGACACTGGCCCTGTTGCTCTGCTGTGTTGGCCTCTCCCCTGCCATGGACACTGGCCCTGTTGCTCTGCTGTGTTGGCCTCTCCCCTGCCATGGACACTGGCCCTGTTGCTCTGCTGTGTTGGCCTCTCCCCTGCCATGGACACTGGCCCTGTTGCTCTGCTGTGTTGGCCTCTCCCCTGCAATGGACACTGGCCCTGTTGCTCTGCTGTGTTGGCCTCTCCCCTGCCATGGACACTGGCCCTGTTGCTCTGCTGTGTTGGCCTCTCCCCTGCCATGGACACTGGCCCTGTTGCTCCGGTGTGTCGTGCTCTCACCTGTGCCTTGGACACTGGACCTGTTGCTCTGCTGTGTTGGCCTCTCTCCTGCCATGGACACTGACCCTGTTGCTCTGCTGTGTTGGCCTCTCCCCTGCCACGGACACTGGCCCTGTTGCTCTGCTGTGTCGTGCTCTCGCCTGTGCCTTGGACACTGGCCCTGTTGCTCTGCTGTGTCATGCTCTCACCTGTGCTATGGAGACTGGCCTTCCTGTTTATGTTTCACCTGTGCATGGTATATAGCATTTTTGCATCTGTGCAATATGTGAATAAATACATTTACTTCTGGTGTGTGTTTTGTCGGTGTCCTTTCTGATTTCAGTTCTGTTTCTGTACGCATATGATAGCCTGTGCGCCATGCTCCATGTATCACTTCAACATTGCAAGGCTCTTCGCAGCCATCATAATTTTGGGCAGGAGTGATTGGTTCTTAAGTCCATTCTGAGCCTGCAAATTGTGTGATCTGTGATGGCTATTTTACCTGGCATGCAGTCATCTTGTTAGTGATTTGCATTTGTTGCCTACACTGTTCACATGTCTGGTTGTGAGACACTGCCAGCACAGGGTAGGATGCTGTGCAAATGTATCGAGCTGGCTGGGATATGTAATGAAGTATATGTGTGGATTGCTTTATGTGTGCCCAGTAAGTATGGGCGAATTTTGCGAATCTCGCGTTCGCAAATTTTGCGGATTTGCGAACTCGCAATCCGCAAAATCCGCGAATTCTTGCGAATTTGCGGATTTTTTTTGTGTGTGTTCGCAAGGATTTCTGCCAGTTCGCGAGGGTTTCGTACCAGTTCGCAATTGCGAACTTACATTTCGGCGCGCAACGGTCGTGATTATGTTGTTTCTACATCTGGTTCATCATCACAGGTTCCCAGCACCCTCTGTTTCACCACTGCAACCCTCTGTTACATCAATGCCACCCTCTGGTTCATCATTACTGTAGATTATGGGGGGGAAAATCAAGCACACCAGCCCTGCTTCAACTGAGATGAATTAATTTGGGGTTAGTTTATTAATGTGTCACTGTTTTAAAATTCCAGTCTGGCACCTGCTTCCTTATCTGTAATTTTGCTTTCTGTTGCAGTGCATTTTTTTTCCCCAGGACCTTTGTGGCCTACTTGTAGCTATTCTATGAGCCTGCTGTGAGGGTCAGAGCAGGGTCATACAATTGTTGCAACTAGCAACTGAATTCTGGAGGGGCCCCAGTCAGGAAGCACTACAGGGAATTGTTACTAATGATGAGTTTGAACTCTTGCCCCTGCCGAGTGCTTTCAGTTTTGAAAAACTCGTTTTTCTGCAATTTCGCAGGGTTCGCGGGGCGCGAACACGCGCGAGATCGGATTCGGAAGCCGCAAATTTGTGCGAATATGCAATTTGTTTTTTTTGCGGCGTGTTAGTTGGCAAGGTTTTGTGCGTTTTTGCGAGCCGCTCGTAGCGCAAGGCGCGAAGTTAGCCTCGCGGTCGTTCAAGGGCGCAGCCATCTTGTTTGCCTGACGTATTTCAGTTTGCGGGCGCGAAGTGTAATCTCGCAAAGTCTGCGGCTTGCCAGTACAGTTTCGCGCGTGTTCGCAAGGAAAATCTCGCGCGAGCTTACCCGCGCGGTCGTGAACGGGCGCGGCCATCTTGTTTCTCATTCATTGCTATGGTTCTGGGCATGGTCTTTGTATCCTCTGTCAATCTCTGCCATCCTTTGCTTGTTTGAAGTTTTTTTTGATCTATTTTACTTATTATCTATCCCTCTATTTTTCTAGCCCTATATTTTTGTGTTTACTGCTACTTTTGGTTAATTTTAAACTACTTTTGTAAACTCTTTTCTTTTCTTCTCTTCCCTATTCTATTTTCTTTATTCCTTTCCGCCCAGACCATGGTGAAGGGAGCCGGGAAGCATCCCGAGAAGGGGAAGGGTCCCGAACCCCGTGTCCGGCTCCCGTGCGGGCGTTTGAGGGGGGAGCTAGTGATGCCACGGGAAATCTTTACCCCGGAGGAGGTGGGCCAACTCGTTTTTTATGTTCAGCGCCGCCTCCCCAGGACCATCATGGGAGGCGGCAAGATCAGTGCCGGGTACGGGGTCCGGGAGCGCCGGAAGCGGTGGGAGAAGGTGTGCCAGGCCATTTACCACCACTCTCGGGTCTGGCGCACCTACAACCAGGCCACCCACCGCTGGACGGATGTCCTGACCCGTGAGCGAGATCTGCTCGACCTCCTTGGCCTTGAGATCCCCGGGCTTGGTGAGTAGTAGTAGCTATGTCTTTACTACTATGTTTTCTCCTGCTGTGTTATTATATTGCAAATTTTTGTTTTTTACCAAGAGCAATAATGCTGCTCATTACATTGTAGGTAAATTATATTTCAAAATCTTCTGTGCATTTCAGGTACACTGCTCTCCTTCTTCTCAGTAGTGTTGCTACTATGCTTATTTGTTTTAGATTTTGTGTTCATTTCATTGGCCTGTGAAATTATGTATGAGTGTAGTTTAAAGAACTGCGTAATGCTACACACTAATGTTCAGATTTTTAATTACCGGCGCATCCCTGCAAAGTAGCAGGGATGCGCAAGTAATTGTGCGTCACGCCACCATCACCCATGGTGCGCCGTATTTACAAAGCGGCGCACCATGGGCCCAAAACGTCACCAAAGCGTTACGCATCTGTGCCGTAAAGGCGGCGCATTGCTGGAGTTGCGTCGCAACGATGGTGCAGCTCCATCAATGCTCTGGGGTGCCCTATCTCCCCAATGCTGCGTCAAGCCGTACGTGTGCTTCAAGCAGGCGCAGGGTTTGAGTCACGCATCATTGTCCTCAAAGTGACTGATTGAAATCTTGTAGATTTCCCTCAGCCACTTTTAGGATGCGTTCCTGCGCAGGAACGCCCTCCCTTGCGCCAGAACGCCCCCTATTGGCACAGGGCTTTACAACGTGATGCATCTCCCATATGCGTCACGTTGTTAATATACGCCGCACCATTGCACCTCTTTTGTGCTGTCGCTGCGTCACAAAAGTCACGCAACAATGGAGCAAAAGAGCCGCAAGGGCCTTCTAAATCAGCCCCTACAGACTCAAGTCCAGTCCTTCCTTTGTACACATGGCGATAAGAAGAAATAGTGGTGGTGGATTAATAGTTTGAGTATTTTAATGACTGGTTAATGTAGTAGGAAACTTTAGTGTTGTCACTGATCTTCACTCACAATGGACTTTGGCTGTCACTTTGCGTGCTGCGGACTGCTGCCTGCCAATCCTAGGAAAACCTTTTTAGTACTTTGTTTAGTGAGTTACATAGGGTAGTTTCCAATTCAACGGTCCGCAAATCAAGCAATACTAAAGTAATGACGTAGTCGACCACATGAGATTGGTCAATAATATATCCCGTGGAGTCGTTCCCTATTTGCTATTTCGCAAAAATATTTTGTTACTTTGTTAGTTCTTTTGAAATGTTTGATTTGGTTGAGAAATATCATCCATGTTTTCTGTTTTTCTTTCTTTCATGTTGTACATCAGCTTCCCCCAGGGGCAAGAGGAGGACACAGGAGGAGGAGGAGGGTGCTGTTGACGATGCAGGCCAGGACCGGGCAGGCGAGGGCTCCTTTGCTGGCCCCAGTAAGTTTTAATTTTAATATAGAGTACTTATTTTTTTCTAGTGTTCCTCATTCGATTTTTTCAAAATCGTCTTTGATCTTCTTGTAGACAGGATCTAAATTCTTATCCTGCCTCGACTATGACTCCGTGTGGTATTACTAGATTATTCTTATTAGTCTGTCTGTGTAGCTAACTAAGATTGCACATTTGGCATTTCCATTGGACTCCCATTCTAGTCAGCAATAGCTCTATGCACTGAGTGCAGTCCTCTGGGATTGTCCATAATGTCTTTTCAAGTATTCTAAATGTTTATGCTTTGACCATTGCCAACAATAAAAAGGTGAATGACCACCAAGAAAGAATAAGATACTACTTTACTTTTGGTTTGGATAGGAGGACAATCCATTCTACTACTGTTGCAGGGACAAATCTGCACAAACAGAACTATGGACACTAAATAATGCATCGCTTCTTAGCTTATCAATTATAATAGGTGCTGTAACTGTTAGACTTTCCACATACCTCAGTGATAACAGACTTTGTAGTTGAACACCCAATCTCCTTACTGACTAGATAGTGTGGCAGAGTCATTTAGCTCCCAAAGTCACCGATGGCAGAGGCACGGACTCATGCTTGCAAAAATTCAAAAACCTTTAGCTCATCCACTCTAGTCTGGAGGACCAAAAACCACATAGTCTATTTAAGTTTAAAAGCTTTATAAAAAGTAAACACATTTATTAAATTCAAGTTTGTCATAAAAGTGAACGTGTAACTGAAAATGGAAAAGTGCTTAGTGCTGACGATTAATTGGACACATTTCTTGTGGTCGAGCCGAGCTCTCACCTGGTTTGAACTTGATCCTGCTCGTGTTCTTAGAAGTCAAGCTTCTGTCTGTTAGGAGAAAAAGTGGTGCGTGTTAAAAAGTAAAAAGCAAACATTCATCAGTTGTGCCAAAAAGTGCAGCAAGACAGCAGCCTTCCCTGGAAAAAGGGACATTTTTACTCTAGAGTACAGTTCACAGTCATAAATTATTAAATTGTATACTGTTTTTTTCACATTTCTTTCTTCCTCCTAGACCAAATAATATATAGTAGTGAGTGGTGTATTCTAACATTATTAAATGCACTTTGTAGGTGGAACATCTGGAGACGGGGCCAGCGCGGAGGTGGTGGTGGCATTGGACGAGGAGGACAACTCTGGGGAGGAGGCAGTGCAAGTGCCGGACAAGGACATGCCTGTGAGGGTTCACACGGTGGTGGCGGGCAGAGGTAAGCTATACATTCCTTAGTCATTGAGATTGAAGACTGCAGAGTGTGCTTTCTGCACGGGTGTATTATAAAAAAAGCAGGTAGTAGCCTCCTCTAAATGTACTTCGACTTAGCTGTGAAGTTTTTGGCGAGAAGAATCCCAATCAGATCTGAGGTGAACTTGATGGATGGGATGAACGAAAAGCGAAAGAAGGGTGTAAGTAAGTGTGGAAGCACGAGAAATGTAATGATGACTGGCAAAGAAGAATGATATGTGTTTGCTTGGTCCCCGAGGTGGCTGGGAAGGTAAGAAAATGGCATGGTGCATGGCTGGGTGAATGATGAAGCAAGGATGGGTGGAAGGAGAACAGCCTGGGTGGGTGAGACAGAAACTGTATGTGTGCATATACTTTGAATGGATGGATGCCTGGATCATTCATGGTACTATCTGACTCTTAGATAGCATATGTGTATCTAGAGAGAGTAGACGGTCACTGGATGAACTAAGTGTTACTTTGAAGAGCATGTAACACCGCACCCGCACGTCCGTTCCAGTGTAGGAAAGGCAAGGAAAAGAAGTTGTAACGTTGTCCAAATACTACCATGAATAGTAGCAGTAGTTTGTATTGCAACTGCAAGCACAGCATATATCCGGTTATTACGGTGGACACTCCCTACGTCTCTTAATAACTTTAGTTTAGTAGTAGTACGTCATTCATGTGTGGGGGTATCACTGTTCACTCAATAATAAGCAAAGCACCTAAAGTCATCCCATATGTCATCAAATACATCCCATGTGAAGTGATAGATAATCAGATAATTTAGCTTCTTAATTTTCCTTTTCTAATACTCATTTGCACTGTAGGGTGAAAGCTAAATTAATTAAGCAGTAGCCCTTTTAACAGAGTATTCTCAGTGCCACCCGTAATAGAAAAGTAAGAGCTTCACCACCTGCATGTACTGGACCGGTACAGTAACGCAAGTCTGTCTCACTCACCATGGTGTGCGTCTGTTTTTCTCGGGTGCAAGTTCACTGCGCTGGCATTATGCCGGCTTGCATAAGATAACGTACCAATTTTCCTAAACAAGAGAGAAGAAGAAGAAGAAGAGTGGTGTACTGTCATAGTCGACTGTAATGGAAGTCCAGAGTGCTCGTAGAATTTGTTCCTGAAACTCCCACTAATGTTAGAGCAAGGATGAAGAAGTCGGAGGTTACATAGATACTGTCCTCAATAGTTATGTACTGTGCTTTCAATTTGCTACTTGTACTGTGACAACTTTCTGCTCAATCATTTTGTGTTAATCTTAAGGAGCATTGGTTACAGACTATGTCTTTCTTTTTTCATGTAGTTGCTCCTTCCAAATCCAAGACACCATCAAGGAGGAAGGAGCTGGCTCGAATGGCCCGGCAACGGAGGCTGGATGCCACTGTCACTGAATATCGGCCGCTGGTGGCCCTGGAGGAGGAGGAGACGCAGTCTGGTACAACAACAACGTCCACTGGGACAGCTGCATCCTCCTCCGTGCGGGCTGCCAGCCAGCGCAGTGCTCCAGCGGTACGGAGCCGGGCTACCAAAGCCAAACCCCACCGCCGAGCAGCAAAGAAAGCAGCTGCCCCTCACAGGATTTGCAAGGCACACCGGCGCCGCTTATCCCTCAGACTGTCCTACCTGGAGTAGGAGGTCCATAACTATAAGAACGTGGTGGAGGGCCTCCGCTTCGAACTTGCCACACTCTGCAAGGAGCATGATGCCCTGGCTGCTAATTCCAACAGCACCCTGCCATAGTGTCCCTTGCCCCTTTTTTAGAGACTTTGGGGGGTGGGAATTGGGAGTTGGGATTTTTGGGGACTTTTGAAGGACAATCGTTGGGGTTAGGGAGGGTCTTGCGGGAGATTCTTTTGTTAGGGCTATAAAAATATACTTTTTGAAACTTTATCTGACCATACCTGTTTTTTACTGCTTTTGAGTCTGGTGGGTGGGGGTTTAACAGTAAGTTTGTTTTCCCGAATAGTCCTAGGACTTTAGTAGTACTACCGTCAATCCAATCTCTCGTCTCTCCTAATACTGCATTATACTACCTCCAACCAAACGCCTATCTTACCTGTAATTTCTGTTTGCAAGTAGGGCTAGGCCCAGGGCTGGCTCCACGGGAAACAGCGAATAAGGTTGGCAATCCTGGGTGGATAGAATTTCCTCATAGCGGTGGTACTAGTGGTGTGACACAGTGGCAGTTGCATGCCTATGAAAAAAAAGAAAATGAAATCTGGTTTGTCCTCCTGAGCAATACAACGGTACAATAGAGAATATAGCAGGTGACAGAAGTACATTAGAACAGTGCCACATTGTAGCCTAACAAATGTTAAAGTATAACTAATTTGGTTGAAGTTCTTTGACATTAGCCATGGGTCTTTGTCAATCACAGTAAGAATATATCCTCGGATTTCTTCACCAGCCTGTTGCTATCACCTTATCCTCCCCAGCAAGTGTGTGGATTTATTGCTGTAATTTAGTCACACATCAATGAAAACCACACAGCCCGGGGGAAGAGGGTTAGGGTTTGAAAAATGGATGGGTACGGGGGTTTTTGGGAAAGGTTTTGGGAGACAAGAAAAAATACCACAGCATGGACAAACAATTGTGAACATAAAGAAATCTTTGGGTACAAACCTATCCATCAATCTTTGAAAGTGCATGCACTACTGGATGCATGTCAGTGAAAAGTAAGTAGTACTTTCGACAACTGTGGAAGAAAGAATGCGACAGTACAGGGCATGTGTGGAAATATTGATAACTATATTCAACATAAGGTCTCTGTTGCCAGATACCTGAGAGCCTTGCTGGTCACCATAAATCCATTCACAACACTCAATGGGGTTGGTCTGGAAGGTATAGTAGATAGAAAAGGAGAAATTGGCTCTTTTTCTAGGTGTCCCCTCACTCACCAGGGTTGCCCCTTGGTGACATGCTTCATCATTGAGGCCATCCCAGTCCTCTACGGGCTGGGGCGTGCTGCGACTTGCGAATTACGTAGGAGCACTTACAAATGACTATGTGTGGTGCAGATGTGATAGTGGAGTGGACTAAGTGATGTGTTAAGGGATCAATTTAGAAGCAGAGAGAGATCCAAGAAATGCAGTCACAGTCAGAAAAAAAGACAAAGGATACTGTATCTGTATGTTGTTGTAGTTGTCCTGTTGAATTTGGTAAGTAAGTTGCCTGCAGAAAAAAAATCCTCTTATTAGCGGCACTCCTCCATTGCAGCTGACGCTTCGTCCATCGATGTTGGTGACCAGAAGACACCCTGTCCACTGCCTGCCTGATGCTGAATTGTGGCTCGCTAATGTGAAGCCTGACTCCATCCTTTTTTCCCCATTGCACAGACTGAAACCCGGCCTGTAATTATTCAACGAAAAACAGGAAGTGATATAATATTACAACACCACTGATAAATAAATATAAGGTATGTAGGCTGGGGAGTGCAAAAAGTCACACTTTGATTTTCCTAGTAGACAGTACAATATTTTTGAAAGTGCGTACTCTGTCAGAGTCACCTTTTGAAGGATAAATAAGTATGGGCAAATTAATGTAGCGGATCTTTCCCCTCAAGCTAGGTGTCCTGTAAACTGTGTTTTAGAACAAAATTAGATCTTCCCAGCAGTGCTCCCACCCAGACCCTTACTAAAGCCAGTCGCAAAAATGTAGAAGACCCCCAATCAAATCTCAAAAAACTAGGCCTAGCAGAAAACTGGTGACAAAACGTACTTTGAAAGTAAAAGTAGGCCCAAGTACCCCCTTACCCACCGTGGATTGCATTCAAACCACTTGCAAGCAACCAAGCAAAAGTATCCATAGCCAGCATCGCTTCAAGACTCGAAAACCCCCCCACCCAAACACATGCAATAGAAGTACTGCTAACCCTAACGAACCCTAAGTTAAGAATAGTGGCAAAGGCTTTCTTTAACTATGCCAAATCCCCCCTTTCCCACCATGGATTTTCTTCAAATGACTTGCAACCAAAATTACACATTCTCACGAGTGCTCTAAGACCCCAGAACTCAGTTGCAAAAATCTAGAACACCCCGAAACACATGCAATCCTGCTGCTAGGGCTAACCCTAACGAACCCTAAGTTACAAAAAGTGCCAAAAGGCTTTTCCGCGAGGATTTTGTCCCAACCACTTCTACCCGGTATTAGACCTTCCCAGGAATGCCCCAAGACCTGCCAACCCACCCGCCAAGAAGCATAACACCCCCAAACAGGCCAAAAGCAAAATCTCATACTTGCAATATTTCTCGGCCTTCGGTCCAAACGCGCTGCGTAGCTAGGCCATAAGTCGGGGTTGCCACCACGGATTTCCTGAAAAGCAAATGCAATCAAGATTAGAGTGTCCCAGCAGTGCTCCCAGACCCCGAAACTCACCCACAAACACCAGGAAGCCCCACAAACAGGCCCCCGAAAACGCTACATTGAGCAAAATGTCAGAAATAGCAAAAAAAATCGACGTGGATTTTGTCCCAACCACTTTTATCCGGTATTAGAGCTTCCCAGCAATGGCCCCAGAGCCATCAACCCAGGAGAAAACGAGTAGAAGACCCCAAAACAATCAAAGAGCAAAAGTACAAAAATGGGGACTTTGTCATTTTTTTCCAAATTTCCCAAATCACTCTGCGCGCGCTCTGCAGCTAGGCCCTAACTCCCCTCTGCCACCATGGATTTGCTTCAAATCTCTTGCAAAGTAAAGTATATATAGCCAGCAGTGCGCCCAGACCCCGAAACCCACCCACAAACACCAGGAAGCCCCCCAAACAGGCCCCCGAAAACGCTACATTGAGCAAAATGTCAGAAATAGCACAAAATAAATCGGCCTGGATTTTCTCCCAACCACTTCTACCCGGTATTAGACCTTCCCAGGAATGCCCCAAGACCCGCCAACCCACCCGCCAAGAAGCATAACACCCCCAAACAGGCCAAAAGCAAAATCTCATACTTGCAATATTTCTCGGCCTTCGGTCCAAACGCGCTGCGTAGCTAGGCCATAAGTCGGGGTTGCCACCACGGATTTCCTGAAAAGCAAATGCAATCAAGATTAGAGTGTCCCAGCAGTGCTCCCAGACCCCGAAACTCACCCACAAACACCAGGAAGCCCCCCAATGAGGCCCCCGAAAACGCTACATTGAGCAAAATGTCAGAAATAGCAAAAATAAAATCGGCCTGGATTTGTTCCCAACCACTTCTACCCGGTATTAGACCTTCCCAGGAATGCCCCAAGACCCGCCAACCCACCCGCCAAGAAGCATAACACCCCCAAACAGGCCAAAAGCAAAATCTCATACTTGCAATATTTCTCGGCCTTCGGTCCAAACACGCTGCGTAGCTAGGCCATAAGTCGGGGTTGCCACCACGGATTTCCTGAAAAGCAAATGCAATCAAGATTAGAGTGTCCCAGCAGTGCTCCCAGACCCCGAAACTCACCCACAAACAGACGGAACCCCCCCTAAGAGCACCTCAAAGGCAAGCAAGTCAGCAAAAACACAAAAAAATTTGCGCCTCGGATTTGGTCCAAACCACTTTTTTCCGGTATTAGAGCTTCCCAACAATGGTCCCAGAGCCGTCAACTCACCTGCAAAGAGGTAGAACAACACCCCCACAAGTGCTGAGTCTTTCTTCATTGGGCGTAAACCAGCCCTCTGGTTTGATGGAAATAGGAGTCTGAAGGAGGAGGATAGAGGAGCATGTTCTTCTGAACTTGTGAACCTGAGGAATGCAGACTGCGGCAACTTCAAATCAATTAGCAAACCAGTGAAGACAGTTCTGCTGATGGGCTTGTTTTTGTGATTATCTGATTAAAGTTTGAAATATATTAACTGTGCACAACAAAGAAAGACAGACACACAGGAATAAAAATGAATAAGGACGAAAAAGAAAGTTATTGATTCGTTGTCTCATTTTCAGGGCTCGGTATCACGGTCCAGGAATGAGAATAAAGCTTCGTCATCATACTCTTTTCCCAAATTACAGTCCTCCTTGCTGACTGCACGCGTGAAGAACTCAAAAGGACGAAGCATGCGTGTCAGGCTTTGAACTATGTTCCATTGCGCCGCACCCATCCTCAGGTCCTCTGTACCCTCTGTAAAGAAATATTGATTGAGTACCGTATACTGCTCATACAGACGCTCAAGCATGTAGAAGGTTGAGTTCCAACGTGTTACCACCTCCTGGATGGGTGCTTTCACTGGCATTTTACGTTGATATAGCAGGCTCCTCAGCTTCTTCCGGGCCTTAAAAGAATGGCTGAAATGGTTGCACATTTTTCGGCAGGTGTCCAATACTCTGTACGCTGCACTGCCTTTATTACCCAAGAATTTTTGGACAACCAGGTTTATACAGTGCGCCAAACACGGCACTCTGAAATAGTTACCCTGCCTCATGGCCTTAACTATATTGGCGCCATTCTCCGTGGAAACATAACCAACCTGGCGTTTTAGTGGGGACAGCCAGTTAAGGACCTTTGTGTTAAAGACATCCAAAATGTTTTCTGCTGTGTGACGTTTCTCCAAACCAAACATGGCTAGTGTTGCATGTTTCCGAGCAGCTTTAAAAACAATGTCCGTGTCAACACCTGTGTTTAGCTTTGCTTTCGCCCCTGAAAAAGAGACCCAGTGTGCAGTGATGCACATGTAATCAGCGCCTGCGCCACTGGTCCACATGTCTGTTGTCAGATGTATAGTGTGAACAGCACTCTTCTGCAAAGCTGCCCCAATCACCTTCAGAACATCTTCATGTAGTGCTGGAACCGCAACTCGGGCAAAATAGAACCGGCTAGGAAGCTTCCATTTAGGGCAGAGCGCTGCCACTAATTCTAGAAAACCAACCCCTTCTACAAAAGAAAAAGGGAGAAGGTCCAGAGCTAGCATTTTAGCCAGCTTAGTGTTATACAGACGCGTCAGTGGGTGGTTGCGTTCATATTGCGCTTCTGTAAACAACATCTTTTTAATGTTGCCCTGGACCAAGGATTTACGGGATGATGATGATATCTTTGACCCAGTTACGCTCGCTGATGAACTTTTCCGCATTGATGTCTCACTCTCTCCCACACTCTTAGTGTGCCTCACATGGGGTGTGCTGCTGACAGGGGTACTGGGTGTAAGTGAAGTGTTTGAATCGTCTTCTTCCTCCTCGTCATCATCAGATGAAAAATCAACGTTTTCATTACGTGCAATTCGGGCTTCCTTGACCGCCTCTAGGTGCGAAAACCATTGAACAGGGTGCGCTCTCCTAAGATGACCTCTCTGGCCTCCGGTACCATAGTTGGTACCAAACTTACCACGACTAACTCGAAGCTTACAAATGCTACAAATGGCTACGTTTTCCATTCTTGGGCAAACACTAAAGAAGTCCCAAACTGGAGACTTGAAATGTCTTTGGGGGCCGGAGGAGGCGGCGATACTGGTGGTGGTGGTCCTGCTGCTAATGCCAGATGAAGTGGAGGATGTGGATTGCCGAACTTCAGTACGTTTTGCACTTTCACCACCACGAATTGAGGTCGAGGTGGATGGAGGTCCCTTCTTGCGAGGAAGAAATATGGAAGCGGTAGGTGTTGGTGTACTAGTTAACTCCAAATCTAATGATTGTTGTGTTTCCATTTCCATTGCCTCCTCGTCGACATCATCATCACGCTCAGCAGCTTCTCGGGATAGGGTCAAAATGTCTCTTTGCTGCATGCCCGCTGGGGCTGCAGTGACATTTATGATGACTGGATCGTCGTCGTGAAGGGCTTCATCAGCAGCAGTATGCGTCACTTCTTGTTGAGCCTCATCACACTCCATAGGTATGAGTTTTTCGACGACCTTCCTTTTACGCTTAGGTATCTTTATCAGATGATGGTGTGCCTCACTCTCAGGCTGCCGTGGTGGTACCCATTCGTCATCCAGATCATCAGAAGGCGGTGGGCTTGAAGAAGATGTAGACACCAACCTTGATCTTTTCCTTGCTAGGGATGTGGAAGACAATGAATAATCATCAGGAGGAGTGGCTTCCAATGATACCTCGGCTTGATTGTCGATTTCCTGATGTGCCCCTACTTCGGGAGGGACAACTATTGTGGGAACTTGTTGTGACCCTCCATGCACCTCTACTTGCGCATCTCCTTGCGCTGCCTCTCCTTCCACATGTACTTGGGCTTGTAGTACTTGCACATGTTGTTGTTGCGGCTGTGGTTGTTCAACACTTGTCAGATGAGTTACAACAACCTGTGTTGATTCAGGGACATTGCTGCTACTTTCTTGCAATGCGCCAACATCACTGGTCGATGGTGATTGGAGAAGTACACTGACTGCCTCTGAAGCACTCAAGGGCTTTGACTTAAGTTGGCGTGGTGGTGGAGGCACTGAACCCAATGGAGTGGGAGTGCTGCTCCCAGCTTGGTCCCCAGCAGATCCTTCTGCTGCAGGCGTACTTTTTTTTTTGCTCCCAAAAAACGTGGCGGTTGGCACACCAGCCTCCTTGGTAACTTGCTTCTTCTGCTCCTTACTAGCAACTTTCTTGCTAGAGGAGCTACGGACACCTTTTTTTGGGGCCATCTTCTTCAGAGCAGGTCAGACAGCAGGCCGCAGTTGCACGAATTGTAGAGTTGTCTGAGGCCAGACGTGACGTCGCGTGACGTTATGCTGCACACACACACCGCTGCAGGACTTCTTCCTGGCACTGGTGGTTCTCTTGAGTCTTGTGCACCTAAAAACAATGGAAGACAGAGGAACATCAGTTCAGTTATACACCCCAAAAAAATCGAAAAAAAACCCAGAAAAATCAGCACAATCACATTCCATCCATGCCCTCCATGATGTTTAAGTTCAAGACACCCCACAGAAAGACTAGGCCCATGCAAGACTCAATACCCCTGGTGAAAAGGCCACAAGTACAGCCCCAAAAAGAGAAAATCACTGAAAAATGTAAATGTAAATGTAAATGTAAAGTCCATTTATATCGCGCTAACAATCGCTCCAGGGAGCATCTCGGCGCCAATAAAGGGACAACCAGATGAAAAGGTTGCCTTACTGCTCAAGGAGACCAAAACCAGAGTCACACCAGTGCTCTGGCCATTGGGTCTGGAAGATTGTAAATCCAGGTTTTCAATTGCTTACGGAAATCGGATTCCTTGTCCAGTGCTCTTACTGGAGGGGGCAGCGCATTCCATGCTTTGGCACCCAGTACCGCAAGAGATTTACCCCCGCGGGTTTTGAGTCTGAAACTTGGAATGGTCAAAAGATTGGCATTTGAAGACCGTAGTGCGCGATTGGGACAGTATTTAACACATTTTTTTCTTAGGTACATGGGGCCTGAATTATGTACAGCACGAAAGGTGATTGTTAATACTTTGTGAAGGACCCTTTTGATTATAGGCAGCCAATGTAATACATTGAGGGCTTTGGTTGCTGAAGATCTTCTTGGCCATTTCAGAACAAGCCTTGCCGCCGCATGCTGTACCATCTGGAGTTTATGGGTAACCACCTTATTGGTACCAGCATACAGGCTGTTGCAATAGTCTATGCGAGAAGTGACCAATGCAATCGTGACTGTTTTCCTAGCTTCGAGGGGCAGCAAGTCAAAGAACTTTCTGAGCATTTTTATTACCCCGAAGCAGGTGCCTGCCACTTTTGACGCCTGGTGTTTAAAAGATAAGTCGGCGTCAAACTGCACCCCAAGGTTGCGAGCCGAGGAGGTAGTGTGGGGTGGTATTTCAGCCTTCTCGGACCACCACAGTCCGGGGATGAAATCATTATTAGGGCCTATGGGCATAATCTCAGTCTTGCCTGTGTTACATTTTAAGTGGTTTTTCCGCATCCACTCAAAAGTGGCCGTTAAGCAACACTTGAGTTTTTCTTCCCAGACCTGGTTATCTTTGTCCATGACCAGGATCAGTTGAGTATCGTCGGCATATGCTATTACATCTATGCCTAGGACGATATCAGCTGTATCAGGGGTGCGGTATAGACATTAAACAATGTTGGACTCAGGCTAGAACCTTGAGGTACTCCCGTTGACAGTGGCTTCTCACTGGAACGAAAATCCCCCAAGGTCACCACTTGTCGCCTGTCACTAAGAAAATTTTTTATCCACTCTAAGGCAATGCCTTTGATGCCAGATGTTATTAGCCGGTCTATTAAGATAGCATGTGAGACCGTGTCGAAGGCTGCCGACAGGTCTAATAGTATCAGGACGGCCTTCTTGCCTTGGTCTAGAGCTGAGCGGATGGTTTCTGTAGTGAACAGGAGGGCCAATTCGGTGGAGTGCTGAGTCCTAAAGCCAGCTTGGTTAGGGTGCCATGTCTCATTCTCTTCCAAGAAGCGTGTCAGCTGTGTGTTCACTGTGGACTCAGTGATTTTGCACAATGCTGGAAGTAATGAGGTCGGACGTAGATTAGAGAGTGTGGTGGGGTCGGGGAGTTGTTTTTTTTGTAAGGGTTTTACAGCTGCCAATTTCCACTCAGGGAAAAAATCAGCACAATCCCATTCCATCCATGCCCTCCATGATGTTTAAATTCAAGACAACACACAGAAAGACTAGGCCCATGCAAGACTCACTACCCCTGGGCATAACGGTTGAAAAGTAGGCAAAATTGTTGCAGGCCTAACAACAATACCTGCATTCAAAATGGCCACTTGCCTCCCAGCACATGGCCAGGGCCTGTAGCAGCACTCAAAATGGCCCCCAGCCACATGGTCTGTCACTCCCCATGAACACCCCCAAAAATCGAAAAACACTGCAAAATCAGAACAATCCCATTCCATCCATGCCCTCCATGATGTTTAAGTTCAAGACACCCCACAGAAAGACTAGGCCCATGCTAGACTCAAATACCCCTGGTGAAAAGGCCACAAGTACAGCCCTAAAAAACGAAAATCACTGAAAAATCAGCACAATCCCATTCCATCCATGCCCTCCATGATGTTTAAGTTCAAGACAGCCCACAGAAAGACTAGGCCCATGCTAGACTCAAATACCCCTGGTGAAAAGGCCACAAGTACAGCCCCAAAAAACGAAAATCACCGAAAAATCAGCACAATCCCATTCCATCCATGCCCTCCGTGATGTTTAAATTCAAGACAACCCACAGAAAGACTAGGCCCATGCAAGACTCACTACCCCTGGGCATAAAGGTTGAAAAGTAGGCAAAATGGTTGCAGGCCTAACAACAATGCCTGCATTCAAAATGGCCACTTGCCTCCCAGCACATGGCCAGGGCCTGTAGCAGCACTCAAAATGGCCCCCAGCCACATGGCCTGTCCCTCCCCATGAGCACCCCCAAAAATCGAAAAACACTGCAAAATCAGCACAATCCCATTCCATCCATGACCTCTATGATGTTTAAGTTCAAGACACCCCACAGAAAGACTAGGCCCATGCTAGACTCAAATACCCCTGGTGAAAAGGCCACAAGTACAGCCCCAAAAAACGAAAATCACTGAAAAATCAGCACAATCCCATTCCATCCATGCCCTCCATGATGTTTAAATTCAAGACAACCCACAGAAAGACTAGGCCCATGCAAGACTCACTACCCCTGGGCATAAAGGTTGAAAAGTAGGCAAAATGGTTGCAGGCCTAACAACAATGCCTGCATTCAAAATGGCCACTTGCCTCCCAGCACATGGCCAGGGCCTGTAGCAGCACTCAAAATGGCCCCCAGCCACATGGCCTGTCCCTCCCCATGAACACCCCCAAAAATCGAAAAACACTACAAAATCAGCACAATCCCATTCCATCCATGCCCTCTATGATGTTTAAGTTCAAGACACCCCACAGAAAGACTAGGCCCATGCTAGACTCAAATACCCCTGGTGAAAAGGCCACAAGAACAGCCCCAAAAAACAAAAATCACTGAAAAATCAGCACAATCCCATTCCATCCATGCCCTCCATGATGTTTAAATTCAAGACAACCCACAGAAAGACTAGGCCCATGCAAGACTCACTACCCCTGGGCATAAAGGTTGAAAAGTAGGCAAAATGGTTGCAGGCCTAACAACAATGCCTGCATTCAAAATGGCCACTCGCCTCCCAGCACATGGCCAGGGCCTGTAGCAGCACTCAAAATGGCCCCCAGCCACATGGCCTGTCCCTCCCCATGAACACCCCCAAAAATCGAAAAACACTGCAAAATCAGCACAATTCCATTCCATCCATGCCCTCCATGATGTTTAAGTTCAAGACACCCCACAGAAAGACTAGGCCCATGCTAGACTCAAATACCCCTGGTGAAAAGGCCACAAGTACAGCCCCAAAAAACGAAAATCACTGAAATATCAGCACAATCCCATTCCATCCATGCCCTCAATGATGTTTAAGTTCAAGACACCCCACAGAAAGACTAGGCCCATGCTAGACTCAAATACCCCTGGTGAAAAGGCCACAAGTACAGCCCCAAAAAACGAAAATCACTGATAAATCAGCACAATCCCATTCCATCCATGCCCTCCATGATGTTTAAGTTCAAGACACCCCACAGAAAGACTAGGCCCATGCTAGACTCAAATACCCCTGGTGAAAAGGCCACAAGTACAGCCCCAAAAAACGAAAATCACTGAAAAATCAGCACAATCCCAATCCATCCATGCCCTCCATGATGCTTAAGTTCAAGACAACCCACAGAAATACTCAGTCCACCCACCACTGAGTACCCCTGGGCAAAAGGCCCCAAAACAGCCCAAAAATTGAAAATTCCAAAATTTTAGTTGCAGCAACTGTAATGCCCCAAACAAACTTACTTGTAAAATTTCTAATCCAACAGTGATCCAAAGAAAGTCAAAAAGGCCTCAAATCCAAATATCCAGCAGCATCCACAAAAAGTAATCCTTCCAGCTCCAGATCCAAATGAAAAGTGACCAGGAGATGGACAAAGCACTGGGAGGAGCCTGCTGGGCAGGAACAGGAAGTTGAAGACTGTGGGGCACTTCCTTTCTCCCACCCCCCTCCCCCCTCCCCAAAATGGACTCCTCGCTAAAAAAGTGCAGGCAAATGTCAACCTAAGGAGTTATTCAGATAAAAATCATCATTTCAAGAAGGTTTATGCTGCTTGCTGGTGGATTTCTTGTGCAGAATTGCAAATTTTATATTTTCGCTTGTGCGAGATTGTTGCTGCTCGCCGCATCTCAAATCTCGCAATTGCGAAGTACCGCGAGACGTGATCTCGCGGTACTCGCGTTGACAAACTCTCACTGTGCAAGTTGGCAAGCCGCGATGACGTAATCGCGCTCGCCAAATTCCCGCGGGATCACACAGCAAGATCCAAAATGGCGCAGCACTCGCAAAATATTGAGAAAAACAACTCGGCAAACGATGATAAACGCCGCGCGCCGCAAAAATTGTATCACCAACGCCGCGCGCCGCAAAAAAAATCCGCTGCGTGCGAATTTGCGGATTTTGCGGGAAATTCGCAAATCTCGCGGATTGCGAATTTACCGAAAATCCACAAAATCCGCGAGCGTAACGGATTTTCCGCCCATACTTAGTGCCCAGCTTGTATGTGTATGGTCATCTTGTGTTGGGCCTTGGTCCTGGTGCCATGTCCTACATGAGATGCGTGGTGTTGGGTGTAGCAGAGGTGTGCAGTGTGAAGGATGTGAGTTTGTAGTGGATGTGTGTGTGCCCCTGTGTTGTTTGAGACCCACATGTGTCACCCAGGAGTTGTATGCCTGTTGTTCGTTTTGTCTTGCCCTGGGTAGAGTATTGTATGCACTTGTGTGAGCTGTTTGTAGTGCACAGTGCTGTGTGTTGGTGTGTCCATGGTGTTGTGTTTGACTCCTCCTTGTTGTGTTTGTCAGTTTGGAGTGTAAAAAGTGTGTGAGTTGCACATCAGTGTTGTGTTTGATTGATCCTCAATGTGTCTTGGGTGCTTTTGTGTGAACTGTGTGGCCTTGCTGCCCCACACTGGCATTGTGTTTGTGTTCGTCATGCATTGCAGGCCCATGGTGGTTTTGGCACTCCTGTATGGCATGGTGTGTGTGGTTTTAGGCCATCCCCTATGTGTGACACTTGTGCCTGCCCATTGTGGGTGTTACGTCCCTCTATTTGGGTGTGCTACACCCCTTACATGTCTGCTACTGACATGCAGGCTGTTTGACTTAGATGTCAGCTTTCCCCTTGGTTTCCATGTGTGTGTGCCTACCCATCACTTCATGTGTGGGCTTGTGCTTTGTGGTGCAGTTCATGGGCCATACGTGTTGTTCCACTCTGGACATTGCCCCAATGGTTTATGTGTGATGTCCTTGTGCTATTGGTCATTCTGTAGTGGTCATGTGCACTTCAGCTGTGTGTGCTGGCCAGTGCTCTGGTGGAGGTGTCTGTGATCTTGTATCCCAGAGTGGTGCATGTGTAGATGTGTGGATGTAGGGTGTGGTATTGCTTCAGTTCCTGGGTGTGGTGTTGTATTTGTGCAGTGCTGATTTGTGGTGTGTGGTGCAGTTGTGTCAATCATGCCTATTCTGCAGACAATGCTTGTCGTGCATGCGGTGTTGTGCATTGCCTGATGTGAATCCCCTGATGTCTTGTGGTGTTTGTTTATTGAGGTTTGATGTGCATCTGTGATGTGTTTGATGTGGCTGTGTGTGTTGGTCCAGATGCACTTCTTGTGTGATTTGTGTTATGGTGTGTGTGTTTTGTTCCTGAGTGATGTTGTTGTGTACTCCAGTTGTGTGTGTTCTGCCATTGATTTTCCCCAGTTTGGCTGACAGGGTATGTGTGTTTCTGTTGGAGTTCAGTATGTGTTCCTGTATTGTTTGTGTGTTGTTCTTGTCCAAGCATCGGTTGAGGCATCCCTGTTTGTGTGTTGTGTTTGTGGATACACCCAGGGTGTGTGTTTGTTTGTGTGTGTGTGTGTGTGTGTGTGTGTGTGTGCTGGCAAGGATTGTGAGCCTTGAGTGTGTGTGGCACTGGTGTTGTGTGTTCCTTGTCCGCCACTCCTGCAGTGGCTGTCTCCCTGGTTGTGTGTTGTATGGTGCAGGGAGTGTGTATTGCGCCTGTTGTTGCAGTGCTTCTTGGTGTTCATGGGAGTGCACGGGATGGGCACCTGGCCTGTAGGTTGATTGGGTGTTTTGCTGTGTGGTTGGGGGATGTGTGTCCCTGTGGTGTTTTTGCCCTGCCCATGCCTTGGATTGGCCTGCCTACTGCATAGTGCGCATGTGTTGACCACGACGGTGACGTGACCTGGACCGCGATGTTGCTGCTGGTTGGCGGTTGTTGTGTGTCCCGGATGCTGAGGGGTGCCTTGTTGTGAGGTGGGTGATGTGTGGGTGCCCTTGTGGATGTGTTGTTTGCCCCAGCAGGGTGTCTGTGTGGTAATTGGACCCTGTGTCGGCCTGTGTGTTGTGTGTTGCATATGTGTATTAGCGTACCTGCGGCGGTGTCCGCGATGGCCCATCTGACAATAGTGTTGTAGGAGGAACATCACCGGATGCATATGGAGGGCTGGGTTCATGACGGTCAGGACCAGGTATCGGCTATCTTGCTCCGCTGTCGATTTTCCGCCTGCTCAGGCTGGGCGGTGTCTCCGCTGTGGTGCATCTGCTTGTTTGGGCCATCCTAATTTGTCGAGCGGGGCGGACGTCATTCGGCACCGCGGAGAGCCTCGATTGGCTCCCATCACCACAGTGGCGGGCGCACTTTGATGGCGGTGCGCGTCGTCCGTGGCGGACGGGAAATGACCTATGTTTACCTATCCTAATGTGGCGGACGTGAGTTCCATTGCTCCCGGGCGTAAAAAGCTGTTTTTTTGCCCCACCACTACCGCAGTGGTGCCACCGCCCGACATTCTAATGGACCCCTATGTCTCCTATTCATTGTCCAAAAAACAACAGATTTGAATTATGATTTCCTCACTGTTTACTGTTTTAATGAGTAGCTGATTTCGCTCACTTTTTTAGCACTATAAATGCCTTCTTCAATGTTTATGGCACGTCATGTGATCAAGCCTCTTGGTGGAGGTGACACGCGTCATGGCAGATTGCTGGCTTACTATTTTGCACAAATAAAGCACTAAGGATTTGCACCAGTACCTGGGTCCACTCCTCGTTGTCCTTTTCTGGGATGAGAAGTTTTGAAATAGCGATTTCGGATATATATATATATATATATATATACATACACACATACACACACACACACAGACAGTTTTACGACGTTCCAGAAAAACTTATGGACACCTTGAAAGTTGCAGTGTATGACTTTTACTGACTGCACCAGCAACATGTTTCAGCTTACACCTTGGTCACGCTAAAGGCTAAGGGCAGTAACAACACATTTTATATATCATATGTGCCAAACATAGTGAAAGGACAATTGAATACAGCAAAGTGAACAAATAACAACCCACTGTGGCCCTCTAAACACTGTTAATCAGTATGTGGAAAACACATAATTTCAACATGACTTAATTATGTAGACAAATAATATTTCATCCAGTACTAATATAATTATTGCCACAAGTAGTATTCTAAATTGATTGTATCATGTACCTACATGAAATAGATATTGGAGAAATATTACCACATAGAGTGTCTGGATCAACATCGCATCAGCGTACAGGAGACTGACTTATGTATATAGATATCATCAATGCATAATAAATAATTGCAAGCACTATAACTAATGTGGTAAAATTCAGTCAATAATCCTGATTCCAAATGCAGCCAATAGACAATTCTTCCCAAGTGGGCAAAGGATTGTATCCAATGGACAATTCTGCCCAAGTGCAATAGTGCAATATATGTATCCACAACAATTACGGAGGAAATTAAAACACAGGCTTTATTCAATCAACTGGAGAAACTCCATAGAAAAGAACTCGCTAAATGGTGGAAAGCTGAGTCCCTACAGAGGTACATAGATGTGGCATGTGTACTTCGGGGTTTGCGTATTTTCACCATACCCACATATGAGGATCCCGACCCAGAGATGTTGGAGGAGTGTTCCAACAACTCCAATGCTTGCTCAATTACTATGCTATGCATTCTGGTAAAATATGCTCTCAAAGATTGTAGTAAATTACTTGCAGAAATAGACTTGATACTTGCTGAATTAGAGAACCTAACTACAAAGGATACAATTGATGCTTTTATGAAGAATTTGGCTACCAAAATGGAAAAGTTAGAAGAAGAGGCCACTGCCAAAAAGCAATACAAATTTCTCAGACATTACAAGGATTATCAAGCTGGTCTCACCTTAACATTTCACAGGATATATGATCATCTCTTTGAGAAAGAGGGGAGTGTGGCGACTAATCCTATCGTATTACCTATGAGCGCTGACATCTCTGAGAGCGACGTCTCTGAAGGAGGCCTTTCTGATGCATCCACATCAGCAATTAATCAAGTCCAACAGAAGAAATCAAGTTATTTTTTACTCCAGGTCCAAATGATGAACCAGGGACGGACAGAACAGCAGCATGAGAAAGGTGCTCAGAGAAGGAGAGGGAGAGGCGGAAGAGGAAGAACCAGAAGAATAAAAAAGCTAAACAGAGGAGCAAATCAAGATGCACCAACCCCTGTGGGAATCATGACAAGGGTCAAACAGGCGCAAAAATGACTGTTGTTAACAACTCACAGCGAACTTTATTGGCAGAAGAAACTCAGCTCCTAGGATTAGGTTTTTCCTTTTGCCCTACTATGAATTTGAATTTTGCCCAGACCAGGATTGATTTGTTTTATTTTTCCCGTAAGTTGAAATTGAAGAAATGGTTTGATACCAGATGCAAGACAGCTTGTTCTAGAGTGGAGACAGTTCCTCTAAGTAATCTTAATGCCGATGACATGGTAATTCTTAACATCTTGACATCTCAATATGAACAAATGAAAAGTAATGATGATATGATTTCCAATGCACAAGAGTTTGACATTGATGTGAATGTGAATCCAGGTAGTGGGTTTAAACCCAAGTCAGTATTTTTACCGCAGATCGAATGTGATGCTATTGAGGTGTTTGAGAGAGGCATTTTGACTGATTTTAAAAAATGCAACATAAAAAGATTCACTTTGGTAACAAGAATCTCAGTTTAGCTGATCCGACTATTGTAATTCGACAGTCTGATAAAGGTGGGTACTTTGTGTTATTAGACAAGCAGGGTTACTTGATGGAAGGTCTTAGGCAAATGACTGATGTTACATGTTATTGCATTTCAGATAGGAATGCCATCTTGAACTCGAATATAAAAAATATGGAGAGTTGCTGTTAGATTGGAGAGAGCGGGGATTATTGGAGTGGGAGAAATACAATTATCTTAAATGTCCCCATCCATGGATCCCAATACTCCAATACTCTATCTAATGCCTAAAATCTATTTGTTATGGTCACATTCTGAAATGATTCTTCGAATGAGAGAGTTCTGTTTAGCTAATAACTTTCTTCTATTTGATGATGTCATCTATCGCCAGTCTCAGGGCACAGCGATGGGCACCTGCTATGCCCCCAGCTACACCAACTTGATAATGGGCTGGTAGGAGGAGCAGGTGGTCTGACAAATTGCCAAATGTGACCTCTGTGTCCTGTGGCTGTGCTATATAGATGATATCTTCATCATTTGGAATGGTGACATCGATTCAGTCAAAAGCTTTGTCAGGAACCTTAATGACAATCCTTTTAATTTTGTCTTGACTGAACATATAAGTGAAACCAGAATTGAGTTTTTGGATGTTTTGGTTGAAATTGTTGATAACACCATACAGACACAGTTGTTCTGTAAAATACCTGCATGGAACAGTATTCTGAGTGCCTCAAGTGCCCATCCCCGGAAACTGGTTTACAGTGTTCCATATGGTGAATTGCAATTGCAGCCCTGAGAGCAATTACCGGAAAGAGAAGGAAGTTATGTTTCAACACTTTAAAGAGAGAGGGTACAGCCTTAGAACCATTTCTGAGGCATGCACCAGGGTTGATTCAGACACTCGCAGACAGTTTTTACATCTAGGGAACCGCCAAACAAATATTGAGAAGTGGAGATTTATCACCACGTACTCAGGACAACGACAAAATGTTCGCCAGATATTTAAGAAACACTGGCATGTCCTGTTAACTGATATTAACCTTCGTAAGACGTCTCAATAGCTGCCCTCAAATTACCTTTCAAAGAAATCGGTCGCTTAGAGATGAACTAAGTCCTAATCAAGTGACCCAAAATAGTGGATAATGAGCAACAGCCGTCCTGGGACTTGTTGTTGCAAGAAGTGCAAAACCTGCAGGAATAGCAACGATTGCACAACACTAGTTATCTCAAGCAGAGAGAGGGAACTTGTGATTAAGAAAGCTCTCACTTGTAACAGGACATATTGCATTTAGGCACTTATCTGTCCTTTCAATAAGGTCTACATAGGGAGCACAATCCTTTGTGCTAAAAAACGCATACTTGAACATGTTAGGGCTATACGTCATAATAACAGACAGTACCCTGTTGTCCGACATTTCTTTGACCAACATTTTCAAGATGAAAACCCTTTAAGAATTGTGGTGATTGATGCAGTTCCTGAAAATGTATGGGGTAGTAACAGAAAACTTGAATTAAGCCAACTAGAGTTGAGATATATATCGACCTAGAAACCACGACTACATTGGGGTTAAACCCAAGTGAAGAGAAAGCAGTGCACCTGCAACATTAAATTTTAATGATGTTTATATGTGCAATTTTAAATATAGATACGCTGCCAATTCTGTTATGTAACAGTTTTTGATAATTTTTGTAATTACTATTCTTATTTTTCACATTTTAGGTGAGGTGCACTCGTTTAAACTCAGGGCGTTTATATCACATATCATGTACGGAATCCTTCGCCCACTTGGGCAGAATAGTCCATTGGATACAATCCTTTACCCACTTGGGCAGATGTGTCTATTGGCGGCATTTGGCATCAGGATTATTGACTGACTTTTACTATATTAGTTATATTGGTTGCAATTATTTAATATGCATTGATGAAATCTATATACATATAAGTCAGTCTCTTGTACGCTGCTGCGATGTTGATCCAGATGCTCTATGTGGTAATATTGCTCCAATATCTATTTCATGTAGATACATCAATTTAGATTACTACTTGTGGTAACAATTAGTACTGGATGAAATATTATTTGTCTACATAATTAAGTCATGTTGAAATTACATATTTTTCAACATACTGATTAACAGTGTTAAGATGCCCGCCATGGCTTGGTATGTGTTCACTTTGGTGTATTCAATTGTCCATTCACTATGTTTGGTACATATGATATATAAAATATGTTGTTACTGCTTAGCCTTTAGCGTGACCAAGGAGTAAGCTGAAACGCGTTGCTGGTGCAGGTAGTAAAATTCATACACTGCAACTTTCAAGGTGTCCTTGCGTTTTTCTGGAACGTTGGAAAACTGTGTTTATATGTTGCAGGGTTTCCGGTACCCTGAGCGAGGACCACCCGACATGACAGCCTCTATCTGTACTGGATTCTTTGGTGGAATATATATATATATCACTGACCACCATCAAAGACAGTCTAAAAAACATGAGGAAGATATTAAGGCAATCAAGCAAAGGAAGTTGAATCAAGACTAAAATGATTATGACAGTGGGGGGATACTAACGTTCAGCCGCAAATATGACCATCTGTACATGCAAGAACCAAATGGAGTGACTAAAGCTGACAGAATCATGGAAACAGCACACACAGAGGTGGCCAGCACTACTGAAAGTGAATCCGATGTAGCCACCCACAGTACAATACCTGAACAACGCACCACTCATCAACTTACTTTTTTCAGACGAGTATCGCACTATGAGACGAGGCAGACAGACAACGAAGGAGACACCTCTACCGTAACCGAGAGGCCAGAGAGGACGAGGACGGTGCAGAGGAAGAGGAAACGTAGAAATCGACGGGCAAGAATCCAACAGCGCTGGCAGAAGAGGCAAGGGACATGGCATCATGGAAAACAACAAGGGACACGCCAGAAGAGCCTACTGATGGATGGCGCCACTGTTATTAAACTATTATTAATCGTTCCTCAAGTCTTTTGAACAATGTAGAAAAAATGACCCTTTGTCTTGGACTTTCTTTCTGTTCCTCTTATCCCTCAAATTATGCCAGCACTAGGATAAATCTTTTTAGGTATGTTAGGAAGCTCAAACGCAGAAAGTGGCACAAGATCAAAGGCAATGCCAGGAACACAGAGTCCAATAGGGAAATTGCTAGCACCAACTATAACTTCAACATTAGCGATGTTGAAATTCTAGACACCACATACAAACTGGGCCGTACTGACACCATTACTAACAAAGACGTTACAACCACTCAATTGTTGGCAGATCTCAACATCTCTACCAATGAATCTTGCATTACCAACTTTAAACCTAAGTCTAACTTTATTCCCATGCTACCACATGACAACATTGACACATTCCACAAATGTGTCAGCACATCCCTCAATGACTCCAGACAGAGTAATAAAAGACACCGCTTCAGAACTGACACCAACCTCACACACACACACAGAGGGAAGCTCTCAAAACTCTCATGGAGGATGACAGCATTGTCATCCGTCCAGCGGACAATGGTGGCAATGTTGTCATCCTTGATCGGGAGCTATACATTAAGGAAGCAGTCAGACAACTAGAGGATGACAAATTCTACAAATTGGTCACCACGGACAGATATAACACCAGTATCATGACCATGTGGGACCTTTTGACCACATGGTGAGACAAGGGTACTTACTTGGGAAGAATACTGTTATCTCAAGATAGACTATCCCATTCTCCCAGCACTCTACCTTCTCTTGAAGATACTAAAAGATCCCATGAAGCCCCCTGGACACCCCATAGTGTCATCTAGAGGCAGTGCAGCTGAGCATGTCTCCAAATACATTGACCATTTCCTGAGGGACTTTGTGGTGACTCTTCCCAGTTACATCAGGGACATCAAAGATTTCCTCAAGAAGATCAAGGATCTTACTTGGGAGGACGATTTACTGCTCATCACACTGGATGTCCATAGCCTCTATACCATCATTAATCACCAACAGAGGCTAAAGGCATGCAGTCACTACCTTAGTGCCAGACCGCTCAGATTTCGCAAACACTCTTGCATGCTGGTTATGATGATAGAGTATTGCCTGACCAATATTATCTTTCTGTTTAATGACAACCTGTTCCGACAGGTGATTGGCACGGCGATGGGACCTTGCTTTGCTCCCAGCTTCGGTAATCTTTTAATGGCTTGCTGGGAGGAAGGTATAAGATCACAACCTGATCTACAATCTGACTGGGAGCATGTGCGTAGGTGGCTGCGTTACACCAACGATCTGTTCATTGTCTGGAGAGGGTCAGTGAGTTTTATCCAGAAACTCAACATAAATGACTAGAATATCACATTGAGTGGCAAAATCAGCAGCACCGAGGCAGAATATCTTGATGTCAGACTTCAGATCCTCAATGACACAGTCTGTACATCATTGTTTAGAAAATCCACCGCAGGCAACAGTATCCTACATGCCCTCAGCAGTAATCCCGACACCCTTAAGTGGAGTATTCCCTATGGGGAACTGCTGAGGGTAAAAAGGAACTGCAACACAGCCACAGCCTACGAATGTGAAAGTTCAATTATCATTGAGCTTTTCACTGATCGTGGGTACCCTAAGTGGGTGTTAAAGAAGGCTCTAGAGAGGGCCAGTATGATTGACAGATCAGGGACAATCTCAAACAAACTAGAGCAGGACATTGACATAGAGGACAATCAAACCAGGATAATCATGACTTTCAGTTCCGACGCTAACAACATCAGAAAGATAATGGCCAAGAATTGGGAAATACTCAAGAATGATAATGTCATAGATAACAGCATGCCTGATAGACCAAGCATCACTTACAGAAGAGGTAGACACATTAGAGATATGCTAGTACATAGTGATATCACCATCTATCCACAGAGAAACCAACATGGCCTCAAGGGTTTTCACCCTTGCTGTCATTGTAAAGCGTGCAACAACAGCGGGGACAGGTCACGTACAATATTGTCAGCAGGCACCTGACGGAATTTTTGACATACAGCACCATGTATGTCATATGTGCCATTGAGTGCACATGCAACCTGTGGTGTATTGGCAGTACTGCATGTATGGAGAAAAAGCTGGTGGTGAAGTCATATGCACAGATAAGAGTGTTTTTAGAGGAAGGGATAGGAACACCCTGTAAGTACAGCAGAAGTGTTGCTTATACTATAAGTATCCTCACTAATAAAGGAGTCAGGTGATGTTCAGGATATTCTATCCATCAGATAAAGAGCAGGTGTTTTGTTATAAATAATTGTGAATGGAGGGCAACCTGCATCTTTTCCCTCTTAGCTCCTGTTTGTAATGATGTCATTTGAGATGTCATCAGTGATGTCTTAGTGATGTCACTGACCATGTCATGAATGATATAATATGTGACGTCATCAGTAGTGCATTGTGGGGGTGCGAGTTATAGTTAGCTCAACTAACTGTAACAGGGGAATTTATATGGTTATGTATGAGTGAAATGTCCAACTAACTATAACCTCCCTGAAACCTATGGTTTTTTTCAGTGAATTTCTAAGGTTTTTTAAATCTTAATTTCATATTTTAATATTTCTAAAACTTATATTTTTTTAAATTGTTTTTTAATATTTTGCAACTCTATTTCCTTTTTTTTCAACTGAAAAATTATATAATATTTTAAATTTCCCCCCAAAAATATTTATATCACTTTTTCTTTTTTTTAGAGAAAACTAAAGTCCTGTACCGGGAGTCTACCAAACCCCATCAGCACACAAATCCTGTAAACCATATTGAAATAATGTGCATTTGGAATTCAACGCGTTTGTGACACCGTGTCCCACTTAACAACATATACAGACGAGGTCGCGCCATCTACTAGTTTGGTATGCAACAGATATGAAGTACAAAGCCGCGCATTATGTCATGTACATATATGATTGGGCCTGCTGCGCATTGCGTATGTGACGAGTGCACACTGCCAGGCCCTGTCTTACATCATAGATGTATGTCTCAAAAGTATATGTAAATAACGTTAAAGTGTATATGACAGCAAGCGATCATCTAAAATATTTCAAACATTTATACATTTCTAACTGTAATAAACATATTATAGTAAATGTATTGTTTCAAAATTGCATCGGGTGCGGTCTCCTTCTGCACTGAGTGCGCGATTACCATGTGACTTTAAAAAAAAGCTTTTGATTAGTTCATAACATTTCCCACTGTAGCAGTTGAAGGACGCCACCCATTTTAGTAATTCTCTCAGCATTTCATGAGACACACCTCTTCATCTTAGAGAGCTTTTCGGAAACTTTTTGCTATGTACACATATCTTCAACTACACACAACATTCAATAACCATCTTCATCAATAGTCATCATCTCTAAAGTAGCCTTCCACCTATGATAGCCATACACCTAAAAGTTACATAACCAAAGTTTTCCCCACTACCAGAGGTAACATAGTTACATACACTGCCCACAGCACAATGTAATGTAATACGGCCCAGGGACATTATCATGGATAGATAATGAACACAAGGACACAGATAGATACTGGAAGTGGGAATGGGCACGTGCGCTCGACACCTTTTTATTACCAGGATCACATGTCCAGTGACATCTGTGGTGGATGCATGTGGAGTCAGTGTAAACCAGCCCTCAAGTAATAGTTTCTGCTATCATCTACTACAACAGTAATCATTGAATAACACACATACATTCAATAATAAAAGAATCAATAGTTTGTACTGCAGTTAGGTAGGGACAGTATATGTGAAGTAATACAGAAAAATATTCTATCGTAAAAGAAACACAACTTATTGTATTCTGAGACACAATTAATAGATAAATAATGCACAAAAAGATTGTATCATAAAGGGTCTATCAGTTCTAGTGCACTCAGATAGCCACATCAAAATCATTCAGCCTGTCAACAACCAGCGATGATGTGTGCTGTAGACGGGCAGGCTGTACTAGGAGTAATATCTGTTGCCATCAACAGAACATCATCTGCAATAGCAACTAAATCTAAATTGTGAACACTGCTGTCTACAGTCTAGGCCAGAGAGAGTGGTCAACAGGGGCCCACAGCTACGTAAGGTGGAATTCAGCTACACAGTTTGTCATCCACGAAGCAACAAAATGCATGTCTGGAGCCTGTAATAATATGTATGCATGGTGTAAACAGAGCGCACAGGAGCAATGTCTTTTCCCACAGAACTGAGTCATCTGCAAGACCAACTCAATCTGAATTGTGAACACTGCTATCTGCAGTGGTAATTGTAGACAGTACTCACACAGACATTCATGAATACTTTCTCTCACTTCCTCTTCACAAAAGACAATAAAATAAATTGCAGAAAAATCTGCAATAAATAAAACAAAACAATTTAAATACCATTTCTGCTGTCTACAGTGTAGACTATTCAGTGTTCCTTGGTACTTGCAAATTAAAATTGATCATAGTAGTAAACATATAATTCATTTCAAAAAATGTCTTCAAGCAAGTATACTAAAACATAATATGTATATTCCAATAGACATTGTAGTTACTTGACTACTGAATTCTATAATTAAACAATCAGCACTCAATCTGAATTGTGAACACTTCTGTCTGCATTGTAGCCCCGACTCACTATTCATTAACACCTGACAGCCATGTACCGTTCAATTCGAAAGCATCAACTTGGTTGCAAAATATCAGAGGAGGTACACAGAAAGAATAACAAACTTTAACTTCTCTATATCCTCAATCATACAATCAAGACCCTGTTTCACTGTTCGGACCTGATGTACCACGGTGTACTCCACCGACTGGTGTCAACCAAGCACAATAATCATGTGCAACAGTTATCTACAGAAGCACAGAGTCTGATGCACCTCAACAGAGGGAGTTCTATGAAAACCAAGCAACTAGTAATATCGGACATCTTCCATTGTGGAATCAAGATAACAATCCACTGTTGGGACCCACAATTGGTTGCACCTGGTTGAAGGGATTACCTTCATCCCCACTCTCAGATGAAGTTTTAACATCCTCCATTGTCGGATCAAGACACCGTTCCACTGTTAGGACCGAGAGTTTGATGCACCTCATTGGAGGGTGTACCAAAAATCATCACAAACTGTAACTTCTGACATCCTCAATCATAGAATCAAGACCCCGTTCCACTATTGGGACCTACCGCAGTGTAGTCCACCAACTACAGTCAACCAAGGCCATTAATCATGTGCAGCAGGTAACTACGGAAGCACAAAGTCGGATACACCTTAACAGAAGAACCTCTCAAAATTCACCTGCACGTTATATCGGACATCGTCCATTGTGTAATCGAGAGACTGTTCCACTATTTGGACCTAGAGTTGGTTGCACCTGGTCAAAAGGAGAACCTTCATCTCCACTCTCAGATGCAGTTCTAACATCACCCATTGTGGGATCAAGACACCGTTCCACTGTTGGTACCTAGAGTTTGATGCAGCTCATCGGAGAAGGTACACAGAAATCATCACAAAATTTAACTTCTGACATCCTCAAACATAGAATCAAGATCCCGTTTCACGGTTCGGACCTGCTATACCATGGTCTATTCCAGCGACAGCAGTCAAGCAAGCCCAATGATCATGTGCAGCAGTTAACAACAGAAGCATACAGTGTGATGCACCCCAACATAGACAGTTCCATGAAAACCCAACAAAGGGTTATATCGGATATCATCCATTCTAGGATCAAGACGCCATTCCACTGTTGGGTTCTAGAGTTGGTTGCACCTGGTCAAACGGAGTACCTTCACCTCCACTCTGAGATGCAATTCTAACATCCTCCATTGTGGGATAAAAACACTGTTCCACTGACCGGCCATACAGTTTGTTGCGCCTGATCAGAGGGGGTACACAAAAATCATCACGCACTTTAACTTCTGACATCCTTAACACATTGGCTGCTTGTGATATTCCCCTGCTGTGCTGAAGGTCAATAGAAATGGGCATGGTCATGATGAGCTCAGCTCATCATGAGCACACGAGCACCGAGTACCGTGCCTCATGACGAGATGAGCTCGTCATGAGCACGGAGGGGGTTAATCATTAAATCAAGACCCCGTTTCACTGTTCGGACCTGCTGTACCGCGGTGTACTCCACTGACAACCAAGCACAATAATCATGTACAACAGTTAGATACTTAAGCACAGTGTCTGATGTACCTCAACTGAGAAAATTCTATGAAAAGCAGGTAACAAGTAATATTGGACATCTTCCATTTTGGGATCAAGACACAGTTCCACTATTGGGTCTAGAGCTGGTTGCACCTGGTCGAAGGTGTTACACAGAAATAAACACAGACTTTAACTTCTGACATCATTTATCATCGAATTAAGACCCTGTTTCAGTGTTTGGACCTGCTGTACCGTGGTGTATTCCAGCGACTACACTCAACCAAGCCCAATAATCCTATACAGCAGTTATCTACGGAAGCACAGAGTGTAATGCACCTCAACAGAGGGAGTTCAATGAAACCCAAACAACATGCAATATTGGACATCTTCCATTGTGAGATCAAGACACCGTTCCACTGTTGGGACCTAGAGTTGTTTCCACCTGGTCTGAGGTCGTAAACGGAAATAATCATAGACTTTAACTTCTGATATCCTCAATCATAGAATCAAGACCCCGTTTCAGTGTTCAGACCTGCTGTACCACAGTTTACTCCACCAACAACAGTCAACTAAGCTCAATAATCCTGTACAACAGTTAGCTACATAGTCCCACACTGTGATGCACCTCAACAGAGGGAGTTCTGTGGAAAGCAAGCAGCAAGTTATATCGGACATCGTCCATTGTTGGATCAAGACACCGTTCCACTATTGGAACCTAGAGTTGGTTGCACCCGGTCAAAGGGAGTACCTTCATCTCCTCTCTCAGATTCAGTTCTAACATCATCCATTGTGGGATCAAGACGCCATTCCACTGTTGGGACCTAGTTGATTGCACCTGGTCAGAGGGGGTACACAGAAATTATCACAGACTTTAACTTCTGACATCCTCAATCATAGAATCAAGACCCCGTTTCACTGTTCGGACCTGCTGTGCCGCATGTCAATTTCAACTTAATGCATAGCAATGGCTGCTTCATTTTCCAAAATTGGTCGTCCAAGAAGATCATGACTACATGAACCACTAGTTTCACTATCTTGAGAACTTTCATCACTAATTTCAGCTGCAATAGTCTTATCCTGTTCAACATCTTCATTCAACATTTTTAAATATGTAGCAAAATTGTAAATGCAACGCTACCTTTACATGTATTACAAGAATCTTTGTAACAGTCAAAGTCTCTAAATATTTCACTTTCACTACACCATGGCTTAACCAGTTGCAGAAGTTCTAAATACTAAAATTCTCCCTTATCTAAAGTTTCACAAGTTACTTTCTTGTGGTTTATGAGATTACTCTTTGCATGTTTTACTAAACAACCATGACATCCAACTACTGCATATTTTTCTGCTTTTACATTCTCTTTAACATTTCTTTTCAAGCTGTAATGTTGAAGCACTTCATACAGACACAGCTGTTCCAGATGTTGACTCCTTTTCGGTTAGTACGTGTCCAACATAATATTTTTAAGATTGTCTGTACTGTCTGTTTCATTTACAAGTAATTCTTAATTTTCTTCAAATGATTTCAAGACTCCATTTCATTTGCAGGCAAGACCTAAACTTACCCAAATAATTGCTTGTGACTTTAATTTTAAACGTTAAGAGCACAATCAGTCTGAACATTCATACAATCCAATCTCTCAGTGGGAAAGCATTTTCAAAGTAAAGCTGTACAATTCTTTACTAAGGCGTTTCTCTTGTGCAATTTCTTCCCACAGTTCTTTCATCTTTATTTTTTCTGATTTTGTTATTTACGATGAAACATAACATGCAACAGGAATTGAGTTCTCTGCAACATACTGAATGTCCATGTTTGCATTCCGCATTTTTAAAAAGACTGGATTGTAATCATTGATATACGTTGACACTTCTCTTCTTTTTAACTCATAGTTATTCTTTAGAGATTTCTGAGTTAATGTGTGCCTTACAGAAAAAAAAATACTCTTCCTTTACAAATGACTGGACAGGAAAAACTAAATTGACATCTGGTGTAAAATTTTCCTTTACACTTGTATTTTCTTCTGCAATACTTTCATTTATTCATTCAATAAACTTTATTTTGGTTAGTTTTAACCATAAAAGTACATAAAATATACATTTTCACTTTTCCACAGTTCATTTGTAAGTATAAGAATTAAAATACATCAAATGCAATCAGAGGGGAGAAGACAAATTATTAAAACGTTAAAAATTTAAATATTTTTAAAATTCAATTTAAAAAAAAGTTAAGATAACATTTGTTGATCCAAAATAGTTCTCACGTCTCAGCAAATAATAACATAAAGTGCCATATTATTTGAGTGATTTCCTTTGAATAGACCACATAGAAAACAGAATTTTTTTATAGAAGACACTATCAAGGGATTTGTGTCAGACTTCAAAATCCTAAAGAAGACTTGGTAATCCCTTATGCCCAAATTATTACATAATTGTATTATCCACTTTCTTCGTATGTGTGAATAGGCTGGACAGAAAAGAATAACATGAAGAGTGGTTTCATTTTCGGTTCTACAGCCGGGGCATAAATGTACTGGAACCCCCGTCCACCTGTCTATCATAGAGTAAAGGGGCAGCGCTCCAAATCTAAACTGTAAGTACAGCTTCTTCGCTAAAGTAGGTTGGATTGCATCTATTTCTTTTTCAAAGCTGTATATGGACTTATGGATCAGGAAGGCACCAGTCAGGCTCGATGATGGTACTGAGCTAATGGTCCTCCCGCGACTAATACTTTCAACAACTGTGACTTTGGAAACATAAAACTAGCTATCTCCTTTTTCTCTTGGTATCTCACATGTCACATACTATTAAATGAAAGACAACACTGCTTCATCAGAATCATTTCCAAATGTAGGTTCATCCTTGATCCATAGTAGCATAAGTATATGAGGAGCACCTCTTGCTTGATACTCCTTTCTCCAAAAGAAAACGGTAACCTCTCCAAGAGGTGTATTATTTTCATTGCAGATAAAATACATCAACCTATCATTACATGATCTGCTCACATTTACAGGATCCAATGAACAGAGTTCACCACAAGTCTTTATTTAAAAAAAATGTATATTGGAATTTGCTTTAAGCCAAGCAAATCTTCCCATGCATACTCTGCACAGCTAAGTGTGACAAACCATGTTCTTGTACCTACGTTCTGTAACATACACTCTAGTTCTTCATGACGACAATACAATACTCATTTATTCCACATTGACATGCCATCAAATTGATTAAGTGTCCTTCTAAATTTTCATCTCTTTCTTGAACTTTCTCCACAAATTCTTTCGCAGAAAGAACTTATTGATGAACTTTAGTTTTAAGTTGATGGTTCACTGCAAACAACGGAGAAGACAAATCACTTTCAAACAAACGGTCGAAATGTAGGATCTTCAGAATATAATCTGAAATTTCAAGTGATCAAATTGAGAAACTGACAAGTCAAGGACTGAAGATATTAATGAACATTACACGATATATCCTTTCTATTCAAAAGAAGTAACAGGAAGCAGCATTGAGTTATTTGAAATGAGAAAAACACAGGGAACTCCAATGAGTGTATGGGAGAAAACCTTGGAAGGTTCTTATTTTCCACAGCTGTTTCCTATAGGAGAAGGTGGAACAACCTGTACAGATTGCAGCTTTAGAATATTGGTCAACAAGATTCATCTTCTAAACGTATTAAATGTTTACCCACATTTACCATTTTATAATAAATTGTACTGTAGTTCCTATATTCCCAATAGGCTCTGCGCATTGGAATTATATATCCTATAGATTAGACATAAGACTGAGGTGGACTAGGTCTCTATCGAATGTTTTAAACTTAATAGTGAGTGCCAGCTAGCTCAGAGGACACTAGAAACTTTCTTGTATTCAGAAGAGGGGATTAGTTTCTGACAACCGCATAGACATGACAACTTTGTTTCCCAAGAATAAGAAATGTATCTCTAGAGTCGCGGAAAATATAGATAACTATTTCCCCCAGTCACTCGTGCATGCTACATTTCTACAGAGTTGCAGAGAAATAGAGAGACGGGTGTTTTCAATAAAAGGTTTATTGAACAGTCTTCTTTCTCATGCAAGAGAAGTAAACTGCTACAATCGTAATGCAAACTGCAAAGTATAATGCGTACAGCGAGAACAATATTATAAAATAATACTGTAAGAGCATTGTATGGTTCCTAAACCATGTATAAATACATACATATATAAAATGACTAAAAATACTCAACTGGTGTTTCTAAAATACGCCTACCCCAATGTACCTTACTAAGTCTAGTATGCAGTAAGAAGTAAGTATTTTGTAGCATAAGTTTTAGTTTTCTTTGCCAAGAATGTATCCAAGATTTCTCTAGGTTCTAATCAGCTCAATACCTTAGTTTAGAATGAAGGAGGTCTGGTATCTCAGTCTCGGGACTCGATTTCCCAACACCCCGCAAGGGGAACTTGGAAACACTTTTGCTGGATTCTCGGCGAGAGAAAGGCCGTCTCTCGATCAGTGCGTCAGTTGGAGGGTCGGTTTCCTTCGGCACTTGCTATAGCCAGCTGCGTCGGGCAAGTAGATAGTCGAACTGCTCCGAACCACTGTGTCTTGCTAGAGCAAGTGAAGGTATATTTATACCTGAGAGGTGTCTAGGAATGCCATTGTTCGACATAAAGTCGGGCATAATAACGTCAGGAAAGAACCCCTAGGGAATAGTCGTTCTATGCGAAGTACATGAGTTCTTGGATAAATCAATATTCAAGCAAGGGAAGGTCCCTGACTTCTTAAGCTGTTTTTCCAAGAAATCGTTGTGACGTTTGGAACGGGTGGAAGTAACCATGCCTGTATTTTGTCTGCATGGGGTATGTCAAAATACAGGCTTGATTTCTATGCCTATATTAGGGCAATGTGAATTGTACATATATAAGGGCATGAATCGGAAAAATTCACTTGGAGCCTAAAACGCCACACAACACCCACTCCACTTTATTATGTACAACATTACTCAGTTCTAAACACATAAAACATATCTAAACATGATGTGTTAAAACCCCACCCAAAATACATAAAAATGCATTTAAAATGGTTGTACATGAAAAGAGCATTTGTGCTGTACGCATTTAAAAGAAATGTTTCATTCAAAGCATATAGATGACATTTAATAAAACGCCATCCGAATCAATCATGAAAATACATTTATGAAATGGCTCCTAAATACAGAAGAAACGTCGAGACCATTCCATGACAGAATATATAAACTGTTTGAGTGTGGACAGGACAAATATTGTCTCTTGGAAGTTTTCAAAGAAATCTAGTTCTTTAGGAATAGTTCTACTTTAAGCTGATTACTTTGTGCCCAAAAAAAGTACAAATTGGTTAAAAAAATTGGATCATAGAAAAATAGAGTTCCAAAATTAGAAGCTTGTTTTTAAAACTGAAGGCTGAATTCATAGTGTCACAGAACACTGTGTGCTAACTTCAAAAGTCAGTGTCATTGTTTGGAGAAAACATCACATCTTTTAAGCTTGTAAAGAATTTGTCTACTATTGTAGGTGAAAGTTGGACTACCTCGTTAAGAAGATCAACCGCACATAGATGAGAAGTATCGCCGTCAGCGTTAGACGCATTAGCAATGTTCGAAGTAGATGGTACCTGTGTGCCTATTGCTCCACGTATCTCACCGTCTGCATTTTGCATCTGTGAGATCTCAACGATTGCCTTCATCAGGATTGGTAGCCGCTGGGGACAACACAGTGCATGAACCGTTACTGGTTCAAGCAAAGTATCAACTTCTGTTGGCAGCACTGATGGGAGTGTCAGACAGATGTCTAGCACGCATTCTTCTCAACATAGCAGGCATCATAGAAAAGGTAAGATGCAATCTTGCCAGATTGGTCGGATTGATAGAAACCGTGTGGTATTAAATCTCTTAAACTAGTCAATCCAAGTATTTGTATCATGGGCTCACAACACTTCATTGCCAAGACAGTGTTCTCCAAAGTGATCTGGGTGTCTATGGTGACTTGGCTTGCCATATCGGAGCAGAATGAGCAGAAATGGTATCCCTGCTACGAGTCCCAAAACAAGAGGCAGGCCGTCAAACACAGATTGCAAGAAGTTTGGAAATATGCCTAGGACTGCTTCAAAGGGTGCTAACAGTCCAGAAAAAATCGTCTTAAATACCTGTACAATACCACTTGTATCAGACATGTTTAGTATAAGACCTAACATTTCTGAGAAATGTATAGGGCAGTTTGTCGATAAAAGCGCATGTATCTCTGCAGAAGTCCTTGCAACTTGCAGATCGTACGTCTCTTTGGCCGTGGTCAGTGGCACAGTTTTTTGTAAAAGAATGGCTTTCATTCTACTTAAAGTATCAATTTGTATAGGAGAGATGTTCAGTGAAGGCCATAATGGTGACTTCCCATCTGTCTTAGTTTTAGGAAACAATACTTGCATACAGCAAGTGACCCTGACTGACACAGTTACGAGATAGGGGGTTCCTGGCCACATGCCACAGCAACTGTGATCATTCAACATAATGTAACTTCCATTAGAAAGCTGCCTAAAAATTGGATCAATCACTGCAGCTGGAGAACCTTCCAGGTGGCAGGATAAGTTGTTCGACGAACCATCACAGGCCCAATGTAAATTTATACCCTGACATAAGCGTTAACCGCTTAGTGCAATTTCGCAATTGGTACCACTAAGAAACACTTCCTTACCCCCACTCCAACATTTGTGTGTATAAGGTAAATCCCAGGATGTCTTGATGTATTCTTTACCCAACCTTTCACATACACCTGCTGCCTGCTGGTATATGTTTCAAACAATACTCAAAATAGAAAATTAGTGGCATAGTGGCATAGTGATTGTACCGTGTATTATCCATTCTGTTGCTAGTTTCTCAGAAACAGTTAATGGTAATCTTTTCAGTTTTTCAATGCTGAGCACCATATAGTCTGCTCCCCTTTGTGCCAATGTGATTAATGTATCTGTAAGGCTAAATTCAGTAAACAATGACGTGGTGTTGATTAGAAGCCAAGGTACATAGCCAAAGCAAAGGTTTTGTAAAGTCCAGACCAAAAGCATAGAATGCATTAGTAACTGACCATGTTGTAACATGACCAAGTCCTGTTCCATTATGTCTGTGGCAGAGGATACTATGGTGTCCAAAGAATATATTCTGGATGACAGAGTCGTTAACCCATTGTCAACTAAAGAGAGAGATTTCCCTAAATTAATACGATCAATTTCTCATATTTGTTCTGCAGTCTTTGCTTACATTGTTTTCCATGCTTCATTATATAGGGCATAGATACCGGCGTACATAAAACGTTTATGATGCAGTTTAGTAGGTCCTTGTAAGAAGTCCCTCAAATCAATGCCATCTTTAGGTAAAGATAAGTGTTGTTTTACTTCCTTTAGTGTAGATTTTTGTTGTCATTCAAGGCACAGTTTTCCCACACTGTATGATGTTACTATCTCTGGATGTTGTCTCTGGACATATCTTGGATTTGGCCTAGTGAATGTGAACACTTGTGTCTTATTCAGGAATCTGTCTTGACAGTTGTTTGTGTCTGTGGGCAAGATTAACCATTTTTTCCAATCAGGAACTGTTCTGTTGTTAAGCAAAGAAGTATTTATATCGACCCCCCCCACCCCTTCTGTAGTGTTTTCACTATCCGGTTTAGGTGTAGGTATGGATGGTTTGTTTAAATCTTTTATCTTGGCTAACCCAAGACAAGATGCCTGTTGAACAGTGTAATTCAAAAACATTATTTGTTCTGGGATAATGCAGGCTCTAAATAAAGCTTTTAATCCCTGCACCTGCCAGGCCTTTGTGCCCCAGACCGTTTTTGTCTCACTGGTGTCTTTCAAAAAGTCAAAGCCTAATGTAGATAGCTGAGCATAATAGGCCACAGAATAAATTTGATTTGTATTCATCAACATACTTTTCATTCCTGTCCTATTAACATTTTTAAAGTAAAATGTTTCTGGATTTGAAACATTAAAACCTGAAAAGTATGAAAATGTGTCATAAAATGTTTTTGAGCTACTTTCGATGGCTTTGGATAATGTTCCAATTGGTTAAATTTCAGTATATTTCTAGCGTTTGCAGATTTATGCAAGCAATGAGGAGCATAGTGATTATAACAGTACATTTGTTGTTAATCTGATGAACCTTCTAAGTATTCATGATTTGTAAATTTTGCAGACATTTCAAAGTCTGACATCATATTATTAACAGTCTCAAAGTCCCAATCATCAGAAAAGGTGCTGAGTAAAACAAAGTCACCCAAGGAAACCTTGAATTGGTGTGGAATGTTCAACAGCTCTGCAGGACCTAGGATGTCATAATCAATTCTGTCCCAAGCTATACAACCAGGTATAGGAACAGCTGTGATGTTCACTGATGACAAGTCTCTTTGTTCACAATGGGATGATTTGTGTGGCTTGAAGAGTAAGTTCATATTTTTACTTGCTGTGTCCTTTGTACTATATCTCCCATTGATCAGCATTCTCAAGGTAAATACCAGAGTCAACCAAAGTAGAAGAAAAAGTACACCTAAAACAATCCATACTTCAACCCATGGTGAAACCACAAATGTTTTTTCCAGTTGATGAAAGAGTTCTATTGCTTGTTCTTTAAAAGTACTTTTAGCTGGTGTCGTTTCAGGTTCGCTGGGATCCTCGGAAAACATATCAAAGTTAATAAAACAGCCAGAGGCAGTTCTGTCAATTGTAGGGATTGCTTCAGGGTTCGATGAACTTGCTGGAACCACTTGATCACTTGTCATATTAGTATAGTCAGATGCTATTTTATTGTACACAGGCGTTTCTTGACGAACTGTTATTTGGGTCTCAAGAGGCACAAGTTCCATGGCTTTGTTGCATAGTCCTTTATTCTGTACTGCAGAGTCTTCAAATGTTATCAGTCTCTGTTTGAACCTCTTGGATTGTAGCCAGATTTGGGCATCTGCTACATCTTTGGAGTCCACTTGGCCTTCTACTTTTAATTGGCCAAAAGATGTAGTTTAACCAGGTCGATGGATATGAACCTGTTCTCCTTTCTTCCAGCAAGGGGCGGCAGTAACACTGTTTTTGATCCGTGGATTGCTAGCACAGGTACTGGTTGTCTGTAAGAAGGCCCAAATTCCTTCTTGTCCGAAATCTTTTCTCTGACTAGATCTCCAATCTTTGGAATCCAGGCAGGCCTTGCTGGGACAGGTGGCTTCTCTTCAGTGGTCGTTGGCTTCTGCAATACATTGCTTTGACTATTTCTTGTTTTATTTAAGTCCTGCAAAACAGCCAAACGGTCTTCAATATCAAAAGGTTTACGTTCTACCACTGACGTGTGACGATCAAGGTCCTGGACAATCATTCTAGTTCTAAAAAGGATTTCATATGGAGTGATTCCCCCTAGAGAACTTTTTGGCCGATTGTTAAGACTACGTTGGACACTTATTAGATGTTTGACCCACCGGTCACCTCAGCCTAATACCCTAGCTTTTATCGATTGCTTTATGTCCCAGGTTTTTTCTCTCCACTACCGAATTTCCCTGAGGATAGAATGGACTAGAATACTGCAATGCAACGCCCAGATTGACACCGACGTACATAAAACGTTTATGATGCAGTTTAGTAGGTCCTTGTAAGAAGTCCCTCAAATCAATGCCATCTTTTTATTTTTATTTTTTATTTTTGGAAAACCTTTATTTACAACACAGTAGTACACAGCTATTCAGCCATACATCCCGGAGGCCAGGCAGCAAGCCATTATGCAGCTTGAATGGTGCACACAGATTAGAATGCATAATCGTATGAGATTTATTTTATTTTAAAGGAAGAAGAAAAACAATGCAATAAAGAAGAAGGCACCTAAATAGTGCAAGAAGGCAAGGCAAAGGAATATGAGTGCGGTCTCTCCCCGTTCCAGGGGAAGGCTGGGTCAGTATACTGAATAGTAAACTATACGAGCAGACCATGTGTATAGATAACGGGGGGAAGGAAAGAAGGATAATTATACCCCAATTGTTTGGCCGGAGTCAAGAGCTAAGGGGATATTCACTCCTCCAAGGGCGCTGTGTCTGGCGGAAGGCAGATGTCACCCCTGTGCTCATTCCAGGGCCCCCAAATCTTATTCCATGTCTTGGGCCTACCCCTGGCAACATACACTGTCTTCTCCCGGAACATGCACCAGTCCATGTTAGTCTTCCACATCTCTACTGTGGGGGGCAAAGCCGCTCCCCATTTCTGAGCAATGTCCATTTTAGCCACCATGTTACCTAGAGTGACCCATCGAGTCTGTGAACTGTTATGATCCGTGGGGCCACACACATTAAGCAGGCAGCGCCGGGCGTCTGCCAGCAAGTCAACCCCAGTTACTTCACCCATCACTGCGTGTATTTGCCTCCAATATGTAGCCACTGACCTAAACTCCTATATAATGTGCATGAAAGTCGCTAAGGAGCCGCACCCTCATCTGCAGAGGCCATCCACCGAGTAGCCCATGTGTATCAGTTGGGGGCCAGTGACATACAGCCTATGCAGGATTTTCAATTGCACCAGCCTCAGCCTGGCCGGAATCGCCACCTCCTTTGGAGACGAGACAGCGTACTGCCAGTCCTCGTCGTCCAACTCAACCCCATCACGGATCCACTGGTCTCGCACCCCCAGAAGAAGGTCTGTACGGACGTTACTCAATTTTTTATAGGTCAGTGAGATAGAACTGTCGGGCATATGGCCGTCTAGCAACCTATCCTCCAGTGGGGAAGATTCAGGGATCTTTTCACCCTCCGGCATTACTGCCAGAAGGGCATGTTTCAACTGGGCGTATCTGAAAAATTCCGTTTCACCCAACTGATACTCCCTTTGTAACATTGCAAAGGATTTGACCTGTCCCTTAGCTATCATGTCTTCCACCTTAAAGATGCCTATCAAGTCCCAGCGGTCAAACCCCTTGGTATGCTACAGTTTCCCCAACAATTCAGAATCATAAAGTGGAGTCGCCATCGTGAGTCTGCCTTTCCAGCCCTGTGACTTCGTCACTGCTCTCCAGATGTGAACCGCTGTCTTAGTGGGACCTGTCATTCCTCCATCCAGAGACCTCGAGTATAGAGCCCTGTAGTATTTCCCGTCGCCCAGGAGCCAGCGATCCATGGCATATCCCGGACTTATGGCTGGACCATAGAAGCCGTGGTTAAGGGCAGCCAGCTGAGACGCCCAATAATATCTCCGAATGTCAAGCAGCGCTATCCCTCCGTCATACCACGGGAGGGTCAGTTTAGTAATGGCAATGCGCGGCCTGCCATCCCAGAGCAGGGTCCGCTGTAGGCCCTCGACCTCTCTGAAATACCACGACGGGACCGGATTCTGGGTATTCTGAAGCGCGTACAGAAACTGGGGCAGGGACATCATTTTGAACAAAGCCGCACGTCCAAGCAGGGAAAGCGGCAATCTCTGCCAACCATCCACGTCAAGCCATAGGCGTGCAAGAGGGGGAAGCAAATTGTTCGCATAACATATTTTGGGATCTACAGAAATGTAGATACCCAGGTATTTAAACCCCTGCCTCGCGACCTGTATATTGCAGTCCCGCGGGAGCCTCGGGACCTCACCCCTCAGAACATACAGGTGGGACTTCGACCAATTGATGACAAGGCCCGAATGTCTGCCGAAAGTGCGCAGTACATCACAAACAACAATAAGGGACTTACACGGCGAGGTGAGGTGAAGGAGAATGTTGTCCGCGTACAGAGACACTCTATCCTCAAAACCCGGGGACCATTTGATCCCACTGATGTCGGGATGCCCTCTTAACCATGCCGCCAGTGGTTCCAATGCCAGTGCAAACAGTAGGGGCAACAGGGGGCACCCCTGCCTGGTACTCCTACCAAGAGTAAACAAAACCGAGGCGCGGCCGTTAACCGCCACGTTGGCCAGCGGGATGGCATATAGGAGTTTGACCCACCCTATGAACCCCGGACCAAATCTGAACTTCGCCAGCACTGCCCACAAGTATGGCCACTCAAGGGAATCGAAGGCCATCGTGGCATCCAAGGACGCCAAGACGGCCGGCTCTTGGAGGGTGCGGACCCTCGCGAGGGCCCTGTGAAGTCTTCTACGGTTGAGGGCGGTATTATGATGTGGGATGAAGCCAGATTGGTCCGGATGCACTAAGTCGCTAATCACTCCAAACAGCCGGTAAGCGAGCAATTTAGCCAAGATCTTGGGCTCGGCGTTCAGCAAAGAGATAGGACGATACGATCGACACAGATCTCCGGGCTTCCCTTTCTTGTGAATGACCACAATGGTGGCCAGCCTCTGATCTTCGGGAAGTATACCCGTCTCTCGCGCCTCAAGGAACATATCCCGCAAGGGCGGGGCAACGACATCCGGCTTAATCTTGTAAAGCTCCACTGGGATGCCGTTGGGGCCCGGAGCCTTGCCTGATCGCAGGGAACGTATCCCAATAGCGATCTCGTCCACCGCAATGTCTCTATCCATGTCCTCTCTCTCGGTCTCCGATAAGCACGGTAACTCTATGTCTCGCAGCAAGACGCCAGAGTCTTCCTCCGACATCTCGGAGACCGAGGCATAGATGGACTCAAAGTATTCCGCAAAGACCATGGCGATAGCACTGGGGTCGGTAACAGCCACGCCGTCCTGCCCCAGCACCTCTGGGACCACGCAGCTGGCTCTCTCCTTCTTATCAAGCCAAGCAATAAGCATGCCCGCCTTGTCCCCGACGTCGTAGATTCGCCCTTGCTGCTCTCTACCCATGGCCCTCGCCGCATCCGTGACAGTAGCCCGGTACTCCAACTGTTTAAGTGAGAGAGCATGTAGTAGGTCCGGCGTCGGGCCGACCTCCAGCTGAGAGTCTATCTCCGCTATGTCTGACTCGATCGTCACCACACCTCAGCTATTTGGGAGAACGCCTCCCCCCTCAGGACAGTTTTAAAGGCCTCCCATAAGGAGACAGCGGATGCGACCGACCCCGAGTTTTCGGAAAAGTAGAGCTCAATGACTTTGGCCATGAGTCCACGAGTCTTAGGGTCACGAAAGTACCACGGGTTAATCGGCGCCACCCTCTCGGCTACCCCGATATAAAAGTCAAAGGACACCCAGACCGGTGAGTGGTCCGAGATGCCCCTCGCCATCAGTCTGGCCTCAGAGATCGCCGATGCGTGGGCCACCAGAGCCAGAACATAATCTATTCTGGAGAGGCTACCGTGAGCCCCTGAGTGAAATGAGTATTGGCGCTGGGCAGGATGTAAGAGCCTCCAGTAGTCAATAAGTCCCATTGTGTCCAAAAAGTCGGGAAGCCAGGTTTGCGAGCCCCGAAGATCTCTGGATGGATGCCTATCTAACATCCCTGAACCTACAGCATTGAAGTCTCCTCCCATGATAAGCAGCCCCTCGTGAAGACCTAAAATGGCGCCCCCAAGGTCCTTAAAGGTGGCCGTCTGCAGCCCAGGGGGGACATAGATCAAAACTAAAACTAGGGTACGCCCCTCCCATCTCCCCGTGACGGCGACGTAGCGTCCTCTCTCATCAGCCACTCTTGATTCTATCTCCAAGGGGAGGGTTGAACGCACCATAATCCCCACCCCCCGGGACCCCGAAGAAAACCCCGAGTGTGCCACCATTTTGAAGCCCTTTCTATTGAGTGCGTGACATGTGTTTCCAACCAAATGCGTTTCTTGTAACGGTATACCATCAGGTACACACCTCTTAAACATTTGTAACACAATACCCCTCTTAATACGATCCCCCAGCCCATTGACATTCCAGCTTAAAACATTCAGTTTCCTACCCCCCATCATCGAAATCCAAACCCATGCCGTCCCCAGCGGGCACAGTCGCTACAGTACAAATGTCTGACCGCCAGTTGCCTTGCCAAAAAAGGGAAAAAGAGGGAAAAAGATCCAACGAAAAACGGGAACAAAGAAGCCACCCACCCTGCACCCCTGCATTAGACTAAATAACCCCCTCAACTCGCAGTGTGCCTGTCGCCCCTAGAAGAAAAAACTAACCTACAAAAAGCCCCTGAGGAGAAAGGAGGTGATCCTACCCTCCCCCAGCTTCCAAATAAAAGATTATAGGGAAAAGCCGCCACAAATCACAGGATCACCAAACCGGACTGCTTAAGGTAGACCCATTGTCCAAAGAGTTCTGTAGTCACCCATCACTCCTGTTGGTCGCGGCCGCCTGTACCCCTTCCGACCACTCCTCGTTTTCATCGCGCCGTTGGGGCAAGGTGTTGAGCCAGTCCCCCGCCACCTCCGGCAGGTCAAAGAACAGTGCCCGACCGTCATGTTCGATTCTCAGTTTTGCAGGAAACAGCATTGCATATTTCATGCACATGGCCCGCAACGCTGTTTCACTCCCATGAAGGTTTGTCTCCGTCTCTGCATGGACTGAGTGAAGTCTGGGTAAAAGTTAATGTCAGCGTTTTGGAACTTCAACGGCCCGCCGCTCCTTGAGGCCTGCAAAATAGAATCACGGTCCCTAAAATTAAACACCCAGGCGATGATGGGCCTCGGAGGGGCCCCCTCCTTCGGCCGGCCCCCGGGCAGCCTGTGCGCATGTTCCACAGAGAAGAACTTGCTGAGTCCCTTGGGGGGCTAGATGGTTCTGGACCAAATCCTCGACGAAAAGGTCCGTGGCCGACTCCTCGGCCCCTTCCGGCACACCAATAATACGGACGTTTTGCCGCCTGGCCCGACCCTCAAAGTCCTCAAGCCTCCGCGCGAAGAGGTCGTTAGCCGATTTCAAGTTCTGGACCTCGGTCTGCAGGTCCGAGACGTCCGTGGTGAGGCTCGAGGTCTTGATGTCAAGCGACTTGACTCGCTCATTTGTTTTGCCCAAGTCCGCTCTAATCAAATTAACTTCAATTGCAAGGTGTCCACCTTGAGCACCATCACCTCATGTTGTTGATGCATCTCGGCCTTCATGCCTTCAATGGCGCCCATTACGTCGCGGAGCCTAGGGTCCTGAGCCTCAGGCGACACTTCTCGATGCGAGTCTTTGGGTCTCGCAGAGACTCCAGGCGAGCCCTTCGGCTGAGCGTACCGCTCCATATTGTTAGACTGCGAATATGTGGACTTCCTCCTGATCCGAGGCTTCGATCTATCGAAGTCTCCTTTGCCAGCCATGATCAGTCACCAGGCCACTTCCTCCGTCCACACACCGGGCCTCACCGGCCAGCCGATGCTAGGAGGCTGCTGCCTCAGCCGCTGCGCTCCGTCCAGTACACGAGCACTCCGCAACTCCGCTAGCTCCGCTAGGAGACGGATCAGCCAACCGTGCACCTCGTCACCTCTGTCCGGCAGTGTCGCACACGCCAGCCCCAGAATGGGCCCAGGTCCCACTGCAGCCTTCAAACTTACACACGCTGTAACTACGTCAGTGAGCACCGGATTTCAATTCGGACAACGGGTCCCGTGTCAGCGTCGGTTCACGATCAATAGTCCACCGACGTGGACCAGGATATGTGACAGGATTAATGCGGAGGATAGGAGGGTCTTCGGCGCTCCGAGCTCACGCGGCCATCTTGGTTGCCCACGAAGCTCCTCCAAAAAAAAAATCAATGCGATCTTTAAGTAAAGATAAGTGTTGTTTTACTTCCTTTAGTGTAGATTTTTGCTGTCATTCAAGGCACAGTTTTCCCACACTGTATGATGTTACTATCTCTGGATGTTGTCTCTGGACATATCTTGGATCTGGCCTAGTGAATGTGAACACTGTGTCTTATTCAGGAATCTATCTTGACAGTTGTTTGTGTCTGTGGGCCAGATTAATCATTTTTCCAATCAGGAACTGTTCTATTGGTAAGCAAAGAAGTATTTATATCGACCCCCCCTTCTGTAGTGCTTTCACTATCCGGTTTAGGTGTAGGTATGGATGGTTTGTTTAAATATTTTATCTTGGCTAACCCAAGACAAGATGCCTGTTGAACAGTGTAATTCAAAAACATTATTTGTTCTGGGATAATGCAGGATCTAAATAAAGCTTTTAATCCCTGCACCTGTCAGGCCTTTGTGCCCCAGACCGTTTTTGTCTCAATGGTGTCTTTCAAAAAGTCAAAGCCTAATGTAGATAGCTGAGCATAATAGGCCGCAGAATAAATTTGATTTGTATTCATCAACATACTTTTCATTCCTGTCCTATTAACATTTTTAAAGTAAAATGTTTCTGGATTTGAAACATTAAAACCTGAAAAGTATGGAAATTTGTCATAAAATGTTTTTGAGCTACTTTCGATGGCGTTGGATAATGTTCCAATTGGTTAAATTTCAGTATATTTCTAGCGTTTGTAGATTTATGCAAGCAATGAGGACCATAGTGATTATAACAGTACATTTGTTGTTAATCTGATGAACCTTCTAAGTATTCATGATTTGTAAATTTTACAGACATTTCAAAGTCTGACATCATATTATTAACAGTCTCAAAGTCCCAATCATCAGAAAAGGTGCTGAGTAAAACAAAGTCACCCAAGAAAACCTTGAATTGGTGTGGAATCTTCAACTACTCTGCAGGACCTACGGTGTCATAATCAATTCTGTCCCAAGCTATACCACCAGGTGTAGGAACGGCTGTGATGTTCACTGATGACAAGTCTCTTTGTTCACAATGGGATGATTTGTGTGGCTTGAAGAGTAAGTTCATATTTTTACTTGCTGTGTCCTTTGTACTATATCTCCCATTGATCAGCATTCCCAAGGTAAATACAAGAGTCAACCAAAGTAGAAGAAAAAGTACACCTAAAATAATCCATACTTCAACCCATGGTGAAACCACAAATGTTTTTTCCAGTGATGAAAGAGTTCTATTGCTTGTTCTTTAAAAAGTTCTTTTAGCTGGCGTCATTTCAGGTTCGCTGGGATCCTCGGAAAACATATCAATGGTAATGAAATATTATTCATTAAAAATTCTTTATTTCGGCTAAAATGCCATAAAAGACAGTTTATACAATACATTGCATTTCATTAAAAGTTATTAAAACATGTTATCACTAAGTTACAAAAACACAGTACATAAAAAGTACAATACAGTACAGTACAATACAAGTTGGAGGATAAATTGAGCGGAAACATAAGTTCTTAGAACATGGAATAGACCATCATGTCATTCTCAAGCAATCAGTTCAGTTACAATTGTAGCCCTATTTTTTTCCTTTGATAAAAGATAGAAAGTAAAAATCTACTAACACTAAATATTATGTTCTGAGATGTATTTGTGGTTAGGATTCTCAGAGCCTGCGAGCATGACCTCAAACCTAGTAGTAGGCATATTGGTTTAATCCACTTCTTCCTGGCCTGCAGATAGAAGGGACAAAAAAATAAAATATGCTGTTCATTTTCGGTCTGGTTGAGGTCACACATAGGACAAGTTTCATTCAATACTGCAGCTTCTGGTTCACGATTCCTAGCCCATCTTGCCAACGTCGTTTTAATTAATAAATTCCCATAACGAAATTTTAAAAACAAGGTTTTGGCAAGTGGTGGCTCTATCTCGTCCATAAATGTCTCGTAGAGCGGTTCATCCTTAAAGTTTAGGAATCTTGCAACCAAGGTACCATTGTTCATATTGTTTACAGTCTTACTTAACATAAAACTCCAGAAGGCCCTTTTTAGGATTATTTTGGGGTTTGCTGGTAATTGCTCTGGGTTCTCCCAAAAATGCTGTAATCCTATATTGTTTAGCCATGTCTTGATATGTCTTAGCCATGGGGTATTACTCTGGCTATCCAGAATCATGATCTCTTTCAACCCGTCTCGGTAATCCTGGAGTTCGGGTACATGCCATAGTCTTACCCATAGCATTAGGGGACGAATCAACACATGGTAATCTGTCCTTCTGAAATTTAAGTCAAGCTCCAGGGGAACTAGTGGGGTGCCTCGGGGAACCCTTACAAGGCTACGCATAAAATTATTATCCAAAACTCCAAAAGTCTCCCTGGACCCGGTACCCCATATTTCGGCACCGTAAAGGACAGCTGCTTGGACCTTAAATTTAAATAATTCCGTCACTGGGGACACCGCTTTACTTGTGCTCATACTATGCTCCCTAAGAATTGGTTTTACATTCTGGGCATAGATTAATTTGCTTTTATCAATTTGGGCTTTCCAAGTAAATTTAGAATCGATAGTCACCCCTAGGTAGGAGAAATATGGCACTGATTCCAACTTGATTCCATTTAATGTTAAACAGCCCTTATCCGGTTTAATTGGATTTAGGGCCATACATTTGGTCTTCTTGCCATTGATCTCTAACCCTTTTTGGCTACAGTATTCATTGAAGGTATTCAATAAAGTCTGTAAGCCATTTTTCGTTTGGGATATCAGAATCGTATCGTCAGCAAATAGCAAAGATGTCACCTTTTCGCCATTCAGTTTGGGAGAATCATTTTTACATTTACCTAGAAAGGAAGGGATGTCATTTACAAAAAGTGAAAATAACGTCGGGGCCAGGACACAACCCTGACGTACTCCACGTTCGATGGGTATTTTATGGGTTAATTCACCGTTGGGACCCCATCTTACTCTTGCAAAGTTCCCTTCGTGTAACTCTTTGATCTGAACGACAAGATTATTTGGGATACCTGCTGCACTCAAGGTTTCCCATAAGAGATTTCGAGGCACCAAATCAAAAGCGGCCCTTAGATCTACAAAGGCAACATAAAGATGGCACCTCTTAATCACTACGTACTTCCAGTAGAGGCAGCAGAATCTAAAAATTTGGTCTATTGTGCTGACCTTCGGTCTGAAACCGGCTTGGAATTTAGATAGAAAATCATTTTCATCTAGCCAGTTACTCACGCGTAATAGAATATGTCGTGAGTAAATTTTCTGTAAAATGTCCATTAGACTTATTGGCCGATAATTACATGGGTCCATCCGATCTCCTTTTTTAAAAATTAAAACAATTTCCGCTCCCTTCCAACTTTCAGGAAATTCTAATGTACGTGAAAATGTATTGCACAAATAATTAATATAGGGTGCCCATACTCCTAAATCGTGCTTATATAAGTCACCTGGGATTTTGTCCAGACCTGGAGCTTTCCCAGATTTAATTTGTGATAATGCTAACTCTGTTTCCCCTAAAGTGAAGTCCAAATGGTTTACGCAAGATTCTAGTTTTTCAGGGCTTGTATTCATGTGAGGGTCCTCGTATTTCTTATATAGGTTTGTAAAATGTGTGACCCAAGTTTGTTCATCCAAAAAAACATCTTTGGTTACCCTACCTGTATGGTTCCCATTTGCGACCAGCCTCCAAAAGGCCACATTATCGCGTGACCTGGCAGCTAGCAACAAATCAGCCCATTTGTCTTCCTCCCATGCTATCTTTGCGGCTCTCTGGACAGATTTGTACTTACTCCTAGCTCTTTTTACATCTGATGGTATTTTACTCTTTATTGCCATTAGCAATTCCCTCTTTGACTCTTTACAGGATCTGTCATACCAAGGCTTGCTATGGGACAGATTCTGGGTATTCTGCTGTTTTTTTTTGGCATCTTAGTAACTAGCAATCTCAGGTCTGCAAAAAATTTTTGGTGGGTTTGGAGAAATGAAGTTTTACTTTCATCTTCGCCTATTGCAGCTAAGTAGGGGCCAAAAGTACCTGCCAAAAGTGAATATATTTCACTTAGAATTTCACTGTGATCCAAAATAAATGGCCATTTTAATGATCTTCTATTATTACTGATATGGATCTCAGAATTAACAGCATCGCTTTCCTCAAATATAGGGTGCTGGGCCATATCATTGAACAAATGAGCGTCCAACGTCAAGTTTAAGGGATAATGATCGCTTTCAAACCGTTCCCTTACTTCGAGGTCCAAAAGATACGGCCAGAGAGGGACAGAAGCAATCACGAAATCTAAATTATTTTTATAGTTGTTCCTGGTGAATGTTGGTTTTCTGGAGCTGTCGGAGGGTAACCGTCCATTACAGGCCCTAAGTGAGTGAACCGTACATAGATTAATCAATTGCAAGCCCAATGTTGTACACTTAACCGGTTTTACATTCTCCAGGATAGGGATTTTGTTTGCTTGGTCTTCCTCATCAAAAATTTCACTAAGACCCAAAACTGGCTCGAAATTGCAATTTAGGTCGCCAGCCAAAATAACAAAATCCTCCCTTGGATCTAGTCTACTCAGAAGACAATCTAAGTTAGCAATGGTCAGTGATTCTCTTGAGGAGGGTAGAGGCCTATTATAAACATTTATAAGAAACAAGTTCTTCCCATTGTAAGCTGTGATTTTTAAAGCTAGTATATCTGCAGAGTTAGTGGGTATCTCCTCTATGTCTATCCTTAAATTAATTTTCACCCATATTAGAAGTCCCCCTGACGGCCTACCACATCTGGAGGGTATCGCACCATTCCCATAGGTCTTGTAACCCACCCTATGTGGCGTCTCTACTGCCCAAGTTTCCTGAAAAAGGCAGAGATCAAAGGAATCTATGTAGTTTGCCCACTCAGGGTCCCTTAGATGTTTTTCTACGCCAGCTATATTCCAACAGATCATTTTAGTCGGGGTTTCGATAGTAACTGGTCTCTCAGTGGTAACCCTAAGCATTTCCTCTTGCACAGATTGGGTCGCCAAGGGTATTACCTCTAAATGTAAATTGGTATGCGGGACGGTTGACTGCAACACCTGCTCCTCTAGATTTTTAACGCCATGGGGTACACTAGCATTATCAAATACAAATCTTACCACACCAGGGGGCACAATATTGGTCAGCACATCATTTACATCGTTATCAACAAATGGTACAGCATTGGCCATCGTGTTCGAACTGTTAATGCTCATATCCCCAAAGCTCGGTGTTTCTAGCCCCACGCACCCCCACACCTCATGGCATCAGTCACAATCTTCCAAACCACTGAAGATGTCATACCTATTAAAGGTTTCTAGCGGTGTGAAGGGTTTAAGGTTGTCCATCCTACCTTTCATGGTGTTGTGTGTCTTGGCCGATACATAATTCCATCCCAACGGGTCTGGAGCTCTCACAGAGCATGGGATGTAATGCATATTATTTACATTTTGTAAGAGGGGGGGGGAGGATATGAGGGATAATAGTTGCTCCCAACGTTCTGTACCGTAAGATGATTACTAGGTTGAAATGCAGGTATGTGCTGTAATGGTTGGTACTGCGGCGGATGATGCTGTGATGGAAACACCACTGACCTCGGGTAAAAATAAGTCAGCGGTTTGGGAATAATTATATTTTTTGCATTACATGTCTGCCAATTCAAAATGAATTGGACAGCATTAGGGTCCCTAAAGTTCACCACCACCACGTCACCATCAATATCTTTGGGTCTGCCCCCCAACCAATGAAGGCGACGTACTTGGACAATTTCGCCATTAACATGGTTTGCAATTGGCCTGTATAAACTGAGCCAATGCATAATCTTGTTTTTTAGTTGGGCAAAACCCTCCCTTTTATTTGGTCCAAGCACAGGCACCCCTGTTAGAACTACCACAAACGGTACTGCCTCAGGTGGGAGCTCAGGCAGAGGAGTCCGTCTTGCTTTCCCCCATGCATGTCTATTTTCCCCCACCTCACTTGTCGGTTTAGCCAGAGGTCTATTGGGTGTGTTACCAGTGTTTGTATTTAAAACATTAGAGGATGATTGAACAGGATTTTTTTGGTTGGGAAGTTTGGGGGGTGGGTGGGTTTGTGCAGTCGCCATCGACGTGTTCCCCATAGATTTGGAGGTAGATGCAATTGACGGGGGAATGACGATGTGACTGGGAATAATTTTAGGTGGTTGAGCGGGAACTGGTATATTTGGGGTATTAACAGGAGTTACATTAGTTACATTATTCAAACCGATGTTAGTTTTGACATCCTTGTTCCCTAGTACACGCTCAATTTTACACAACCTACATTCCACCTCCATCAACCTTTCCAATATACTTGCAGAATACGATTTAATCAAGCTCTCTATATCTGATAGTGACACAGAATCCTTGCTCACAATAGGTGCATTTAAGACCTCACTCGTGTCCATAGTGTCCTCATTTCCCTCATTGGCTGCCGGAATAATTGGCAAGATGGAGGGAGATAATGCTGTAATGCCCCCCTCACTTCCTATATCCAGGGTGCATGGGTCTTTAGCTACATTGGATATTTTTTTGCCAAAGTCTCGACAGCTCAGTTTTGGTTGTAGAGGATCTCCCCTTTTCCGCTGTTTTTTACTCGGTGGAGGACCATACGTTTTTTGAAGGGGAGTCAGTTTTTTTCCCTTAGTATGGAGTGTTTTCACTATAGGCAAGACTTCCCCTTTTGATGTACCTTGGTTATTAGCGTGCAGAGAAGGCCCACTCACATCCGGCATAGGTAGTGGGTTTTGTGTAAGGACAACTACATTAGCTTCCAAGGGCTGGCTTTCCAACAAAATAGAAGACTCATTTACTGTTAGGTCAATATCAGTGACAATAGAGCCAGTGGCAGCACACAGGGACAGAGGAGTTAACCCATTTTTTATGCTTTCCACGGAGCGACGACGATCCGCCCGTCGCTCCGCCAGGGCCAACTCCCTTGCGATATCAGGGGATGATTTAGAAAAATAATTATCCAAAGTACCATTCAGCATCACTCCCTGTTTGTCAGGTACAGGCTGGTCCAAATCGAGCGAAGACATTTGAGAAACCCAAGTTAACAAAACAAGGCAAGCGTAGATAATTCAGGAAAAGGGCAGAGCAAACAGTACCTGTAGGGACAAGATTTAGGGCCAGTCCAGTCTCCTCGGTTCTCGGAGGGTCTCAGAGGGTCCGCCCTTAGTCCGGGCTTTGTCCCGGGCTGAGTCCCGCACACGCGTCCCGCACACGCGCTGCTCCTCTTCCTATTATACTGGAGGATTGCCAAAGGGGAGGGGTTACGGGAAGAGGCGGCAGGTGTGCCTGATGGTGATTGCACTGCCTGGTGAGCCTCGCAGTCCCGTTTTGCTGACCTCCGTTCCGCGGCGTCTCCTCCCTCTGCGCAGTCCGTGGGCAGGTCACAGGATTTCCAGGCAGCTTCCAGCAGCAGAAAGAAAGTATTCACGCACTTCACACTCCTTTGCGAGCGGCACCCGCGGAGCGGGGGCCGCGAGGCGTTTTGAAGGTAGCGCCCAGAGGGGAGGGGTTACGGGAAGAGGCGGCAGGTGTGCCTGATGGTGATTGCACTGCCTGGTGAGCCTCGCAGTCCCGTTTTGCTGACCTCCGTTCCGCGGCGTCTCCTCCCTCTGCGCAGTCCGTGGGCAGGTCACAGGATTTCCAGGCAGCTTCCAGCAGCAGAAAGAAAGTATTCACGCACTTCACACTCCTTTGCGAGCGGCTCCCGCGGAGCGGGGGCCGCGAGGCGTTTTGAAGGTAGCGCCCAGAGGGGAGGGGTCACGGGAAGAGGCGGCAGGTGTGCCTGATGGTGATTGCACTGCCTGGTGAGCCTTGCAGTCCCGTTTTGCTGACCTCCGTTCCGCGGCGTCTCCTCCCTCTGCGCAGTCCGTGGGCAGGTCACAGGATTTCCAGGCAGCTTCCAGCAGCAGAAAGAAAGTATTCACGCACTTCACACTCCTTTGCGAGCGGCAAATGATGAAATGAAATAGCCAGAGGCAGTTCTGTCAATTGTAGGGATTGCTTTAAGCATGGGCAGAAAATCCGTTACGCTCGCGGATTTTGCGGATTTTTGGGAAATTCGCAATCCGCGAGATTTGCGAATTTCCCGCAAAATCCGCAAATTCGCACGCAGCGGATTTTTTTTGCGGCTCGCGTCGTTGGTGATACAATTTTTGCGGCGCGCAGCGTTTATCATCGTTTGCCGAGTTGTTTTTCTCGATATTTTGCGAGTGCTGCGCCATTTTGGATCTTGCTGTGTGATCCCGCGGGAATTTGGCGAGCGCGATTACGTCATCGCGGCTTGCCAACTTGCACAGCGAGACTTTGTCAACGCGAGTACGGCGAGATCACGTCTCGCGGTACTTCGCAATCGCGAGATTTGAGATGCGGCGAGCAGCAACAATCTCGCAGAAGCCAAAATATCAAATATGCAATTCTGCACAAGAAATCCACCAGCAAGCAGCATAAACCTTCTTGAAATGATGATTTTTATCTGAATAACTCCTTAGGTTGACATTTGCCTGCACTTTTTTAGCGAGGAGTCCATTTTGGAGAGGGGGGGAGGGGGGTGGGAGGAAGGAAGTGCCCCACAGTCTTCAACTTCCTGTTCCTGTCCAGCAAGCTCCTCCCAGTGCTTTGTCCATCTCCTGGTCACTTTTCATTTGGATCTGGAGCTGGAAGGATTACTTTTTGTGGATGCTGCTGGATATTTGGATTTGAAGCCTTTTTGACTTTCTTTGGATCACTGTTGGATTAGAAATTTTACAAGTAAGTTTGTTTGGGGCATTACAGTTGCTGCAACTAAAATTTTGGAATTTTCGATTTTTGGGCTGTTTTGGGGCCTTTTGCCCAGGGGTACTCAGTGGTGGGTGGACTGAGTCTTTCTGTGGGTTGTCATGAACTTAAACATCATGGAGGGCATGGATGGATTGGAATTGTGCTGATTTTTCAGTGATTTTCGTTTTTTGGGCCTGTACTTGTGGCCTTTTCACCAGGGGTATTTGAGTCTAGCATGGGCCTAGTCTTTCTGTGGGCTGTCTTGAACTTAAATATCATGGAGGGCGTGGATGGATTGGGATTGTGCAGATTTTTCAGTGATTTTCGTTTTTTGGGCCTGTACTTGTGGCCTTTTCACCAGGGGTATTTGAGTCTAGCATGGGCCTAGTCTTTCTGTGGGATGTCTTGAACTTAAACATCATGGAGGCCATGGATGGAATGGGATTGTGCTGATTTTGCAGTGTTTTTCGATTTTTGGGGGTGTTCATGGGGAGGGACAGGCCATGTGGCTGGTGGCCATTTTGAGTGCTGCTACAGGCACTGGCCATGTGCTGGGAGAGGCAAGTGGCCATTTTGAATGCAGGCTTTGTTGTTAGGCCTGCAACCATTTTGCCTGCTTTTCAACCTTTATGCCCAGGCCAGGGTAGTGAGTCTTGCATGGGCCTAGTCTTTCTGTGGGTTGTCTTGAATTTAAACATCATGGAGGGCATGGATGGATTGGGATTGTGCTGATTTGTCAGTGATTTTCGTTTTTTGGGCCTGTACTTGTGGCCTTTTCACCAGGGGTATTTGAGTCTAGCATGGGCCTAGTCTTTCTGTGGGCTGTCTTGAACTTAAACATCATGGAGGGCATGGATGGATTGGGATTGTGCTGATTTTTCAGTGATTTTCGTTTTTTGGGGCTGTACTTGTGGCCTTTTCACCAGGGCAGGGTATTTGAGTCTAGCATGGGCCTAGTCTTTCTGTGGGCTGTCTTGAACTTAAACATCATGGAGGCCATGGATGGAATGGGATTGTGCTGATTTTGCAGTGTTTTTCGATTTTTGGGGGTGTTCATGGGGAGGGACAGGCCATGTGGCTGGTGGCCATTTTGAGTGCTGCTACAGGCACTGGCCATGTACTGGGAGAGGCAAGTGGCCATTTTGAAAGCAGTCTTTGTTGTTAGGCCTGCAACCATTTTGCCTACTTTTCAACCTTTATGCCCAGGCCAGGGTAGTGAGTCTTGCATGGGCCTAGTCTTTCTGTGGGTTGTCTTGAATTTAAACATCATGGAGGGCATGGATGGATTGGGATTGTGCTGATTTTTCAGTGATTTTCGTTTTTTGGGCCTGTACTTGTGGCCTTTTCACCAGGGGTATTTGAGTCTAGCATGGGCCTAGTCTTTCTGTGGGCTGTCTTGAACTTAAACATCATGGAGGCCATGGATGGAATGGGATTGTGCTGATTCTGCAGTGTTTTTCGATTTTTGGGGGTGTTCATGGGGAGGGACAGGCCATGTGGCTGATGGCCATTTTGAGTGCTGCTACAGGCACTGGCCATGTGCTGGGAGAGGCAAGTGGCCATTTTGAATGCAGGCTTTGTTGTTAGGCCTGCAACCATTTTGCCTACTTTTCAACCTTTATGCCCAGGCCAGGGTAGTGAGTCTTGCATGGGCCCAGTCTTTCTGTGGGTTGTCTTGAATTTAAACATCATGGAGGGCATGGATGGATTGGGATTGTGCTGAATTTTCAGTGATTTTCATTTTTTGGGCCTGTACTTGTGGCCTTTTCACCAGGGGTATTTGAGTCTAGCATGGGCCTAGTCTTTCTGTGGGCTGTCTTGAACTTAAACATCATGGAGGGCATGGATGGATAAGGATTGTGCTGATTTTTCAGTGATTTTCGTTTTTTGGGCCTGTACTTGTGGCCTTTTCACCAGGGGTATTTGAGTCTAGCATGGGCCTAGTCTTTCTGTGGGCTGTCTTGAACTTAAACATCATGGAGGCCATGGATGGAATGGGATTGTGTTGATTTTGCAGTGTTTTTCGATTTTTGGGGGTGTTCATGGGGAAGGACAGGCCATGTGGCTGGTGGCCATTTTGAGTGCTGCTACAGGCACTGGTCATGTGCTGGGAGAGGCAAGTGGCCATTTTGAATGCAGGCTTTGTTGTTAGGCCTGCAACCATTTTGCCTGCTTTTCAACCTTTATACCCAGGCCAGGGTAGTGAGTCTTGCATGGGCCTAGTCTTTCTGTGGGTTGTCTTGAATTTAAACATCATGGAGGGGATGGATGGATTGGGATTGTGCTGATTTTTCAGTGATTTTCGTTTTTTGGGCCTGTACTTGTGGCCTTTTCACCAGGGGTATTTGAGTCTAGCATGGGCCTAGTCTTTCTGTGGGCTGTCTTGAACTTAAACATCATGGAGGGCATGGATGGATTGGGATTGTGCTGATTTTTCAGTGATTTTCATTTTTTGGGGCTGTACTTGTGGCCTTTTCACCAGGGCAGGGTATTTGAGTCTAGCATGGGCCTAGTCTTTCTGTGGGCTGTCTTGAACTTAAACATCATGGAGGCCATGGATGGAATGGGATTGTGCTGATTCTGCAGTGTTTTTGATTTTTGGTGGTGTTCATGGGGAGGGACAGGCCATGTGGCTGGTGGCCATTTTGAGTGCTGCTACAGGCACTGGCCATGTGCTGGGAGAGGCAAGTGGCCATTTTGAATGCAGGCTTTGTTGTTAGGCCTGCAACCATTTTGCCTACTTTTCAACCTTTATGCCCAGGCCAGGGTAGTGAGTCTTGCATGGGCCTAGTCTTTCTGTGGGTTGTCTTGAATTTAAACATCATGGAGGGCATGGATGGATTGGGATTGTGCTGAATTTTCAGTGATTTTCGTTTTTTGGGCCTGTACTTGTGTCCTTTTCACCAGGGGTATTTGAGTCTAGCATGGGCCTAGTCTTTCTGTGGGCTGTCTTGAACTTAAACATCATGGAGGGCATGGATGGATAAGGATTGTGCTGATTTTTCAGTGATTTTCGTTTTTTGGGCCTGTACTTGTGGCCTTTTCACCAGGGGTATTTGAGTCTAGCATGGGCCTAGTCTTTCTGTGGGCTGTCTTGAACTTAAACATCATGGAGGCCATGGATGGAATGGGATTGTGCTGATTTTGCAGTGTTTTTCGATTTTTGGGGGTGTTCATGGGGAGGGTCAGGCCATGTGGCTGGTGGCCATTTTGAGTGCTGCTACAGGCACTGGCCATGTGCTGGGAGAGGCAAGTGGCCATTTTGAATGCAGGCTTTGTTGTTAGGCCTGCAACCATTTTGCCTACTTTTCAACCTTTATGCCCAGGCCAGGGTAGTGAGTCTTGCATGGGCCTAGTCTTTCTGTGGGTTGTCTTGAATTTAAACATCATGGAGGGCATGGATGGATTGGGATTGTGCTGATTTTTCAGTGATTTTCGTTTTTTGGGCCTGTACTTGTGGCCTTTTCACCAGGGGTATTGGAGTCTAGCATGGGCCTAGTCTTTCTGTGGGCTGTCTTGAACTTAAACATCATGGAGGCCATGGATGGAATGGGATTGTGCTGATTTTGCAGTGTTTTTCGATTTTTGGGGATGTTCATGGGGAGGGACAGGCCATGTGGCTGGTGGCCATTTTGAGTGCTGCTACAGGCACTGGCCATGTGCTGGGGGAGGCAAGTGGCCATTTTGAATGCAGGCTTTGTTGTTAGGCCTGCAACCATTTTGCCTACTTTTCAACCTTTATGCCCAGGCCAGGGTAGTGAGTCTTGCATGGGCCTAGTCTTTCTGTGGGTTGTCTTGAATTTAAACATCATGGAGGGCATGGATGGATTGGGATTGTGCTGATTTTTCAGTGATTTTCGTTTTTTGGGCCTGTACTTGTGGCCTTTTCACCAGGGGTATTTTAGTCTAGCATGGGCCTAGTCTTTCTGTGGGCTGTCTTGAACTTAAACATCATGGAGGGCATGGATGGATTGGGATTGTGCTGATTTTTCAGTGATTTTCGTTTTTTGGGCCTGTACTTGTGGCCTTTTCACCAGGGGTATTTGAGTCTAGCATGGGCCTAGTCTTTCTGTGGGCTGTCTTGAACTTAAACATCATGTAGGGCATGGATGGATTGGGATTGTGCTGATTTTTCAGTGATTTTCGTTTTTTGGGGCTGTACTTGTGGCCTTTTCACCAGGGCAGGGTATTTGAGTCTAGCATGGGCCTAGTCTTTCTGTGGGCTGCCTTGAACTTAAACATCATGGAGGGCATGGATGGAATGGGATTGTGCTGATTTTGCAGTGTTTTTCGATTTTTTTTGTGGTGTATAACTGAACTGATGTTCCTCTGTCTTCCAGTGTTTTAGGTGCACAAGACTCAAGAGAACCACCAGTGCCAGGAAGAAGTCCTGCAGCGGTGTGTGTGTGCAGCATAACATCACGCGACGTCACATCTGGCCTCAGACAACTCTACAATTCGTGCAACTGCGGCCTGCTGTCTGACCTGCTCTGAAGAAGATGGCCCCAAAAAAAGTTCTCTGTAGCTCCTCTAGCAAGAAAGTTGCTAGTAAGGAGCAGAAGAAGCAAGTTACCAAGGAGGCTGGTGTGCCACCCGCCACGTTTTTTGGGAGCAAAAAAAAAAGTACGCCTGCAGCAGCAGGATCTGCTGGGGACCAAGCTGGGAGCAGCACCCCTGCTCCATTGGGTTCAGTGCCTCCACCACCACGCCAACTTAAGTCAAAGCCCTTGAGTGCTTCAGAGGCAGTCAGTGTACTTCTCCAATCACCATCGACCAGTGATGTTGGCTCATCGCAAGAAAGTAGCAGCAATGTCCCTGAATCAACACAGGTTGTTGTAACTCATCTGACAAGTGTTGAACAACCACAGCCGCAACAACAACACCATGTGCAAGTACACGCCCAAGTACATGTGGAAGGAGAGGCAGCAAAAGGAGATGCGCAAGCAAAGGTGCATGGAGGTTCACAAGTGCCCACAATAGTTGTTCCTCCCGAAGTAGGGGCACATCAGGAAATCGACAATGAAGCCGAGGTATTGGAAGCTACTCCTCCTGATGATCATTCATTGTCTTCCACATCCCTAGCAAGGAAAAGATCAAGGGGGGTGTCTACATCTTCTTCAAGCCCACCTCCTTCTGATGCAAGTGATCCGTCTTGGGAACCACAACTGCGGTCTGACAGTGAGGCACACCATGATCTGACAAAGGTACCTAAGCGTAAAAGGAAGGTCGTCGAAAAACTCATAGCTATGGATTGTGATGAGGCTCAACAAGAAGTGACAGATACTGCTGGTGATGAAGCCTCTCACGATGACGACGAGCCAGTCATCACAAAGGTCACTGCAGCCCCACCAGGCATGCAGCAAAGAGACATTTTGACCCTATCCCGAGAAGCTGCTGAGCGTGATGATGATGTCGACGAGGAGGCAATGGAAATGGAATCATTAGATTTGGAGTTAAGTAGTACACCAAAACCTACCGCTTCCATATTTCTTCCTCGCAAGAAGGTACCCACCTCAACCTCAATTCGTGGTGGTGAAAGTGCAAAACGTACTGAAGTTCGGCAATCCACATCCTCCACTTCATCTGGCATTAGCAGCAGGACCACCACCACCAGTATCGCCGCCTCCTCCGGCCCCCAAAGACATTTCAAGTCTCCAGTTTGGGACTTCTTTAGTGTTTGCCCAAAAATGGAAAACGTAGCCATTTGTAGCATTTGTAAGCTTCGAGTTGGTCGTGGTAAGCTTGGTTCTAACTATGGTACCGGAGGCCAGAGAGGTCATCTTAAGAGAGCGCACCCTGTCCAATGGTTTCCTCACCTAGAGGCGTTTAAGCAAGCCGGAATTGCACGTAATGAAAACATTGATTTTTCATCTGATGATAACAAGGAGGAAGAAGACGATTCAAACACTTCACTTACACCCAGTACCCCTGTCAGCAGCACACCCCATGTGAGGCACACTAAGAGTGTGGGAGAGAGTGAGACATCAATGCGGAAAAGTTCATCAGCGAGCGTAACTGGGTCGAAGATATCATCATCATCCCGTAAATCCTTGGTCCAGGGCAACATTAAAAAGATGTTGTTTACAGAAGCGCAATATGAACGCAACCACCCACTGACGCGTCTGTATAACACTAAGCTGGCTAAAATGCTAGCTCTGGACCTTCTCCCTTTTTCTTTTGTAGAAGGGGTTGGTTTTCTAGAATTAGTGGCAGCGCTCTGCCCTAAATGGAAGGTTCCTAGCCGGTTCTATTTTGCCCGAGTTGCGGTTCCAGCACTACATGAAGATGTTCTGAAGGTGATTGGGGCAGCTTTGCAGAAGAGTGCTGTTCACACTATACATCTGACAACAGACATGTGGACCAGTGGCGCAGGCGCTGATTACATGTGCATCACTGCACACTGGGTCTCTTTTTCAGGGGCTAAAGCAAAGCTAAACGCAGGTGTTGACGCAGACGTTGTTTTTAAAGCTGCTCGGAAACATGCAACACTAGCCATGTTTGGTTTGGAGAAACGTCACACAGCAGATAACATTTTGGATGTCTTTAACACAAAGGTCCTTAACTGGCTGTTCCCACTAAAACGCCAGGTTGGTTATGTTTCCACGGACAATGGCTCCAATATAGTTAAGGCCATGAGGGACGGTGACTATTTCAGAGTGCCGTGTTTGGCGCACTGTATAAACCTGGTTGTCCAAAAATTTTTGGGTAATAAAGGCAGTGCAGCGTACAGTGTATTGGACACCTGCCGAAAAATGTGCAAGCATTTCAGCCATTCTTTTAAGGTCCGGAAGCAGCTGAGGAGCCTGCTATATCAACGTCAAATGCCAGTGAAAGCACTCATCCAGGAGGTGGTAACACGTTGGAACTCAACCTTCTACATGCTTGAGCGTCTGTATGAGCAGTATAAGGAACTCGATCAATATTTCCTTACAGAGGGTACAGAGGAGCTGAGGATGGGTGCGGCGCAATTGAACATAGTTCAAAGCCTGACACGCATGCTTCGTCCTTTTGAGTTCTTCACGCGTGCAGTCAGCAAGGAGGACTCTAATTTGGGAAAAGCTATCCCATTGTTGTACATGCTGGAGGACCAACTGAAGGAGGTGTGTTCTGTGTTTGAAAAAGATGAAAAAAACCAAGACTCTTTGCTTCTGGCTGAGAAATTATTAGAGCTCCTACAAGGTGATGAACGTCTTACAAAGATCCACTCAGAAGAGCATTACATTTGTGCTACTATTCTGGATCCACGCTACAAAAAGGCGCTGGCAGGCCAAGCATTCTTCCCTTTTGATGATGAACATGTTCCAAAGTACAAACGTTGGCTAGCCTTGTCAGCCAAGAGGTTTGAAAGAGAACGGCTGAAAATTGAAGGAAATGGCAGTACATCAGCAGGCCATCCCCAGTCAAAACAATCCACTTCTGCACCTGTGGCTGTGGCACAAGTGACCTCTCAGCCGTTAAAGACACCGGCAACCGGATCATCTGCACGAGACACAACAGAAACATTGGAGGCTGAAGAGGATTGGCTAGCTCTGCGTGGGTTTGGTTCTCAAAAGGTCAGAGGCACAGCAAGAGCTAAGCAAAGTGGAGGAACCTTGGATGAGGACCTTGAGTCGATGGTGAAGGACTATCTGAATGACTCAACAGAGGTCTATGTTAATTCTGACCCATTGGCGTATTGGCATGGGAAAAAAGAATTGTGGCCACAGCTCACCAACCTGGCTTTAAACTACTTGTCTTGCCCACTCGCAAGCGTGTCTTCTGAACGGGTTTTCAGTGCTGCTGGTGGCATTGTAACTCCCAAACGGAGCCGCCTCTCGCCCAAAAATGTGGAGAGGTTAACAATGATCAAGATGAATCAGCACCTCATACCACCAGATTTCAGAGTACGAGAAAGCATGCCGGATGAAGAGGAGGTGGCCAGCAACATAGATGAGGGAATTTCTACTCTGTCAGGTGACACTGAGCTCACCCTGCCTGAATTCGCAGAGTATGATGACGAAGCCTTATTCTTATTCCTGGACCGTGATACCGAGCCCTGAAAATGAGACAACGAATCAATAACTTTCTTTTTCATCCTTATTCGCTTTTATTCCTGTGTGTCTGTCTTTCTTTGTTGTGCACAGTTAATATATTTCAAACTTTAATCAGATAATCACAAAATCAAGCCCATCAGCAGAACTGTCTTCACTGGTTTGCTAATTGATTTGAAGTTGCCGCAGTCTGCATTCCTCAGGTTCACAAGTTCAGAAGAACATGCTCCTCTATCCTCCTCCTCCAGACTCCTATTTCCATCAAACCAGAGGGCTGGTTTACGCCCAATGAAGAAAGACTCAGCACTTGTGGGGGTGTTGTTGTACCTCTTTGCAGGTGAGTTGACGGCTCTGGGACCATTGTTGGGAAGCTCTAATACCGGATAAAAGTGGTTTGGACCAAATCCCAGGTGGAATCTTTTTTGTGTTTTTGATGACTTGCTTGCCTTTTAGGTGCTCTTAGGGGGGGTTCCGTCTGTTTGTGGGTGAGTTTCGTGGTCTGGGAGCACTGCTGGGACACTCTAATCTTGATTGCATTTGCTTTTCAGGAAATCCGTGGTGGCAACCCCGACTTATGGCCTAGCCACGCAGCGCGTTTGGACCGAAGGCCGAGAAATATTGCAAGTATGAGATTTTGCTTTTGGCCTGTTTGGGGGTGTTATGCTTCTTGGCGGGTGGGTTGGCGGGTCTTGGGGCATTCCTGGGAAGGTCTAATACCGGGTAGAAGTGGTTGGGACAAAATCCAGGCCGATTTTTTTTTTGGCTATTTCTGACATTTTGCTCAATGTAGCGTTTTCGGGGGCCTGTTTGTGGGGCTTCCTGGTGTTTGTGGGTGGGGTTCGGGGTCTGGGAGCACTGCTGGGACACTCTAATCTTGATTGCATTTGCTTTTCAGGAAATCCGTCGTGGCAACCCCGACTTATGGCCTAGCTACGCAGCGCGTTTGGACCGAAGGCCGAGAAATATTGCAAGTATGAGATTTTGCTTTTGGCCTGTTTGGGGGTGTTATGCTTCTTGGCGGGTCGGTTGGCGGGTCTTGGGGCATTCCTGGGAAGGTCTAATACCGGGTAGAAGTGGTTGGGACAAAATCCAGGCCGATTTTTTTTTGGGCTATTTCTGACATTTTGCTCAATGTAGCGTTTTCGGGGGCCTGTTTGGGGGGCTTCCTGGTGTTTGTGGGTGGGTTTCGGGGTCTGGGCGCACTGCTGGCTACATATACTTTACTTTGCAAGAGGTTTGAAGCAAATCCATGGTGGCAGAGGGGAGTTAGGGCCTAGCTGCAGAGCGCGCGCGGAGTGATTTGGGAAATTTGTGAAAAACTGACAAAGTCCCCATTTTTGTACTTTTACTCTTTGGCTGTTTGGGGGTCTTCTACTCGTTTTCTCCTGGGTTGACGGCTCTGGGGCCATTGCTGGGAAGCTCTAATACCGGATAAAAGTGGTTTGGACCAAATCCCAGGCGGAATTTTTTTTGTGTTTTTGATGACTTGCTTGCCTTTGAGGTGCTCTTAGGGGGGTTCCGTCTGTTTGTGGGTGAGTTTCGTGGTCTGGGAGCACTGCTGGGACACTCTAATCTTGATTGCATTTGCTTTTCAGGAAATCCATCGTGGCAACCCCGACTTATGGCCTAGCTACGCAGCGCGTTTGGACCGAAGGCCGAGAAATATTGCAAGTATGAGATTTTGCTTTTGGCCTGTTTGGGGGTGTTATGCTTCTTGGCGGGTGGGTTGGCGGGTCTTGGGGCATTCCTGGGAAGGTCTAATACCGGGTAGAAGTGGTTGGGACAAAATCCAGGCCGATTTTTTTTTGGCTATTTCTGACATTTTGCTCAATGTAGCGTTTTCGGGGGCCTGTTTGGGGGGCTTCCTGGTGTTTGTGGGTGGGTTTCGGGGTCTGGGCGCACTGCTGGGACACTCTAATCTTGATTGCATTTGCTTTTCAGGAAATCCGTCGTGGCAACCCCGACTTATGGCCTAGCTACGCAGCGCGTTTGGACCGAAGGCCGAGAAATATTGCAAGTATGAGATTTTGCTTTTGGCCTGTTTGGGGGTGTTATGCTTCTTGGCGGGTGGGTTGGCGGGTCTTGGGGCATTCCTGGGAAGGTCTAATACCGGGTAGAAGTGGTTGGGACAAAATCCAGGCCGATTTTTTTTTTGGCTATTTCTGACATTTTGCTCAATGTAGCGTTTTCGGGGGCCTGTTTGGGGGGCTTCCTGGTGTTTGTGGGTGGGTTTCGGGGTCTGGGCGCACTGCTGGCTACATATACTTTACTTTGCAAGAGGTTTGAAGCAAATCCATAGTGGCAGAGGGGAGTTAGGGCCTAGCTGCAGAGCGCGCGCGGAGTGATTTGGGAAATTTGTGAAAAACTGACAAAGTCCCCATTTTTGTACTTTTGCTCTTTGGCTGTTTGGGGGTCTTCTACTCGTTTTCTCCTGGGTTGACGGCTCTGGGGCCATTGCTGGGAAGCTCTAATATCCGATAAAAGTGGTTTGGACCAAATCCCAGGCGGAACTTTTTGTGTGTTTCTGATGACTTGCTTGCCTTTGAGGTGCTCTTAGGGGGGGTTCCGTCTGTTTGTGGGTGAGTTTCATGGTCTGGGAGCACTGCTGGGACACTCTAATCTTGATTGCATTTGCTTTTCAGGAAATCTGTCGTGGCAACCCCGACTTATGGCCTAGCTACGCAGCGCGTTTGGACCGAAGGCCGAGAAATATTGCAAGTATGAGATTTTGCTTTTGGCCTGTTTGGGGGTGTTATGCTTCTTGGCGGGTGGGTTGGCGGAGCTTGGGGCATTCCTGGGAAGGTCTAATACCGGGTAGAAGTGGTTGGGACAAAATCCAGGCCGATTTTTTTTGGGGCTATTTCTGACATTTTGCTCAATGTAGCGTTTTCGGGGGCCTGTTTGGGGGGCTTCCTGGTATTTGTGGGTGGGTTTCTGGGTCTGGGCGCACTGCTGGGACACTCTAATCTTGATTGCATTTGCTTTTCAGGAAATCCGTCGTGGCAACCCCGACTTATGGCCTAGCTACGCAGCGCGTTTGGACCGAAGGCCGAGAAATATTGCAAGTCTGAGATTTTGCTTTTGGCCTGTTTGGGGGTGTTATGCTTCTTGGCGGGTGGGTTGGCGGGTCTTGGGGCATTCCTGGGAAGGTCTAATACCGGGTAGAAGTGGTTGGGACAAAATCCAGGCCGATTTTTTTTTTGGCTATTTCTGACATTTTGCTCAATGTAGCGTTTTCGGGGGCCTGTTTGGGGGGCTTCCTGGTGTTTGTGGGTGGGTTTCGGGGTCTGGGCGCACTGCTGGGACACTCTAATCTTGATTGCATTTGCTTTTCAGGAAATCCGTCGTGGCAACCCCGACTTATGGCCTAGCTACGCAGCGCGTTTGGACCGAAGGCCGAGAAATATTGCAAGTATGAGATTTTGCTTTTGGCCTGTTTGGGGGTGTTATGCTTCTTGGCGGGTGGGTTGGCGGGTCTTGGGGCATTCCTGGGAAGGTCTAATACCGGGTAGAAGTGGTTGGGACAAAATCCAGGCCGATTTTTTTTTTGGCTATTTCTGACATTTTGCTCAATGTAGCGTTTTCGGGGGCCTGTTTGGGGGGCTTCCTGGTGTTTGTGGGTGAGTTTCGTGGTCTGGGAGCACTGCTGGGACACTCTAATCTTGATTGCATTTGCTTTTCAGGAAATCCGTCGTGGCAACCCCGACTTATGGCCTAGCTACGCAGCGCGTTTGGACCGAAGGCCGAGAAATATTGCAAGTATGAGATTTTGCTTTTGGCCTGTTTGGGGGTGTTATGCTTCTTGGCGGGTCGGTTGGCGGGTCTTGGGGCATTCCTGGGAAGGTCTAATACCGGGTAGAAGTGGTTGGGACAAAATCCAGGCCGATTTTTTTTTGGGCTATTTCTGACATTTTGCTCAATGTAGCGTTTTCGGGGGCCTGTTTGGGGGGCTTCCTGGTGTTTGTGGGTGGGTTTCGGGGTCTGGGCGCACTGCTGGCTACATATACTTTACTTTGCAAGAGGTTTGAAGCAAATCCATGGTGGCAGAGGGGAGTTAGGGCCTAGCTGCAGAGCGCGCGCGGAGTGATTTGGGAAATTTGTGAAAAACTGACAAAGTCCCCATTTTTGTACTTTTACTCTTTGGCTGTTTGGGGGTCTTCTACTCGTTTTCTCCTCGGTTGACGGCTCTGGGGCCATTGCTGGGAAGCTCTAATACCGGATAAAAGTGGTTTGGACCAAATCCCAGGCGGAATTTTTTTTGTGTTTTTGATGACTTGCTTGCCTTTGAGGTGCTCTTAGGGGGGTTCCGTCTGTTTGTGGGTAAGTTTCGTGGTCTGGGAGCACTGCTGGGACACTCTAATCTTGATTGCATTTGCTTTTCAGGAAATCCATCGTGGCAACCCCGACTTATGGCCTAGCTACGCAGCGCGTTTGGACCGAAGGCCGAGAAATATTGCAAGTATGAGATTTTGCTTTTGGCCTGTTTGGGGGTGTTATGCTTCTTGGCGGGTGGGTTGGCGGGTCTTGGGGCATTCCTGGGAAGGTCTAATACCGGGTAGAAGTGGTTGGGACAAAATCCAGGCCGATTTTTTTTTGGCTATTTCTGACATTTTGCTCAATGTAGCGTTTTCGGGGGCCTGTTTGGGGGGCTTCCTGGTGTTTGTGGGTGGGTTTCGGGGTCTGGGCGCACTGCTGGGACACTCTAATCTTGATTGCATTTGCTTTTCAGGAAATCCGTCGTGGCAACCCCGACTTATGGCCTAGCTACGCAGCGCGTTTGGACCGAAGGCCGAGAAATATTGCAAGTATGAGATTTTGCTTTTGGCCTGTTTGGGGGTGTTATGCTTCTTGGCGGGTGGGTTGGCGGGTCTTGGGGCATTCCTGGGAAGGTCTAATACCGGGTAGAAGTGGTTGGGACAAAATCCAGGCCGATTTTTTTTTTGGCTATTTCTGACATTTTGCTCAATGTAGCGTTTTCGGGGGCCTGTTTGGGGGGCTTCCTGGTGTTTGTGGGTGGGTTTCGGGGTCTGGGCGCACTGCTGGCTACATATACTTTACTTTGCAAGAGGTTTGAAGCAAATCCATAGTGGCAGAGGGGAGTTAGGGCCTAGCTGCAGAGCGCGCGCGGAGTGATTTGGGAAATTTGTGAAAAACTGACAAAGTCCCCATTTTTGTACTTTTGCTCTTTGGCTGTTTGGGGGTCTTCTACTCGTTTTCTCCTGGGTTGACGGCTCTGGGGCCATTGCTGGGAAGCTCTAATACCGGATAAAAGTGGTTTGGACCAAATCCCAGGCGGAACTTTTTGTGTGTTTCTGATGACTTGCTTGCCTTTGAGGTGCTCTTAGGGGGGGTTCCGTCTGTTTGTGGGTGAGTTTCATGGTCTGGGAGCACTGCTGGGACACTCTAATCTTGATTGCATTTGCTTTTCAGGAAATCTGTCGTGGCAACCCCGACTTATGGCCTAGCTACGCAGCGCGTTTGGACCGAAGGCCGAGAAATATTGCAAGTATGAGATTTTGCTTTTGGCCTGTTTGGGGGTGTTATGCTTCTTGGCGGGTGGGTTGGCGGAGCTTGGGGCATTCCTGGGAAGGTCTAATACCGGGTAGAAGTGGTTGGGACAAAATCCAGGCCGATTTTTTTTGGGGCTATTTCTGACATTTTGCTCAATGTAGCGTTTTTGGGGGCCTGTTTGGGGGGCTTCCTGGTATTTGTGGGTGGGTTTCTGGGTCTGGGCGCACTGCTGGGACACTCTAATCTTGATTGCATTTGCTTTTCAGGAAATCCGTCGTGGCAACCCCGACTTATGGCCTAGCTACGCAGTGCGTTTGGACCGAAGGCCGAGAAATATTGCAAGTATGAGATTTTGCTTTTGGCCTGTTTGGGGGTGTTATGCTTCTTGGCGGGTGGGTTGGCGGGTCTTGGGGCATTCCTGGGAAGGTCTAATACCGGGTAGAAGTGGTTGGGACAAAATCCAGGCCGATTTTTTTTGGGGCTATTTCTGACATTTTGCTCAATGTAGCGTTTTCGGGGGCCTGTTTGGGGGGCTTCCTGGTGTTTGTGGGTGGGTTTCGGGGTCTGGGCGCACTGCTGGCTACATATACTTTACTTTGCAAGAGGTTTGAAGCAAATCCATGGTGGCAGAGGGGAGTTAGGGCCTAGCTGCAGAGCGCGCACGGAGTGATTTGGGAAATTTGTGAAAAACTGACAAAGTCCCCATTTTTGTACTTTTGCTCTTTGGCTGTTTGGGGGTCTTCTACTCGTTTTCTCCTGGGTTGACGGCTCTGGGGCCATTGCTGGGAAGCTCTAATACCGGATAAAAGTGGTTTGGACCAAATCCCAGGCGGACATTTTTTTGTGTTTTTGATGACTTGCTTGCCTTTGAGGTGCTCTTAGGGGGGGTTCCGTCTGTTTGTGGGTGAGTTTCGTGGTCTGGGGGCACTGCTGGGACACTCTCATCTTGATTGCATTTGCTTTTCAGGAAATCCGTTGTGGCAACCCCGACTTATGGCCTAGCTACGCAGCGCGTTTGGACCGAAGGCCGAGAAATATTGCAAGTATGAGATTTTGCTTTTGGCCTGTTTGGGGGTGTTATGCTTCTTGGCGGGTGGGTTGGCGGGTCTTGGGGCATTCCTGGGAAGGTCTAATACCGGGTAGAAGTGGTTGGGACAAAATCCAGGCCGATTTTCTTTTTGGCTATTTCTGACATTTTGCTCAATGTAGCGTTTTCGGGGGCCTGTTTGGGGGGCTTCCTGGTGTTTGTGGGTGGGTTTCGGGGTCTGGGCGCACTGCTGGCTATATATACTTTACTTTGCAAGAGGTGTGAAGCAAATCCATGGTGGCAGAGGGGAGTTAGGGCCTAGCTGCAGAGCGTGCGCGGAGTGATTTGGGAAATTTGTGAAAAACTGACAAAGTCCCCATTTTTGTACTTTTGCTCTTTGGCTGTTTGGGGGTCTTCTACTCGTTTTCTCCTGGGTTGACGGCGCCGGGGCCATTGCTGGGAAGCTCTAATACCGGATAAAAGTGGTTTGGACCAAATCCCAGGCGGAATTATTTTTGTGTTTTTGATGAATTGCTTGCCTTTGAGGTGCTCTTAGGGGGGGTTCCGTCTGTTTGTAGGTGAGTTTCGTGGTCTGGGAGCACTGCTGGGACACTCTAATCTTGATTGCATTTGCTTTTCAGGAAATCTGTCGTGGCAACCCCGACTTATGGCCTAGCTACGCAGCGCGTTTGGACCGAAGGCCGAGAAATATTGCAAGTATGAGATTTGGCTTTTGGCCTGTTTGGGGGTGTTATGCTTCTTGGCGGGCGGGTTGGCGGGTCTTGGGGCATTCCTGGGAAGGTCTAATACCGGGTAGAAGTGGTTGGGACAAAATCCAGGCCGATTTTTTTTTGGGCTATTTCTGACATTTTGCTCAATGTAGCGTTTCCGGGGGCCTGTTTGGGGGGCTTCCTGGTGTTTGTGGGTGGGTTTCGGGGTCTGGGCGCACTGCTGGCTATATATACTTTACTTTGCAAGAGGTTTGAAGCAAATCCATGGTGGCAGAGGGGAGTTAGGGCCTAGCTGCAGAGCGCGCGCGGAGTGATTTGGGAAATTTGTGAAAAACTGACAAAGTCCCCATTTTTGTACTTTTGCTTTTTGGCTGTTTGGGTACTTCTACTCGTTTTCTCCTGGGTTGACGGCTCTGGGGCCATTGCTGGGAAGCTCTAATACCGGATAAAAGTGGTTTGGACCAAATCCGAGGCGGAAATTTGTTTGTGTTTTTGATGACTTGCTTGCCTTTGAGGTGCTCTTAGGGGGGGTTCCGTCTGTTTGTGGGTGAGTTTTGTGGTCTGGGAGCACTGCTGGGACACTCTAATCTTGATTGCATTTGCTTTTCAGGAAATCCGTAGTGGCAACCCCGACTTATGGCCTAGCTACGCAGCGCGTTTGGACCGAAGGCCGAGAAATATTGCAAGTATGAGATTTTGCTTTTGGCCTGTTTGGGGGTGTTATGCTTCTTGGCGGGTGGGTTGGCGGGTCTTGGGGCATTCCTGGGAAGGTCTAATACCGGGTAGAAGTGGTTGGGACAAAATCCAGGCCGATTTTTTTTGTGGCTATTTCTGACATTTTGCTCAATGTAGCATTTTCGGGGGCCTGTTTGGGGGGCTTCCTGGTGTTTGTCGGTGGGTTTCGGGGTCTGGGCGCACTGCTGGCTATATATACTTTACTTTGCAAGAGGTTTGAAGAAAATCCATGGTGGCAGAGGGGAGTTAGGGCCTAGCTGCAGAGCGCGCACGGAGTGATTTGGGAAATTTGTGAAAAACTGACAAAGTCCCCATTTTTGTACTTTTGCTCTTTGGCTGTTTGGGGGTCTTCTACTCGTTTTCTCCTGGGTTGACGGCTCTGGGGCCATTGCTGGGAAGCTCTAATACCGGATAAAAGTGGTTTGGACCAAATCCCAGGCGGAATTTTTTTGTGTTTTTGATGACTTGCTTGCCTTTGAGGTGTTCTTAGGGGGGGTTCCGTCTGATTGTGGGTGAGTTTCGTGGTCTGGGAGCACTGCTGGGACACTCTAATCTTGATTGCATTTGCTTTTCAGGAAATCCGTTGTGGCAACCCCGACTTATGGCCTAGCTACGCAGCGCGTTTGGACCGAAGGCCGAGAAATATTGCAAGTATGAGATTTTGCTTTTGGCCTGTTTGGGGGTGTTATGCTTCTTGGCGGGTGGGTTGGCAGGTCTTGGGGCATTCCTGGGAAGGTCTAATACCGGGTAGAAGTGGTTGGGACAAAATCCAGGCCGATTTTTTTTGTGGCTATTTCTGACATTTTGCTCAATGTAGCGTTTTCGGGGGCCTGTTTGGGGGGCTTCCTGGTGTTTGTGGGTGGGTTTCGGGGTCTGGGCGCACTGCTGGGACACTCTAATCTTGATTGCATTTGCTTTTCAGGAAATCCGTCGTGGCAACCCCGACTTATGGCCTAGCTACGCAGCGCGTTTGGACCGAAGGCCGAGAAATATTGCAAGTATGAGATTTTGCTTTTGGCCTGTTTGGGGGTGTTATGCTTCTTGGCGGGTGGGTTGGCGGGTCTTGGGGCATTCCTGGGAAGGTCTAATACCGGGTAGAAGTGGTTGGGACAAAATCCAGGCCGATTTTTTTTGTGGCTATTTCTGACATTTTGCTCAATGTAGCGTTTTCAGGGGCCTGTTTGGGGGGCTTCCTGGTGTTTGTGGGTGGGTTTCGGGGTCTGGGCGCACTGCTGGGACACTCTAATCTTGATTGCATTTGCTTTTCAGGAAATCCGTCGTGGCAACCCCGACTTATGGCCTAGCTACGCAGCGCGTTTGGACCGAAGGCCGAGAAATATTGCAAGTATGAGATTTTGCTTTTGGCCTGTTTGGTGGTGTTATGCTTCTTTGCGGGAGGGTTGGCGGGTCACTCTTGGGGCATTCCTGGGAAGGTCTAATACCGGGTAGAAGTGGTTGGGACAAAATCCTCGCGGAGAAGCCTTTTGGCACTTTTTGTAACTTAGGGTTCGTTAGGGTTAGCCCTAGCAGCAGGATTGCATGTGTTTCGGGGTGTTCTAGATTTTTGCAACTGAGTTCTGGGGTCTTAGAGCACTCGTGAGAATGTGTAATTTTGGTTGCAAGTCATTTGAAGAAAATCCATGGTGGGAAAGGGGGGATTTGGCATAGTTAAAGAAAGCCTTTGCCACTATTCTTAACTTAGGGTTTGTTAGGGTTAGCAGTATTTCTATTGCATGTGTTTGAGTGGGGGGGATTTCGAGTCTTGGAGCGATGCTGGCTATGGATACTTTTGCTTAGTTGCTTGCAAGTGGTTTGAACGCAATCCACGGTGGGTAAGGGGTAATTAGGAAGGGGGTACTTCGGCCTACTATTACTTTCAAAGTACGTTTTGTCACCAGTTTTCTGCAAGGCCTCGTTTTTTGAGATTTGATTGGGGGTCTTCTACATTTTTGCGACTGGCTTTAGTAAGGGTCTGGGTGGGAGCACTGCTAGGAAGATCTAATTTTGTTCTAAAACACAGTTTACAGTACACCTAGCTTGAGGGGAAAGATCCGCTACATTAATTTGCCCCTACTTATTTATCCTTCAAAAGGTGACTCAGACAGAGTACGCACTTTCAAAAATATTGTACTGTCTACTAGGAAAATCAAATTGTGTCTTTTTGCACTCCACAGCCTACATACTTTATATTTATTTATCAGTGGTGTTGTAATATTATATCACTTCCTGTTTTTCGTTGAATAATTACAGGCCGGGTTTCAGTCTCTGCAATGGGGAAAAAAGGATGGAGTCAGGCTTCACATTAGCGAGCCACAATTCAGCATCAGGCAGGCAGTGGACAGGGTGTCTTCTGGTGACCAACATCGATGGACGAAGCGTCGGCTGCAATGGAGGAGTGCCGCTAATAAGAGGATTTTTTTTCTGCAGGCAACTTACTTACAACTTCCAACAGGACAACTACAACAACATAGATACAGTATACCTTGCCTTTTTCTCTGACTGTGACTGCATTTCTTGGATCTCTCTCTGCTTCTAAATTGATCCCTTAACACATCACTTAGTCCACTCCACTATCACATCTGCACCACACATAGTCATTTGTAAGTGCTCCTACGTAATTCGCAAGTCGCAGCACGCCCCAACCCGTAGAGGACTGGGATGGCCCCAATGATGAAGCATGTCACCAAGGGGCAACCCTGGTGAGTGAGGGGACACCTAGAAAAAAAGCAATTTCTCCTTTTCTATCTACTATACCTTCCAGACCAACCCCATTGAGTGTTGTTGTGAATGGATTTATAGTGACCAGCAAGGCTCTCTGGTATCTGGCTACAGAGACCTTATGTTGAATATCGTTATGAATAATTCCACACAGGCCCTGTACTGTCGCATTCTTTCTTCCACAGTTGTCGAAAGTACTACTTACTTTTCACTGACATGCATTGCAGTAGTGCATGCACTTTCAAAGATTGATGGATAGGTTTGTACCCAAATAATTGTTTATGTTCAATTGTTTGTCTATGCTGTGCTTTTTTTACAGGGTGTCTTCTGGTGACCAACATCGATGGACGAAGCGTCGGCTGCAATGGAGGAGTGCCGCTAATAAGAGGATTTTTTTTCTGCAGGCAACTTACTTACCACTTCCAACAGGACAACTACAACAACATAGATACAGTATCCCTTGCCTTTTTCTCTGACTGTGACTGCATTTCTTGGATCTCTCTCTGCTTCTAAATTGATCCCTTAACACATCACTTAGTCCACTCCACTATCACATCTGCACCACACATAGTCATTTGTAAGTGCTCCTACGTAATTCGCAAGTCGCAGCACGCCCCAGCCCGTAGAGGACTGGGATGGCCCCAATGATGAAGCATGTCACCAAGGGGCAACCCTGGTGAGTGAGGGGACACCTAGAAAAAAAGCAATTTTTCCTTTTCTATCTACTATACCTTCCAGACCAACCCCATTGAGTGTTGTTGTGAATGGATTTATAGTGACCAGCAAGGCTCTCGGGTATCTGGCTACAGAGACCTTATGTTGATTATCGTTATGAATAATTCCACACAAGCCCTGTACTGTCGCATTCTTTCTTCCACAGTTGTCGAAAGTACTACTTACTTTTCACTGACATGCATTGCAGTAGTGCATGCACTTTCAAAGATTGATGGATAGGTTTGTACCCAAATAATTGTTTATGTTCAATTGTTTGTCTATGCTGTGCTTTTTTTACAGGGTGTCTTCTGGTGACCAACATCGATGGACGAAGCGTCGGCTGCAATGGAGGAGTGCCGCTAATAAGAGGATTTTTTTTCTGCAGGCAACTTACTTACCACTTCCAACAGGACAACTACAACAACATAGATACAGTATACCTTGCCTTTTTCTCTGACTGTGACTGCATTTCTTGGATCTCTCTCTGCTTCTAAATTGATCCCTTAACACATCACTTAGTCCACTCCACTATCACATCTGCACCACACATAGTCATTTGTAAGTGCTCCTACGTAATTCGCAAGTCGCAGCACGCCCCAACCCGTAGAGGACTGGGATGGCCCCAATGATGAAGCATGTCACCAAGGGGCAACCCTGGTGAGTGAGGGGACACCTAGAAAAAAAGCAATTTCTCCTTTTCTATCTACTATACCTTCCAGACCAACCCCATTGAGTGTTGTTGTGAATGGATTTATAGTGACCAGCAAGGCTCTCTGGTATCTGGCTACAGAGACCTTATGTTGAATATCGTTATGAATAATTCCACACAGGCCCTGTACTGTCGCATTCTTTCTTCCACAGTTGTCGAAAGTACTACTTACTTTTCACTGACATGCATTGCAGTAGTGCATGCACTTTCAAAGATTGATGGATAGGTTTGTACCCAAATAATTGTTTATGTTCAATTGTTTGTCTATGCTGTGCTTTTTTTACAGGGTGTCTTCTGGTGACCAACATCGATGGACGAAGCGTCGGCTGCAATGGAGGAGTGCCGCTAATAAGAGGATTTTTTTTCTGCAGGCAACTTACTTACCACTTCCAACAGGACAACTACAACAACATAGATACAGTATCCCTTGCCTTTTTCTCTGACTGTGACTGCATTTCTTGGATCTCTCTCTGCTTCTAAATTGATCCCTTAACACATCACTTAGTCCACTCCACTATCACATCTGCACCACACATAGTCATTTGTAAGTGCTCCTACGTAATTCGCAAGTCGCAGCAGGCCCCAGCCCGTAGAGGACTGGGATGGCCCCAATGATGAAGCATGTCACCAAGGGGCAACCCTGGTGAGTGAGGGGACACCTAGAAAAAAAGCAATTTTTCCTTTTCTATCTACTATACCTTCCAGACCAACCCCATTGAGTGTTGTTGTGAATGGATTTATAGTGACCAGCAAGGCTCTCGGGTATCTGGCTACAGAGACCTTATGTTGATTATCGTTATGAATAATTCCACACAAGCCCTGTACTGTCGCATTCTTTCTTCCACAGTTGTCGAAAGTACTACTTACTTTTCACTGACATGCATTGCAGTAGTGCATGCACTTTCAAAGATTGATGGATAGGTTTGTACCCAAATAATTGTTTATGTTCAATTGTTTGTCTATGCTGTGCTTTTTTTACAGGGTGTCTTCTGGTGACCAACATCGATGGACGAAGCGTCGGCTGCAATGGAGGAGTGCCGCTAATAAGAGGATTTTTTTTCTGCAGGCAACTTACTTACCACTTCCAACAGGACAACTACAACAACATAGATACAGTATCCCTTGCCTTTTTCTCTGACTGTGACTGCATTTCTTGGATCTCTCTCTGCTTCTAAATTGATCCCTTAACACATCACTTAGTCCACTCCACTATCACATCTGCACCACACATAGTCATTTGTAAGTGCTCCTACGTAATTCGCAAGTCGCAGCACGCCCCAACCCGTAGAGGACTGGGATGGCCCCAATGATGAAGCATGTCACCAAGGGGCAACCCTGGTGAGTGAGGGGACACCTAGAAAAAAAGCAATTTCTCCTTTTCTATCTACTATACCTTCCAGACCAACCCCATTGAGTGTTGTTGTGAATGGATTTATAGTGACCAGCAAGGCTCTCTGGTATCTGGCTACAGAGACCTTATGTTGAATATCGTTATGAATAATTCCACACAGGCCCTGTACTGTCGCATTCTTTCTTCCACAGTTGTCGAAAGTACTACTTACTTTTCACTGACATGCATTGCAGTAGTGCATGCACTTTCAAAGATTGATGGATAGGTTTGTACCCAAATAATTGTTTATGTTCAATTGTTTGTCTATGCTGTGCTTTTTTTACAGGGTGTCTTCTGGTGACCAACATCGATGGACGAAGCGTCGGCTGCAATGGAGGAGTGCCGCTAATAAGAGGATTTTTTTTCTGCAGGCAACTTACTTACCACTTCCAACAGGACAACTACAACAACATAGATACAGTATCCCTTGCCTTTTTCTCTGACTGTGACTGCATTTCTTGGATCTCTCTCTGCTTCTAAATTGATCCCTTAACACATCACTTAGTCCACTCCACTATCACATCTGCACCACACATAGTCATTTGTAAGTGCTCCTACGTAATTCGCAAGTCGCAGCACGCCCCAGCCCGTAGAGGACTGGGATGGCCCCAATGATGAAGCATGTCACCAAGGGGCAACCCTGGTGAGTGAGGGGACACCTAGAAAAAAAGCAATTTTTCCTTTTCTATCTACTATACCTTCCAGACCAACCCCATTGAGTGTTGTTGTGAATGGATTTATAGTGACCAGCAAGGCTCTCGGGTATCTGGCTACAGAGACCTTATGTTGATTATTGTTATGAATAATTCCACACAAGCCCTGTACTGTCGCATTCTTTCTTCCACAGTTGTCGAAAGTACTACTTACTTTTCACTGACATGCATTGCAGTAGTGCATGCACTTTCAAAGATTGATGGATAGGTTTGTACCCAAATAATTGTTTATGTTCAATTGTTTGTCTATGCTGTGCTTTTTTTACAGGGTGTCTTCTGGTGACCAACATCGATGGACGAAGCGTCGGCTGCAATGGAGGAGTGCCGCTAATAAGAGGATTTTTTTTCTGCAGGCAACTTACTTACCACTTCCAACAGGACAACTACAACAACATAGATACAGTATCCCTTGCCTTTTTCTCTGACTGTGACTGCATTTCTTGGATCTCTCTCTGCTTCTAAATTGATCCCTTAACACATCACTTAGTCCACTCCACTATCACATCTGCACCACACATAGTCATTTGTAAGTGCTCCTACGTAATTCGCAAGTCGCAGCACGCCCCAGCCCGTAGAGGACTGGGATGGCCCCAATGATGAAGCATGTCACCAAGGGGCAACCCTGGTGAGTGAGGGGACACCTAGAAAAAAAGCAATTTCTCCTTTTCTATCTACTATACCTTCCAGACCAACCCCATTGAGTGTTGTTGTGAATGGATTTATAGTGACCAGCAAGGCTCTCGGGTATCTGGCTACAGAGACCTTATGTTGAATATCGTTATGAATAATTCCACACAGGCCCTGTACTGTCGCATTCTTTCTTCCACAGTTGTCGAAAGTACTACTTACTTTTCACTGACATGCATGCAGTAGTGCATGCACTTTCAAAGATTGATGGATAGGTTTGTACCCAAAGATTTGTTTATGTTCACAATTGTTTGTCCATGCTGTGCTATTTTTTCTTATCTCCCAAAACCTTTCCCAAAAACCCCCGTACCCATCCATTTTTCAAACCCTAACACTCTTCCCCCGGGCTGTGTGGTTTTGATTGATGTGTGACTAAATTACAGCAATAAATCCACACACTTGCTGGGGAGGATAAGGTGATAGCAACAGGCTGGTGAAGAAATCCGAGGATATATTCTTACTCTGCTTGACAAAGACCCATGGCTAATGTCAAAGAACTTCAACCCAATTAGTAGTTATACTTTACCATTTGTTAGGCTACAATGTGGCACTATTCTAGTGTACTTCTGTCACCTGCTATATTCTCAGTTGTACCGTTGAATTGCTCATGAGGACAAACCAGATTTAATTTTCTTTTTTTTCATAGGCATGCAACTGCCACTGTGTCACACCACTAGTACCACCGCTATGAGGAAATTTTATCCGACCAAGATTGCCAACCTTATTCGCTGTTTCCCGTGGAGCCAGCCCTGGGTCTAGCCCTACTTTCAAACACAAATTACAGGTAAGATAAGCGTTTGGTGGTTTGGGGGTATAATGGAGTATTAGTAGGAGAGACGAGAGACTGACGGTAGTACTACTAAAGTCCTAGGACTCTTGGATTCACTTCACTTACTCTGTGAGAGGCACTTAGTGTTGAAAACATTTGGGCATTTACACTTAAAGGAAGAAAATGGAACTAAACTTTCAGGAAAACAAAGTCACTGTTAAACCCCCACCCACCAGGCAAGCAGTAAGAAACGGGTATGCTCAGATAAAGTTTGAAAAAGCATATTTATATCCCTAACAAAATAATCTCCCGCAAGACCCTCCCTAACCCCAACGATTGTCCTTCAAAAGTCCCCAAAAACCCAACTCCCAATTCCCACCCCCCAAAAGTCTCTAAAAAAGGGGCAAGGGACACTATGGGTGGATGCTGTCTACTTTTTGGGCCAGGGCATCATGCTCCTGGCGGAGCAAGGCGTGCTCTACGCGGAGCCCCTCCAACTCGTTTGAAAAGTGGTGGAGCTCCTGCTGGAGGCGGGACACCATCAGGGTACTGCGGCGCAGGCGTGCCTTCAATGCCTTGCAGGTGCAACGGCTGTGAGAGGAAGCTGTTGTCCTTGCTACTCGGCGGTGGCGTTTGGCTTTGGCAGCCCGGCTCAGTCTGGGTGGACCACTGTGCTGGGTGGCAGCCCGTGGGGGCACGGAGGCCGATGCAGACGACGTAGTTGTTGTGGTCGACTGCACACTTTCTTCGTCCTCCAGGGCCACCAGCCGCCGATATTCGGCCATAGTGGCATCGATCCTCCGTTGCCGGGCCGCTCTAGCCAGCTCCTTCCTCCTTGTTCGTTTGGAAGGAGAACCTATATGAAGAAAGAAAGACATAGTCTGTAACCAATGCTCTTTAAGATTAACTCAATCATTCAGCAGAAATTTGTGTTGCACTACAACTAGCAACTTGCAAGCGCATTACATAACTATTGAGGCCAGTATCTATCTAACCTCACACTTCTTCATCCTTGCTCTAACATTAGTGGGAGTTTAAGGAACAAATTCTATGAGCACTATGGACTTCCATTGGAGTCGACTATGAAAGTACACCAGTCTTATTCTTCTTCTTGTCTCTTGTTTATGAAAATTGGTACGTTATCTTCTGCAAGCGGCATAATGCCAGCGCAGTAAACTTGCACCCGAGAAAAAGAGACGCACGCCATGAGGAGTGACCTAGACTTGCGTTGCGTTACTGTACCCGTCCAGTACATGCAGGTGGTGAAGCTCTTACTTTTCTATTACGGGTGGCACTGAGAATACTCTGTTACAACTCAAGGGCTACTGCTTAATTAATTTAACTTTCACCCTACAGTGGAAATGAGTACTAGAAATGGAAAATTGAAGAAGATAAATAATCGGATTATCTATCACTTCACATGGGATGTTTTTGCTTATATATGGGATGACTTTAGGTGCTTTGCTTTTTATTGAGTGACCAGTGATACATCCACACATGAATGACTGAGTACTACTAAACTTATTAAGAGAGGTAGGGAGTGGCCACCCTAATAACCGGATCTATGCTGTGCTTGCAATACAAACTACTGCTACTATTGATGGTAGTATTTGGACAAAATTAAAACTTCTTTTCCTTGCCTTTCCTACACTGGAACGGACGTGCGGGTGCAGTGTTACATGCTCTTCAAAGTTACACTTAGTTCATCCACTGACCCTCTACTCTTTCTAGATCATGGGTACTCACAAACTTTCTCTCAGGGGCTAAATTTACAGTGTAGTTTGTGGCCGAGGGCTGCACTGGTGGGGGCGGAGTCAGAGGGGGCGGGGCTAAAGCAAAACGAAAACTTGTGACCATAAGGTTGCACACAGGTCCCTGCAGCAGATGCCTTCATCCACTGAGCCACCAGACCCAGCATTTACATACATCTCTCTCACTCATGCTCTCCCTCCTGCCCTCCCTCTCCATCTCTCTCTCCCTCCTGCCCTCCCTCTCCCTCCCCCTCTGTCATCTCACTGTGTGTGTGTCTGTCTGTGTCAGCCTTCAGCCCGGGCGGAGACAGCTTCCTCAATGCGCACACACAGACAGCCACACCAAAGTACTTAACAGGTCTTTAAAAGACCATTAACATATTATTGAGGCTTTGTTTGTTGTAGCGCCCCTGCATCTCCACCCTGACAATCACTGCTTGCCCGGCCCCACAGAGCAGAGGCTTTGTTCTATTTCACCTCTTTGTGGCCCTGCATCTCCACTTTGCTCTGTGGGGGCCGGGGGAGCAGTGATTGTCTGCAAGGTCTGCACACCGCCAAGGAAGGCTTGCCGGGCCGCCACCGGCCCGCGGGCCGTACTATGAGTACCCCTGCTCTAGATACGCATATGCTATCTAAGAGTCAGATAGTAGCATGATCCAGGTATATGGACACATACAGTTTCTGTGTCACCCACCCAGGCTGTTGTCCTTCCACCAATCATTGCTTCATCATTCACCCAGCCATGCATCTCATATTCTTTCCTTCCCAGCCACGTCTTCAATCTCAATAAGTAAGGAATATATAAGAGCTTACCTCTGCCCGCCACCACCACCGTCTGAACTCTCACAGCCGGCACTGGAACCGCCGTATCCTCCCCTGAGGAATTGCCCTCCGCCTCCGTGTCGAGCACCACCACCACCTCCGCGTTGGCCCCGCCACCAGATGTTCCACCTACAAAGTACATTTAAGAATGTTAGAATAAACCACTCACTAGTATTTGGTCAAGGAATGAAGACATGTGAAAACAATGTAATGCAGCACTTTTTGGCACAACTGATGAAGGCTGGCATTTTAACACGCACCATTTTTTTCCACATAGACAGAAGATGGACTTCTAACACCAAGATCAAGTTGAAACAAGGTGAGAGCTCGGCTCGACCACAAGAAATGTCTTCAATTAATCGTCAGCACTAACCACTTTTACATTCTCAGTTAAACGTTTCGTTTTTTTATTATGACTTCATTTTAATAAATGTGTTTACTTTTAATAAAGCTTTTAAACTTAGAGAGACTCTGTGTTTTTTGGTCCAGAGTGACTAGAGTGACTGAGCGAAAGGTTTTGCAATTTTTGCAAGCATGAGTCCGTGCCTCTGACACTTCTTGACTCTGACTCCGTACTCCTCAGCTACGTTGGATAGTAATCATCATTGGGGATCAATGATCGATGAATTCGGGAGGTAAATGACTGTGCCACACTATGTAGTAGTCAGTCAGTAAGGACATTGGGAGTTCAAAGTCTGTTATCACAGAGGTATGTGGAAACTCTAACAGCGCCTATTATAATTCATAAGCAATGCACTATTTATTGTCCATAGTTCTGTTTCTGCAGAAGAATGGTCCGCGCCACTGTAGTGGTATGGATTGTTCTCCTATCCAAACCAAAAGGTAGTATCTTATTATTTCTTGGTGGTCATTCACATTTTATAGTTGGGAATTTTCAAAGCAGATAGAACACTTCAAAAGACATTATGGACAATCCCAGAGACCTGCACTAAGTTGATAGAGCTATTGCTGACTAGAATGGGAGTTTCGTCAACCGTGCAATCTTAGTTAGCTACACATACAGACTAATAAGAATAATCTAGTAATACCACAGGGAGTCATAGTAGAGGCAGGATAAGAATTTAGATACAGTCTACAAGAAGATCAAAGACGATTTTGAAAAAATCAAATGAGGAACGCTAGGAAAAATAGGTACTAGTCTAAAATGAAAACTTACTGGGGCCAGCAAAGGAGCCCTCGCCTGCCCGATCCTGGCCCTGTTGAACAGCATCCGCCGCCTGCTGCTCCTGTGTCCTCCCCTCGCCCCTGTGGGGAGCTGACGTACAACATGAAAGAAAGAACAGAAAACATGGATGATTGTTGCTTGTCAATGTCAACCAAATCAAACATTTCAAAAGAACAATAACAAAATATTTCCGCGAAATTATATTGATTAGGGTTAGTTTTCATTTATTTGCGGACCTGTGACTTCAAAAGTCACGTAACTCACTAAACAGAGTACTGAAAGGTTCACCTAGGACTGGCAGGCAGCAGTCCGCAGGCAAGACACAAAGTGACAGACAAACTCCATTGTGATTTCAGTCAGATCAGTGACAACACTAACAGTTGCCTGCTACATTACCAGTCATTTAAATAGTCAAACTATCAATCCACCGCCACTATTTTTCTTATTGTCAGGGGTACAAAGGAAGGGGCAGATTTAAGCCCCTTGCGGCTCTTTTGCTCCGTTCTTGCGTGACTTTTGTGATGCAGCAGCTAAACAAAAAAGGGCGCCATGGTGCGGCGTATAATATTATAACAACGTGACGCATTTGGGAGATGCATCCCGTTATAAAGCCCTGCGCCATCAGGGGGCGTTCCGGCGCAAGGGAGGGCATTCCTGCGCAGGAACACATCCTAAAAGTGGCTGAGGGAAATCTACAAAATTTCAATCAGTCACCTTTAGGACAATGATGCGTCACACAAACCCTGCACCTGCTTGAAGCAGACGTACGGCTTGACCCAGCATTGGGGAGATAGGGTACCCCAGAGCATTGCTGGAGCTGCGCCATCGTTGCGACGCAACTCCAGCAGTAAAGCTTCGGTGACGTTTTGGGCCCATGGTGCGCCGCATTGCAAATACGGCGCACCATGTTTGGTGGTGGTAGCAGGCCGCACAATTAATGGCGCATCCCTGCTACTTTGCAGGGATGCGACGGTAATTGCAATTCTGCCCCTTAGGGGCATACTTACTTACGCGTTCTGGCGCATCTCCAGAGATGCGCCAGATCAAATGCGTCACGCAAAACTACCCTTGCGACACGGCAGATGCGCCTCATTTACAATGCGGCGCGCCCTGGCGCAAGGGTAGGCACTTGCGTGACGCATCTCGTCACGTAAGAGCGGCGCATCGCTGGAGTCACGTCGCCAACGCAATGCAACTCCAGTAATGCTCAGGACCACCCAAAACTTAACATGCTGTGTCAGTCCTTTCGCCTGCTTCAAGCAGGCATAAGGAATTGAATTGACGTAGCAGCGTCGCAGAAGTGCCTGCGTTAAATCTTGTAGATTTCACGCAGGCAATTTTGTGAGGCGCACAGCCGCCGGACCGCCCACTCTGCGTACTAGGAACGCACCCATTGTGGTGCAGGCCCATGGCTTTATAACGTGACGCATCTCCCTAGATGCGTCATGCTGTAAATGACTCGCAGGGATGCGGCACGTTTACGCCGCTGTTGCGTCACGCAAGGCAACGTAAACGTGGCGCAAGGGGCTTGTAAATGTAATCTGCCCCCTAGTGTCTAGCATTACGCAGGTCTGTAAAGTACACTCATACATAATAGTTACTCAGGCCAATGAGACCACAAAATAGAAAACAAATAAGCATAGTAGCAACGCCACTGAGGAGAGCAGTGCACCTGAAATGCACAGAAGATTTTGAAATATAATTTAACTACAATGTAATCGTCATCAGCGGCATTATTGGCTTGCTCCATGTAAAAAACAAATATTTGCAATACAACAACACAGAGCAGGAGAAAACATCATAGTAGTGAGTGATGAAATGGCTACTACTACTCACCAAGCCCGGGGATCTCCAAGCCGAGCTGGTCCAGCAGGTCGCGCTCCCAGTAGGTCTGTCCAGCGATGGGTGACCTGGCTGTAGGTGCGCTGGACCCCGTAGAGGTGGGATATGGCCCAGCACACCTTCTCCCACCGCTTCCGGCGCTCCCGCATGTTGTAGCCGCCGGCCGCGATCCTGCCGCCTCCCGCGATGCTCCTGGGCAGGCGGCGCTGGACGAAGTAGACCAGCACGCCCACTGCCTCCGGGCTGAAGATCTCCCGGCGCATCACCTGCTCCCCCCTCAATCGACTGCATGGTGTCCTGGCACGGGGTCCAGGACTCCTCCTCCCCGCCGCCGCTGCTGCCCTCAAGTGCCTGGGCAGCTTCACGGCGCCTGGCTTCACCATGGTCTGGGCGGGTAAGGTACGAAGTAGAAAATTAGGAAGGAATAGGATAGGGAAGAAGAAAAGAAAAGAGTTTAAAAAAGTAGTTTAAAAGTAAAGAAAAATAGCAGAAAAGACAAAAATATACAGCTAGGAAAAGAGAGGGATAGATAAGAAGCAAAATCGTTAAAAAAAAACTGAAAACAAGCAAAGGATGGCAAAGATAGCAAGAGGATTAAACACCATGCCCAGACACAGGAAATGAATGAAAAACAAGATGGCCGGCGCCCGGTCACGAGCGCGAAAGTAAGTTTGCGCGAGATTTTCCTCGCAATCTCGTGCGAACCTCTACTCGCAATGCTCTTACTGCGCGAGATTATACATAGCGGGCGGAAACGGAAATACGTCACGCAAACAAAATGGCCGCGCCCGTACTCAACCTTGGGGTAAATTCGCGTGTTGCGCTGCAAGCGGCTCGCGAATACTGCAAAAAAACTCGCGAAACAACAAGCCGCAAAAAAATAAAAAGCTCATTGGCACGGATTGGCGGCTTCCGCGGTCGGTTTCGCATGACGCCGCGCCCCGCCAATAGCGCGAAAAAAAACGAAAAACGATTTTTGCAAAAGCAAAAGCAATGAGCAGGTGCAAAAGGTCAACCTCATGATTTGTAACAATTCCCTGTAGTGCGTCCTGAGGGGGCCCTCCAGAATTCGGTTGCCTGCTTGCAACTATTATGTGACCCTGCTCTGACCTTAACTGTATGCCACAAAGGTCCTGATTTACAGCTAAAGGAGCAGACAAGCAGGTGCCAGGCTGGAACTTCAAATTCTTTCAGTGACACATTAATTAGCCTCTAATTCATTATTGTCAGTTGGGGCAGGGCAGGTGTTGTTAATAAACTAACCCCAAATTAATTCATGTCAGTTCAAGCAGGGCAGGTGGGCTTGCTTTTCCCCCCCATCTTCTACAGTGGTGATGAACCAGAGGGTGGCATTGATGTAACAGAGGGTGGCATGGGTCAAAGAGAGGGTGCCAGTGGTGAAACAGAGGGTGCTGGGAGGCTGTGATGATGAACCAGACGTAGAAACAACATAGTCGCGACCGTTGCGAGCCGACAAGTAAGTTCGCAATTGCGAACTAGTACCAAATCCTCGCGAACTGGCAGAAACACTTGCAAACACAAAAAAAAAATCCGCAAATTCGCGAGAATTCGCGGATTTTGCGGATTGCGAATTCGCAAATCCGCAAAATTCGCGAACGCGAGATTCGCAAAATTCGCCCATCCTTAGATTGCTTCAGGGTTCGATGAAATTGCTGGAACCTCTTGATCACTTGTCATATTAGTATAGTCAGATGCTATTTCAATGTAGACAGGCGTTTCTTGACGAACTGTTATTTGGGTCTCAAGAGGCACAAGTTCCATGGCTTTGTTGCATAGTCCTTTATTCTTCACTGCAGACTCTTTGAATGTTATCAGTCTCTCGGTTTGAACCTCTTGGATTGTAGCCAGATTTGGGCATCTGCTACATCTTTGGAGTTTACTTGGCCTTCTACTTATAATTGGCCACAAGATGTGGTTTAACCAGGTCGATGGATATGAACCTGTTCTCCTTTATTCCAGCAAGGGGTGGCAGTAACACTGTTTTTATCCGTGGATTGCTAGCACAGGTACTGGTTGTCTGTAAGAAGGCCCAAATTCCTTCTTGTCCGCGATCTTTTCTCTGACTAGATCCCAAATCTTTGGAATCCAGGCAGGTCTTGCTGGGACAGGTGGCTTCTCTTCAGTTGTCGTTGGCTTCTGCAATACATTGCTTTGACTTTTTCTTGTTTTATTTAAGTCCTGCAAAACAGCCAAACGGTCTTCAATATCAAAAGGTTTATGTTCTACCACTGACGTGTGACGATCAAGGTCCTGGACAATCATTCTAGTTCTAAAAAGGATTTCATATGGAGTGATTCCCCTGAGAGAATTTTTTGGCCGATTGTTAAGACTACGTTGGACACTTAATAGATGTTTGACCCACCAGTCACCCCAGCCTAATACCCTAGCTTTTATCGATTGCGTAATGTCCCATGTTTTTTCTCTCCACTACCGAATTTCCCTGAGGAAGGAATGGACTAGAATACTGCAATGCAACGCCCAGATTGATACCAGCGTACATAAAACGTTTATGATGCAGTTTAGTAGGTCCTTGTAAGAAGTCCCTCAAATCAATGCCATCTTTTTTATTTTTTTTTATTTTTGGAAAACCTTTATTTACAAAACAGTAGTACACAGCTATTCGGCCATACATCCTGGAGGCCAGGCAGCAAGGCATTATGCAGCTTGAATGGTGCACACAGAATATAATGCATAATCGTATGAGGTTTATTTTATTTTAAAGTAAGAAGAAAAACAATGCAATAAAGAAGAAGGCACCTAAATAGTGCAAGAAGGCAAGGCAAAGGAATATGAGTGTTGTCCCTCCCCATTCCAGGGGAAGGCTGGTTCAGTATACTGAATAGTAAACCATACGAGCAGACCATGTGTATAGATAACGGGGGGGAAGGAAAGAAGGATAATTACACCCCAATCGTTCGGCCTGAGTCAAGAGCTAAGTGGATAATCGCTCCTCCAAGGGCGCTGTGTCTGGCAGAAGGCATATGTCACCCCTGTACTCATTCCAGGGCTCCCAAATCTTGTTCCATGTCTTGGGCCTACCCCTGGCAACATACACCGTCTTCTCCCGGAACATGCACCAGTCCATGTTAGTCTTCCACATCTCGGCTGTGGGGGGCAAAGCCGCTCCCCATTTCTGAGCAATGTCCCTTTTAGCCACCATGTTACCTAGAGTGACCCATCGAGTCTGTGAACTGTTATGATCCATGGGGCCCCACACATTAAGCAGGCAGCGCCGGGCGTCTGCCAGCAAGTCAACCCCAGTTACTTCACCCATCACTGCGTGTATTCGCCTCCAATATGTAGCCACCGACCTACACTCCCATATAATGTGCATGAAAGTCGCTAAGGAGCCGCACCCTCATCTGCAGAGGCCATCCACCAAGTGGCACATGTGTATCAGTCGGGGGCCAGTGACATACATCCTATGCAGGATTTTCAATTGCACCAGCCTCAACCTGGCCAGAATTGCCACCTCCTTTGGAGACGAGACCGCGTACTGCCAGTCCTCATCGTCCAACTCAACTCCATCATGGATCCACTGGTCTCGCACCAACAGAAGAAGGTCTGCGCAGACGTTAATCAATTTTTTATAGGTCAGTGAGATAGCACTGTAGGGCATATGGCCGTCCAGCAACCTATCCTCCAGTGGGGAAGATTCAGGGATCTTTTCACCCTCCGGCATTACTGCCAGAAGGTCATGTTTCAACTGGGCGTATCTGAAAAATTCCGTTTCACCCAACTGATACTCCCTTTGTAACATTGCAAAGGATTTGACCTGTCCCTTAGCTGTCATGTCTTCCACCTTAGAGATGCCTATCAAGTCCCAGCGGTCAAACCCCTTGGTATGCCACAGTTTCCCCAACAATTCAGAATCATAAAGTGGAGTCGCGATCGTGAGTCTGCCTTTTCACCCCTGTGCCTTCGTCACTGCTCTCCAGATGTGAACCGCTGTCTTAGTGGGACCTGTCATTCCTCCATCCAGAGACCTCGAGTATAGAGCCCTGTAGTATTTCCCGTCGCCCAGGAGCCACCAATCCATGGCATAACCCGGACTTATGGCTGGACCATAGAAGCCGTGGTTAAGGGCAGGCAGCTGAGATGCCCAATAATATCTCCGAATGTCAGGCAGCGCTATCCCTCCGTCATACCACGGGAGGGTCAGTTTAGTAATGGCAATGCAGGCCTGCCATCCCAGAAGAGGGTCCGCTGTAGGCCCTCGACCTCTCTGAAATACCCCGACGGGACCGGATCCTGGGTATTCTGAAGCGCGTACAGAAACCGGGGCAGGGACATCATTTTGAACAAAGCCGCACGTCCAAGCAGGGAAAGCAGTAATTTCTGCCACCCATCCACGTCAAGCCGTAGGCGTGCAAGAGGGGGAAGCAAATTGTTCGCATAACGTATTTTGGGATCTACAGAAATGTAGATACCCAGGTATTTAAACCCCTGCCTCGCGACCTGTATATTGCAGTCCCGCGGGAGCCTCGGGACCTCACCCCTCAGAACATACAGGTGGGACTTCGACCAATTGATGACAAGGCCCGAATGTCTGCCGAAAGTGTGCAGTACATCACAAACAACAATAAGGGACTTACATGGCGAGGTGAGGTAGAGGAGAATGTTGTCCGCGTACAGAGACACTCTATCCTCAAAACCCGGGGACCATTTGATCCCACTGATGTCCGGATGCCCTCTTAACCATGCCACCAGTGGTTCCAATGCCAGTGCAAACAGTAGGGGCGACAGGGGGCACCCCTGCCTGGTACCCCTACCAAGAGTAAACGAAACTGAGGCGTGGCCGTTAACCGCCACGTTGGCCAGCGGGCTGGCATATAGGAGTTTGACCCACCCTATGAACCCCGGACCAAATCCGAACTTCACCAGCACTGCCCACAAGTATGGCCACTCAAGGGAATCGAAGGCCATCGTGGCATCCAAGGACGCCAAGACGGCCGGCTCTTGGAGGGTGCGGACCCTCGCGAGGGCCCCGTGAAGTCTTCTCAGGTTGAGGGCGGTATTACGATGCGGGATGAAGCCAGATTGGTCCGGATGCACTAAGTCGCTAATCACTCCAAGCAGCCTGTTAGCGAGCAATTTAGCCAAGATTTTTGGCTCGGCGTTCAGCAAAGAGATAGGATGATTCGATCGACACAGATCTCTGGGCTTCCCTTCCTTGTGAATGACCATCTCGCGCCTCAAGGAACATATCCCGCAAGGGCGTGGCAACGACATCCGGCTTAATCTTGTACAGCTCCACTGGGATGCCGTTGGGGCCCGGAGCCTTGCCTGATCGCAGGGAACGTATCGCTATAGCGATCTCGTCCACCGCAATGTCTCTATCCATGTCCTCTCTCTCGGTCTCCGATAAGCACGGTAACTCTATGTCTCGCAGCAAGATGCCAGAGTCTTCCTCCGACATCTCGGAGACCGAGGCATAGACGGACTCAAAGTATTCCGCGAAGACCATGGCGATAGCACTGGGGTTGGTAACAGCCACGCCGTCCTCCCCCAGCACCTCCGGGACCATGCGGCTGGCTCTCTCCTTCTTATCAAGCCAAGCAATAAGCTTGCCCGCCTTGTCCCCGACGTCGTAGACTCGCCCTTGCTGCTCTCTACCCATAGCCCTCACCGCATTCGTGACAGTAGCCCGGTACTCCGACTGTTTAAGTGAGAGAGCATGTAGTAGGTCCGGCGTCGGGCCAACCTCCAGCTGAGAGTCTATCTCCGCTATGTCTGACTCGATCGTCACCACATCCGCGTCCCTGCGCCTCCACACCTCAGCTATTAGGGAGAATGCCTCCCCCCTCAGGACAGTTTTAAAGGCCTCCCATAAGGAGACAGCGGATGCGACCGACCGCAAGTTTTCGGCAAAGTAGATCTCAATGGCTTTGGCCATGAGTCCACGAGTCTTAGTGTCACAAAAGTACCAAGGGTTAATGGGCGCACCCTCTCGGCTACCCCGATATCAAAGTCAAAGGACACCCAGACCGGTGAGTGGTCCGAGATGCCCCTCGCCATCAGTCTGGCCTCAGAGATCGCCGATGCGTGGGCCGCCAGAGCCAGAACATAATCAATTCTGGAGAGGCTACCGTGAGCCCCTGAGTGAAATGAGTATTGGCGCTGGGCAGGATGTAAGAGCCTGCATCAGTCAATAAGTCCCATTGTGTCCAAAAAGTCGGGAAGCCAGGTCTGCGAGCCCCGAAGATCTCTGGATGGATACCTATCTAAAATCCCTGAACCTTAAGCATTGAAGTCTCCTCCCATGATAAGCAGCCCCTCGGGAAGACCTAAAATGGCGCCCCCAAGGTCCTTAAAGGTGGCCGTCTGTAGCCCAGGGGGGACATATATCGAAACTAAAACCAGGGTACGCCCCTCCCATCTCCCCATGACGGCGACGTAGCATCCTCTCTCATCAGCCACTCTTGATTCTATCTCCAAGGGGAGGGTTGAACGCACCATAATCCCCACCCCCCGGGACCCTGAAGAAAATCCAGAGTGTGCCACCATTTTGAAGCCCTTTCTATTGAGTGCGTGACATGTGTTTCCAACCAAATGCGTTTCTTGTAACGGTATACCATCAGGTACACACCTCTTAAACATTTGTAACACAATACCCCTCTTAATACGATCCCCCAGCCCACTGACATTCCAGCTTAAAACATTCAGTTTCCTGCCCCCCATCATCGAAATCCAAACCCATGCCGTCCCCAGCGGGCACAGTCGCTACAGTACAAATGTCTGACCGCCAGTTGCCTTGCCAAAAAAGGGAAAAAGAGGGAAAAAAATCCAACGAAAAACGGGAACAAAGAAGCCACCCACCCCCCACCCTGCACCCCTGCATTAGACTAAATAGCCCCCCTCCCCAACTCGCAGTGTGCCTGTCGCCCCTAGAAGAAAAAACTAACCTACAAAAAGCCCCTGAGGAGAAAGGAGGTGATCCTATCCCCCCCCAGCCTCCAAATAAAAGATTATAGGGAAAAGCCCCCACAAATCACATGATCACCAAACCGAACTGCTTAAGGGAGACCCATTGTCCAAAGAGTTCTGTAGTCACCCATCACTCCTGTTGGTCGTGGCCGCCTGTAGCCCCTTCCGACCACTCCTCGTTTTCGTCAAGCCGTTGGGGCAAGGTGTCGAGCCAGTCCTCCGCCACCTCCGGCTGGTCAAAGAACAGTACCTGACTGTCATGTTCGATTCTCAGTTTTGCAGGAAACAGCATTGCATATTTCATGCCCATGGCCCGCAAACGCCGTTTAACTCCCATGAAGCTTTGTCTCCATCTCTGCATGGACTGAGTGAAGTCTGGGTAAAAGTTAATGTCAGCGTTTTGGAACTTCAACAGCCCGCCGCTCCTCGAGGCCTGCAAAATGGAATCACGGTCCCTAAAATTAAACACCCGGGCGATGATGGGCCTCGGAGGGGCCTCCTCCTTCGGCCGGCCCCCGGGCAGCCTGTGTGCACGTTCCACAGAGAAGAACTTGCTGAGTCCCTTGGGGGCTAGATGGTTCTGGACCAAATCCTCGACGAAAAGGTCCATGGCCGACTCCTCGGCCCCTTCCGGCACACCAATAATACGGATGTTTTGCCGCCAGCCCAACCCTCAAAGTCCTCAAGCCTCCGCGCGAAGAGGTCATTAGCCGATTTCAAGTTCTGGACCTCGGTCTGCAGGTCCGAGATGTCCGTGGTGAGGCTCGAGGTGTTGATGTCAAGCGACTTGACTCGCTCATTTGTTTTGCCCAAGTCCGCTCTAATCAAATTAATTTCAATTGCCAGGGTGTCCACCTTGAGCGCCATCACCTCATGTTGTCTGTGCATCTCGGCCTTCATGCCTTCAATGGCGCCCATTACGTCGCGGAGCGTAGGGCCCTGAGCCTCAGGCGACACTTCTCGATGCGAGTCTTTGGGTCTTGCAGAGACTCCAGGCGAGCCCTTCGGCTGAGCGTACCGCTCCATATTGTGGGACTGCAAATACGCGGACTTCCTGCTGTTCCGAGGCTTCGATCTATCGGAGTCTCCTTTGCCAGCCATGATCAGTCACCAGGCCACTTCCTCCGCCCACACACCGGGCCTCACCGGCCAGCCGATGCTAGGAGACTGCTGCCTCAGCCGCTGCGCTCCATCCGGTACAAGAGCACTCCGCAACTCCGCTAGCTTCGCTAGGAGACGAATCAGCCAGCCGTGCACCCCGTCACCTCTGTCCGGCAGTGTCACACACGCCAGCCCCAGAACGGGCCCAGGTCCCACTGCAGCCTTCAAACTTACACACGGTGTAACTACGTCAGTGAGCACCGTATTTCAATTCGGACAACGGTTCCCATGTCAGCGTCGGTTCACGATCAATATTCCACCGACGTGGACCAGGATATGTGACAGGATTAATGCGGAGGATCGGAGGGTCTTCGGAGCACCGAGCTCACGCGGCCATCTTGGTTGCCCGCGAAGCTCCTCCAAAAAAAAAATCAATGCCATCTTTAAGTAAAGATAAGTGTTGTTTTACTTCCTTTAGTTTAGATTTTTGCTGTCATTCAAGGCACAGTTTTCCCACACTGCATGATGTTACTATCTCTGGATGTTGTCTCTGGACATATCTTGGATCTGGCCTAGTGAATGTGAACACTTGTGTCTTATTCAGGAATCTATCTTGACAGTTGTTTGTGTCTGTGGGCCAGATTAACCATTTTTCCAATCAGGAACTGTTCTGTTGTTAAGCAAAGAAGTATTTATATCGACCCTGACTTCTGTAGTGTTTTCACTATCCGGTTTAGGTGTATGTATGGATGGTTTGTTTAAATCTTTTATCTTGGCTAACCCAAGACAAGATGCCTGTTGAACAGTGTAATTCAAAAACATTATTTGTTCTGGGATAATGCAGGATCTAAATAAAGCTTTTAATCCCTGCACCTGTCAGTCCTTTGTGCCCCAGACCGTTTTTGTCTCAATAGTGTCTTTCAAAAAGTCAAAGCCTAATGTAGATAGCTGAGCATAATAGGCCGCAGAATAAATTTGATTTGTATTCATCAACATACTTTTCATTCCTGTCCTATTAACATTTTTAAAGTAAAATGTTTCTGGATTTGAAACATTAAAACCTGAAAAGTATGGAAATTTGTCATAAAATGTTTTTGAGCTACCTTTCGATGGCATGGGACAATGTTCCAATTGGTTAAATTTCAGTATATTTCTACTGTTTGCAGATTTATGCAAGCAATGAGGACCATAGTGATTATAACAGTACATTTGTTGTTAATCTGATGAACCTTCTAAGTATTCATGATTTGTAAATTTTGCAGACATTTCAAAGTCTGACATCATATTATTAACAGTATCAAAGTCCCAATCATCAGAAAAGGTGCTGAGTAAAACAAAGTCACCCAAGAAAATCTTGAATTGGTGTGGAATCTGCTCTGCAGGACCTAGGATGTCATAATCGATTCTGTCCCAAGCTATACCACCAGGTATAGAAACGGCTGTGATGTTCACTGATAACAAGTCTCTTCATTCACAATGGGGCGATTTGTGTGGCTTGAAGAGTAAGTTCATATTTTTACTTGCTGTGTCCTTTGTACCATATCTCCCTTTGATCAGCATTCCCAAGGTAAATACCAGAGTCAACCAAAGTAGAAGAAAAAGTACACCTAAAACAATCCATACTTCACACCATGGTGAAACCACAAATGTTTTTTCCAGGTAATTAAAGAGTTCTATTGCTTGTTCTTTAAAAGTTCTTTTAGCTGGCGTCGTTTCAGGTTCGCTGGGATCCTCGGAAAACATATCAAAGTTAATGAAATAGCCAGAGGCAGTTCTGTCAATTGAAGGAATTGCTTCAGGGTTCGATGAAATTGCTGGAACCACTTGATCACTTGTCATATTAGTATAGTCAGATGCTATTTCATTGTAGACAGGCGTTTCTTGACGAACTGTTATTTGGGTCTCAAGAGGCACAAGTTCCATGGCTTTGTTGCATAGTCCTTTATTCTGTACTGCAGAGTCTTCAAATGTTATCAGTCTCTCGGTTTGAACCTCTTGGATTGTAGCCAGATTTGGGCATCTGCTACTACTTTGGAGTCCACTTGGCCTTCTACTTATAATTGGCCACAAGATGTTGTTTAACCAGGTCGATGGATATGAACCTTTTCTCCTTTCTTCCAGCAAGGGGCGGCAGTAACACTGTTTTTGATCCGTGGATTGCTAGCACAGGTACTGGTTGTCTGTAAGAAGGCCCAAAATTCCTTCTTGTCCGCGATCTTTTCTCTGACTAGATCCCCAATCTTTGTAATCCAGGCAGGCCTTGCTGGGACAGGTGACTTCTCTTCAGTGGTCGTTGGCTTCTGCAATACATTGCTTTGACTTTTTCTTGTTTTATTTAAGTCCTGCAAAACAGCCAAACGGTCTTCAATATCTAAAGGTTTATGTTCTACCACGGACGTGTGGCGATCAAGGTCCTGAACAATCATTCTAGTTCTAAAAAGGATTTCATATGGAGTGATTCCCCCTGGAGAACTTTTTGGCCGATTGTTAAGACTACATTGGACACTTATTAGATGTTTGACCCACCGGTCACCCCAGCCTAATACCCTAGCTTTTATCGATTGCTTTATGTCCCAGGTTTTTTCTCTCCACTACCGAATTTCCCTGAGGATGGAATGGACTAGAATACTGCAATGCAACGCCCAGATTGGCCATGGCCTCCTTGTAAGGTTTTGAGCTAAATGCAGGACCCTGGTCAGAATGTAGCGTGCCAACTGTGTATGTGCCGATAACGACTAGCAAATCTTTTATAACAGTTCGGGCGTCAGCCGAGCCCTGAGGCCACATCAAAATGAATCTTGAGCATGAATCCACTGTGGCCATGATATATTTATAGTTACCATCCCTCTGCAATGGACCGCAGTGGTCCAGGCAAACACAAGCTAATGGTTTACCTGAGATTAACAGGGGCGTTTGCGCAGGACATTTCACTGTAGACACTTTCAACTTTTGGCAGAATTCACATTCCAAAACATAGTTTCTGGTCTGTTTCCTCATGCGCGGCCACCAGTATCTCTGTTTTAATAATGATACTATAGAGGAAACACCTGCGTGTGCAGAGGCGAGCCCTTCATGTGCTGCTAAAATCAGTCCTAATCTATGTTCCATGTTTGGAATTACTCTATACCCTTCTCGAGGGATTCGAGCAAAAGGAACATTATTTACATCAGGTATGTATGAGTATTTGAGTGGATAGCCTTTTGGTAATGTTTTACCACGGTCTTTGCTTGAAGCATTGACAGCTTGCATTATTTTGCCGTCTATTCTCGTTTGATTGCATCTACGTAATCCATTTGCACAGCTGCCTTCGCGGCTTCATCAGGCAATGAATTCCCTGCAACGTGAACGCCATCACATGTATGGATCACATGAGCATTTTTGTAGTTCTTTTCGTAACTGAAATACATGTTCCCAAAGCAACTTATGCTTGATTGTGCCACATTTCGCATCTTTGAAACCTTTTTCAATCCAGTTCTGCAAGTTTCCATTATATGATTGAACGGAATATTAGGAATCGCACACTATGAGTGTGGGGAAATCGCAATCAGTATTTTCTAGCGCCATCTTGAATGCTTGTAGATCAGCTTGCTGAGCTGTACAATCTCCAAGAGATTGCATTTTTGTGACAATAGGTCAGAATTTACCATCACTATCAGCTTGTTTACCCCGAATTGCGGGTTGTGCTGATCTGTCTGTGTAAATTATACTGTTCTAGAGGCAGAATCTCAGTGGTCATAGGATATTTCTCGTTCGTATTGTAGAAATTCTCATGTTTTTAAATAGGGGTCAAAAGCGTATTCAACGTCTGTTGCAGCTAGAGAATTAACCCATTGTATCCATCTTGGATGTAAAGCCTTTGCATTTGGAATGCTCGCTTTTGTCACTGCCTCTAAGGCAGGTACAGGACTAATGACCATTATGCACTTACCCTGCACGAGGGCTCTCTCTTTTGCTACTGCAGTTTGAACCGCCGTCAGAATTGTTTCTGTAGAAGTGAATTTCATTTCAGCTTGTGTGTACAAGTGTGATTTGTAATATATGGTTACTTTTTCCCCTTCATTAAAGGTTAAGTACGTGAATCTGCATCTTCCTGGAATGATTTGGATCACTAAGTTGCATTCGTTTACACATGTTTGTAAATGTGTCATTGCTAACATGTCTGTTTGTACAGAACGTAACATTTCTGTGTGTTTTTGAGTCCAATTAACTATTTTGAAATCAGGTTTGATTAATTCGTAGAGAGGTTTAACCCTTTCTGCGTAATTTTGAATGTAAGTTTTGCACATTTCTCTAGAAAGTTTGCCGTCAGGCTTTTGCCTTCACTTGATAATTCATATCCTAGAAACAGGACGTTGAGATTGGGCAAATCGTGATTTTTTAAAATTGAATTCATACCCCTCAGAGGTGAAGCCCAATATTATGGTGTTCACCATGTTCAAGAGCCTGTCCAAGTAATCGTCTGGTAGATAGATGTCATTGACATATGATAATGCTTCATCATCGTAGGTTTGAAGTAACTCTGTTACTCTGGCTGAAAATAACCCTGGACTATTCTAGTACCCCCGGGGGAGACGACAGAATGTAGCATTATCCCCATGATTGAGAAAGCAGTCAAATGCCTGCTTTTCTGTGCATGTTTTGACAGAAGAAATGGTTAGAAATATCTAATGTGGTTTTATATTTTTTGCGCACAATTTTATTCATTAGTGCTGCTCTGTGTGCATTTTTAGATGTCTGTAATCCAAAATTAGATGATATGTATTGTCTGGTTTGGAGACAGGAAACAAAGGATTGTTCATTGACGAGGTGCATGTTTCAATCACCCCTTGGTATTCAAGTTTATCTAATATCTCTCTGACCTGTTTTTAGCTTCTTGCTTAACTGGGTACTGCCTTTGTGCAGTTGGTTGAGTTTTAAACTAGATTTTATGTTGAGGAGAATCCTCATCCCATCCTACATGATTTTTATATAATGCAGGAGCCTGGGCTACCACCCATTTCCTTGCCTATTTTTTATGAATTGGAATATGATTGGAGAAGGCTGGCATAATGATCTCTTCGCCATATGGGCACTCCCTGACAAATTCAAGTGGCCAGTCTTGTTCAGCTAGAAGAATGTCATAACCCTTAGAGAGCTTCTCCCAAAAGAGAGCTCTTATTTTTTTAGTTATATCCCCCTCCATCCGGAGTTTTATTTCATATAACCTATGTGGGACACTAACCCTGGTATCAGCAGTTTCAACTTGGATGTACTCATGCAAATCCACTGTCTCCAGATGATCCTTCAAGATCTTGCGAGCTACTGTTACTTCTGCTGCACTGTCCACCATTGTCTAGCCCACTCCCCGTTCTTGAGTTGTATCCTCAAGATCCTCGGCATGTCTGATTTTTAGACCTGCTACCTTCTTTTTGGTGAATTGTGTTTTCTTATTTTTTGAAACGTGTTGATCGTCTTTGTACTTCACGCGTTCTTACTTTTGTTCTGACTCTCCTTTTCTTTCTGATTTCTGTGATGAAGTCTGATAGGTACGAGAGAAACGTGTATCAGTATATTGATATCTATCAGGGTTTCTCAAATTATCCCTATTCCTGAGGTTATATCTTCTTTCAGAGTGCTCCTTTTGAGGAGACCTACCTCGGGATTGAGAACGCTTCTCTTTAGAATTTTGTTTAGTGTTCTCCAACTTCATTTTAGGAAGAGTGAGAGTGTTTTTAATAAACACCTATTCATTACTTTCAGTCAGCTGTGGTTTTACTGGTTTACCACCCAAACTGTCTCTACCTAGTTCTTCATAGGATTTTCCTATTATTCTGGCTAGTTCTTGTGGTTGCTCAGTTACATCAAATTCTGTTAACTTTTGGCGGATCGCCACGGATGCTGCTTCACCTTTAATATTAGCTAATATTATTGTTGAGACCTGTTTGAAATCTTTCAGTAATTTCATACCTAGATTTAAAGCAGGCTCTACCCCGTTTTCATTTTGAATCTGTTTCAGGACGTCTGGTATTACCGCCATAGACAGAACACCATGTGTTTTGGTATAGATTGCAGCAAAGACTGTACTGCAAGTGTTGCAGTCCTCCAGGTGTGGTGCGATCCCCATTGGTAAACAAATTGTTAAGATTCTGTGTTTTTCATGAGGGGTAGTTTCAAGAAGTACTGCCTCTATTTGAGTAATTTTTTGAGCTATCCAGAATGGAATTTGTTCCCTTTTTGAGGTAATTTACCAATGACTGATTGTATAGTTTGTGGTGTAATTTTATTTGTGTTCCCCTGGTAGGGGGTGTGTTGTGGAATCCTTAGAGGAAGTTGGGCTGCTAGAGTATGCATGACAAATTAAACCAATTGTCAATGTATTTTTATTAGTTGTTTTAGTTGAACTAATAGTTCTGCATCTGACATTTCTTCAATGGCAGGATGTGGTGTGTAGCTGGCTAATACCGGCCATGTTGCTCCTGGTCTACCCAGTGGACCGAGCCTGGTAATGTGATTTTGATGTTGTAGGACGCCTTTCAACCAGAGCGCATGCTCTTCGTAAGTTAGAGGAATTTCAATATCCTCGAAAGGAATGTATTCCGTTGGATGTTCCTCTTCTTTGTAGAAGTGAAACACATGTGATACTTTGGGGAAGATAATCCATGAATAGAATATTTCTATCTGACAATATTTATGTGCCTCAATTACAAAAATAACCCTACCACCTCTTGATGATAGGCCATTTGTTATACGTTTTATAGTGATGGCTTGCCTTACATTTTCTGGGATGATTATAGCATCCACATCAGTCTCTTGGAAACCTGTAACATCAAAGCCTGTTACAGCATTATTGCCTGTAGCTCCACCTTCCTCTGTGTTGCTATCCGGAATTTTGTTGACTTTTTTGTTGACTGAAAGTTTGCAGAGCAAGTTTCCAGGAAACAAAGATAAGGTACACAGTATTTGGAACACTGTATCCTTCAACATTGAACAAACCAAAAACTAATAGGATTTTCGTCCTACTCAGTTATGGCGGATATTTTATCATTTTACCCACTCCATATGTCTATTGGAGTATTACGGGAAAAAGGGGTCTCTGAGAAAAGCACAACTGAGTTACTTTAGTATCTAGCGTTAAATTGGTGCCTTACCAAACGTTGTGCACCATGTAGTGTAGTTCCTATATTCCCATTAAGCTCTGCGCATTGGAATATTATATCCTATAGATTAGACATAGGACTGAGGTCGACTGGGTCTCTATCAAAAATATTAAACTTAATAGTGAGTGCCAGCTAGCTCTGAGGTCACTAGAAACGTTGTTGATTTCACAAGAAGGGATTTGTTTCTGACAACCACATAAACATGACAACTTTGTTTCTCAAGAATAAGAAATGTATCTCTAGAGTCGTGGAAACAATAGATAAGTATTTCATCTAGTCACTCGTGCATGCTTCGTTTCTACAGAGTTGCAGAGAAATAGAGAGACGGGCGTTTTCAATAAAAGGTTTATTGAACAGTTTTCTTTCTCATGCAAGAAAAGTGAACTGCTACAATCATAATGCAGACTGCTAAATATAATGTGTACAGCGAGAATAATATTATAAAATAATACTGTAAGAGCATTGTATGGTTTCAAAACCATATATAAATACAAACATAAATAAAAATGACTAATAATACTCAACTGGTGTTTCTAAAATATGCCTATCCCAATGTACCTAGCCTAAGTCTAGTACGCAGGAAGAAGTAAGTATTGTGTAGCATAGGTTTTAGTTTTCTTTGCCAAGAATATATCCAAGATTTCTCTAGGTTCTAATCAGCTCCATACCTTAGTTTAGAATGAAGGAGGTCTGGTATCTCAGTCTCTGGACTTGATTTCCCAACACCCCGCAAGGGGACCTTGGAAACACTGGAGCTGGATTCTCGGCGAGAGAAAGGCAGTCTCTCGATCAGTGCATCAGCTGGAGGGTCGGCTTTCTACGGCACTTGCCGTAGCGAGCTGCATCGGGCAGGTAGATAGTCAAACTGCTCCGAACCACTGTGTCTTGCTAGAGAAAGTGAAGGTATATTTATACCTTGAAGGTGTCTAGGAATGCTATAGTTTGATGTAAAGTCGGGCATATTAACGTCAGGAAAGAATGCCTAGGGAATAGTCGTTCTTTGCAAAGTACATAAGTTCTTGGATAAATCAATATTCAAGCAAGGGTATGGGTGGAAGTAACCATGCCTGTATTTGGTCTGCATGGGTTATGTCTAAATAAGGGCTTGGTTTCAATGCCTATATTAAGGCAATGTGAATTGTACCTATGTAAGGGCACAAATTTGGAAAATTCCCTCGGAGCCTAAAATGCGACACAACTAAATATTTTTCTCTAAAAGATATAAGGTAGCCTTTTCAACTTTATTAACACCCACAAATTATTGCCATATTTTCCGACTTTTTGTTACTACACCATTTTCTAGAATGACTACTGCCTAATTTTGCTCATTCACTTCAGCAATACTTTCAATATTTTTCTTAAAATTCAAAGGTAACTACACCACTCTTCTTTCAAACCTCTTTGCATGTCTGTTGGTGGCAGTTTACCTGTTTTAGGCTCCTTACGGATTATAGTTTGAAAAGAATGAACACAAAAAATTAGAACAGACTCACATGTATTCAATTCTGCCAGTTCCTCCGAAATAGCTACTAATTCTAAGTTATTATGTACTGCTCTAATAGTCATTTTGTTCTCTTCTAATTTGTTGTAACAATAATTACATATACGTTGATCACTGCCTAACTCAAATTGACCTTCCACAACAAGTAAAATGCAAATTCTACCCACTTACCATTGTTCTCCTATTGACTTTTCAAATACAAATCAACATTCCTACTCCACACTACATTAAACTTTCCAATTTCTTCTTCAAACTGATCAGGGCTAATCACCTTCCCATCTCCTCCAACATCTGTAATTGTCAAACTTTCACTTTCTATGAACTGCTCCTCTGAACCAAAATATAGCATTTCAATATCATCACACTGTTTTTGAACAACTAATAAAGAAGCATATAAAAGACTTGTACTCAGTTCACTTAAAAATTATGCAGGACTTTTTACATATTACACTTTACTCACAAACGTCCACATGTCTGAATGATGAACTGCTAACATCCTCAACTGATGAAAAACACTTTCACAAACTTTTCTTCAAAGACAAGCCAGAGAATGCCCATACTTCTCAGTATATTTTCTTACATGACATGGATCTAGTCTGTGTAACAACTTAACGATCTGTTTAATACTTTATCTTCAAAATCACAATGAATAACTTCTGTTTTAAATTGAAAGCACTATTCACTATACGTTCAATACGCTGCTTCTCTTTGAATTCAAAAACTTTCGTTTTATATTTGCAGCATGTTTTTATTGAACTCTGAATCACCCTAGATCGAAAAAGTCTCTGACGTATTTCATGAAACTGCTTTTGTCTCCGAGTACCAGATACTATTTCTTTACCATGTTTCCTTTTCCTGGTATTTGAAATTGAAATCTGCTTCACCTTACTTCAAAAATTCTTCTTTTTCCTCTTGTATGATCCTTTTTTCATTAAATGTTCGTAATATTTTTTTTCATAAACTATCTTGTACTAGAACAAACTATTTTTGTACTACTCGCATTTTTTTCTAATTTAAGCTTTTGCTGAAATATATATTTTTCTTCTCTTTTCTTTTTTTTCACTTTTTCTTGGCATTTCCGAATTTTATTCCAAACAAAATAATTTTCTGAAAAACAAAAAATAGATTCAATTATTTTTCACATTGGTTCACTATGTTAAAATAATAACATACAATTACAAAACTTCCACTAACTACTTCCACACCCAGTGCTGCAACATGATTGAGCACAACAGAGCAGCACTAGGATGACAAGTAGTGCTATAGAACATACAGCAAGTATTTATTTAATTATTTACGTACACCTTTACAATTTATATGTAACTGCACTCCATCGTCCTTTTCACCTCTCCACCACACCCCACCACCCCACACCACGCTCTCTGCAACCCACCGCAGACAACTTTATAGATAGTGTATTTAAAAGTTTTGATCTATGTACTTAAGATGATATTATCAACCAAACAGCACACACAAAAGATTACCAATATTAGCCTACAATGTTATCTACAACTTCCCAAACATAACACTGCCCCCCGGCTTTAAGTGGCGGAGGGTGTCTGTGGGGGTCTTAGCACCAGCACTTTATTTCTGGGGGCCTCGAAACAGGTCTTTATGGGGGTCTATTTTCGGGCCTCACAAACCTCATCCATTTTTTTCTTTATTGCACTGCAGTGAGACTGTGAAAGCATGCATACTAGTCACTACCTAAAAGTGTAGACATCTTGCCAGGTGACACGCACTGTACGAGATGGGAAATCCTTTAAAAATACACCTTTTCTCTCAGAATTTCCCTTATCTTTTTGCAACGCAGGAGCAACATCATCGTGGGGTAATTACAAACAGACCACCAGACGCGCATCGTCCATTGCCCCAGAGTCTCTCAAACAGCTTCCCGGACGCACACACACAGTCGCACCCGAGTACTTCACAGGTCTTAAAAAGATCATTTTTTGGTAAAGAAGACTTCTTTTTCACCCCTTTTTACAGACCCTACATCCCCACTCTGCCTATTGCTGAAAGAATTAGGCTCCCCCGGAATTTCGCTCTCGTTGCTGCTCTGGAAACGACCACAAGCAGGCAACTCCAGCACGAACCTGCTCTGACCTTACACACTCTCTTGTTTTAGTGCTACGAAAACACACGCTTTGCCTACCTCACTTAGTTCTGACACCCGCCCTTTAATATGAACATGAAAGCTTTTCAATAATTTTTATATTGCTATACTGTACTTCACATGGAAATATAGAACTCAAGGTTCTAACCACCCCAAATTAGCTCTCTGGTATACTTTCTCAAATATAAGAACTACACGTATTTTGTATCTGTCAGTCACAGGTACTTTAAAACAGTGTACCTATATACAACTCGACACATTGTTCTGTATCTAAAGTAACGTCTTACACTTAGAAGCTCCTTTACATTTCTTTTACTAGATGTACCTTTCTTTAAAACACTACCAGAGAAGGGTGGTGAAGTATGCTCCACAAAGAGCAACTCAAAGCTTTGTTATTCTTTATAAAAAATCTAACTGTCAATGCTTTTTGCAAGCCTTTTTTCGACCTATCAAGATGCTGGATGGATGAGTATAATATCTTGTATTTAGGCTTGGGGGCGGACGATGCACGGAAATAGGAACGTATAGTTGAATAAAAGGCAAGGGGATGTATGGCCAGATGCATCAATGCATAGATACATAGATGAATGTATCAATGTGTGGATGGATGGATAAATGAATACAGGACACGGTGCTTACAATTGGGGAGTGGGCTCATAGATGTTTAAGATAAATGCAAGAACAGATGTATGTATGCATATAAGTAGGAATGTATGCATCCATTAAAAGATGGTTGGATAGAACAGTGCTTAGGATCTATGGATGCTGGGCTTTAATTGGGTCACGTCTGAGGACTGGCACTCATTTTCAGGGAGCCTCCAAACGGGTCTCTATCGGTCTCTAATTTCGCCCTCACAGACATTTTGCACTGCAGTGAGAGCATGCACTTCGATGTACGCATGCTTATTTTGCTCACTACAGAGAACTGGAGATATCACACTAGGTTACCCACGTTTTAGAAGGAAGGGAAATCCTTTAAAGAATGTTTTTTATGAACATAGGATAATTGGAGAGGATTTTCGAAAGCACACAATGATACTTATCTTGATTTAGACCAGGGCCCAACTTGCATAGCCCACACCCCTTTAAGAGCCCCCCCCTTTAAGAACTCCCCCACTTTTTTCTCCCACTTACAACACTAACTACACCACAGTAACGAAGAAACAGTGTAAGCTTCCATTGAAATGTACAATTGGGACAAAGTTTCATAATTTTCCATCAACGCTATCAGCCTTTTACCACAGTACAATAGTGTCTATCAGCACGAAGATTTCTTATCCACAGAAATGTTGTGTGATTTTTGTACCTGTCTGCTGGAACACTCATCACCAAAACGTATTCAAACATGGGAATTTGCCAGAAAAACATGTACCATACCATAAAGCGATTCATATATAGGCACACTGCCACTGCACCACCCATTCCCCATCCTTCCTTAACTTTACAAAATTAAGGAAAGAGCCACACCTAACCTAGTAGACTCACTATAGCAATACAGGAACTTAATTTCAACAACTGTCTATCGGAACGCTCATGAGCAGGAGTATTAAAACATGCAAATTTGCGGGCAAAACACACACCATGCCATAGGGCACTTTATAAGTGCTCCCAGTGGTACTACATCACCTTTAGTAGCTCCACATCTGCACGTTACTATATTCTGTATTTCAAACAGTCACATAACAACTTCCCCATACACACCCCCACCCTTAGTTAACCGTACAAAATAAAACAGACACCCCCACCATTCCTAGTTGTGCCACTGTACCCTTCACATAGCACATTACCTTTAGAAACTACACATGCCCATGTTACAAATGTCTGTCTTATAATCAGCAACATACACACTTCTCAAACCCCCACCCCACCCCCACCCATGCCCTTGCTTAACCTTACCAAATCAAACAACGAGCCCCAGTACTCCCGTTAACGCCACTATAGCCATACATAGACGTAATGTCAACAGGTGTCTGCCGGAACGCTCACCAGAAAAAGCTATTAAAACATGCAATTTTGCAACTCAAACATACACCATACCATAAGACAGTTTATAAATAGTCACACTACCACTTCACCACCTCAACAACCGCCCTTGCATAACTTTACGCAGTAAAAGAAAGAGCCCCAGCAAACGTAGAAGTGCCACTATAGCCATACAGAGCCTTCATTTCAACAGATATCTCCCGAAAAGCTCATCAGCAAAATGTATTAAAACATGCAAATTTGCGCGAAAAATATATACCATGCCATACGGCAACTCAAACATACACCATACCATAAGACGGTTTATAAATAGTCAGACTACCACTGTGTCTGACCCTGGTCTAGACACAGCGCTCGGCTTAGATGAGATAGATGTGTGAGTTGACTTTTCCGGCCTTCCATCTAGGCTACGGGCTACAAGCGCCAGGATGCTCCTTGGAGTGACAGTCGCGCTATAAAAGAGCACACTTACATTACATTACTACACCACCTAAACAACCGCCCTGGCTTAACTGTATGCATATGTGCACTGTCACCTCCACCTTGCTGAAAATGTGAAAGGACATTACCCCCTTCCATCACAGTCACCCGCAGGGTGTCGTGTAGTTCCTATATACCCTAAGCAGGATCTGCGTGTTCGGATAACATAAACTGTGTGCTTGGTGGTAGACTGGTTCCAAGCACCCCCACTGGATATGGTAACCTATTTTGCATTAGCTAGCTCACAGTACCTCTAGAATCTCCTCTTATTGGGGAGAGAATCGTTTCTGGCAAACGCAGAACATGACAACCCTGATCCTCCAGGATCGTGGAAACAATATACTACTTTTCACTCAGTCACTTATGCTCACTTAGTTTGTCTCAGACATACATAGAATAAACATACTGGGCATTTGTCAATAAAGGTTTATTGAACAGTTGTTATTCTAGTGTAGATTAGATTAGCTGCAACAACCATTAGACATTATCAGAGATATATGGATAGCAGTACTACAAAAGTAAAAGGATGGTACAGTTCTACCATTTTGCGGTAGTCATGAATATATACAAGGACATTAAATACATAATAATGAGTGCATACTCATACAATGTCTCCCTAACTAGATATACCTAAATATACCTAGCATCGGTGTAGGTGTTATGCCAAGAATCCCTCTAAGGTCTAGTCAACTCCATTACCTGAGTAAGGAGAGAATATGGGACCCCTTCCTTTTCTCGAGTTGGACACCTTGCAAGGGATGTTAGATCACTGCTAGCGGGAGTGTCTGCATGCAGGAACCTCACCGTCTCTGGCCAGTGTGTCAGCCGGGTTATCACAGTCTCCTCTATCTGTCTAAGCAGGACATGATGTATATATACCCATAGGTCTCCCCAGGGGTCCTACCTTGCAGTGTTACTGTATCAGCCTAAAGGACGGCGTCGGTCCTGAACGTTATACAGATATATTATGGAGATGTCAGTCCTGCTGTTAGTCCTGATGTGCGTCCAAGAAGCCTCATGCATAATGTATGAAATTCGAACTAGGGAAAAACACGCGTTCTGGATGCAGAGTCCTATCTAGGTAAAAGTTCAGTGCCTAAAAACCGTTATGTATGTAATGTAGGGGAGGATATAGGTAAAACGTTGCAGTGAAGTGTGGGACCCAAAATCAGTAATGCTGACTGCCCCTGCAATTGCTGGTAATAGTTGAATGGGGATACCTAAAAATAGGAATGCAAATAAAACAAAAAACACACACAAGGACAGTGAAAAACTATCCAAAGTGAAAATTAAGTAGGAAAACTGGGAGAGGTGGAACACAGTTGGGTGGATGGGGATGAATGGAGTCTCACACACTGTTTCTGCCTTGTGAAGACTAGTTTTCGAAGTTCCTGAAGTAAATTTCAAGTCTTCTCTACAGTGCATACTTTCTTCTTTTGAATGGGGAGAAGTATGGCCTTGATGCACTTCGACCTTCTAGAAAGGTCAATTATAGCACTCCCGTCCTTAGTCACATTTAGGTCTATTTGAACATAACCTAGATATAGGAAAATAATTTATCAACACAAAAGCTGACAAGGTTTTAGAATTATAAAACGAATATGACATGTCCAAGTAGCAAGCAGCTTCTCGAGGATTCTCCACGACAGATGAAAATAGATCTCCTTTATTTGTATTCAGAAAATCCCCGGCAATTGATCAACTTATAATGGATTGGTAACCCTTTGCGGTTTATACTCTTATTTTAAAGTGTATGAGGTATATTGCCTGGGTGCGAAGTTCACGTCTACAGTGTCCAGGTTTAGGCCTTGACTTATTGTGATGTCCATTATACATCATTTTGAAAACAGCTATGTGTGATGTATTTACGAGCTGGACTTACTTGCCAATTACATCTTGATTTAGCGAAATATTTTGCTCTCTGCTCTTGGAGACCACCTACATAAAACACTCACATATGTATCACTTGTATGAGAGCACTAAGTAGTTTCTCACCACCCATCCACTGTGCCACCGCATTGTTTTCAATATTTTTTTGATACAATTAAAGAAATTGGTCATTTGATTTATATATTCATGGTCTTGGGACCACTGCTCTTTGTGCATTAGCTTATCCAAGGCCCCAGGCGATACTCGGGTTACCTTGTTACCTCTAAACTCCCAATCAGCAGCATCGGCCTGAAGCACTTAAGGACCTAGACAAAAACATAATGCACATAATTAGAATATCGGAACCAACCACCGGATTTTGAACATGTTAAAAACAATACCTAAGAAAACGAATGTGAACGTATAGCTATCCAAATCAAGTAGTCAAGAAATCAACGTTATAACAAAAATACAATTGATAATGAAGTGAAATCGCTAGGAAAGTATCAGAAAAACAATGATGATTTATGGGCTTGAGAATGTAAAGGACATTTGGTATTGGTATCCTGCCATGGGGCTCTTTCGTTACTTCATGGTTTTTTGTATGACGAGGGTTCAGCAGAGTCGCCACTGTGGGAGTTAGATCCGGAGTGAGCTGCATACAGAATCCTGTCAAGGTTCATGACCATCTATTGTTCTGTAATATTTACTGTTTTCTCAATAAAACCTCCTGTCAACCTACATGTTGCGAGTCAGTGTTCCTTCCTTTTCATTTTACCAACAATGATCCATTACCACAAGATATGTAAAAGAGGTTGAAGGAAAGGTTACTTCCACAATACCAATCAAAAGGGGAAAAACGCTACAGACAGAGAAACAAAAATCTGCTGCTTAAATATAGGGAATATAAAAGAAAACACAAGCATGTATGCAGGATTTACACAGACATGAAAGCAGATAAAGGGAAGTTGGAAAACAGAAGGTCACAATGCAAAATAGATGTTAAAATTAAGAAATAATAAACAGGATTTAGAAGCAACAGCATGACTGGCTGGCATAGAGGATAAGGCATCATGGTCGCTCCTAGGTCATGGTGGTCTTCCTACTTTTAGTTCTTTTCTGGTGTCCTCTAAGGGGAATTATAAATAGGACATTTATTAATACTTACTAGAACTCTTTTTTAAAGAGCATTTTACAAGCAAAATCATAAACTGCTTGACTAACCAATTCTTTTCCTCCCTTCACCTCTGCCCTACATATAAAATAGTTACCTTTCCTACACATTGTTTCCTGCAAATGATACTATGGTTGTCAGTCTCCCTTCATGTTCTGCATCTCACAGAAAAAGAGACTGCACTAGTGACAGCCATAGGGCAGGGCTAATATCCTTAATGACCCCTTAATGTCCTCCTAACATCCAGCACATCAGCCTAAACATACCTGGCTCACTGTGGCATAAATTCCGGTCAGTTTGATACTCTTGATGTCCATTGTACGTCTGTCCCTCTCAGTCCTACAGTTATACACCCCCCTTGTCAGGCTGACAACATGCCCAATACTCTATGGATCACAAGCAGTCACCAAAGTGTACACAGAAACCCTAATGTATTACATGCCCACATTTGAACACTGACACTCTGGTGCAAAAGGTGTATTTATTTGCATGCATGCAACCAATGTATTACAGCTTTAAAATCATCCCTGCTCACTGCAAACATAGTGCCACTCATAAATAAATGTCCATTTTTTGTCCTAGAGGGCCCATGCACAGTTTTTGTTGCAAAAGAGCGGGCAACCATGTTGCACCTTAGTGAATGGGTGTTGCTGCTTTGGAATGCCATTTTTGCTATTTTCTTATTTGGGTTGACACCAGTGTGGCGGCACATCCTGGTAAACATACTTCCCAACTATATTGTGTGGTCCACCAGACTATAGGACTTCCTGGTCCTACCACCTGCTGGCAGCACGGGGAGATGGCTGTGTGTGGAAATATTTGCGCTGTCACCTCCACCTTGCTGAAAATGTGACAGGACATTACCCCCTTCCACCACCGTCACCCACAGGGTGTCATGTAGTTCCTATATACCCTAAACAGGATCTGCGTGTTCAGATAACATAAACTGTGGGTTTGGTGTTAGACTGGTTCCAAGCACCCCCATCGGATATGGTAACCTATTTTGCATTAGCTAGCTCACAGTGCCACTAGAATCTCCTCTTATTGGGGAGAGAATCGTTTCTGGCAGCCTCAGAACATGACAACCCTGATCCGCCAGGATCGTGGAAACAATATACTACTTTTCATTCAGTCACTTGTGCTCACTTAGTTTGTCTCAGAGATACACAGAATAAACATACTGGGCGTTTGTCAATAAAGGTTTATTGAACAGTTGTTATTCTAGTGTAGAATACATTAGCTGCAACAAACATTAGACATTAGCAGAGATATATGGATAGCAGTACTACAAAAGTAAAAGGATGGTACAGTTCTACCATTTTGCAGTAATCATGAATATATACAAGTACATAAAATACATATTAATGAGTGCGTACTCCTACGATGTCTCCCTAACTAGATATACCTAAATGTACCTAGCATCGGTGTTGGTGTTATGCCAAGAATCCCTCTAAGGTCTAGTCAACCGCATTACCTGAGTACGGAGACAATATGGGACCCCGTCCTTGTCTCGAGTTGAACACCTTGCAAGGGATGTTAGATCACTGCTAGCTGGAGCGTCTGTATGCAGGAACCTCAGCGTCTCTGGTCAGTGTGTCAGCCAGGTATTCACAGTCTCCTCTATCTGTCTAAGCAGGACATGATGTATATATACCCTTAGGTCTCCCAAGGGGTCCTACCTTGCTGTGTTACTGTGTCAGCCTAAAGGATGACGTTGGCCCTGAACGTTATACAGATATATTATACTGGAGATATCAGTCCTGCTGTAAGGCCTGCTGTGCTTCCAAGAAGCCTCATGCATAATCTATGAGATTCGAACTAGGGAAAAACATGCGTTCTGGATGCAGAGTCCTATCTAGGTAAAAGTTCAGTGCCTAAGAACCGTTATGTATGTAATGTAGGGGAGGATATAGGTAAAAGGTTGCAGTGGAGTGCGGGACCCAAAATCTGTAATGCTGACTGCCCCTGCAATTGCTGGTAATAGTTGAATGGGGATACCTAAAAATAGGAATGCAAATAAAAAAAACACACACCAGAACAGTGAAAAACTATCCAAAGTGAAAATTAAGTAGGAAAACTGGGAGAGGTGGAACACAGTTGGGTGGATGGGGATGAATGGAGTCTCACACACTGTTTCTGCCTTGTGAAGACTAGTCTTCTCTACAGTGTATAACTTCTTCTTTTGAATGGGGAGAAGTATGGCCTTGACGCAATTCGACCTTATAGAAAGGTCAATTGAAAAATTACAATTATAGCATTCCCTTCCTTAGTCACATTTAGTTCCATTTTAACATAACCTAGATATAGGAAAATATCAACAGAAAAGCTGACAAGGTTTTGTCCAAGTAGCAAACAGGTTCTCAAGGATTCTCCACGGCAGATGAAAATAGATCTCCTTTATTTGTATTCATCAAATTCCCAGCAATTGATCAACTTATCATGGTTTGGTAACTCTTATTTTACCACGTATGAGGTATATTGCCTGGGTACGAAGTTCACGTCTACAGTGTCCTGGTTTGGGCCTCCACTTATGATGATGTCCATTATTCATCATTTTGAAAACAGGTATGCGTGATGTATTTACGAGCTGGACTTACTTGCCAAGTAGATCTTGATTTATCAAAATATTTAGCTCTCTGTACTTGGAGACCACCTACATAAAACCCTGATTCCCCTTTCTGGATTACCTTGAAAAAGTCTGAATACTTATTTTGTGCAGACAAAACACATGTTGGCTTCGATCAATTGCTGAGAATTTGCTGACTATATATATATATATATATATATATATATATATATATATATATATATATATATATATATATATATATATATATATATATATATATATATATATATATATATAGCAGCTTCAAAACACCAGCCAGATGCACACGTGAGCGGGTGCACACAAAACGGGGGTGTGCCCGTTTGAATAATCCACGCTTCCAACATCCACGGATACTTAATCCATAAAGAACGTAGCACACGCAGGGGGTAGTTCCACAAAGAAATTTATTACGGGAACTTTACAGCAACAAGACACGTTTCGCCTTCGGGCTTTGTCAAATTGTGCAGAGAGCCGAGGCGCCCGTCTGCCTTAAAAGACGTCATTCAAGTTGTAAAGTGCAAAGAAGGACTATGTTACATATATTAAAGATGGCCGCCATCTTATGACGATGTGAATGACTAAATAGAAATCACACATGCAGCTCAAGTTAAAATAACCAAGACTCCTCGCATGGCCACAGTAAATACATATATGCATTAGCCCAACAACGGTCCATAATACGAACACAATATTCATAATGCCCTGGATGGGCTAATATAGTCCAAATACATGCACAAAAGAAAGAATCGAGCCCAGAATGGGCATATCTAAAGCATAAACGGCATCTCAGAAATAGAGTGCGGAAAGGACTGTAGTACTTAGTACAGAGAGCAGCCACCCTCTAGTGACATGAAAGTAAGTTTCAATCACAAGTTATAGCATATAATCAGAAGTTATAGATATAACATTTGGATATAACATTTGCCTGTGCGCGATAGCGCTCTGAATGAATAGAAATCCTTAATAGAGCTTAAATGCTGCTGCTACTATTGCCCAAAAACCGCACTCAAGCGGTCGCCAGTAGGTAGTTATAGTGTTATAGTTAGGACCTAGTTTCCATAGGAAATCTGCAACATTCTTTTGGGAATAACTTTGGCGCCGGTTGACAAATCTTCGCAACCTTCTCAAAGAAGGTGGCCCATTTCGCTCCGCTCCTACCCTGAAAGGTTGGGGGTGATTCATGAAGTGGGGGCTGAGAAAAAAGGGCGGGCCCAAAACGTGTTTTCCCAATGTTATTTTTCATAGGATGATTAGACATGGCTACAGCCCGAACGGCTGAACAGAATTATAAGAAATTTGGCAAAATGGTAGAGTGTGATTCACAGATCACGCTTTTGGTTAAATGGTGTAAATCCCTCCAGTAGTTCCTGAGAAAATCAAAAAAGAAAAAAATGTATTTATCTATAAGCGCGCACCGTGTGTACGCGAGCGGAATTCTGATTTGCTGTTAGACGTCTGTCAACATTCCAATCGGTCAGAATCAAGAAGTGTTTTTTCCGAGGCAGAAGTGAGCCCAAAAAAAAGTGGAAAACGTGAAAAGGGGGCAGGGTTGAGACCCCCTGACCCTCTAGGCCTTCTGAGGGGGTCACTGTAGGACCCTGAAGGCCCCCCAAATTATTTATTTATTTTTTTAAATCGCGAGGTGCGCGCACGGTGCTTGCACCCTTGAGCTGCCCTTTTGTGTCTCCGAGGCAGAAGAGAGCCAAAAACTAAAGTGGATACAGTGAAAAGGGGGCAGGGTAGAGACTTCCTGACCCACTAGGCCTTCTGAGGCGGTCCCTGAAGGACCCTAAAGACCAAAAACAACATTTTTTTTTTTTTAAATCGTGAGGTGCGCGCACGGTGCTCTCACCCTTGAGCCGCCATTTTGTGTTTCCGAGGCAGAAGAGAGGCATAAACAAAAGTGGATAACTTGAAAAGGGGGCAGGGTAGAGACTTTCTGACCACCTAGGCCTTCTGAGGGGGTCCCTGGAGGACCCTAAAGAAAAAAAAAATATTTATTTTTTTAAATCGCGAGGTGCGCACACGGTGCTCGCACCCTTGAGCCGCCATTTTGTGTTTCTGAGGCAGAAGAGAGGCACAAACAAAAGTGGATAACTTGAAAAGGGCGCAGGGTAGAGACTTACCTGAAAGATCCCGAAGGCCCCCCCAAAAAAATTCTTTTTTAAATATAGCGAGGTGCGCGCACGGTGCGCGCACAGTGGCAAAAAAAAGACAAAAAATACAATTATATAACAAGTTTGAGTGTTTAGATGTTGGTTGGCTCTAAAAAGAGCCGTAGTGTTTATAGGGTGTTTTCTGTACCTACAAGTAAGTACCGATGCAGAGTCTAAAGTAAAGAGGAAGACTCTGTTCCCCTCATCTGTGAAATGTACACCGTCTCCTCTATAAATGCCTTGCATGTTGTAACGCAAGTTGTCGTGGTATATAGAACCCATACCATAGTCTCTGAGGAAAGTAGAATCAGATTTATTCACATGTTTCCTTGCTTTCTCAATCTGTGGACAGTGTTGGTTGGACCAGTTCCACTTGCGCCTTTGGCATATATTAGAATATACAAAAGCAGTTTGTGGAAAAAGTGACATCAATTGCCGAAAGGTGTCCTTTAAAAGCATTTCCAGACCTACACCAGTCAAAGTGACTAGGTCATTTCCACCACAGTGCACAATTATGAGGTCAGGGTGTGGGAGATGCAAAAAGTATTTTACCAATGGCATCAAATGGTGACATCTCAATCCTCTCCGGCCAATCCACATAATATCCACATCTGGTAAATCAAGGTTGAGAAAGCATCTATTTGCTGCATACCTTTCAGTCCAGAAAATATTACTGTGAGCCACAATCCACACTCTAAGCCCCCTGAAGGGAGATATGGTTGTACTCAGATGGGCTCTGGAAATGAAATGGCAGTTTGAAAAGTAGGAGTTTTGAAAAAAATGTGGATGAGATTCAGTGTAAATAAAATTAAATAAATGATTAGTGGTTTCTGAAGCTTTAAACTTGAACATTCAAAACTAGGGTGCATTCTTCTGTTTTTTGAAAGAAGTAATGCTAATGGTTGAGAAAAGGTCATTGAAAGGAACAATGAACAGGATATGCTGGTATTTTGAGAGGTCTAACACCCTTGCTGAGTTCATTTGCAACATTGTATGATGAACTTTTCATCTGTGAGTTCAGTTAGGTGTTCTGTGGAGTGTTACCATGGTAACAGGCAGAGAGAGCAGTGGGGGGGGGGTTGAATATTATGTGAGTTTGAAAGTGTTGAAATGTAGAACCAATTAAAATGTTAGTTTAGTTTTGAATTTGTGTGGGAAGAAATCTGATTGGTTATCTAAATGAATATGTGTGTGAAATGAGATGGAAGCCTTGTAATTCTATGATTCCAGTGACTGGTGCACAATTGAGAGATTCTGCTTAAGAAAATCTGGTGTGTGATTGCCACTGTTCTTAATCTACAAAAGCATTTTTATAGGTGAGTTGTTATTTTGTAAGGGGACGTATGTTGTGCAGTTTAAAATAATAAGAAACATGTGTTCTAATGTGAAAGCAGGAGTTTATTTGTATAGAGTCTGTAGCATTTAATAATCATTTCAGAAAATTTCTGACAGAATATTTTGCTTGGTTGATGTGTTTGAGCATTTGGACACCAAATGCAAGGCATATTGTCATGTATCTAAGATCACAGTGTGAGTCAGACTTGAGTCAGGCTTTAGGAGATGTAGTGTTAGAAAGTGCTATGCAGTATGTCTGTCAGGCCTCTTAATTCCCAAGTAGTCTCCATGCTGTGTAACAAAACAGCTGGGTGTGCTCTATAAATGCCATAGAAACTCTTTCACTAGCATTTAGTAATCATTTCAGAAAAATTCTGACAGAATAATGTGCTTAGTTGACATGTTTGAAATATGGACAACAAATGCAAGGCATACTGTCATGTGTCTAGAATCACAGTGTGAGTCAGACTTGAGTCAGGCTTTAGGAGATGTAGTGTTAGAAAGTGCTATGCAGTATGTCTGTCAGGCCTCTTAATTCCCAAGTAGTCTCCATGTTGTGTAAAAAAAACGCTAGGTGTGCACTCAAAATGCCATAGAAACTCTAACACTAGCATTTAGTAATCATTTCAGAAACATTCTGACAGAATAATTTGCTTGGTTGATGTGTTTGAAAATATGGACACTAAATGCAATGCATACTGTCATGTGTCTAAGATCACAGTGTGAGTCAGACTAGAGTCAGGCTTTAGGAGATATAGTGTTAGAAAGTGCTATGCAGTATGTATGTCAGGCCTCTTAATTCCCAAGTAGTCGCCATGCCGTGTAAAAAAAACGCTGGGTGTGCTCTATAAATGACATTCAATAAAAAAGCCGGTGATTCGTAGATGAGCACGCAGGACGTCCGTCGACCCACAATCCAAGGGATCAGAGAGGAGGTTTTCCCCTGACAGCGGGTACCTGTGTATAAACCCCGGGACCCAGCCTGTAATCTAATTGCGCAGGATCAGGAGCGAAGCTTAAAGACGTGATTCTTTACTACTGCGTGTTCACGCACTAGCATTTTTAACTGATTTGTACAGTCATCCTACTGAAGAAATATACCACCACAAAGACGTGTTTACGCCTTAGAACATTATAGAGTACCTTAATGCGTATCTGAACGCAATTTTAAAAAGAATTCGCTGGACGAATTCCTGGCTTTGGCGCATAGGAGGCGGAATACCCCATGCAATATAGGCCATACCTTGCATACGTTTGAGAATCAATTTGGGAAACTATATTGTTCACTGTCTTGAGGAAGGCGGATTAATATGCTTACACCGCCGAAACGCGTCGACGCCTAAGGAGTGAATCTAGGAATAAACACGAAAGGGGAAACCAAATTTGTTGTCTCTCTATGAATGGTTTCTACCCTTACCTTCTTGCACACTCCTTTTTTATTGAATGTTGTTGTTTGTATCGATTATTACACCGTCCGTATATGTTTCCCAAATTTCTGTTTTTATTTAATGTGATGTTTTTTAATAAACTGTTTTTATAATTTGAAATGTTTTGAGAGTGTTTTCACACAGGGAGGTTGTATCGCGTTTATCTACATTGCTTCAATGTAAAATGTTGTTTGTATGCTTGTGAGTACTTTTTGTACTGTTGCCATTTTCATCCAAAGGGAATTTTTGTCTGACTAGCGTCAATTTCGGTACCCTATCCCTTTGGTTTTGGGGTCCCTCTCTCTTTTATTAGAGTGTGCTCTATAAATGCCATAGAAACTCTTTCACTAGCATTTAGTAATCATTTCAGATAAATTCTGACAGAATAATTTGCTTGGTTGATGTGTTTGAAAATATGGACACAAAATGCAAGGCATACTGTCATGTGTCTAAGGTCACAGTGTGAGTCAGACTTGAGTAGGGCTTTAGGAGATGTCGTGTTAGAAAGTGCTATGCAGTATGTCTGCCAGGCCTCTTAATTCCCAAGTACTCTCTATGCTGTGTAAAAAAAAACGGTGGGTGTGCTCTATAAATGCCATAGAAACTCTTTCACTAGCATTTAGTAATAATTTCAGAAAAATTCTGACAGAATAATTTGCTTGGTTGATATGTTTGAAAATATTGTATTATATGTAGTCATGAAGTCAGTCAGGCTTTAGGAGATATTATGTTAAAAAGTTCTATACAGTGTGTCTGTCAGGCCAGGGGGAGCTGTAGAAATTGCATACCAAGTCTCTCTGTAGCATGTAGTAATCATTTCAGTGAATTCTCATTTCTACATTCTTCCTTCCACCTTGAGCCCCTACACTCCCTGAGAACCACTGCTTTGTCCTAAAACTGAAAACAGCACTCCCGGCAAGACTCTCTTTCACTGCAGAAATCATTTTACTGAATTGCAAGGCATACTGTCATGTGTCTAAAATCACAGTGTGAGTCAGACTTCATTTCACAAAATGGTGGCAGAATAATTTGCTTAGTTGATGTGTTTTAAATTATGACAATGTGTGTAGTCATGGAGTGAGTCAGGCCTGGAGAGCTGAAGAAATAGCTTTAGTGTATTTAAAAAAAGATAAACAATGACTAGTTTGAACATGTAAGGACATTTTATAAGTACACATTCTTATAAACTATTTTAATTGATATAATCATATAAAGTACTTGAGAAAGGTTTCTGTATAATAATTTTTAAAGGTTAAAATAGTTGATAAAGCTAGTTTTGTAATATCTATTAGAAAAATAATAAAATTAAGTATTTATATTTTTCTGCAAGGTACAACTCCATATTAACATTTTAAATGGATACTATTGAGAAGATGATTGAAGTTAGTTTTGAGATTACAGACAATCTTCTAGAAGATTTTAATGTACCTTTTGAGGACAGCAACAATGGAGAAGAAGCTATGTCTGCAGGAGAAATAACCTGCTATTTTCTCGATGAAAGCTTGGACAGTGAGTTTATTGACGTATTAAATGAGATTGAATCGAATCAATCAAGTTTTTAAAATAATGAACAACTAGATCAACTAGATGAAATTTCTGATGAAATTATGTTAGAGGGTTCTATTAAATTATTAAAAGAATGAAGAATAAATTTATGATGAAAAATAAAAAATGATTTCAGAGAGTCTTCTTCTACAATTGTAATGTTTGAGGTAATAGCCAAGTTATTGTGGTATAAACTTAGTCTTACAACATAGAGTGCAACATAAAATAGTGCTAGAAAGTCATATGAAGTATGTGTGTTAGGCCTTTTAATTCCTGAATAGTCTCCATGCCCTCTTACACTGCCCTAACACCACTGCACTGTCCAAAACTGTGAAACAGTACTCCATGCATGATCTCCTACACTGCCCAAGCACTGCTGTTGTGCTTTAAACTTACTTATGGAGTAAACTAGACTTTACAGCATGTAGTATTTCCAATTGCTATGCAGTATGCTAGTAGTGGTCTATCATTTTTTTAAACATTTTTTTCATGTTTTCTTTTCTTCACAACAGATTTCAATTATCTACAGAAAGAAAAATCCTCATGACTTCAAAGATTGAGAGAAAAAAACATATAAACTGGCTTACTTTTCCAAGGAGAAACAAATACAAGATTTATCTAAACAACGTGTGTAGAAAAACCGGAAAGCCCCTGGTAAGGTAACAAAGAATTTCATAAGGAAGATAACACAAACTAAAAAAAAATTGGATAATCTTAAAAAAACAAAAAATATATCTGTAACTACAAAGAGAAACCACAGAAAAAAGAAACATGTTGAAAAAGTATGTGGTAAAGAAGTGGTGTATGATAAAAGACGTTTGAATCAGTTCATTGAAATTCGCAAGCGGATGTTTCATAACAGAGTTGTTTTAAATTTAATAAAAAATGTAAAGAAAAATAGCTTTTTATAAGAAAAAGAAACATATTCAAACTATTGTTGAGAAGGCTTTTGAAGTAAAAAAGAAGTTGCATATTTTAGTAATCAATAGACATTGATCACAAGATAATCCAATCAAATTTATAAAGGCCAAAAGTAAGTGGAAAAGACTAATTAATAGAACAAATTTTTGTAATGTTTTTTCTGGAGAATGGAAACATAGTTAAAGTTGTGAGCCATTTTATAATGAAGAGAGTTACCTTCAGAGTAATGATTTGTTGCATGCAGTTGACACCAGTGGTCGTACTTATGAAGTTAAGGATGGTTGTGCGATTGAAAAAGAGAAAACTGTCCCTAGAAATGCAGAAGAGGTGTTAGCTGATGAAATTTTAGGGAGACGTCCTAAGACTCCAGTGTACACTTGGAATTGTAGTAGTATATTGAAGTGTACGACAGGATTCAATTGTTTTTTTCGCAATATTTTACGTAAGTATACTATGAAAAGTCTTAAACAAAAGATGAAGATGTTGCAAAAGTTAGACCCTTGCAGAGTGAGAGATAAAACGGGTTTGCAAGGTCATTCTCTGGCTTGCCTTTCTAAAAAAGTATGTCAGAGTGTTTTTCATCATTTCAGGATGTTAGCAGTACATCACACTGAAATGAGGAAATTAGTGAGAAGGTTGTATTATGCAAAAAGTCCAGCACTAATGTTAAAAAAGTTAAACAGTGCTCTTTTGCATGGATCTGTATTAGATGTAATCAACATTTGTGAAGAAATTGAGGTTAGTTACTTTGGTCCTGAAGAAGACAGTGCAGAAACTGAAACATTAACAGAAGGAAATGTAGAAGAAAATGTACAGAATTTTAGTACAGAAAATTTTGAGCAAGAAATTACCAGGTTTAAGGTAGTTTCAGGTGAAAGGCCTAACTTTTCTTGTATTTGTTGTAGACAAATTCATTATAAAATCAGACAGGGTTGGTTGATCTATATTTAAAAAGTGAAAAGGAGAATAATAATTAGTGGAAGGAATTTGCAACTTATTTGTTGGTGGAGAATTGTTTTGATTTGGATTCTGACCAACATATTTGTAAATATTGTTATAATAAATTAAATGAAAACAAAATGCCTGCTAGAGCTGTACATAATAATCTTGAGTTGGTAAATATTCTTTCGGAATATGATGGATTTAAATACTTATGAGTCTATTCTTATTCAATGTGTGCATTCATTTCAGGCTATTGTTCGTATGGAACCTAAGACAGGGAAATTGCCTCCTACAGATTTGTAGAGAGGATCAAAGGGAAGAGTGGTATATTTGCCTCTAGATTTAAAGAAAAATATTGAAACAATTGGTGTAGAGAATGTGGAAGAGGAACATCTAGTTATTCTAGTTAATGGTGTCTCTACGAAGAGTAAGAAAATCTGGCAAGAATTAGTGGATGTTAGGAAAGTGAAAAAAAAACAACGTTGTATTTGGTAAAAAATAATCAATACTACAAAAATGTATATGTAGAAGAAGAGGAAACAACTGTAGAAGAGGACATTGATTTGTCAACTGGACAAATTGAAAAAGTAGATGTGTCCACAACTGAAGACATTTTTTAACATTATAGTGTGCATCCACTTTCTCTAAAGAAGTGATGGGGAATACTATTGAGTTATTCCAGATGAAAGAAGCGAAAGGAAGTCCCATTAGTGTATGGGAAGAAAGCTTGGAAGCGCGTTGTTTCCCGCAGTTATTTCCAACAGGTAAAGGTGGACGATATGATGAACGTCCTGTGCAGATTCCTGCATCAGAATATCAGACAACAAGATTGTATGCAGAAGATCCAAGGTTTCGTCAATGTATTACATATTTGTTTCATCTTCTGTTTGAGAGTGACTTATCTGCACTTTCATATGCAGTGAACCATATACTAAAAAGTGGAGCACATCTACAAAATGTGTCGGCAAAGGACTTTAAAGCTAAAGTCCAACAGAAAGATACTGTTTTGGAATCTCACCTAATTATTTTCATGGCATGTCAGCGTGGTACTAATGAGTATTGGTACCATCGTCATGGGGAATTGAAATGTATGCTAGGAAACTTAGGAAGTCCTACATGGTTCCTTACTCTAAGCTGTGCGAGTATGCTTGGGAAGATTTACTTCAATTTCTTCAATAGGCTAATGCAAACATAGAAAATATAGAATACAAGACACCTGGAGAACAGTGCTCTCTTGATCCAGTTAATGTATGCAGGTATTGAAATCACAGATTTGAAGCTATGATGTCGTTTATCACCAACAAAAAAAATCCTGCTCTTGGAGAGGTTCTGGATTTCGTCTGGAGAAAGGAGTATCAAGCAAGAGGTGCTCATCATATACATATGCTGCTATGGATCAAAGATGCCCCAAAATTTGGAACAGATTCAGATGATACAGTGATGAATTTTATTGAACAATATTCTACATGTGCTGTACCAAAAAGTACAGAACAAAACAATTTAAGACATCAATTCTTACGTTTTCAAACCCATCGTTGTGGAAAATACTGTTGTCGAAAGTTCAAATCTAAGGATAAGTTCTACACAAAATGTCGTTTTGCATTTCCACGACCAGTAATGTCAAAAGGAAGAGTGAACAATTTTATGTCATCTTTGCGACATACTGTTACAAGAAAATCTCTGAAAAATACTTACAGCTTGAAATGAAATGAAGAGTCAAAATACTAAATGACTATAACCCAGTTATTTTGTCCATGTGGAATGCTAACATGGATCAATCTGAGTCCTCTTCCTCCACTTCATGTTCTCTTCTCTGCATCACTCTCATTCTATTTCTCCTGCACCCATACCCTCACTCTCCCTCATACTCTTTCACAAACTCCATCCTTTCCTTATTCCCCATACCTCAATCCCCTTTGGTAACTCTCATTCCTTTAGTCTCTCACTCCTTTCACTCCATTTCTCTCTCCCTCTCACTCAGTCTAACCACTTAATTTTGTGTCAGTCACTTCCTCTCTCTCTCTCTTTCTCTCTCACTCTCTCCCTCTGTGTTTGTCCCTCACCCTTTGTTTCTTTCCTTTTCTGTTTTTTTCAATTCTACTTTCTTTTGTATTATGAAATATATATTATAACTTACTTTTTTCTTGTCTTTCACGGATACTATATCTATATAAAAATATTCTATTAAGTTGTCATTATTTATAAGGTAAGTATGACAAACAGAAAATACTTTAACTTCATTCTCTTACTTCTCTGTCTCTCTTTCCCATTCTTTAATTTCTCTCTTACTCCCCTTCCTCTACTCATCTTAGTCTCCTTTTCTCATTCTCATTACTGCCCTTCATTCCCTTTTACAGTCTTTCTGTCACTATCAGTACTCTCTATTCACCCTCATTCACCTTGTCCAACTCCCTCTTTCCCCTATTTGTCTCTCACTTCTCTTTCCTATCTTCCTCCATCACTACCCTTGTGTTTCCGTATTGCTTAGTCTCTTCTCACTCACCCCTTACTCTTTCCATAACATGATCCCTCATTCACCTTCACTCTCTCCACTTCTCTCACTCCCTCACTCTCTTCCACTTAGTTCCCTTCCTTTTTTCCCTCCCTCACTCTCTTTTCCTCCATCTGTGTCTAAATATCTTCCTCTGTCTCAGTCACTATAACTGATTTATTCCTTCACACTACCTCACTCTCCTTCTGTTTATCTCTTGCACTGTCTCCCTCTCTCTTCACTAATCTTCCTTTTATTTTCTTTCTTTTTCTATAAAGTTGCTTTTTTTCATTTACTTCCTATCCCTCAATCTTATATCACTTCCCTCACTGTCACTGCCCTTCATTCAATCTCAGTCATCTACCCCCACTTCTTGTTCTCCTCACTGTGCATCAGTCTTATTTCCTTTCTCTTGCTTCTATTCCCTCACTCACCCTCACTCTCTTTCACTTACTTCATCTGACAATAACCTTCCCTTATTCCCCTTTCACTCAGTCTAACCACTTCACTCCCTGTCAGTTACTCATTCTCCCTCTCTTTCTCTCTCACTCTCTCCCTCTCTCTCTCTAACCCTCACCCTTTCTTTCTTTCCCTTTCTGATTATTTCACTTCTACTTTCATTTGTATTGTGAATTATATATTATAACTCATTTTTTTCTTGTCTTCCACAGATACTATATTTATAACAAAAAGTACTAATAACTTGTCATTGTATATAAGGTAAGTATGACAAACAAAAAATACCTTTTCATCACTCTATTATTTATCTATCTCTCATTCACTATCGTCTCTCTCTTTTACTCACCTTCCTTTTCTTCATCTTACTCTCCTTTCCTCATTTTCTTTACTCCTCTTCATTCACCTTTACACTCCTTTTCCCACTATCAGTACTCTTCCTTCATTCTCACTCACCTTGTCCAACTTTGTCTTTTTCCTCCCTGTCCCTCACTTCTCTTTCCTATATTCCTCCATCACTACCCTTGTCTTGCTGTATTGCTTAGTCTCTTCTTACTTTCCCCTTACTCTTTTTCCTTCATATCATCCCTCACTCTCTTTCACTCACTCCACTTCTCTCACTCCCTCTCACTCTCTTCCCTCACTCCATCAGTCAGTCCCTTTCCCTTACTCCTCTTTCCTCATTCACTTTTGCTAACTCCCATTCCTTTAGTCCCACGCTCCCCTTCACTCCATTTCTCTCTCCCTCTCTCCCTTTATCTCACTCAGTCTAACCACCTTACTCTCTCTCAGTCATTTGCTCTCCCCGTCTTTCTCTCTCTCTCTCCTTCTCTCCCTCACCTTTCCTGTCTTTCTCATTCGGTTTCCTTCACTCCTACTTTATCCCTCAGTCTCCTTTCCTCTCTCTTAATCTCCTTCCTTCTCTCGCATTCCCTTCCCTCACCCTCATACACCTTCCCTAAGTGTCACTGCCCTTCACTCACCATCACTACCCTTCCCCACTCCACTTTCTCAATCTGTATTTTTCACCCTTTCACTTTCCGTTTCTTTTTCTTCAATCCCCCTCACTCTCCTTCTCTCACTCCATTCTTTACTCCCCTTCTCTTACTCCCCTTTTCTAAGTTCCTCCATCCCCTCACTCCATTTCTCTCTCCCTCACTTCCCATCTCACACTTTCCATTACCCCCCTTCCCTCACCCTCATACCCCTTCCCTCACCGTCAGTCCACTTCTCTTACCTTCACTCCCTTCACTCTGCTCTACTTGTCCCTTTTCATCTCTTACTCCCTTTCTCTATCTCTGTTCCATTCTCCCCTTTTCTTACTCCTTCTCTCTCAATTTTCTGTTCTTACTGCCCTTCCCTTACTCTTTCTCTCCACTTTCCTCACTCCCCTACTCTTAGTCCCCTTGTTTTAGTCACTCATTGACTCCCCTTTCCTCACTCACCATACTACCCTTTCCTCAAGTATTTCATCAATCCTTTCCTCCTTTTCACTCAGTCATTTCAGTCATTCATTTATACACTACACATTCATTAAAAAAAGTATGACACAGTTTTTAAAAGATATAGTTCTTCTTTGAGAAGTGAGGTTAGTTCTGACTAGAACTTTTTTTCTTTTTTTGTATTTTTTTTAGTTTTTAAACAATTTTATATATATTTTTTGGAAAGTAAACAGGTAACAAAACATTGTTCAACTGGAACACAAATAATAAATGAAAAAAAATTAACTACGGTGGCATACGTGCTGTGAGATTCTAATATCTATCAAGTCCACACTCTGCTCACCATAGCATAAAATTTCTTTGCAACCATTGCAACAAATATGTACTTTAGAAAAATTCGGACGGATGTCCAGCACTCTTGAACTGGGTGAGGTGGAAGGCACAGCAGGCGGAAGATCCCTGGCAAGGGCTCTAGTGCTCGCACGTGCATAATTATTCGGATGCACGTTCTTCACGTGCCTTATCATAGTACAAATACTAAAGGAGTATTTCTTGTTGGGGTTTCCTCTTGACAATACAGTCCCACAGATGGTACACGTTACTTATTGTGCATTTACTTTTTTTTCACCCTCCGGAAAAGTAAAAAACTGTCAAATGAAGAAGTCCTTCTGCTTCCTGGAACGTTGGTTCTCTTCTACCACGACAGTGTCTGACTCAGATGAGCTCTCAGGGTGCTGTGCTGCCATTTTCAAATACCTGTAGCAAAGCAGAGGTCCTTCTCTCTGGAAACCAAAAGAGATAGTGAGGGAAGTGGGTGGAGTTTTTGAAGATTCTGGAACAGAAACTACTATTAACCAATCAAAGTGTTGTTTTCATGTCACATGACTTTTCGTGCGCGCAAAATGTGCGCACAGGTATGTGCACAGGTGCGCGACCGTCGCACAAAAATGGCGTTTTACCCGATTTACATAAAAGTTTCAAAACGTGAAAAGGAGGCAAGGAAGAGACTCCCTGACCCCCTAGGCCTTCTCAGGGGGTCCCTGAAGAATTCCGACGGGCAAAAAAAAACATTTTCCAAAAAATCGTGAGGTGCACGCATTCTCAAGGCAGAAGTCACTCAAAAACAATAGTGGAGAACGTGAAAATGAGGCAGATTAGAGACTCCCTGACCCCCTAGGCCTTCTCAGGGGGTCCCTGAAGAACCCAGACGGGCAAAAAATACATTTGATTTTTTTCTAAAAAATCACGAGGTGCGCGCACGGTGCACGCACCCTCGAGGCAGAAGTCGCTTAAAAACAATAGTGGAGAACGTGAAAATGAGGCAGGTTAGAGACTCCCTAACCCCCTAGGCATTGTCAGGGGGTCCCTGAAGGACCCCAAAGGGCAAAAAAACCCATATTTGACTGTTTATATGTGGATTGAAGATGTAGAGTATACTGTTCAACTTCATGCAAATCATAAAAACTAGATGTACTGTTGCATATTACAGGATACAGTCAATGTAATACAATATACAAAGGCAGTTTGTTGAAAAATAAATATATAAAAAATATAAAAATTGATACAGAAATTAGCATTTTTAAAACCTTGTAAATTCACAAGAAAATCATAGCTTTCACATACGTCATAGTTAAGAATTAAAATTTAAAAAACCTTGTCAATTCACTGAAAAAAACATAGGTTACACACACCTCATAGTTAGAAATTAGCATTTTAAAAACCTTTGAAATTCACTGTAAAAACCATAGGTTTCAGCCACGTTATCGTTAGGAATTAGCATTTAAAAAACCTTGCAAATTCACTGAAAAAACCATAGGTTTCACACACGTTATAGCTAGGAATTAGCATTTTAAAAACCTTTGAAATTCACTGAAAAAACCATAGGTTTAACACCAGTTATAGTTAGCTGGTCATTTTACTCGTACAAAACCTATAAAATTCCACTGTTATAGTTAGTTCAGCTAACTGTAACTTGCGCGCCTGAAATGCACTGCTGATGACGTCACATATTACTTCACTCATGACATGGTCAGTGACATCACTTATGACATCACTGATGACATCTCAAATGACATCCCTGATGACATCACTGATGACATCATCCTTGTGGCAGACCTCCTCTCACCGAAATATAACCTTTGATACACACGATCAAAAATAGAAAGTAACATTTTCAAATAAATGGAGATACCAATTCCAGTTGGAACAACCTATTCAGTAATTCCAAAATCTACAAACATATCCAGTCATTCACTAACAGTTCTATATAGGCACTCATACATGTACTCACTCATCATATGTACTCATACAGCTATACATCTTATTACACACCAACACTCATCTATAGAGTTAGTCACACATGCAAATAAACATCCATTTACTTGCATATACAGCTGTACACCCACCACTACACTAATTTATACAGAATCGTACACATACTTACTCTCTAAAACAATCACTTATAGAAACACATTTTTATTTATACAGGAACTCTTGCAATCTCTTGCTCTCACATATACTCATTTATATACCTCAATACTCAAAAATACTAGTTTAAAACATATGTAGTTACTCATAAAGATACTTTTGAGACAGTCTTTCACTCACTAACACACCAATATACACACTCAATCCTATACAGTCCTGCACACACACTGTCTTCAAAACACATGCAAACAATGAGTCAGTCATTCATGCATCTGTGCGCTAAGTAATACTACCCACCGAACCATACAGACACTCAATCTGATACTTAAAAAAACAGCTAATAACCCGATGTAACGACTGGATTCTCGGACCAGATAGAATCAGCTCACCAAGATACCACTAACCCAGCCGAAACGTAACCACCTCCCTCCTTAGGACCTATTTACAACATGTATCTATGTTCCTACCCAAGGATGGGGAATTAGCAATATACAAGCTTAGATCTTCTAAAATACCACACCCATACAATATAGTCTCGCGGCCATATGAGCCCAGACTAATCTACCCTGGGGCAGTTCTGATTACTTACCATTACACACTGGCTACAACCAGTGCTCTCTCAAGCCACAATCCTGTGGGTATAGACACTGTATCCTCCCAGCGTTCTCAATATTACACAAGCCACAATCCTGTGGGTATACACATCAACCTCAGTCAATGCTCTCATTAACGCCACTTTCCCTAGAGGCAATCTCACTACACACCGTTTCCCTCCGGTGCTCTCATTATCGCCGCCTTACAACGACGATCACTTTCCTATAAATACCTTTAGCTCTTCATGTTGGGGAATCTCTCACTATCCACTAGAGGTACAATACTACAATATTATAGATCACACAAGAATGGCCGAATTACACGGTGTACAACTTATTCCCTATTTCAAGAGATCCTCTCTCCCTCATTATTCAGTTACCATTTACCTGGACGGGAATTGCATCCGTTCACATAACAGCACCTGACTAGAAGAAAGGCTAACTTTACCATGAGACAATAAAATATGCACACTGGTTCACTAAGAACTGGGGTATCTTTATTTATCAACAATATCAACAATATAATACTATACTATAACATATAGCCTGAAAAGGAAAAGGAAAGGTTAGAATGTGTGTGTGCACGCTAATAAGAAAGGGTCGACGTCACCTTATTAATATGAAGTCTGGACTCAGCAGTCATCTGGGTTCCCTTCTCGTCTGTGCCTTGGCTCGTCTTAGGATCACACCTCTGCAGTCACGGATACACATCTGCACCGCTATGCTCTGTCTCCTCCGTTTCCCTCCAAGTCACTGGAACCTTCCTCTTATTCTCTGTCTCATCAGCTGCTTTCTCTCTGGCTGTTCTGGACTACTCCTCTCTCCTCTCAATCACGGACTGTCTTCACTTTTCAGCTTCGATCTTCTAACTCAGTTTCTACCATTCATTCTCTCAACTAACTGTTTCACTCTGTATGCTCTGATCTTAATGTCAAAGCTCGCCCGCTGCTCCAACTAAAATAACTTCAATCTTTCTAAGAGAGTATCAGCTTCTCGATCTTTCTCGGACTTCAAAATGGCGACTGTCTGCCTTGAAATAATTAATTGCATTGATGCTAACGACTAGCTACCGCCTACAAACTGACTGACTGACTCACTACCTCATGCTTTCGCTAATATGGAAGCTTGCCGCCCACCAAATTCTTGTACCTCCCCGTACCAAGGACACGTTCTCAGCCCGCCGGCCTGATGTTATGTCTTCGACACAGAGAAAAATACAGTCTTTCGATAAGGGCCAGCCTGAGCCGGTTCTCTCCAAGCGAATAACACCTCGTAACTAAAACATTACATTTGACCTAGAAGCATCTCAAGCTGCCGGAGCAGAAAGAAAGATGGAGTCTCTCCCGTTTGAGGCCTACAAGGCCCGAAATAAGCATAACTCCATCAGAAGTATACTATTATTCTTATAAAAGGACAGATTACTACTAATACTAAGGAATCTATCCCTTAACATAGATTTATAAGCCCTGAACTAAAGAGAAGGGTAGGGGATTGCAGCAAACGCCTTGTAAATAGACCCTGTCTAAGGTTCTAGACCTCCTATTAGAATGATAGCAGACTAAAGTCACCTTCAATCATCTTCACTCAAGAAATAGGGCAAAAAAGTCGGTCAGAACACCCATATACACACTCATGTAGCTACTCACCACCCCATGCAGCCACTTATATACAAAGTGAGACACTGATACAGATATTTAAATATTTAAAGATTACTCGCTAATACACATATTCACTAAGATATACTTAATAAGTCAGTTATACAATCAATTTTACCAAAAAAAACATCCATTTAGAGACTTATTTACCCATTCAATCTTCCATCGACCTTTAGATATACATACATAAAAAATATTTATTTATTTTTCAGAAAGAGACACATTCACTGGATGATGTCATCAGTGATGTCATCAGGGATGTCATTTGAGATGTCATCAGTTATGTCATGAGTGATGTCACTGACCATGTCATGAGATGTCTTGGGGGAGAGAAGGACGCCTGGCGGCGCCATCTTGGTTGACGGTCTAGTCGTCATAAGGACGCTAGACCTCTATTTAAGGCGGGTAAATTAGATGGCCAGTCTTTAGAACTGACCGGTGGCACGAATATTTGACCAGAGTGTGCTGCGCTTATACCTGCAACATTGCGAGCTTTGCTTCGATATTTTAAAATTCCCGTTTTGTGATTTACTTATATTTTTATTTCCTTTTCCCCTGGTTTTAACTTTCGGCCCACTTGCTTGCACTATAATATGACAAAACCACTGCTTCTTTTGCTGGTACCTTTCCGATCATCACCACTCCGGCGGACATCTTGGGGGAGAGAAGGCCACCTGGCGGCGCCATCTTGGTTGTCGGTCTAGTCGTCATAAGGACGCTAGACCTCCATTTAAAACGGTCATGCTAACGTGCAGCGGCCACGCGCAGCGGGCTCGCCGGACTCCCGCCGGAGTTACGCCTGAGTTCAGCCCGTTTGCGCCCGTCAGCGCTAAGGAGGCGCCAGAAGCCAGAGACACTGCTCCTCGTTTCTATCTTGCTGCAAAATGTGAGTTGTATTCTCGAGCCACATTGTTATCTCTCAAACCTCCCTTGCGCCCCTGTTTTCATACTAGAGGTCCGGAGAGTATAATCTGTGGATGTACTATTCCTCTGGAGATAGATACTAAACGAACGCCTATAAGCAAAAAGTTTAGGACACATATAGAAAAGGGACATATACTTACCCCTATGAAACCAGGCTTTCTCATTAATGCAAGGTTGCTTGTTAAAAACAACGTAGCCTTTAGGGAGTTTGTTGTCTCTAGAGATCCCCCCTGGGTCTTCATTACGGAGACTTGGGGCTCTGAAGCTGCTGGTCCTGACCTGGTGGATGCGATCCCAGAAGGCTATGTTATGTCCAGAATGGACCGAGAGCTGCGGAGAGGGGGTGGTCTCGGGATTCTCTGAAAAGAGGATTTTATCTGCCGTATTGATCCGCTATCATCCCCCTCAGATAAGTTGGAGGCCTTGTATTTCTCCATACAGCCGAATTCCACTACATCTTTTTCGGGCATTTTGTGTTACAGGCTGCCTGGTCCTCGATCCGCATTCACCAATGACATTCTTCTTCGATTAGAGCCCTTTATGAATAGATTGTGTTTCACTCTTTTAGGTGACTTTAATTTACACCTTGAGAAGGCTGAGGACACCAACACAATTTCTCTGGTGGAAGGTCTGAAGGCATATGGGTTTAACCAACTGGTTACTGGGCCGACCCATCTGGCGGGTCATACGCTAGATGGTATCTTTACGAATGATGATAGGCTTATCATAGAGACCCCCATTCCTCTTACGTGGTCAGACCACTTGGCCGTTCCTTTTAATCTGAATATGCCTGCGGCATCTGTATTGGAAATACATGGGAGATTAGAACATTTTAGAGAGGTAAATAATGATACGTTAGCTCCTTTGCTACAACCGGCCACTATCTGTTCGAGATCAGACCCAAATGTGGCCACTCAGAACTGGGCTAATGGGCTGGGGAGAGCTATGAACACCTTAGCACCCCCTAAAAGGAACTATGTTGCCAGAAAGAGCCCGTCGGCCCCTTGGTATTCTGAGCGATTTAGAGCGTTGCAGCAGATTTGCAGACAAAAGGTGGGGGCCTGGCTTGCAATGCCCAATGTCTCGAAGAAAATACAGCATAAATTAGGAATACAAAAAAGATATAATGGACTTATAAAGGAACTATTTTAATAAGATCACCTCTGGGCTGAGATCATCTAGGGAGCTTTTTTTAAATCATTAACTCCCTTTCTGTCCCTAAGTCGGCAAACTCTGTGACTGAGTCACAGATGTTATGTAACAACATTGCTGACTTTTTCCTAACCAAAATAGCTGACATTCAGTCTTCATTGGAAATTCTTAACCAAAAATTGAATAGTGAAGCTGATTCCCATGCTTCTACAGTGCAGTCGGCTGATGTGAATATAGATAGGGTACCCAGCTCTACTTCCCTCTTTTTGAAATTTCCCGAGTTATCTTGGGAAGAGCTAAATCGCATCTTAGATGCCACCAAATCCTGTTCCCCCTTGGACCCTTGTCCTTTGAAAATCCTAAAGGCCTGCAGAAGTACCCTACTACCGTCTCTTCTTGAGATCCTAAATAGCGCTATCACGGAGGAAATTTTCCCTCAAGTGTGGAAACTCGCTGTGGTCAAACCCCTTTTGAAGAAGGGTTCCCTGAACCCTGAGGTGCTGAAAAACGTCCGGACGATTTCTTTATTACTAGCACCTGCAAAAATTCTTGAAGCCCATTTAAATCGCCATCTGACAGCATTTCTGGAGAGGGAGAATCGTTTGGACTCCTCTCAACATGGATTTCGCGCTGCCCATAGCACGGAGACTGCCCTTACGGTTGTGGTAAATAATATAAGATCTGAGGTGGATAAAGGCCAGACCACTTTGTTGGTCTTATTGGATCTAACAGCAGCCTTTGATACCCTATCCCCGTCTATTCTGGTGGACAGACTGAGGGGTATAGGGGTTGAAGGTAGTGCCCTGAGTCTCCTGTCCTCTTTTTTGCACCAGAGACAGCAAAGAGTGAAACTTGGCAACTATATGTCCCCTACCCAGGCGGTGCAATGTGGGGTCCCACAGGGCTCGGCGCTTAGCCCGGTTCTGTTTAACGTTTACATGACCCCCCTTGCAAAAATAATAAGAGCCTTTGGATATCATGTGTTATCCTACGCTGACGATACGCAGATCATTGTCTCAACAACTCAGTCAGGGCAAGACTGTGCTGTAAAATTCAAGACCTGTATGGAAGCAGTATCATCATGGATGATAAGGAACTTTCTCAAGTTCAACGGTGAGAAGACTGAGGTTCTGGTCTTTGGTGGGAATCAAGATCTGTGGAGTGACCTCCTTGGGCGAATGCCCTGGTCCGGCCAAATTCGCTAAAAATCTAGGCGTAACTATAGACCCTACCCCGTCATTTGACCTACAGGTTAACAAAACGGTTGACACCTGCTGTACCATCATTCGGACCCTAAAGAAGATCGCCCCTTTCCTTTCCCCAGCGTGATCATGAGAGATAGGAAGGTCACAGTAGTTTGTAAAAATGCCCTAGGTTAATTAAGAGTTCACGTGGTTACGTAGCAGATTCTGAAAAGGAGATTCAGGTGAGCAAACGGCAGTACAGAGCAAAGCTCACAGTGGGAGCTGAAGATAGCAGTGCGATGGAAGTAATTTACAGCTCAGATGTAGTTATGTGACTGAGATAACTAGTGCCACGGTAAGCGCTTTTCTGAATATAACTGTGTGCTGCAGTTTGGGAGTTGGCAAGGGAGTACATATTTTTTTAGGAGTTTGTTCACTTGGTGTTAAAATAATTATGTTTTAAAGAGCGGGTTGAGAAGCGATTAGCACGGGGAACACCAGAAGTACCTTTAATGTTCGTGAATAACCAGTGCAACTTCACAGTGTTGGTTAAAAAAATAGATGCAATTTCACATCATTCAGCTTCAACTCGTAAAATGCCTGTGTTTAAAAAGTGTGTGTTTGCGCATAACATGAGAGCTTTTCACTGATTGTAATGTATTTTTTATACTTTAGAAACCCCCGAAGAAGGGATTTTTTTTCCCGAAATGCATTGGGTGACTGAAAATAAAACGTGGTAAATGGAAACAAGGATTCTCCTGTGCTTTTTGCAAGACTTTAAGGATTCAATATATGGATATAATGGATTGAAGCGAAAACAGAGTAAAGTAATGATGAAATTAATGGTGAAAAAGTAGAGATATTGAAGCTATGGTGTACGAATTTAATTCATTAAATTCATAAAAATAGGTTGTGCAGCTAATCGGAGACAGAAGCGTGTCTCCTTCATGTTCTTGAATCATTTGCAGTGCGGATGGGCGAAATGTTTGGTCTAACATGAATGAAGCAAGGTGTGCATCTTTCCCACTACTTTCACTTGATAATATGTGTTCACATCTAACATGGGCTTCGATTGGAATTCATAGAGCATATTATCAAGGCCATTATCGCCGCTTTATCGGCAGTTTCCTGCCGATAAAAGCGGCGATAATGTATTGCCTGTCCTTGATAATATGCCCCTCAGTCCCCTTCAATCCTAAGGGTAACTAGGGTCAAACTAGCCCACTAGGTACCTCCTGTAAGCGCCAGAGAGCTGCGTTGCATAGAGGTGTAAAAAGGGGCATGGCCTCTGATCACCTGTCTGCAACGCAGCTCCCAGGCGCATACTGGTGATACCTGTTGGGCTAATTGACCCTCAGGGACCCTCAGAATTGAAAGAGAATTAATTCCACAACTTAAAACACGCCACCGGGAGCATATGGACAGTGTAGAAGGAAGGGGCCGTGGCCTGAGGTGATATATCTGCAAACACGCCCTGTGGCGCGTTTTAAGTTAGAAAATTAATTCCTCCTCAATCCTGTGGGTCCCTGGGGGCCAACTAAGCCACCAGGTACCTCCAGTATAAGCCAGGAGGCTGTGTTGCAGAGAGGTGTTCAGAGGCCACGCCCCTTTTGACAACACTCTGCAATGCAGCTCCGTGGCGCTTACTGGAGGTACCTGGTGGGCTAGTTGCCCCCCAGGGACCCTCAGTATTCAAGTGGAGTTTATCCCCCAACTTAAAATGCGCCACAGGGTGTATTTGCACACATATCACCCCAGGCCCCGCCCCCTACCTTCACCACTGTGCAAACGTGCCCCATAGTGCTTCCCATATGGAAAAGCAATCTGCTTTTCTTCATTGAAGCGAGAGGAGGTTTCCCTGCTCTCACTTCAATGAAGCAAAGCAGTTTGCAATGGCAGGGTGGGAGCTGCGAGGCTCCAGCCCTGCCACTACAAACAGCAGTTACCGGGAGTGGGCACCCTGGGACACTGCAGGAGCTGGCCCTGGGGGTGGCGGTCCCCAGGGCCTGTATAAGGCTCCAGGAGGGGGCCTCACGGCCCCCTCCCACATTTGTTAGAAGCCCCGGGGTGGTGGTACCCGGGCTGGGGGGGCCTCAGAACCCCACACACACATTTTTTTGTAGCCCTGGAGGGTGGCGGTCCGCGGGGCTGGGGGGGCCTGAGAGCCCCCGTACATAATTTAATAAAGCCCAGGGGGTGGCGGTCCCCGGTGCTGGGGGGCCCTCCTTTACCTTTAATCCATTGCCCCCCGGATTGGGCACCCCACCTACTGGCGGTCGCCAGTAGGTAGTTATAGTTAGGACCTATTATCCATAGGAAATCTGCAACATTCTATTTGGAATAACTTTGGCGCCGGTTGATGAATGTGCGTGAAATTTTCCAAACTTTCTGCTAGCTCAGTACTGCTCCTTCTCTGAGTTTTGGGGTGATTCGGCAAGCGGGGGCCGAGAAAAATGGGGGTCCCAAAACGTGTTTTCCCTATGCAATTTCCCATGGAACATTTAGCCATGGCTACAGCATGAACGGCTGAACGGAATTACACCAAATTTGGCAAAGATGTAGTCCTTGGTTCAGACGTGTGACTTTTGATTATTTGGTCAAAATCTGTTCAGTAGTTTTTGAGAAAATTGCATTTAAAAGTACATATATATATATTGGCTCGGTGGATGCACAGATTGTGCGAGAATTGGCATCGTAGCATAAGCGTACCGTTCCGATCACACGCCCAATGCTGATTGACTGTCAAGCGGTTGTAAACATTCGAAACCAGGATTTGTTGGCAGCTATTTTATGCCTCGGTAGAAGCGAGGTTGCAGAAGTCTGTGAAATATGTGTGCAAAACAAACATGAAAAGGGGGCAGGGTGGACACACCCTGACCTCCTGGGCCTGCTCAGAGGGTCCCACAAGGACTCCCAGGGTCAAAATCTAATTTGTTATTATTTTTAAATCGCTGGACGCTCATAGGATCTGCACATCCGATAAAAATAAAAGGAAACGTGGTCTACCATCCTAAATATTTTAATTGGCCCACGGGGGCCAAATCCCGGGGGCAGTTTTAAAGCAATAGTGTGTGGAGGGTCCCAATCCACCCCATACTGCCCCGGGAACCACCACTCCCCGGGGTTGTAACTTAATATATGCGGGATGGGGGCTCAGGGTTCTCCCTCGCAGCCTCGGTGACTGACACCCCCGGGTTTGTTTAAAAAGGGTGGGGAGGCTCTTAGGCCCCCCAGCCCCGGGGACTACCGCCACCCAGGGCTTCAAAATATTAATTGAAGGGGGCTCTGATGCCCCCCCCCCAGCTCCAGGGACCGCCACCCCCCAGGGCTTTTAAAAAGTTTTGGAGGGGTGCCGCATTGCCGGCTTCTGCAGTGTTCCGGGACACTGCCGTTTGCAATGACAGGGCGGGAGCCTAGCAGCTTCTACCCTGTCATTGCAAACTGGAAACCTGCTCTCTCTCCCAAATCGGAAAGGAGATTGCTTTTTCTCAGGGGGAATAGCATGTTACCTGCTCCCCCTGAGGAAAAGTAATGCTGGCTTCCGAAGGGTACAGGGAGTTGGCTGGGACCGTGGGGCATTTGGGCTCCCCCCACGGACTCCAACGTATTATATAAGCCCCGGGGGATGGGGTCCCCTGGGATAATAAAAATTACTGATAGAGGCTAATTTTTTTTCCGTAAAATTAGGAGTTCAGCACCGAGCGCAGAGCTCAGTGTGGCCCCTGGTATGCATGCGTTGGATGCACGGCATCTAACCCGTAGGGTACGCGACTCCAGCCTGTATGGTGCACGACTTGTATGTGTTGGTTGCACAACTGTAACGCATTGGGTACGCGACTTAAAGCAAGAAACAAATAATATTTTTCAGATATACATTAAGCTTATGTATTTAGTTGTTAGGTGGCTCTAAAAAGAGCCCTTGTGTTTATTGCGAGATTTTAGTACCTACAAGTAAGTACCAATGCAGAGTCTAAAGTTCAAGAGGAAGACTCTTTTACCCTCATCTGTAAAATGTACACCATCTCTCCTATAGATGTCATGCCAAAGCAGAAAAATATTTATTCACATGTTTCCTAGCTTTCTCAATTTGTGGACAAAATTGATTGGACCAGTTCCATTTCTGCTTTTGGCATATGTTAGAATAGACAAAGGCAGTTTGGGGGAAAAGTGACTAAGCATGGGCGAATTTTGCGAATCTCGCGTTCGCGAATTTTGCGGATTTGCGAACTCGCAATCCGCAAAATCCGCGAATTCTTGCGAATTTGCGGATTTCTTTTTTGTGTGTTCGCGCGGGTTTCTGCCAGTTCGCGAGGGTTTTGTACAATTTCGCAAAACGCGAACTTACCTGTCGGGTCGCAAGTTTCGTGAACTTGTTGTTTCTACGTGTCCAGCCTGTTTGGGACACTCTTCTTCATCACTGCCACTCTCTGTCACCACTGCCACTCTCTGACTACTCATGCCACCCTCTGGCCCACCCATGCCAGCCTCTGTTTCATCACAGCACCCTCTGGTTGTCCAGTCAGTGTACATTATTGTGGCAAAGCAAGCACACCTTCCCTGCCTCAAGTGACCTGAATTAATTTGGGGCTGATTAATGTGTCACAGAATATTTTTTTAGCTGGCACCTGCTTCCTTAGTGCTTCCTGATTAGTGATCTTTTGCACTTGCTAAGTGCTTTCATTGTTGCAAAATTAGTTACAACACCTGCCCTGCCCCAACTGACAATAATGAATTAGGGGCTGATTAATGGATTTGAACTTCCAGCCTGGCTCCTGCTTGTCTCCCTTAGCTGTAATTCAGGACCTTTGTGGCATATGTGTAACTATTCTGAGGTTCAGAGCAGGGTCACATAATAGTTGCAACTGGCAACTGAACTCTGGAGGGGCCCCTCAGGAAGCACTACAGGAAATGGCTACTAATGATGAGCCTGAACTTTTGAACCTGGTAAGTAGTTTCAGTTTTGCTAAGATCGTATTTCTGCAATATTGCGCTTATTCGCGGGCGCGAAGTTGTACTGGGAAGCCGCGAACTCACGCGAACAGTGCGAGCAAGCCATAAAATCCGCAGCTCGCGGATTTGCGGATTTTGCGGGAGATTCGCGAATCTCGCGGATTGCGAATTTACAGAAAATCCGCAAAATCCGCGAGCGAAACGGATTTTCCGCCCATGCTTAAAAGTGACATCAATTCTCCAAAGGAGTCCTTAATAAGCATTTCCAGACCTACCCCAGTCAAAGTACCTTGGTCATTGCCACTACAGTGCACAATTATGGGGTCAGGGTGTTGGAGATGCAAAAAGGATTTAACCAATGGCATGAATTGGTGCAACTTTAACCCTCTCTGTCCAATCCATTTAATGTCTACGTTTGGTAAACCTAGGTCCTTGTGAATTCCTTTGTTTTCTGAATACCTTTGGCTCCAGAAAATATAGCTGTGTCCCACAATCCACACTCTAGGCATCTTGAAGTCTTAAAGCACTCAGATGGTCTCTGCAAATGAAATGGCAGTTTGAGAAGTAAGATTTTTGTAAAATGGTGGATAAGATGCAAATTTGAAAAAAGAATAGAAATGATTGGTTGTTTGAAAACATTCTACACTTGGGTGCATGTTTCTGTTTTTTAAAAGCATGATTCTTATTGGTTAACCAAAACTGATTGAAAGGAAAGTTACATAAAATAAGCTGATATGTTGAAAAGTCAAGCACACTTGCTGTTTTGATTAGCAACATTGTGTGATGAACTTTTGACCTGTGTGCTCAGTTAAGTGTTCCATGAACTGTTTTTATGGTAATAGGCATAAGGCAGACTGGGGGTAAAGTTGAAATGTATGTCGTTTGGAAAGGGTTGAAATCTGTAACCAATTGAAATGTGTGTTTGCTTTTGAATTAATGAGGGAAGCAATTTCATTTGATATGAAGGTGTATCTGTAGTCAAAATGAGAGGAAAACTGTGCCATTATTTGGTTCTCTTCAGAGGTGTTTAAAAAAGAGATTCTGTATAAGAAAATCTGATGTGTGACTGATATACTTCTTATTTTACAAAACCATTTGAAAGGCAAATTATTAATTTGTGAGGAAATGTATGTGGTGCAATTTAATTTTAATCAGGATAATTTGTTTGTCCTGCTAAAGTCCAGGGAAGACTTTTTTTCTCCATAATTTTATTGTGAGTGTGTGTGCAGTGAAAAAGCATTCTGGGATAAAACATTTGTGTATTTTATGTGCTTGCAGACACATAACTAAGCTGTGCTCATGTTTTAGTAGAATTAGAAACCAGTTATTTTTTATTTATTTGCAAAAATGAATCAAGTTTCTACATTAAAATGCAATATTTATTCTAGACTATGAAATGTGTTTTGGTAAAATGAATTGGATAGTGTTGTTTTTCAGGAATCACACAGTGAGTCTTATGTACATTTAGGAATCATTTTGATAGAAGCAGTCTATAGTAATGACTCTGAGAGAAGCATTTTGGTAATTAATGTGTGTCCTGACATGTAATTGGTTAAAAACGTATTGTGTTCTCACATTTTGGTAGAAATAGAAAATAGTCATTGGTTATGTGTTTCCAAAATGAGTTTAATATTAATAGTAAAATGCCATTCTGAAATATATGGAATGCATGCTTGATGTTTTTGCAGACAAATAAGTACATATAGTCTTGCAGTGACACTACCCCCAGTATGATTTCCTGCACTATTGTAAACTCTTAATCTACTTCCAGCATGACCACCTACACTACCTATTCACAACTTTACTACCCTAAACTTTACATCTACCCCAGCAGAACCTCCTACATGACCCAAACACCACTGAACTACCTTAAACCCTAAAACACTATCCGTAGCATGACCCCATACACTACATAGACACGACTGCACTATCCTAGAAGAGTATCTCAGCATGACCCCCTATACTATCCAAACACTGTTGCAGTACCCTAAACCTTAAATCTATCCCAGCACAAACTGTTACACTACTCAAACACCAGTGTAGTATCCTAAACTCTAAAACAGTACCTTAGTATGATCTTCCTCACTATTGAAACACTATTACACTACCCTAAACCTTAAATATATGCCAGCAGGACCTCCTACACTACTGTAATACCACTGTACTACCCTAGAACAGTACCTCAGCAGGACTCCCTACACAAGACAAACAACACTGCACTACTCTAAATTCTAAATCTGTACTGTTGCAAAATCATAGTGACTGTTTATGTACCATTTAGTAATGAGCAAAAACAAATATATGAGCAAGTGAAACAACAGATTGACCATGGATTACTTCATGAAAAGAAAGAGTGCTCATGCACGTCACTTCAACCTATCCGAATGTATGTGAGTGGACAAGCAGGAACAGGAAAAAGTTTTTTAATTAATGTAATTACAAGTTATCTACTGAAAACAATTGAGTTGGATTTGTCTTGTGTTGTCACTGCTCCAACTGGGTTGGCAGCACACAACATTAAAGGAATTACTTTACATTGTTTACTAATGCTACCAGTAGAGCATGAAAACAAATTGGAATACCACAAGCTATCGGGAGAAGCTTGTTGTGAAGTTTCAAGACTCTTGAAGAAAATGAAATTTCTCATTATTGATGAGGTAAGCATGGTATCAAACCTAATGCTTGCCTTTAAAACAGAGTGCAACGTGTTATTTGGAGGAAAACACGTCATCTTTTTTGGAGATCTACTGCAACTGACTCCTGTAAAAGAACAACCAGTATATAAAACACTACAAACTCTCTGGGTAGTGTTGGAAACGTGAACATTTGGTCATATTTTGAATACAAAGAACTCATGTTGATTATGGAACTATTCTGCAAGACATCAGAATTGGACTACTGACTGATTATGGCAAACAAACTTTGCAGAGTCGATTACTTTCAAATTTGTTTCCAAATAAAGATATAGTTCCAGAGAAAATATACATAGAAATTGCAGAAAAGAAATCTGTAATCTGCTTAATGCCAACACTGCGTGAGTGTTCTATATTCAATAAACAACTTTTGTCAACTGGAAAATGAAGAAATAATACAAATGGAAGCCATTGATAAAATAGATCATGAAGGAATCACTATTATTTTGACCAAAAAATTGAAGACAAAATTGGATTCTTTAGAAAAATCAATATCTAAAACTGCTGGTTTAGAAAAGAATCCATATGCATGTAGAAACTGTTGAGTCATTTTAAGGCGTAATTTGGAGGTAGGAAAAGGTTTGGTTAATGGAGCAATGGGCAAAGTTGTGGATTTGTTAATTATCAAAATAAAGATGGTATTAAATTCTTAAAGATTGCATTTGATCAGATTGAAGAAGTTAAACAAAGTGGTCATTGTTCTGTTCTTTTTTGCTTGTTAGAGATGTATATGTCCGTAGAAAACAGTTTCCAGTTTCTCTGGCATATGCAGTGACTTATCATAAATCTCAAGGTTTAAGTGTTGACAGTGCTTTGGTGAATATTGGAAATACTGTGTTTAAAGAGGGTATGGCATATGTTGCTTTGCGCGAGTCAGAACATTATCTGGTTTGTTTTTGATTGATTTTGATGATACAAAGGTTACTGCAGATGCCAACTGTGTCAAAGAATATAATAGGTTGAGAAGAACACATGCTCCTAATTTAGGCGTGTGCTTGGTCGAAAAAGAAGGTATGAGAATATCTGTACTGAAGGTGTAGAGAAGGGAAAAAAAAGATAATGTTGTAATTGCAAGCAAAAAGAAAAAGGAGATTGTTGAAGAGATTGTTGGTTATCAGTTTGAAAATAGTTCTGGTGTCAACTGCTATGCTAATGTAGTGGTCAATGTTGTTTTTTTTCTTGAAGGTTTGCAACAGCAAATAATGGAGGATCGGTAAAAAAGATTTTGGGGCATATTATCAAGGGGGTTTATCTCCGCTTTTTTGGCTTTAAAAGCCAAGAAAGCGGAGATAACATTATCTCCCTATTACCAAGCTGTCGCTAACACCAGTTAGCGACAGCTAGTAGGAGATAGCGACCATCTTGGGCCCCACTTTGCATGTCAGTGATATTTATCACTAATGAGATGCAAAGTGGGCGTGCCAAGATGTTAGAGACTGAAAACAGTCGCTAACATCGCTATCTCCTATTACCAACATTTGGAGATATTCGCGCTAAGCGGGAATATCTCCAAAAGCTAACACCTGCCCTGAGCAGTTCTTAGCCATGTTATCCAATGGGAGGTGGATAACATGGCTAAGAGCATTTGCTCGATAATGCATGAATATCGCTGACTTTTCAGCGATATTCATGCATTTCGGCCGTTTTTTATCGCATTGGCGATAAACCTTGTTAATAGCAAGGTTTATCTGCGATAAAAATCGCCGATGTGCGGCGATAATTTTTGTCTCTAAACAAGTTAGAGACAAAAATTATCGCTAGTTGTTGGTAATATGCCCCTTTGTTCCTTGAAAAATTGAGAACTGATAAAAGAAAAATGCAAAGTGATTCTGATGTTAGTAATCTTTTGGATGTATGTTCTGGTTCTACACAATTTACACAAAATATCCAACAAGATGCTCAGGAATTTCTAATGTATATGCTTACTGTATTGGAAAATGAAGGTGTAGACATAGAGACTATTTTTGGCCTTTGTTATAAATGGTAACATCAATGTGAAAATGGTATGTATACATGTAGCACTAATGTAGATACTGAAAGATTTCTATATTTGACATTACCAGACTGTAAATCAGTGTCTTTCAGTAAATTATTTAAAGCTGCAAATCAAAACATGGAATGGAGCCAATGCAAATCAGAAATGTTACCAACATTATTTGTACAAAGATATGGAAAATATGTAATTTGCAACGTTGTACAGTTGACGGAAGTAAATTGGACACTTTAATAAAACATTTTGTAGCTACACAACTATCAATATCTGGAAGGACTTTTGAAGCAGTAGCAATTATTTTCCACGATGGTCCCTCAACAACATCTGGGCATTACACTACCTATTTGAGAATTGTGAAAGGCTGGAGCCTTTGTAATGATGCTGAGTTGGTTTACAAACAATGTTTGCCTTCTGAATTACCAAATTCCTACCTAATATTTTCAAAACCAAAGTTTTAGGAATTAATTCAGTCCCTGATGAATTTATTATTATGATTTAACAGCATTAACATTGGGCAATTTATGTACAAAATAGCTGCAAAAATACAATTTGGCCTCAAGGAAATGTATTTTTTTGAATTATGGACTTTTTGTTGTGCATTGTCTCGGTGTTTAATTTTAACTGGCATCATTTATAAATTTAAGTTATAACATTTTCTGAACAGTAATCATTTTATATACGTGTGATTTGTATTATCTAGTATTTTACTAAAGATGAATTATTCTTTTTTTTTTAAATATTCTAATTGATAGTTTTTCATGCCCGCTGTTATGTGATGAGTACAATTGAAATCACTATTTCTAGTGAAATTCAAAATATTCTGAGAACAGCAACAAAGGTAAAGAAATTACTTTGTAAAATATTAAAATGATGCTGTGCTGTTAAAAATGTATTATTACATGGTATAACAATTTTTTCTTTTTTTTACAGATCTTAAATTTAAGATATCTAATTTAGCACCATTTACATTATAAAAAACAAGTGAATAAAACGTGTACCGTTTTTTACGTGTATTACTGTTGAGGTACGTTTTAGTAAGTCTTAAAATGCACAATGGGCTTTGTTTCCACACAGTTGAAGAAAAGGAACATGGATGGACTAGATTTGTGCTAGAAAATTGCCATGTAGACAGATATAAAATAGGGGACAGCTTCAGAATATCTGTCTGCAAGATACATGGTATAGTACAGAATAGAATGATATGGTTGTTTTGTAGATCTTGATAATTTCAGAATTAAAAGATATGAAACTCTTTAACTTAAACCACATCATTCAGTGTTTTTTCAAGTGTCATATTAGGTCGAATCCCTTCCCTTCAGTAATATATAAGCATGTCCTATCAGTTCCCTAAAACATAAGTAGTTGTAAATGTATCTTGTTCTCTGTTATCAATACAGAAATGTACTCCTATAATAACAATTCACATAGCCATTAACTCTCTTACTTATTTATAAGGTGAGGAAAAGGCATTCGGTATACCTTTTCTTTTCCATGTAAATATAATCTCATCATATACAGTACTTTGCATTGAAAAGGTGTTTTATAGGTTTTGCTGTGAGTGTTTGCACAGAACACTCATATAACAAGACACATCTCCAGATGTATCAGAAATTGTGAATACTACACCATCTTCCTATTGGTGTAGCAAAGCACAATGACGAAAAATTGTTTTCACTTCTCCTCATTTTTCTACTTTCAATATATCCTGTAATGCACAACATATATTAAAGGAAAAAAATGCCTTTACTGATTGTTTTTGTGCAGGAAGGTGTCCCTTCCTGCACAAAAACAATCTCCGCACGACACAGACATTCTTGCACCATGGTGCAAGGATGATTGTGTCACCACATGGCTCCAGTTTGTGCAGCTGTGCAGAGGGAAGCACAGAGTTGCAATATATTTATGTATATATGTTACATCCTTGTGCTTCGGAAGTACCACAGCACGTTGTAGTTAACCAGTTTACAGTGTCAAGCTGCAGCACTTCCTTATAATTCTGCAGTTATGCATCCATCACACATCACAAATGTATTTTTACAGTCAATTATGTACTATACATACATTCATCTAAACTTTCACACACTAGCATACTAGTTTAGCTCTTTCTTTAACCAGAGTAGTTAGTTCTGAAAAGAACTATTTTTTTGTTGTTTTGTATTTTTTTTTTGAACAATTTTCATTTTTTTTGTAACAGGGGACAAAATGTGAACTGGGAAAAGAGAACTAAAAACTGTGAGGAGAGGAGAAAAGAACTAACAATGGTGGTGTTCAACAGCTAAAAACACCAGATCCGCTGACTGCTCCCCCTATGCAATCAAGCGTCCGCATTTTACACATGACATTCTTAGTTTCCCAAATTGGGGGTGAATATTAGGCTCTCTCAATCTCCTTCACTCCTCCCTTGCAAAGTTGCCCGGATGCTTGGATTGCAAATGCTTCTGCATACCTCCATTTCTGCAGGAGTACTTTTTGGTAGGGTCTCGCCTTGAAAGCACTTCCTTGCATACGCGGCAAGGAACTTTTGTTGCATTCACCTTTTTTAAGCCTGGTGGAAAGGTGAAAAATTTCCAGACAATGCTGGTATATTTTTCCTTTGGTGGAGGCTCAGGAACAAATTCTTGCTCAGACGAGTTCTCTGAATCAGGGGATGATGGTGAATTGACAGCCATGGTATCTTTAAATGAATATCTTCTCCAAAAAAGAAAGAGCAGCAGAACTTCTCAGGAGGTCTTTCACTAAGAAAAGTTATAAGAAGAGTGATTGAAATGGGTGGGGGTCGTTCAATAGTTTCAATAGGAAGTGTAATGAGCCAATCAATTCTCTTTTTTTGACATCACATTGGGTGCGCGTAGGATGCGCGTAGGATGCGCGTAGGATGGGCGCACTCACCTCGCACGGTGCTTGCACCATGCTCGCACCCAGCGCGACTTCGAGAAATCGGATTAAAAAGTTATATACTTTTTAAGAAAGATAAAGAATATTATTTTTACAATAACCTCAGACAATCTCTTGTCTTAAAATTTATATTAAATGTATATAAATAAGTTTTTCAACATAAAAAAAATTGCGGGAGTCGGGCATCCACCGCGACCGATATGCATATGACGACACTCGCTACTGTGCATCCGCCACTTCGCGTAGTACATACATCTTGCGTATGCGCCAGAAGTCGTGCTCAAGACGCATAGCTACAGCATTGGAAAAGTCGTATCCGTCGCACACACCATGAAGATCCTAGACAGCGATCCTAAAATGGCGGACAGGTTTTGCGCAGTAAAGGAGTAGGGTGCGCTTTGGGTGTGCGACTTCAAGAAAAAGGAAAAAAAATAATACAAATAATTTAATTATATCATAAACAATATAAAATAAAAAAATATCTTTTATATAAATAAATAATAGAGAATATGTAAAATGTAATGTAAAAATAACATATCTAAAAATAAAAAGATAAAAAAATGTGTTTAAAATATTTAAAAAACAAAAATAAAAATATTTTTAAATTATCATTTAAAAAACTTTGAAATTCACTGAAAAAATACCATAGGTTTCAGGCAGGTTATAGTTAGGAATTAGCATTTAAAAAACATTAAAAATTCACTGAAAAAAACATAGGTTTCAGGCAGGTTAGGGTTAGGAATTAGCATTTAAAAAAACCTTTGAAATTCATTGAAAAAAACATAGGTTTCAGGGGTGTTATAATTAGCTGGAAATTTCACTTGCATAAAACCATTGAAATTCCCCCGTTACAGTTAGTTGTACTTACTATAACTCGCGCACCCGCAATCAACTGCTGATGATGTCACATATTACATCATTCATTACATGGTCATTGACATCACTGATGACATCACTGATAACAACTCAAAAGACATCACTGATGGCATGATCCACGTGACAAACTGATATACCTCTTGATACAGTAGCATAATCTTTCAACACTCATTATAAAATATGGATTATCATGTATGAAACCATTCACACAGTAATATAAGTTTCTAAAAACATACTCAGTGATTCCTACACCTACACAAACATCTAAATACTTACCTATATATTAACTCATACATGCTAACAAAGATCAATAGAACGCTATTAAATATAGTTATACACCTACATCGACATTACACACTAGCACACATCCTATTCACTTATGCAGTCATCCTACTCACTTATGCAAATAATTGATCATACTAACATTTACTAAGCTACACAATTACACAAACACCTCTTTAATTATTCATATAGTTAGAAAGATCAAATATTTATACTTTGGAGTCTCAGCGAACCCGCTGAGTGAGTCCACTGCGCCAAGGGAGCCACTCACACTTGAAGTATGGTATGGCACCCCTTGCCAAAGCACTCCCTCTCGCCTTTCTGGGGAAGGATCCAGTAGGTAGGCCTTGGATTCTCAGAGACCCCTCTGAGAGAGTCTACTGCGCAAAGGGAGCCTCTCGCAACAGAGCTAGGGAAGTGATACCACTTCCCCTGGGATCACAGCTTACTGAACTTACTTGCCTTGACTCGTCTACCGGTTTGGGTCCCCGTCACCCTTCCTCTCCTCTTATCATGCTGTGTCTCTCTCCCTACCCTCCTCTTTCCCGCCTTCATTATCTGTCTACTTCCCCTCCTCCAACCCCCCTTCCCTGAATCTCTCACCTTGCCTGCTTTTCTCCTTACGTATTTGTGCCTATTGTTTATCTCAACCTTACAAGTAACTATGTGGCCTTGCTCTAAGAACCATGTAACCTTTGTAATGATGTAACCTGTAACTATGATCTGATGCTCATGTAAAGTGCTCTGATACCTCCGGGTCTAGCCAGCACTATATAAAACTTTTGAAAATAAAAAATAAAATACAGTTATCCATACAGTCACTCATACAATCACTGAGTCTTAGGTATAGTTATTTATATACAACAACTGTGACATACACTGCCTTTTATATTTCTAGTTTGTTCAACATGTATGATTGAAAATTATATTTACTCATCACCACACCCATAAAGAGATTAACTCACCCAAACAACTGTTTCCACATACAGTCTTAACCTCATATACCTACTAAATCAACTAGTTACACATCTTTGGACAGTCACACACCTCCCACTCAACCACACTCACATTCACTATCCCATACAAATAGTCACTTAACTAATTAATAACTAATATAGACTTTCACATAGCTAGTAACCAACTTATGTAGTAATATGCAGACACGCCAGCAATAACATATAAGAAAGGACAAACGCTGAGGAGTAGACTTAGTGCCACTGTCCCCCGCAACACCACCGTTAGTAATTGGATGACAAAACACAGTATGGGTTTTTTTAGATGTGGCTTTTGCTCAATGTGCAGATGGGGTAAACATGGGACTTCAACTTTTACGGGTTTCAACAAGGAGACTTTTAAGATTAAACAGAACATTACCTGCATGACCAAATTTGTCGTTTACAATATAGAATGCCATTGTGGCAAATATTATGTGGGTAGTACCATTAGGGCTCTTAAAAACAGAATGGCAGAACACATAAGAGCCATACAGAAAAGGGACCCTAAATACCCAGTGGCTTTACATATTGCTGAATGCTGGGCTTTGGAAGATGATTTTAAGGTTCGCTTCTTTGGCATTGATGTTATTCCGCTGAATATCAGAGGTGGTAATCGTGAACTTACATTGAGGCGTAAAGAATCGATGTGGATAATGCGCTTACATTGTATAGAACACTGGCTCAACTTTGATCCAGAATTACAATTCTTTCTGGGTGACTGAAAAAATCAGTTATCTGGGCTTCAGGGGTACGCATGGAATTCTGTGTCAATAGCTTTAATGAATCAACATGCATTACCCAATATCTTAGGGCTCATATTGTACAACCTTTATAGGAACCTGCTTTCTAAAATAAGCCTATTCTCAAATAAGCCCATGCTCAATTAGACCTTCTCTGAATAACATGGCTTAGAGATTTCTATTTCATCTTTCATTGCATCCATTGAATGATAATGCATATATATTTTTGTAAAAAAAGAAACTGACTGTTTGATATGAATACTTCTTTGTTTCATTACAATAACTGTTACGTTCACCAGTTTATGGAATTTAGAAAGTCACTTTGAGGTGTGTGCTCTTCACATTCCTTTTATCACATTAACGGCACCTCATGCTCAGATGAAAGGCGGTGCATGTGAGCCATAAGAGTTCTGACTGGAGTAATAAGTCACAGTGGTTGTATAGTCACAACTCCAATTTAATTACAATGTTTTAAAGAGGATGATACCGGTAATTGGAATATCACCAACTCTCACCGACGACAGTATGGCGAGCCATTTCAGGACTCGATAAGAGGTCCCGCGGTGCCTTCTGTTTTAGAAAACCATGCTTTGGTAATCAACGGTCTATTCTTCCAAAAGCAGAAACGTATTTATTTCTAGCCTCCTTCCGGTCACATGTCCGTACTCGGCAGAGGGCAACCGGAAACCATAGGAGGAGGGATGCTACGTTCGTGGTAAGTGTCCCCGTGCAGTTAAACTTAAATATACAGATTAAAAGACATGAAGATTAACATTTGAAGAATAGCTCAGTGATGCCGCTTTATTGGCTTTACATACACAGATACTTCCGGATTCGAGGGCCACCCACGCGAACCGTGACCTGCACGTGATCCCCTCCCGGTAGAAGCTCAATTCATACATATATTAAGGTATCCAACCTTTTTTTTTCTTATAGGAATGACTGAGAATGGTATTAGACATTTTCAGGTTGTGAGGATTCTTAAAACACTTGGCCAGCGCACGACACAACGGGTAAACTATTATAATTTTTCCTCCCAGGACGTTCGATGCTTGCAACAAGCTGGATTATTATTTGTGATAAAGTACACCACATGAAGAGTGAGATAACCCTGCTCCAGTTACCTTTCAGTTACCGGTGAGTGAAGAAGTTTGCTAATGCCACTTAATGAGTAAGGTTAAATATATAGGAACAGCTCCCCCATTAAAATACGGGCTCATATTTTTGTTCTATTAGGAGGACACCACTATCCCTGGAACCTCCAATCACGCTTCTATCAGCTTTTTTTCTCCCCGCCTTAAGACTAAACGTACCCGGCTAAGGCGGGTTGAACCAATATACCCATATAGTGAGAGTATACTTTTATATCTTCTTATACTTTTGCGTTGACATAATACCGTGTCTGACCTGTAATTTCTATTTCGATCGTTATCAAAGATGAAACTGATGCATAACATCGGAAGTAACATAATTATTATGTTGTCTATCCCTGTTATTTCGTCCCCGGTTTCATGCCTCCACTTTAACCAATACCCGCCCCCCCTCTTCATTTTCTTTTTCTTTTTCTATAGACAGTGATTGAACTCTGTGGATCTATCACCACATCCTAAAAGAACACAGGTTCAATCTTAAGGTATGCGAATGGCATTAGTTTTTTAACTCCTTTCCGTTTTCCATTTTTCATTCCTTATGGGGCGTGCTTGCACCAACCTCACGAGACAGACATGAGGAATTACTTTAATGCATGTCACGCTATCGCGCAAGAAATCACTGTCCACACTTCTTCAAGGAGCAAGAAAGGCCACTTTATTTTAAGACAGGTGCATAATACATTTCTTGAACACATTCATTATTTATTTATATCATAAAATTCCAATCTACACATTATGCCTAAACTCCCTACCTAACAGAAACCGAAACTAACTCTTGACTAATACCCCCAGGATTACCCAACGAGCTACCCTTCAGGATGGCCAACCCGCTCCAGGCTGCCCACCCCACTAGCAAAAACCGCCTCCTAAAAGAACAAAGACACCTGTCCTAAAAGTGGCAGGCCCGAAGACCAGAGCAGCGCCCAGAGCACCACCAAGTAAAACCTAACTAAAGGAATAAAGGGAGGGTGGGTGGGGCAAAAAGAACCTCCCTTCCCCTGCCTCCCACTACGCAGTACCCAACCGCCAGCCTGACTTCCCTTTATTACCTCCCCCTAATCACCCCCACCTGTTCCAGCTCCCTCGCGCGAACGTACCCAGGGAAAGACCAGCTCGCGCCTGGCTCTCCCTGGGTCCCCCCTCGCGCAAGAAATCACTATCCACACTTCTTCAAGGAGCAAGAAAGGCCACTTTATTTTAAGACAGGTGCATAATACATTTCTTGAACACATTCATTATTTATTTATATCATAAAATTCCAATCTACACATTATGCCTAAACGCCCTACCTAACAGAACCCGAAACTAACTCTTGACTAATACCCCCAGGATTACCCAACGAGCTACCCTTCAGGATGGCCAACCCGCTCCAGGCTGACCACCCCACTAGCAAAAACCGCCACCCAGGAAAACCTTTAGCGTTTTCCTGCCCCACCCAAAGAAGGAAGGGAAGGAGCACACCACAACTGCACCTGAAGAACTGTGGCAATTAAATCTCTGAGCTCCAGAAGGTAAAAAGAAATGCCTAATGTACACAGATGGACCCCGTCCTCACAGAATAAATGCTTCTCTGAAACTTTCAAATGATGATGAGCCAAACTGTAGATACATAAATGGTTACAAAAAAGTCGCATTGTTCTATTCACTTTGCGTCTTGCCTTCTCCATGGCGGAATAGCTCCTTGCTCCAGTCCATTGAATTTGAGGCACGAACTCAGTACATATCACCATTGTGCTCACCCATGTGGTCTTGATGACTTCGAGATCTTGTTTCATTAACTTTAGCAAAGTCAAACCTGATAGAGAAACTAAGTCGTTTTCCCCAAGATGCAGCACCATTAGATCCGAAGGGCCCCCCCAACCCTTTGAAACCATAGAAGCCAAGGCGGGAAAAAGACCGCCCAGCGCATGCCCCCTGTGCCATGCCAGGAGACTTCATGTGTCAGACTGCTTAAACCAAGAGATCTCCCACAAAGCTGACGCGCAGCGGCTACAGCAGCCCGTTGAACAAAAGAGTGCCCCAGGATCCACACCCTCCTTTTGTATCCAGCGACTGGGCCAAGGACCTAGGAGAAAAAGAAATGTCAGGCAAAGCAAAGGCGGACTACTTTCTCACATACTTCTCACAACATCTAGAACGCCAACGCCCAATACGACGAATTTGAGACCAATCCCACCCCAACCTGGCGGCCTCGGTCGCCGCGCCAATCCTGAAGGAATGGGTGCCGAACTGAGAAGGATCCCTCCCCAGGCCCAACAAAACCTTGCGGAGGACAGCTAACAACTGAGAAACAAGGATGGGACTGCCATCAGCATGACAAAAAATTGCCCCCGGGATAAAATGAGGAGAAGACACAAAAACCTCCCATTCCCCCACAGGGCAGCATGCAGACACACCGCTCCTACCCAGAAACACCCACCTACCCCTCCCCAACTGATCAGTGTTGGACATCCTCAGCCACAGGCGTACCCTGTCATGTTCCACCACCACCTCGCTGCTGGTCATTCCCACTCTACCCATCAAACCCAGCAGTTCAGAGGCCCGAAATGCCCCAAAGAATAACCACACAAAGCACAAACAAAATTTGTGGCACTCCAAAGCATCATAGCAGCACACCTCCAAGTGCGATAAAAGCAACTGAAGCAAATCAAAGGTCACCGGCTGCCGTAGCTTCTGACCACCAGCCCGAAGCCTACCCAACCCTTTCAGAACTTTACGAACCAACACCCCCCAACCGGATCCCTCCCCCACCAAAGCTGACCATAAAAAGACACCCCGGCCAACTTGCCCGAAATGGTGGTGTGAGAGAGGCCTTTGTCCGCTAAATGTAAAACAAACTGCAATAAGAATTGTTCATCAGATAACCCAGCCCTGACGGGACCTGCCATCTCCTCACCAAACTGCAAAAAACTCATGCCAGGCCTTCAAATAACTCCGCCGTGTAGAGGCAGCTACTGAATGTTCGACCAAATGGTGGACCCTCAATCCCCCAAGTCCCATACGTACTGTGGGATCGCCGTTGGTTCCAGGTCCGCCCCGGGAGCCAATTTGCGGAATTCGGACCACTGAAAGCGAGATAAAGAATCAGCGATACAACTAGTGGCTCCAGGAACATGCCGAGCTTTAAAGACAATATTCAGTTTGTAAACACCGCAACATGAAGGCGCGCAGGAGCTTTAGTACCCGCAAATCGCGGGCCCTTTGTTTATTAACAAGGTCAACTACTGCCATATTGTCCACGTGAAACAATACGGAGCGATTCTGAAATTCCTCCCCCCAGATACACAGAGCAACCAACAACGGGAAGAGTTCCAACAACGCAATGCTGCAACCCTGTTCTTTCCAGCGCACTGGCCAGCCAGCCGCGCACCAACGACCTTCCCAAAAGATGCCGAAGCCGTGAGCTCCTGATGCATCCGTGAAAAGCTGCACCTGCCACACCATGTCCTCATCCGCAAAAAACGAGGACACGCCATTGAAATCTTGCAGGAAACGCAACCAGATATTCAAATCAGCACGGACAGCAGTTGTAATGCGCACACGAATGATGAGGAATGCTGGCGCCGGACACCGAGAGGCCCAGACGTCGACAAAAACGTCCTACCCGCCCGAACAACCCGACAAGCAAAATTGAGGTACCCCAAAAGCTTCTGGACTTTCCGCAGCTCCACTTTGCGGTCTCCCAACACCAAGCGTATGAAATCAGTCATCTCCCGCACGGTAGCAGCAGGCAAGCACGCCATCATAGTCTTGGTATCAATTTCAATCCCTAAGAAAGTCAGTGATGTACACGGACCTTCGGTCTTATCCGGCGCCAGAGGAACACCCAAATCCCTGGTCATAGCCTGAAAGATTGCCAAAGCCGCCTGACACTGCCCGGACTGACCCCCACCAATGAAAAGAAAGTCATCAAGGTAATGGCAGATCAGGACGTGGCCGCTGACAAAAGTGAAGCGCCACTGCAGAAATGTACTGAGGTTCTCAAAGAGGGAACATGACACCGAGCAGCCCATGGGTAATACTTTATCGACATAAAAACATCCCCCAAAATGCATGCCCAAGAGACCAAAATCCCACTGATGGATAGGAAGGAGCCGGAAAGCCGACTGAATGTCACTCTTTGCCAGCAAAAAACCCCAACGCCTGCCCTGCGAACGAGCCGTAAGGCGTCATCCACTGAAGCATATGGCACGGTTGAGTCAGCTGGGTCAATGAAATCGTTGACGGATGCACCCTCAGGCCAGGACAGATGATGGATGAGGCGAAACTCCCCCACCGCCTTTTTTGGGACCACCCCCAGCGGAGAGACGATCAAATCAGGGAGAGGACAACTCAGAAAAGGACCAGCAATCCGACCCGCTGCAAGCTCAGCATCCAACTTCTTCTGCACAAACCTGAGGGCACTCCTTCGCAGACCTCAGATTGTCAGACCACAGACCCACCCGGGGACCCTGATATCCAATCCGGAACCCTACCCTGAAACCCCAGGACAAAGTCGCAGCAGCCTCAAAGTCAGGATAGTCCACCAACCACAAATCCGGAATGTCCTGCTTAATAGGAGTAGGAGCCCTCATGTACAAAGTGCGGAGGTTGTCCCCTACCCCCTGAACCCCTCCCCTGGTCTCCAACACGCTGTCCGGGAAAACACTGTGTGAGAGCATGCCACCCCTCACACTGCGGACACTTATGGCAATCTTTTTGGCAGGATACTATCCTCCGTAACCAGTTTTGGAACAGCCACACCATCCCCAACTGTAGAAAACTTCCCCCCGTAGGTTGCATATTAGAAACATTCAAAACCACTCAAGCCTCGGTGTCAGAGCGACTCACTCACCAACAATCCCATCCCCCGTACCAATTGATCTTGTACTCTTAACAGGGAGACTCTCCCTTGGTTTCCACACAGCCCACCAACCATCCTTACCTCTTGGCAACTGTGCCGACTGCTTCTGAAAATCAACATGATCCCCTGTAGAAGGTCTAGTCCTCGCTGCCTCGAGTACCGCTGCGTGACAGGTTTTTCAGCAGCCACCCCATCCCCAACTGTAGAAACATCCCCTGTAGGTTGCACATCAGAAACATTCAAACTCACAGGCCGCTCAAGCCTCGGTGCCAGAGCGACTCGCTCACCAATAACCCCATCACCCGTACCGATTGATCTGGTACTCTTAACAGGGAGACTCTCCCTTGGTTTCCACACGGCCCACCAACCATCTTTACCTCTTGGCAACTGTGCCGACTTCTGCTGAACATCAACCTGATCCATTTTAGCTAGCCTACTCCTCGCTGTCTCACGTACTGCTGCGTGGTCCGCACATTACTCCTGCAAAATACGAGAAACAGGGGGTTGCCCCAGCCCACCCCTCTGGGCCCGTGCTGCCAAAAGCCCAACCTCCTTATCCCTCAACTCCTCTTCTTCCAAGTCATCATCTTGTACATCCAAATAGAAAGCTTCCCCAAAAAATGAAACTTTTGCACTGCCACTTGGCAGCGCCCCATCACCAATTCCCCCATCATAAAACTGCCAGTCAACGTCATGAAAGCTCCGCGCGCGCAAAACTGCAGAAGAGAGATCCGCTCCAGATAACTCGGCAACAGCCGCCCAGCCGGAGGAACAACTTGAAAAAACTGCGGCCGCTCAAGCCAGACTGTGAAGAATCAGCAGAAAGACCCCCCGCCCCCCACAGAGGCAAGGGAAACATCCCTTGAAGACCCAGCAACCGGCGCCAACCCAGAGACACCACCCGACCCGGTCGCCAAATCACCCTGAGAAGCACCCGGCTGGACCCGAGGGGCCGGGAACAGCACCTGGCTGGGGACAGAGGGCGCCCCCCGAGTTACATACCCAACCCACCAGAGGCCAGGGACTGCTGGGAAACAGGGGGGGGGGGAGGACAAAACCAGGAGCCATGGACCTGGAGGCCAGGGGGGGCGAAGGGGGGGACACCTCACCAAAATTAACAGAGTCAGTGGCCGGGGGGGGGGGCCCAGAGAGGGAAAAAACGGGAATCGCCACAGGGGGGGGGGGCAAGCTCTGGGCAGCCCTGAGCCAAATCACTGGGGAAGTGGGGGGGGCTTGACCCAACACAGGGGTGGCAGGAGACAGCAGGTAGCACTGCCCAATTACCCATAAATAGGGCGAAGCCCCGTCTTGCAAACCATACACAGCAGGGGAGGGGCCCCCGGGAACAGTAGCAGCAATATGGGCCCGGGCGGAGCACTTCGAATCAAGGCTCCGCCCACGCTTTGCCCCAGAAACCAAAGAAGGCTTCCTGGTGGAGGCCCGGTCGAACGCAGGGCCTGCCGGCCCAAAGAGCGCCCCCGCCTCCCCCCGGGCGCCCCACGCAATCCAGCACTCTGCAATGGTAAAAGACATACCTGCTGGTGGGCGCCCGGGTCAACCGGCGGGGGCCCCGAGTCTGTGGGAACCTGGGCCGGCAGCGGCAAGACCGCCGGAGTGGCAGCCTCTTCATCCTCGTCGTCGTCCGGGTCGGGTGACAAGCAGGCAGTCACGCCCGCGACACGCCCCCAGCAGCCTTACGAGGGGGGGGGGGCGGGCCAGCCCCACCCACGCCCCCGTCGTCGCACCGGGCCGCAGAAGGTCCTCCCGTCCTGCAGCGCACAGCAGCTGCACCGCCCTCCGCACCTCAGCCGCCTCCTCCATGGCCCACTAAGGTAAACAAGAACACGAGGCGGCAAAAAGAACCTCCCTTCCCCTGCCTCTCGCTACGCAGTACCCAACCGCCAGCCTGACTTCCCTTTATTACCTCCCCCTAATCACCCCCACCTGTTCCAGCTCCCTCGCGCGAACGTACCCAGGAAAAGACCAGCTCGCGCCTGGCTCTCCCTGGGTCCCCCCTCGCACTTAACTTCGTCAGTGGTGTTCCTTTCTCTTTGGTGCATGGGGTACTTCACCTGTGATCCTAGGTCACTCTTTTTAAATATCCCATATTAGTATTATTGATTGATATATTAAAACACGGAAATCGCATTTTGGCCACAAAAGTTGGGTCACCTCGAATATGACTGTTCTAGATATTATTTTCCACTGTCTTTCCGTGTGACCATTGTTTGTGCTATGGGGATAAATTAAGATGGGCGTTAGCCCTTTTTTACCACCAATAGGACTGTTCTCCATATTGCCTTTCCAGTTACGTTTGCTTGAATATTTTCTTTGATGGTTTGTGGGAGCCTTGACATCCTCTTCTGTTACTTACACAGTAGTCATTATTGATACTCACTACTTTCCATGCAATGCATGTGTAAATTGTAAATGTTTTCTTTCATAGAGATGTATTATATGTTGACCTATTGTTCCATACCTATACTTTTGTGTCTTTTCCCAGCCCTGAGGAGTCGCAGTGATTTGTTTCCCATGCGACGAAACACGTGTCGGCTGGTTGTGGAACTAATAAACTGTTATCTAACGTCTAAGAAGCGGAATTGAATTGCAATTGTCTGAATAAGTGGCTCTACGTATAGAATGGTATTCATGATATAACTACTGTTTTTTACACCGTAATTGTTGTGTGCGAGGGCTTTGCTGTATAACATATGTAGTAGTTTATACAAGAAGAGATAGAGTGATACAGGTATTCACACACTTTCATCAGTATCCCATATATTTAGTGAGACACTTTAAGTTTGTCACTTAGACAATCACATTGCTACTAAATCCTCCATTCAGACACTTATACATCCACTCACTCTTCAAGGTACATTGCTATATTTACACAATACTTATTTAAATATCGAAGCAAACCACATTTACTGGATGGTGTCATCAGTGATGTCATCAGTGAAGTCATTTGAGATGTCATCAGTGATGTCATCAGTGATGTCACTGACCATGTCATGAATGATGTGTTTTGTTTTGTTTTGTTTTTATTGTTTTATAGAGCGCAAACTTGACCCGTTAGGGTATCAGGCTGCTTTACATGTGATCACAGTAGGCAAGGAAACACATTAAGCGTAGAGGACAAGTATGTACAGTTACATTTAAGTAGCTCCATATAAGGCCCCAGATATCCTGATGAGGTAGCTTGGTATTCCGAAGGGAGTCGCTAGCCAGTAGTAAATCAAAAGTCTATGTGTTCGTAGGAGAGGAATTTACCCATAAGGAAGGTTTTGGCCTCCTTTTTGAAACGTGCCTAAAACGTGCCTTACGCGCATAGGAGACTACTGTTTGAAATATCGTCAAAAATCGTTAAAAATATCATTCTCAATATAATAGAACCAGATGAAATGAACTGTTGTATGCGCGTAAAGCAGCGCGAGAAATGAGAAATGATAAAATGTATCAAGATACTGTTAATTAGTGGAGAACGAGCAAACAGTGAAGAGAAGGATAATAATGTTGTGAAACCGTGTGTGTTGAAAATGGGTACTATACCCTGTACAACAGATACTGTCTACATATGATGCTAATATGAGACTGTAATCATTATGTGCGCGTAAGGCAGAACGTATACATACAGGACTATTGAGATTTGTACATACTGTGATCACACGTTGCATTTTCATTTTGGAATGTAATTGACTACTAGTCCCATAATGCACCCTTACTGCTAACTGGGATAAATAGTGGACATAGAAAAAAGCTCATTTACCGTGAACAAAGCCTGTGATGGCGGAAACATGTTGGTCCGAGCTGGAGAAATAAAGTAAAGCTGTTTAAATCTTACATACGCTGAGTGCCGCATTCTTGGAGAGAAAATTGTTATTGGGCCCTGATCCGGCCCCGTTGCAGAGCACCCACAGTTGAGCGCACAGAGTCTGAGGATCGCTTTGGTGGAGAATATATATATATATATATATATATATATATATATATATATATATATATATATATATATTCCACAAAAACGCCCTGAAGCATTTAGAAGAGCACACACAAAGTTCTGCCATCCAGCCTGTTAAATGCAGCCAGCCTTTCAAGTGCGCATTATTTTCCACATTGCCTACCCGTTTCAGGGCCATGAGCCCCTTCTTCCTGGGCACAAAGCAACACACCTGTAGCCTGCACATTGCATTTCCGGTCTTTATTAAGCATACCCACCCTCCATGGGCGTGTCGATCTTACACATTCCCAAATGCATTGTGGGGCATGCAGTTCTATGTGCAGGTAAGATCGACACGCCCATGGAGGGTGGATATGCTTAATAAAGACCGAGGCTGATGGCCCTGAAACACGTGGGCAATTTGGAAAATAACGCGCACTTGAAAGGCTGGCTGCATTTCACTCGTACAAAACAAGAGAAATTCATCCATTATAGTTAGTTGTGCTAACTATAACTCACGCCCCCACAATGCACTGCTGATGATGTCACATAATAAATCACTCATGACATGGTCAGTAATATCACTGATGACATTACTGATGACATCTCAAATGACATCACTGATGACATCATCCACGTGATCATCTGATGCACCTCTTCACACCCTAAAATACAGACTACCATTCTCGAAACTATAGACACACCAATACTAGTACAGCTACAATATTCTGTGCACTATGCATGCAGACCTTTAACTAGCTACATACTATTGAAACGTTCTTCTAAATACCCAGTTAGTACCTGAGCATTCTAGGAATCCTTCTGTCTGTCCTATGCACTTCTCCATTCACCCATTCAGCACTATCTACGTATCCTATCACTCCACCAATACCTAAGCACTTATAAATTCAGCACGCACTTTCTTTGCAACACTGAAATTACTCCAGCTATTAGTTGTATACTTCAGGAATGGCGTAGTCACTAACACAAGTGCAGGTACAATATTTTGAACACTATGCATGCACACCTCTAACTAGCTGCAAACTATTGATATGCTCTTCTATATACCCAGTTAGTACCTATGCAGTGTAGGAATCCTCCTGTCTGTCCCATGCATTTCTCCAATCATCCATCTAGCACTACTTATCCTAATACTCCACCGATACCTAAGCGCTTGAACATATACTATGCACTCTGTTTGTAATACTGTAATCATTCTAGTTACTAGTCATGAACGTATTGAATGGCCTAGCTACTAACACAAGTAAGGCTATAACATTTTGTGCACTATCCAAGCAGACCTCTAACTAGCTACATACTATTGATAAACGTTTCTAAATACCCAGTTAGTACTCATGCAGTGTAGGAATTATCCAGCCTGTCCCATGCACTTCATTAAACACTTGTCTACCACTATCTACTTATCCTATCACTCCACCAATACGTAAGCACTTATAAATTAAGTGTTCACTCTGTTTGCAGCACTGTCATCATTCCAATTACTAATGGTATTCTTATAAAAAGACGTAGACACCAACACAAGTGCACATAAAATATTCTGTGCATAATACCTACAAATCTCTATGCAGATACATACTAATGGTCCACTCCATTAAATACCGAAGTAGTACCCATGCAGCATTGGATACCTCCTGTCAGTGTCATGCAATTCTTCAATCACCCATCAAGCACTATGTTCTTATTGTATCAGTCTGCCAATACCTAAGCACTTATGGGGCAGAGTGCGCCACCAGCACGTCACTTTTTGTAACATAGTGATGGTGCCAGGCACTCCTTCATATTTACAAGGAGAGGAAAAGCCACCCTGCATGGTTTTTCCTCTCCTTGTAAATACAACTCCTTCATACACAGAACTTTGCGTTGAAGGGGCGTTCCATAGGTGTTGCTGTGGGTGTTCCCACGCAACACCAATAGAACAAGACACATCTCCAGATTTATGAGAGATCGTAAATCTGGAGATGTATGTGAATGCTGCTCCATACAGAAGTTGGTGTAGCAAGGTGCAACAAGGAGAATTGTTTTCATTTCTCTTCATTGTTTCCTTTTTCAATGCATGCTGCATTCCACAGCATACATTGAAAGTGGAAAATACTGTTACTGATTGTTTTTGTGCAGGAAGATGTCCCTTACGTCACAAAAACAATCTCCACACGACACAGCCATCCTGCCTGTGTCACCGCATGGCTGCAGTTTGTGCAGCAGTGCAGAGGGAAGTACAGAGTTGCAACATATTCTTGTACATATGTCACATCCCTGTGCTTAAGAAGGGCCACAGTACAGTGCAGCTGAAGAGCTTGCAGTCTCACGCTGCAGTACTTCCTCATAAATCTTCAGCTATAAATTCATCGTATACTACTAATGCAGTCTTTCAGTCAATCACTCTGTATACATATATTCAACCCAACTTTCAAACATTACCTTGCAATTATATTTCTTTCTTTAACCGGATAAGGTATTTCTGATAAGAACTTTTTTTTCGTTTTTCTTTTGAATTTATTTATTTTTTTAACAATTTTGTATTTTGTTTGTTGTTTTTTCAACAAATGACAAAAAAACAAAAAAACAGGAAACTTTTGGAATTACTTATCATTCCAAAAACAAAAACAAAAAATTAACATCAATGGTTGCGTTGCGCAGTGCAAACTGTATCCACCGACTGCTCACCGAAGCATATACGTTTCTTACACTTCACACAGTGTTGCTTGAGAAAGGCAAATTCTGGCCTAATGTCCATTGCAGGCGTTCCTGAGGACGCTCCAGACGTACTTGCCACAGCAGGTGAGGGGTTCAAAGCAGCTCGCTTCATTTCCTCCCAAGCAAGATTGAGCGGATGTGTGGTCCGGAGATGCTTGTACATAGAAGCAGTGCCACAAGAGTATTTTTATTTTCACTGCCTCTTTAGAGGACTCGGTCACAAATTTTGCACATCCTCTTTCTCGCATTTACTTCTTCTCTCCAGGTGGAAAAGTTAAGAATTTCCACACAATAGATTCCGGCCTCTGTGGACGTGGTGCCTCCTGCAGGAATTCTTCTTCAGAAGATACTTCCTCCTGCTGCTGCTGCTGTCCAGAAGATCTGTTCCTGAGGCTCAGCTGGGAACTTGCGCGCACACTCAATTTAAAAAAAAAAATTGTGTCTGGATACTTTTTTATGTTCTTTTATCAGTGTGAATGACAACTACTGTTAGAAATTTTATTTTCGGGGGCTAGTGTGTTTCTTTGCTACTGCCTCAGTTGACTTTGGGCGTGGATGCTACAGCGTGTGTTTTTCTTTGCCCTACCTGACTCTACGCAGTAGTTTGGACGCTGCTTGCAGCGCGGCCGCCATCTTGGGGGGGATTCATAGCGTCCTATGACCTACTTCCTCTCCCTACATAACTAGAATGCCTCCGAGAACATGCAGCGGACGAGTGCAGCGGGCGCGCCTTGCGCGCACCAAAGGTGCCCCAAAAGTAAGCCCGTCTGCGCCCGTCCGCGTCCCAGGGGCGCCCGGGCGGGGCTACTCGATTGCTTCCCAAATTCGTACCCCTGTCATCACACATAGATATGATTCTGTATTTCTTAACAGCCTAAGGGGAATATTGGCTGCGACTGCCCGGAGCTCCTGTGTGACCCCTCCACTGCGGTCTTAAACTGTGCATTGTGCAGATGGGCGACTCTGCCCGCATCCGTCAGTCAGGACACTGAACGTGCGGTTAATTCCTCTGATCTGGCGGCAATTAGGGGAAGCTCTCTCTCTTGCATGCTACTTAATACTCGGTCCCTGGGCAAACATGCCTTGGACAGAGACCTTGCTCGGCGATTCTTCCTGCCCTGATATGGCTTCTGCTCTTCCCCCCAACTACTATTTGGTGAGGAAAGATCGAGTTGTAGGTAGGGGAGGGGGAGTTGCCATTGTGGTGGACAGGCGATACTCTTGCTCAGTGGTCGGGATAGAGAACATCTCAGGGGTGGAGTCACTTGGTTTTTGTTTGTCTTTTTCTCCCCATCATTCGTGTGCTGGTCTGTTGTTGTACAGGCCACCCGGCCACTCTAGCTCTTTTTATGATGACCTTCATATGGCCATTTCCCCATTGATTATGAAATCTAATCATTGTCTACTTCTAGGGAATTTTAACATCCATATGGATGATGCTGAGGCAGCGGATTCCGTGAAACTTCAGGATGCAACTAGCACATTTGGCCTATTTCCGTATATTTTTTCTGCGACCCACAATAAATGTCACACTTTGGACCAAATCTACTCTTCTATTCCCATTATTTCTCTCCCTCCGTTACCCGTGCTATGGTCAGATCACTACTTACTGAACTTTGGCATATCGGGCATTTCTAAAGCAGCCAGTGGTGGGGCAGACTAAGGGTGGGCATAAAATCCGTTTCGCGGGCGAATTTGCGGATTTTCCGCGATTTCGCGATCCGCGAATCTCGCGAAATCGCGGTAAAACCCGCGAATCAGCGGGGACGAATTTTCAGCCAAGCAAGGGTTACAGCAGCAGGTGCAAAAGTTGAACCTAATTTCTTTGTAACCTTTTACAAAAGGGTTACAAACAAATTAAATTCAACTTGGACACCTGCTGCTAATTGCATCCTGGCGCCTCGTTGCCTACTTGCAACTATTCTCTGACCCTGCTCTGACCCTTGAAGCAGGGTCAGAGAATAGTTACAAGTAGGCAACGAGGCACCTGTCCAAGGAATTAAACCTCATCAGGAAGCACTTACAGATATAAAAAACAGGAAGAAGGGAGAGGATGGCAAATACACCCATTTTGAGTTGTCAGGAGGGGTTAAACTAAAAGAGACCTTTACAGCACAATTTTCATATGCATTTTGCTAAAAATAAAAAGCTGTATGTTCTGTAGGGGCAACTCAGGAATCTGGCCCTTCAGAGATGCGGCCTCTCTTTCTTTCTCTTGTTCTCTCTCTCCCTCTCTCTTTCCCTCTCTTTCTATCTATCTATCTATCTATCTATCTATCTATCTATCTATCTATCTATCTATCTATCTATCTATCTCTCTCTCCCTCTCCCATAAACGACTGCATGGGTAACTTCGCTATGCAAGCGGCTCGCGAAGACGCAAAAATCCCCGCGAACACGCAAAAAACCCCACGAACACGCAAAAAACCCCGCGAACACGCAAAAAAACAAAAATCCGCAAATTCGCACAAATTCGCGAATTTTGCGGATCGCGAATTCGCAAATCCGCAAATTCGCGGATCGCGAATTCGCAAAATTCGCCCATGCTTAGGGCAGACTCACAGTTTAGGGCCTTTTGCCCATATCATTGGGTCACGGCTGATATGTTGGAGCAATCTCTTGCTACATACCCTTGCCAGCTCACGGGTGAGCTGGTGAATGACCTAGCCCTTTTTCAGTCATGGCTTACGGAGTGCCTTGATGAGTTAGCACCTATTGCCACTCAGTCTAAATTAGTCCAACGTGCATCGGCTCCCTGGCTCACTCCTGCGCTCCATGAGATCAGAAGGAGTTGCAAGAAGGCCGAATGAACATGGCGCAAATGCTACGATGCTCTATCTAAAGGGACTTATAAGGATCTTATTAAAAGCTATCATAGGACTATTGTTGCAGAGAAGAAATTGTACTTCTCAAGAAGAATTGACTCGGCAGGTAACATTAGCAAAGAAATGTTTTAAATTGTCAAGGAGTTCACTTCCCCTTCCTCCTTAATTTCAAAATCCTCTCCTTCAGAATCATGGGTTAAGAAATTGGCTAGTTTCTTTACTAACAAGATCTTAAGCATCCAGGCCTCTTTCGTGCCTGCTGTTTCTACAAGTGATCCTGGCTCACATCTTTCTGTAATGTGTTCCCTCCCCTGCTCTTACCTTTCCCCCCTCTGTCTCCACAAATGGCGCTGTATCTGTTATTAAATCCTGGCCAAAATGGCACATGTCATTAACCCTATTGTCAACCCGCTCCTCAATGCCTCTCTCGAAACTGGCACCATCCCCATTGTATGGAAAAAGACACACATTGTTCCGCTGTTAAAAAAACCTAATTTGGACCCCTTAGAGCATTCTAACTACAGACCAATCTCGCTGCTCCCTGCTTTGGCTAAAATTGTGGAAAAGCACGTTCACTCCACTTTGTCTAACTTCCTTGAAACCCGAGATATCCTGTTTCTGCTCAAATTTGAGCACTGAGACTGCGTTATTGGAGGTCATCGAGTCTATTAAGGAGGTTTTGGATAGTGGAGGGAAGGCGATATTGGTGCTATTGGATCTGTCGGCGGCCTTTGATACCGTCCCTCACGGTCGTCTTCTCTCACGACTCCAGGAGATCGGACTGAGAGGGACGGTATTCAATTGGTTCCGGTCTTTTCTGTCTGGCCACCAACAAGCGATCGGCGCCCCTCCCTTTTCGGCTACTGTTCCCCCGTTGGATGTGGGAGTTCCACAGGGCTCGGTATTGAGCCCTACCCTTTTTAATGTTTATCTGTCTCCCCTGGCTGACCATGGGGAATCTCTTGGAACCTGAATTGTGTCCTACGCCGACGATACGCAGCTTCTCTTTACCTGCGATAAGAACACTGAGTTCGCCGGCAATTCCATCAGGAGCTGTCTTGAGGCCGTCTTTTCTTGGTTTCAACAGAACCAGCTAAGATGCAACTTGGATAAGTCTGAGATTATTTTCTTTGGCTGGCCCCCTGACGCCTATTGGAAATCTTGGTGGCCTGCTGATATGCACCGTCCATCATCAGCCACCTCGTTGGCAAAGAAACTGGGTGTAAAAATCGATAATGGTTTAACCCGCAAAACCCAGATTCTTAATTTAGTCGGCCAGTGTTTTGCCCTGTTACGAACCCTTAGGAAATTCCTTCCCTTTCTCTCCCATAGCCAAAGGAGAACTACGGTTCAGGCATTGATCGGCTCTAGGCTTGATTATGCCAATGTGCTTTATTTGGGCCTTCCGTATTACCTTCTTGCACGCCTTCAATCGGTTCAGAACTCGGCGGCTAGGGCCATTTTTGGCCTCAGCCGTAGGGCCCATACCTCAGTTCTCCTGAATTCGTTACATTGGCTGCCGGTGCGGAAGTGTATCTATTTTAAGACTCTCACCATGGCCTTCAAATCCCTGCATGGTATTGGTGCTGTCTATTTAAGGAAAAGATTCCAGTTCTATTTTCCCTCTAGATCACTTTGCTCGGCCTCGCAAGCATGGCTATTGTCCCAGCCACCAAGCGCGCACGCATTGGTGGTCGCTCACACAGATTGTTGGTCCCTCAACTCTGGGACAAACTTCCCCTTTCCCTCAGGAAACTAGATAATCTGCTGTCCTTTAGGAAAGGACTAAAGACTTGGCTTTTTGGCCTATAGTTTGTCTGTGTTTCTCTGGCCACTCCTCTACAGATCTGCATAGTGCCGGGACACTCTGCTCGAGTAGCTGAGCGCTTTATAAGACACCCAATAACATAACATAACATAACATAACATAACATTTTGTTTGATATTTTTTTGAAAAAACAATAAAAAAACAAGCAAAAAGGGTTCTTGTAGGAAAAGAGATGTCTCTCTAAAGATGTTCCAACAAGAATGATTAAAATGGGTCAGGTCCTCAATAGTTACAGGGGGCAATGTTATGAACCAATGAAATCTTTTTTTTGAGGTCACATGAGATCCGCCCACTCTGCGATCACGAAGCACGCACCCAACGCGACTTTGCGACAATATATTTCAAAATAATATAAGTTTATTATAAGTACAAATATATTATTTTCATGAATATCTTAGATAATCTCTTGCCCTAATATGTATATTAAAGACACATACATATCATTTTAGAACATAAACATTTTTTGCCGGAGTCACGCACCCAGCATGCCCCAGCACATATATTAAGGGACATAAAATTTTCAATACAGAATAGCTCCAGCCGCATTACATTTTTGGATATCGAGTTAGGATGTGAAGACGGGCAGTTGGTAACATCATTGTTTAGGAAAGACACTGACAGGAACACTATCTTGCATCACAGAAGCTCACACCCGCGCAGTTTAAAAGCTAACTTGCCTTATGGGCAACTACTTAGAATTAGGCGCAATTGCTCAGATGTACAAGACTATGAGCGCCATGCACGCTCGTTCTGTTGTGATATGCAAGAAAGGGGCTACCCTAGGAAGCCCCTTAAACATTCACTTAAGCGTACTAAGTATACGCCTAGAGAATGCCTCCTGCAAACCAAACAACGCACACCCTTGAATAAACTTGTGTGCATTACAACCTTCTGTCCTGACACACACAAACTACGACAAGCTGTGCTAAAGAACTGGCATCTATTGGAGGGGTTGAACTGTCCGTTCCCCAAACCCATTTTTGCCTATAGAAAAAATCGCAGCATTGGCCAGGAACTCATTCGGGCTGACATCGTCATTCCGAAGCCCAAGAGCGATCTTCTGGCGCAATGGAACCTCAAGCCGATTGAAGGCCACCACAAGTGTGGTAATTGCGTCGCCTGCTCCAGTACAATGGAGGGTGACGAGTTTGTTCACCTAGGCACAAAGTGGAGACACAAAGATTTCTCTAACTGTAGAACTAAAAATGTTGTCTACATGGTAATATGTCCGTGCCAGGCAATTTATATAGGAAAAACTAGCCAACAAGTGAATCAAAGAATTAGCCAGCACCGATTCCGTATCAAGAGGCAGGTCATGTCAGCTCCAATGGTTGAGCATTTTTGCGAAAAAGGCCACAACGAACAAGAGTTCAAATGGTCTGTACTGTACACCGTGAACTCAAAGTCAAAATGCCTTGACGTCGATCGCGTCCTGTTACAGAAAGAGGCTTACCTCATTCTCAAGTTTAATAGCGCACAGACTGGACTCAACAACCTGAGATAGCGCATATATAACTTATTTTGTTGAAATCCACACGTCCTGACTTGCATTGGTTTGACATCCCTGGTTGGTACTATGGCACTCGTGATCTATTTCATGATATCGTGAACAATTTTGGTCCTTGGCCGGGAGATGCGCTTAGAATGTATAATCAATTCCAGGTTGTTTGAGTCACACTAGGTTTTAAATCTAAACGGCTTAAATATCCATGGGGAGTATTACCAACGAGCCTCCCAAATGATTAACGTGCATATATATACATTTAACTTACACACACCATCAATGAGACTTAAACAGGACGTTTCTTTATGTGCCTTCCTGGTCCATACTTCGGTGTTTGGACCACAGTGACTACAAGTCCCACAATGCACTCACACATGCTCGTGCATAAAACAAACAGAAGAGTGCGGTGGCCATCTTTCATTGAGAGAAAGTAGACCCCAGAAGCGGCGTGCTATGGCAGAACAGCAGGTATGTTCTAAAACTGCTCTACCACGCATCGAGCTTGCACTAATGTAGATTTTAACATATCCCTAAGATCGCGTTTTGCTTTATTACAGGACGGTGATCGTGGCATTATACACCTGTGATAAAACGGTATCGAAGGAAGGTAGGCTAACTCCCCTTTTTTTTGGCAGATTATACCCACCGACACATATTGGTTTTTCACTGCCCCGCCAGTAATACAAATTTACATCATTGTTTCAGAATTAAAACGTATGGTCGCTTCGCACCAGTGAACCCGCCGGAATCCGGCAGTTCTCAAACAATAAGGTATGCCCCCTTTTCCTTGATTCGTCAGTTTAATTTTGATAATCAGAGAGACTAACGGGCCCAATTGTAATTTAAATACGTTCTCATAACATCCTTTTAGGCATCTCTGCCTGGCCACCACATTGATTAACAACAGGACCACTTACAAGATTAATCACAAAGTCCTCCTTTAAACAGAATTGGTATCTAGCTCGGATTTACTTTTAGCGACTGAATAAAAGGAACCCTTATGCCCGGTTAAATAAAACATTGTCTTTGCATCTTTCAGATACAAATATTCCACAGCCCTGATGAAAGACCAGTGACTTTGCGCCTGGTCTTGAAACGTGTCGGCAGTGTTGTTTGGGCGGAATAAATTATCTTCTTTAAGATACTAGGACCGGCTGGTCCAGTATGAAAGTGCTTACAAGATATTAAGTTGCTTACATTCCCCCTAATACTTAGTTTCTTTCATGTGTTGTTTGTACAATTGTATTTTGTCACTTTTTTGTAATGTTTGATGCAGAAATGTTTTTTATTGTGTAAATAATGTTTTTATTGAATGTATGTACCAAGTGTATTTAGTCTTGTATATACCAGAATTTATTGTCCCCTCTTTTTCTGTTACGAGTTGTGAAAATATAAAAAAGTATAAAGTAATGGACACAAAGTAACGCTGTCTAAGGGAAGTTACATTAAATTGGCTTCTTACTCTTTCAAACTAGTCATTGAGTAATTGTGGTGTGGGCAGTGTGTGTTTATTGCTATTTAATATAGGGTCTAGCCCTCACCACATGTATACGGACCTATCCCCTTTTGTTCACAATGAAGTTGTACCAGTCTTTTCATGGGCTGAAAGAGGCATTAGCTTCAAACCATGTGTGTCTCTATCAAAGGGGTGTGGATAAAGACAGAGGAAGAGAGGACAAGAATAACTTCCTATTTACAGGGTTTATTTTTGGTGAACTGAGTTGTAAACAGTTGATCAGACTTGGAAGGATGAATAGCTGAGTGAGCCCTGACAGGATTCAGACATGTGTGCTATAGGATATACGGAAGTCAGCAACGGGAATTTTACTCACTGAGATATCTTACAGTTTACTGTGCTATTGCACACTTTTGCATACTATTTCATAAAGTAGAAAATGTATACTTAGAGGACCATTTTCTCTTTGTCAAACTCCTAGGTGGAGTTGAAAATACATCCCACATCAGCTGCTATTTAGCAGTTCTATCTCTTTACCTTTTTATTTCTCAAGATTGCTGTTTGCTTCTCTCTGTCACTTGGACTCATCTTTCACAGCTCTTTCTGTTCTAGTCTCTTGGTTATTCAATAGATTTTTGAGTTCATGAACACTGCCTACTAACTATACCTCGCAAAAACAAAATATTGTGTCATCAGGAATCTCCAAGGATTGCAGTAATAAACGCCTATCAAGCAGCCTTTCACACATTTGCATTTCTTTGGGGAAGCATACACCCTGGGCTTATTTCTTTTCGGCCATCTGCCCCTACCTCTGGAATGAGCACAGGAGACTCCCTTGCTCGGCAGCAGGGGAATCTAAATTGTGTAAATAAACTT